>NC_044560.1:94752881-95440822 GCF_007565055.1 Rhinopithecus roxellana | reverse complement strand
AGCTTTGGCGGTGCGTCCTTAACTGTCAGCTCCTCCGGCTGCCCTCCAGGGAAGCCCTCTGGCCCTTGAGGCCCTCAGTCTCAGCTTGGGGCTCACTGATGTTCGGTGGTTATCCCAGAGATCTCTCTTTGTATGCTGCACTATGCTCATCTCACCAACCTCTCGCCCAAGTTGCTGGTTTGTCCCAGACAAAGCGTCTGCAGCGCCTCATACTTGATCTGGTACCTGCTTCATCCTCAAGCCTCGCGCCCCCCGGCTGCTGGTCTCGTACTGGCGGCACTTGACCAGCAGGCGATCTATGCTGTCGTGTCCGGGAGCAGCTGTTGTCCATGGACAGCACACAGATGTGCCGAGATCTGGGACTGCGCTCTCCCAGCGCCCGGATTCCTCCCTTCACACAGCGGGCTGAGGAAGTTGATCTTGTCAGTCAGGCCCTTCCAGGCAACTAGACTCCAGCTCCTCACCCACTACCTTTGCATGTAAGCTTCTCAAATCTCCTTCTTGATGAGGAGAAAATTCATTCTCCATCCTCTCTAGCTTATTGATCTCATCCCGGGTACTTGCTCTTGAAGTCCTCCACCAAGCCCCTGCATGTTGTCAAGCCCCAAGCAGATGTTGTCAAAGGAAGAAGAGGAGGAAGTCAGAGAACCAGCCCCCCTCCAGCTTTAGCTTCCTTTCTTCCGCCCAGAGTCTCCAGCTGCTGCCTGAGGTGTTGATGTAGCTCTCAACAGTTGTCCATGTTGCTCCGAGGTCTCCGAGTCGTCTGCGTGCTCTGCAGGAGGCTCCACTTGGTCTCCAGCATCTTGTTCTGCTGCCCCAGGAACCGTATCCTGTCGATGGAGGAGGCAAACTTGTTGAGGGTCTTGATATGCTCCTTCTCCTGGGTACGCACAGCCTAGATGTTGGGGTTCACCTCTGTGGAGGTTGGGGGGCTCAGCAGGCTCTGGTTGACTGTGACGACGGTGATGCCTCCCGTGCCGCTGGTCCCACCATAGCCTCTGCCCAGGTCACTCCAGAAGCTGCTGCTGCCCACTCGGGAGAAACTCGAAGAGCTGATGCGGGCACTGGGCCCACTCGTGTAGGAGCGGCATAGCAGCATTTTTACAATAATCCAACAACCCTATTGCTCATCAATAGCATAATTGAGAAATATATTGTGATATATTCATACGGTGGAAACTATTCAGCAATGGGAATGACTGAACTACAGCACTATGAATCTTATAGATCGAGTACATGAAGCAAGATACAAATTACTCCATTTATATAAATGTAAAAAAAAAGAATCCTAGGCAACATAGCCAAACTCTGTTTGTACAAAAATTTAAAATAAAATTAGTCAGGTATGGTGGAGCATGCCTGGAGCCCTAGCTACTCAGGAGGCTGAGGTGTGTGGATCACTTGAGGCAGGAGTTTAAGGCTGCAGTGAGCCATGATATGGCAGAGGGAGATCCTGTCTACTGTCTGTCCCTAGAGAAAAAGAAAAAAGTAAGTCAGAAAACAAGCCAAATGAAACTATATTGTTGAGAGATGTGTATGTAAGTGGTGAAACGGAAAACAAGCAAGTAGCCAACATACAATTCAAGATCGTGCTTACCTCCGGACATAGAATGGGGTGTGTGACCTAAGGGAAGTCTAGTATGGATGAGGGGCTGCTTTTCGAGTGCTGGGTAAATTCTAATTTTTGAAGTGGGTGGTGGTGAAATGTTTTAAAAACATTAAAAGTTTTTAAAATGAATGGTGCTTATAAAGGATTTAAAAAAACCCCACAAGGCATAACCTAAAGTTTTCATGATGCCAGTCTCCTGGTATCTTTTCCTGAATTTGACAGACAGGATGGCCAGAGGAAATGCATCAATGCAGAGGGCCAGAAACAGCAGTGTGGCCTGGGAAGGGCGAGTGGTTGCTGCTTCAGCCATGCGACTTGCTAGAGCAGTGCTTCGTTTTCATTATTTCTTTTCCTTTATAATCTTATTGTAAAAATATTTTGCATATATATATATTTTTTCAAGTTTCCACACAATGCCTTGATTACTTCTATTTTCCATTTTTTTCTTTTTAATTTTTTTATAGAACAGTGCTTCTTAAACTTTAGTGTGCACACTGGGGACTCTTACTAAATGCAGATTCTGGTTTAGTAGGTCCCAGGGAGGGACCAGGGTTCTAACAAGCTCCCTGGTGAAGTCCTTGCTGCTGGTTCACGGAACCCCTCTTTGGATGGCAAGAAGCTAGAGCATTTTCAAGTGGAAAGCGGCCTCTGCAGCCAGGTTCAGTGGCTCACGCCTGTAATCTCAGCACTTTGGGAGGCTCAGGTGGGAGGACTGCTTGAGCCGAGGAGTTTAAGACCAGCCTGGGCAACATAGTGAGATCCCATCTCAGAAAGGAAAGAGGAAGGAAGGAAGGAAGGAAGGAAGGAAGGAAGGAAGGAAGGAAGGAAGAAGGAGGAAGGAAGGAGATGAAGGAAGAAGAGGAAGGAAGGAAGGAGGAAGAAGGGAGAAAGCTGTGAGTGTACTGTTCCCAGCCTGATGCCACACACTTCATAATTCCATCTTATTCCTGCTTCCACTCTCCTTCCATCGCCACTCCCATCTCCTTACGGGTTCTGAGTTCGCAGGTCCCAGGGAGGGGCCAAGGATCCCTACAGAACCACCTGCCCATCTCTATTCCATTCCCACTTATCTCCTTCTCTCTCCCTCTCTCCATCCTCAGATTCTTCCCCAACCCCATCTACCCATCTGGTCTCCATTGCATCCAAATCGCTATCTTCATTTCTGTCTGTTTTCCCATCTGTCTCAATCTCCAGCTCCAGGTGAATCCCAGCTCCCATTGCTATCTCCATCCTATCCCCCCCCACTACACCCCATCCCTATTCTGATACACTTCCTTTACACCCTTACTTTCTCCAGAGTGAAAATTGAGGCAGATTCATAAAGAAGTCTAAGAGTTGTGGGGATGTTGGGGACTCTCAAGGTTGACAGTCTCTCCATATAGAAATTCTTCCCCAGGCCGGGTGCGGTGGCTAAAGGCTGTAATCCCAGCACTTTGGGAGGCCGAGACTGGCGGATCACAAGGTCAGGAGATCGAGACCACCTGGCACCCGGTGAAACCCGTCTCTACTAAAAATAAAAAAAACTAGCCGGGCGAGGTGGTGGCGCTGTAGTCCCAGCTACGTGGGAGGCTGAGGCAGGAGAATTTCCAAGCTGCAGGCCGCCCTGCAGCCGGCCAAGCAGGACATGGCGCGGCAGCTGCATGAGTACCAGGAGCTGATGAACGTCAAGGTGGCCCTGGACATCGAGATCGCCACCTACAGGAAGCTGCTGGAGGGCGAGGAGAGCCGGTTGGAGACTGCGATGCAGAACGTGAGTATCCATACGAAGACGACCAGCGGCTATGCAGGTGCGCTGAGCTCAGCCTATGGGGGCCTCACCAGCCCCGGCCTCAACTACGTCCTGGTCTCCAGCTTTGACTCTGGCATGGGCTCCAGCTCCTTCAGCCGCACCAGCTCCACCAGGGCCGTGGTGGTGAAGAAATCGAGACCTGCAACAGAAAGCTGGTGTCTGAGTCTTCTAACGTCCTGCCCAAGTGAACAGCCACGGCAGCCCCTCCCAGCCTGACCCTCCTGCGGCTGCCCCAGAGCGCGGGAGGGAGACTGCTGTGCACAGGAGCATGGGGAACAGGAGACCCACCTGAGGCTCAGCCCCAGCCTTCAGCCCACCCGCGGGGAGTTTACCGCCTGGGGATACCCGCCTTGTCCATGTCTCCAGCTACAAAACAATTCAATTGTGCTGTACTTTTCTTCTTCCTCCTCTTCTTCTTCTTCTTCCTTCTTCCTTCCTTCTTCTTCTTTCTTCTTCTTCTTCTTCCTTCTTCTTCTTTCTTCTTCTTTCTTCTTCTTCCTTCTTCTTCTTCTTCTTCTTTCTTCTTCTTCTTTCTTCTTCTTCTTCCTCCTCCTCCTCCTCCTCCTCCTCCTCCCTCCTCCCCCCTCCTCCTCCTCCCTCCTCCTCTCCTCTCCTTCTTCTTCTTCTTCTTCTTCTTCTCTTCTTCTTCTTCTTCTTCTCTTCTTCTTCTTCTTCTTCTTCTTCTTCTTTTGTCCAAAATAAAACCTCAGCTCGCTTCAAAAAAAAAAAAAAAAAAAAATGCTGCTATGATTGCTCTCATATAAATATTCCGGCAAACATGCCACAAATCCTCTAGGGAAGTGATCTCAAATTATTTTTCCCATTTACCTGTAAAAGACTGTTTGTGTCCTTCCACACATTTAAATAAATAAGCTATTTATATTATGTATATGCGTGTGTGTGTGTGTGTGTGTGTATGAGACAAGATAACAAGCAGCATTTTTTATGGCAGTTTTAGGTTCACAGAAAAATTGAATAGAACGTACAGAAAGTTTCCAAGCACCCCTCTGACCACACATGCACAGCTATTCCCACTACCAACACCCTGTGCCAGAATGGTGCATTTGTTACTATCAAGGAACCTACACTGATATATCATTATCACCCAAAGTCTATAGTTTCCATTAGGATTCACTCCTGGTGTTCGTGCTATGACTTTCTTTCTTTCTTTTTCTTTCTTTCTTTCTTTTTTTTTTTTTTTTTTGTGATGGAGTTTTGCTCTTGTTGCCCAGGCTGGAGTGCAATGGCAGGATCTCAGCTCACTGCAACCTCCACCTCCTGGGTTCAAGCAATTCTCCTGCCTCAGCCTCCTGAGTAGCTAGGATTACAGGTGCCAACCACCACACCTGGTTAATTTTTATATTTTTAGTAGAGATGGGGTTTCACTATTGTTGGCCAGGCTGGTCTCGAGCTCCTGACCTCAAGTGATCCACCCACCTCAGCCTTCAAAACTGCTGGGATTATGGGTGTGAGTCACCGTGCCGTCTAAAGTGGGTTTTTTGTAAGAATATATAGTTGGGTCTTGTTTGGAGGAATATATAGTTGGGTGTTGTTTTTTGATCTACTCTGAAAATATTTTCATCAATATATTTAGACCATTGACATTTAAAGTGATTATTGATATAGTTGGATTAATATCTACCATATTTGTTTCCTATTCATTGCCCTCCCTCTTTGTTCCCATTGTGACTTCTACTCTTTTTTTTTTTTTTTTTTTTGAGACAGGGTCTCTATTGCCCAGGCTGGAGTATAGTAGCACGATCACGGCTCACTGCAGCCTCTACCTCATGGGTCCAGGTGATCCTCTCCCACCTCAGTCACCTGAGCAGCTGGGACTACAGGTATATGCCATCATCATGCCTGGCTAATTTTTGTGGTTTTTTTTTTTTTTTTTTTTTTTGGAGAAACAGGGTTTCACTACATTGCCTAGGCTGGTCTCAAACTCCTGGGCTCAAGTGATCTGCCTGCCTCGGCCTCCCAAAGTGCTGGGATTACAGACATGAGCCACCGTGCCTGGCTGCATTTTGTGGTTTTAACTGAGCATTTTATATTATTCATTTTTCTTAAAATATCAAGAAAAATAGTAACTTTATAGTGGAGAAATTTGTGATCAAAGTTAACATCACCAGTACAAAGACAAATAGATACCGTGTGTCTCTTGATATGATCATTGAGAAGGGCACAACGTCATTTATCTGGTATTCCTGCCAAAAAATGCATAACTCGAATTAATCATGAAGAAACATCAGACAAACCCAAATTAAAGGACATTCTACAAAGTAACCTGACTGTACTCTTCAAAATGTCGAGGTCATAAAAGATAAGGAAAGTCGGAGGAACTGTTTCAGTCATAAAGACGACGTGACATGTAACAACTGAAGGTAACACATGGTCCTAGATTTTCTTTGCCTGCAATGAATGTTATCAGGACAATTGGAAAAATTTGAATAACATGGTTTAGTATAAATATCAGCATTAGTTTCCTAATTATGATGTTTGTATTTTGGTTCTGTAACAGAATGGCCTTGTTTTTAGGAAATCTACGCTGTACTTTGGGATAAAGAGATAGGTAGGTAGGTAGATAGAGCAAATGTGGTAAAAGGTTAACTTCTGAGGAATCTGAGTGAGGGTATATGGGAATTCTTTGTAGTATTCTTTTTTTTTTTTTTTTTTTTTTTTTTTGAGGCAGAGTCTCGCTCTGTCGCCCGGACTGGAGTGCAGTGGCCCGATCTCAGCTCACTGCAAGCTCCGCCTCCCGGGTTCACGCCATTCTCCCGCCTCAGCCTCCCGAGTAGCTGGGACTACAGGCGCCCGCCACCTCGCCCGGCTAGTTTTTGTATTTTTGTAGAGACGGGGTTTCACTGTGTTAGCCAGGATGGTCTCGATCTCCTGACCTCGTGATCCGCCCGTCTCGGCCTCCCAAAGTGCTGGGATTACAGGCTTGAGCCACCGCGCCCAGCCTGTAGTATTCTTGGAACCTTTCTGTAAATCTAAAATTATTTCAAAATAAAAAGTTAAAAAATTCTGAAGGTACTTAGAGTTCTAGTATTTAGATGGTATTAGAGAAGAGTGTTCTAGTAGTTGTTCTTAAATGTCAATGTTTGTAGTACTCCAGAAGTTATATTCTTTGCAACTATTCAATATACAATGAAAATGTTAGATATCAACCTAAAAATGTGAGAGTTTTTAGGGCAGTAAAACTATTCTGTATGCTACAATGGTGGATACATGTCATTATACTTTTGTCTAAAGTCATAGAATGAGCTGGGCGTGGTGGCTCACGCCTGTAATCCCAGCTACCCGGAGGCTGAGACACGAGAATCGCCTAGACCCAGGAGGCAGAAGTTGCAGTGAGTGGAGATTGCGCCACTGCACTCCAGCCTCGGTGACAGAGTGAGACTCTGTCTCAAAAAAACAAAAACAAAAAACAGCCGAGTGCGGTGGCTCAAACCTTTAAAAGTTACTTGAATTAGTTCTTTTATTTTTTCCTCCAGTGTGGTTATGTTATTCATCTGAAATACATTTTGTTTCATTTATTTCTTTATATTCCATCATGTTACCCCCTATTCTTAGATTTTTGCATGTTTTTGTTTCAATTTACAAAACATATAAATTAGCATGGTTCTAAAACTCAACTGTACAAAAAGTCCACTCAGCAAAATGTCTCTCCTGTTTCCCATCCTCTGTACCTCACTTCCATTCCCACATTCTTTCTACCCCATCTGACCCAGTACGGATCACCAGGGTTCGTTCTTTTCTTTTCTTTTCTTTTTTTCTTTCTTTCTTTCTTTCTTTCTTTCTTTCTTTCTTTCTTTCTTTCTTTCTTTCTTTCTTTCTTTCTTTCTTTCTCTTTCTTTCTTTCTTTCTTTTCTTTCTCTCCTTCCTTTCTTTCTTCTTTCTTTCATCTTTCTTTTCTTTCTCTCCTTCCTTCCTTTCTTTCTTTCTCTTTCTTTCTTTTTCTTTTTCTCTTCCTTTCTTTCTTCTTTTCTTTCTTTTTTGAGACAGAGTCTCACTCTGTTACCCAGGCTAGAGTTCAGTGTCATGTTCTTGGCTCACTGCAATCTCTGCCTCCCAGGTTCCCTGCCTCAGCCTCCTGAGTAGCTGGGATTACAGGCACACACCAGAATGCCGGGCTAAATATTTTGTGTGTGTGTATTTTTAGTAGAGATGGGGTTTCACCATGTTGGCCAGGCTGGTCTCGAACTACTGACTCAAGTGATCCGCCCGCCTTGGCCTCCCAAAGTGCTGAGATTACAGGCGTGAGCCACCACGCCCAGCCCAGTCTCCCTTCCTCCCTTCCTCCCTCCCTCCCTCCCTCCCTCCCTCCCTTCCTCCTTCCTTCCTTCCTTCCTTCCTTCCTTCCTTCCTTCCTTCCTTCCTTCCTTCCCTCCCTCCCTCCCTCCTTCTCTCTTTCTCTTTCTTCCTTCCTTCCTTCCTTCCCTTCTTTTTTCTTTCGTAGACAGAGTCTCACTCTGTCACCCAGGGTGGAGTCCAGTGGTACAATCTTGGCTCACCACAACCTCTGCCACTCGGGTTCAAGCTATTCTCCCACCTCAGCCTCCCAAGTAACTGGGACTACAGGTGTGCACCACCACACCCAGCTGATTTTTCTATTTTTAGTAGAGACAGGGTTTAACCGTGTTGGCCAGGCTGGTCTCAAACTCCTGACCTCAGGTGATTCACCCGCCTTGGCCTCCCAAAGTACTGGGTTAACAGGTGTGAGTCACCGTGCCCGGCCTGTCTCATTTATTTCTGGTCTCTCTATTTTGTTATTTTTGCACAAACGAGTAGGTATATATGTATTTTCTTTTTTAAAATATTTATCTATTTATTTATTTTGGAGAGTGTCTTGCTCTGTCACCTGGGCAGGAGTGTAGCGTCATGATCACAGTTCACTGCAGCCTCAACCTCTTGGGCTCAAGTGATCCTCCCACTTAGCGTCCCATGTAGCTGGGACCACAGGTGTGAGCCACCACGCCTGACTAATTTTTTTATTGTTTGTGGAGACGGGGTTTGATTGTGTTGCCCAGGCTGGTCTTGAACTCCTGGACTCAAGCAATCCTCCAGCCTCAGTCTCCTAAAGTGCTGGGATTACAGGTGTGAGCCACCTTGCCTGGCCCACATTTTCTTGTTTTCTCTTTCTCACACAAAAGGTGGCATATTACAGCTACTCTTTTGTACTTTGCTTTTTTCATGTAGCACTGTATATTGGTTGACTGGCACAGTGGCTCATGCCTGTAATCCCAACACCTTGGGAGGCCAAGAATGGCGTATCACTTGAAGCCAGGAGTTTGAGACCAGCCTGGGCAACATGGTGAGACCCTGTCTCAAATAAAAATAATAATAAGTTAAAGTGAATAAAACCTAAAACTTGTTAGAAATATGAGTAAAAGACATGAACAAATGCATCACAAAAAAGATTTAAAAATAACCTTAAACATGTGAAAAAATGTTCAACCTCACTCATAATAAGAGAAATGCAAAGGAAATCTGAGATATCAGTTCTCACCCACTAGATTGGTAAAAATTAAAAATCATGATACATTCTGATGGTGAGGCTGTAGGGAAATACATATTCTTACATGGCTGGTGGGAAGGCAGATTGGTACAACTCTTACAGAGGGGGATTTAGAATACTTATCAAAACTACATATGCATTTGGCCAGGCATGGTGGCTTACGCCTGTAATCCCAGCACTCTGGGAAGCTGAGGCGGGTGGATCACTTAAGGTCAGGGGTTCGAGACCAGCCTGACCAACATGGCAAAACCCAGTCTCTACTAAAAATACAAAAAATAGCCGGGTGTGGTGGTATGTGCCTGCAGTCCCAGCTACTCAGGAAGCTGGGGCAGGAGAATCAGTTGAACCCAGGAGCAGAGGTTGCAGTGAGCTGAGATCACCCCATGGCACTCCAGTCTGGGTGGCAGAGGAAGACCCTGCCTCAAAAAACAACAACAAACACACACACACACACACACAAAACAAAACAAAGCAAAAAAACCAATATATACTGGAAATAACAACTATTCATACGGATTTCTTACAGTTTCATGGTACTCATTTGTGTGAATGTACCATAGTTTATTCCATCACTTTCCTGGCTATGGCAGTTAGATTGCTTTCAATATTTAGGAGTTACCAGCAGTGCTACAGTGAATAACCATGTACATGTTTTTGTGTTGCAGAGGCATGTCTTCTAGAAATGGGAAGATAGATCAAGAAGTAAATGCATATGTAATTTTTTTGTTTTTTTTTTTTAGTTTTATTTTCTTGAGACAGGGTCTCATGCTATCACTCGGGCTGGAGTGCAGTGGCACAATCACAGTGCACCACCTCCTCAAATTCTCAAGCTCAGGTGATCGTCCTGCCTCAGCCTCCCAAGTAGCTGGGACGACAGCCATGGTCACCACATCCAGCAAATTTTTTTGGTAGTTTTTGTAGAGATGGGGTTTCGCCATGTTGCCCAGACTGGTCTCAAACACCTGGACTCAAGTGATTCACCCTCCTCAGCCTCCCAAAGAGCTGGGATTACAGGCGTAAGCCACCGCGCCCAGCCAAATGCATATGTAGTTTTGGTAAGTATTCTAAATCCCTCTCTGTAAGAGTTGTACCAATCTGCATTCTACCAGCCGTGTATGAGTATGTGTTTCCCCACAGCCTCACCATCAGAATGTGTCATGATTTTTAATTTTTACCAATCTAATGGGTGAGAACTTGTATCTGAGTAGATTTCCTTTGCATTTCTTATTACGAGCAAGGTTGAATGTTTTTTCACATTTAAGGCTATTATCATATATATATATATATATTTGTTTGTTTGTTTTGTTTTGTTTTGTTTTGTTTCTGAGACGGAGTTTTACTCTTGTTGCCCAGGCTGGAGTGCAATGGCACGATCTTGGCTCACTGCAACCTCCACCTCCTGGGTTCACTGCCTCAGCCTCCCGAGTAGCTGGGATTACAGGCATGCGCCACCACGCCCAGCTAATTTTTGTATTTTTAGTAGAGACAGGGTTTTGCCACGTTGGCCAGGCAGGCCTCAAACTCCGGACCTCAGGCGATCTGCCCACCTCAGCCTCCCAAAGTGTTAGGATTACAGGGGTGAGCCACTGCACCCAGCCTTCATATCTTTTTTTGTGATGTGTTTGTTTATATCTTTTGCCCATATTCTAACAGATTTTTGGCCTTACTCATTTTAATTTTTTTTTTGAGGCAGGGTCTCACTATATTGCCCAGGCTGCGGTGCAGTGGTGCAATCTTGGCTCACTGCAACCTCTGCCTGTAGGGCTCAAGCAATCCTCCCACCTCAGCATCCCAAGTAGTTGGGAATACAGGTGCATGCCACCAAGCCCAGCTAATTTTTGTATTTTTTGTAGAGCTGGGGTTTCACCATGCTACTCAGGTTTCTCTCTAACTCCTGAGCTCAAGTTATCCAGCCACCTTGGCCTCTCAAAGTGCTGGGATTACAGCCGTGAGCCACTGGGCCCAGCCCAAGTCTTTTTTTTTTTTTTTTTTTTTAATAAAAGATGCATATACTTCTTTCTTTTTTTTTTTGTAGACAGAGTCTCACTCTGTCACCCAGGCTGGAGTGCAGTGGTACGATCTCGGCTTACTGTAACCTCCACCTCCTGGCGTCAGGTGATTCTCCTGCCTCAGCCTCCTAAGTAGCTGGGATTACAAGTGTGCACCACTACAGCTGGCTAATTTTTGTATTTTTAGTAGAGACAGGGTTTCACCATGCTGGCCAGGCTGGTCTCTAACTCCTGACCTAGTGATCTGCCCACCTCAGCCTCCCAAAGTGCTGGGATTACAAGCGTGAGCCACTGCGCCCAGCCTAAAAGATGCATATACTTTTTTAAAGGAAGTTAATAATAACTACCACTTAAACATTTCTTCTTTAATTCATTTTCACTTCATTTTAAATGAAAATTCATATAAAATTTCAGATTCAGTAAATTATTCTTATAAACTTAAAATAACTATTTCCAACTTAAGTGTATTAAACATTTCATTATCAAAAAAACATTTTAAGGGTGGGTAAGGGTTGAAAATTTTCATATTGGGTACAATGTTCACTCTTTGGGTGATGAGTACAATAGAAGCCCAGTCCCCATCATTGCACAATATACCTATGTAACAACCTGCACATGTACCCCAGAATCTAAAATAAAACAAAATAGGCTGGGCACAGTGGCTCATCCCCATAATCCCAGCACTTTGGGAGACTGAGGCAGGTGGATCACCTGAGGTCAGGAGTTCCAGACCAGGCTGGCCAACATGGTGAAACCCCATCTCTACTAAAAATACATACACACACACACACACACACACACGTAGCAGGCTGTGGTGGTGGGTGCCCATAATCCCAGCTACTTGGGAGGCTGAGGCAGGAGAATTGCTTGAACCCGGGAGGTGGAGGTTACAGTGAGCCGAGATTGCAACATTGCACTCCATCCAGCCTGGGCAACAGAGCAAGACTCTGTCTCAATACATAAATAAATAAATAAATAAATAAATAAATAAATAAATAAATAACATTTTGCCATTTTGACCAATAATAATTGTAATAATAAAACATGTAAAAATGGTTGGAAGGCCAGGCATGGTGGCTTACACCTGTTATTGCAGCACTTTGGGAGGTCGAGGCAGGTGGATCACTTGAGCCCAGGAGCTCAAGACTAACCTGGGCAACATGATGAAACCCCATCTCTACAAAAAATACAAAAAGTAGTCGGGTGTGGTGGCGTACACCTGTAGTCCCAGCTACTCAGGAGGCTGAGCTGGGAGGATGAATGGCTTGAGTCAGGGAGGTGGAGGTTGCAGTGAGCCAAGATCATGCCACTGCACTCCAGCCTGGGCAACAGAACAGAGCCAGACCCTGTCTCAAAAAAAGAAGAAGAAGAAAAAAAAAAGGTTGGAAAAGAAGAATTGGAAAGGAATGAATGATCACTAAAAACTCCAACACTCACGCAGTGCAGGGATGAAAGTTCTTCAGAGCAAACTGTAGAACTAGTCATTCCTTCAAATAATAGCATATCTAATATATATATATTAGAGAGAAATTGTAAAAACAAAATAAATGAAAACCACACAATATACACGTATTTGCTGAATAGCAATGTTCTATTCTTCATTTAATTATAAAAGGCCTCAAAAGGCCGGGCGCGGTGGCTCAAGCCTGTAATCCCAGCACTTTGGGAGGCCGAGGCGGGTGGATCACGAGGTCAGGAGATCGAGATCCTCCTGGCTAACACGGTGAAACCCCGTCTCTACTAAAAATACAAAAAACTAGCCGGGCGCGGTGGCGGGCGCCTGTAGTCCCAGCTACTAGGAGGCTGAGGTGGGAGAATGGCGGGAACCCGGGAGGCGGAGCTTGCAGTGAGCCAAGATCGCGCCACTGCACTCCAGCCTGGGCGACACAGCGAGACTCCGCTCTCAAAAAAAAAAAAAAAAAAAGCCTCAAAAGAAAACCTGTAGACTTAACCAATCCCCTCTGCCAATGTCTCTTGTGCCTTCTTTACAGCCAGACTTGCTGAATTCTGCCAATGTTGCTGTCAATCACAGTCAAGTTACTGATACTACAGTGTAAGGCTATTAAGCCTTCTTTTTTTTTTTTTTTTTTTTTTTTTTTTTTTTTTTTTTTTGAGACGGAGTCTCGCTCTGTCGCCCAGGCTGGAGTGCAGTGGCCGGATCTCAGCTCACTGCAAGCTCCGCCTCCCGGGTTCACGCCATTCTCCTGCCTCAGCCTCCCGAGTAGCTGGGACTACAGGCGCCCGCCAGGTCGCCCGGCTAGTTTTTTGTATTTTTAGTAGAGACGGGGTTTCACCATGTTAGCCAGGATGGTCTCGATCTCCTGACCTCGTGATCCGCCCGTCTCGGCCTCCCAAAGTGCTGGGATTACAGGCTTGAGCCACCGCGCCCGGCCCTATTAAGCCTTCTAATACTTTGGCAAAGAATAGTACCAATGAGATAAACTTGCACGTAGTTACCAAGGCAACTGGCAATTTTGATAACAATTTTTGTTTGTTTGTTTTTAAGACTTATGTTTGGCCGGGCGTGGTGGCTCAAGCTTGTAATCCCAGCACTTTGGGAGGCCGAGACAGGCGGATCACGAGGTCAGGAGATCGAGACCATCCTGGCTAACACGGTGAAACCCCGTCTCTACTAAAAAAATACAAAAAAACTAGCCGAGCGAGGTGGCGGGCACCTGTAGTCCCAGCTACTGGGGAGGCTGAGGCAGGAGAATGGCGTAAACCCAGGAGGCGGAGCTTGCAGTGAGCTGAGATCCGGCCACTGCACTCCAGCCTGGGTGACAGAGCGAGACTCCATCTCAAAAAAAAAAAAAGACTTACGTTTGGCACACACAGGTTATAACTGTGACTACCTTGATTCATCAATCTACATAATTGTTCTGTGTTAGTTTAGTCTATGCATGGTACTTCAATATAATCAGATGCTGCAATATTTCATTTAAAACTCTGAGCCAGTGTGAGTAACTTACATTCAAAAAACAAAACAAAACAAAAACTGTGACCTGGGCCAGGCGTGGTAGCTCACACTTGTAATCCCAGCACTTTGGGAGGCCAAAGCAGGCGGATCACTTGAGGTCAGGAGTTTGAGACCAGCCTGGCCAACATGGCTAAACCCCGTCTCTACCAAAAATACAAAAATTAGCTGGGCGTGGTGGCAGGCGCCTGTAATCCTAGCTACTCAAGAGGCTGAGGCACGAGAATCGCTTGAACTCAGGAGGCAGAGGTTGCAGTGAGCCGAGATGGTGCCACTGCACTCCAGCCTGGGCAACAGAGGGAAACTCTGTCTAAAAAAAAAAAAAAAAAAAAGGTACTGGGCACAAGAGCTCACACCTATAATCCCAGCAACTAGGGAGGCTGAGGAGGAAGAATCGCTTGAGCTTAAGAATTAGGGGGCCCAGTGAGCTATGATGATGCCATTGCACTCCAACCTGGGTGCAGAATTTGTTTTGAGACCCCTACTCAAAACAAACAAACAGAAACTCTAGTTATCTATCACAACTAAAATTCAGAACTGATTTGCTTGAGCAAGTAAAATACATAAGAGAATGCTATCTTGTCAGGTTCTCGAACCCCAATATTGAAATCACAGGAATGTCAATAGGAAAATGCACAAAATAAATAAAAGGATAACATATCCTAATTATTCTAAAACTTATTTGTGGCTTACAAATGTAATCCAGCATTATTAATTAGAGAAGTTTTGAAGTGTTTTTTTTTTTTTCCTTTTCTAGACAGAATCTCCTTCTATCAGACTGCAATGCCATGTCATGATCACGGCTTATAGCAGCCTCTACCTCAAATGATCCTCCCACCTCAGTCTCCCAAGTAGCTGGGACTACAGACATGCGCCACCACACCCAAGTAATTTTTAGATTTTTCTGTAGAAATAAGGGCTCCCTATGTTGCCCAGGCTAGTCCCAAACGCCTCGGCTCAAGTGATCCTCCTGCCTTGGCCTCCCAAAGTGCTGGGATTACAAGTGTGAGCCACTGCATAGGGCCTGAAGTATGTTTTTTTTTTGAAACGGAGTTTCACTCTTGTAGCCCAGGCTGGAGTGCAATGGTGCGATCTCGGTTCACTACAACCTCCACCTCCCGGGTCCAAGCAATTCTCCTGCCACACTCTCCTGAGTAGCTGGAATTACAGGTGTGTGCCACCAAGCCCAGCTAATTGTTTGTATTTTTAGTAGAGTTGGAGTTTCATCACATTGGCCAGGCTGGTCTCAAACTCCTGACCTCAAGTGATCCACACGCCTTGGTCTCCCAAAGTACTGGGATTATACGTGTGAGCCACTGCGCCTGGCCCTGAAGTATGTTTTGATTACCAATAGAGCTAGTTCTGTGTCATACCTTTTTTTCAATAGTGTTTCCGAGTTTGTTTTTGCATGTGTATTTTTCCATATGAACTCTAGTATCAAATTGTTGGCATTTTGGGGGATTACAATTAAATTTATAAACTAATTTAGGGAGAACTAATATTTTAATATGTCAATCATCCGTAGGGCATAGTAGCTCACCCCTGTAATCCCAGAACTTTGGGAAGCCAAGACAGGCAGATCACTTGAGGCCAGGAGTCTGAGATCAGCCTGGGCAACAAGGTGAAACCCTGTCTCTACTAAAAACACAAAAAACTAGCTGAGCCTGTGGCTCATGCCCGTAATCCCAGATACTTGGGAGGCTGAGGCACAAGAATTACTTGAATCTGGGAGGCAGAAGTTACAGTGAGCCGAGATTGTGCCGCTGCACTCCAGTCTGGGTGACAGAGCAAGACTCTGTCTCAAAAGAAAAAAAAATTTTTTTTAAAGGGATATCTTTCCATTTGCTTGTGTCTACATTTGTATTTTTCAGGAAGTATTCAAATATTCCTCATATAGAATTTATAGAATTTGCACATTTCTTGTTAAGTTAGTTCCTAAGTGTTTTATCTTCTTTACTGTTATTATAAGTGTATTTTTCCTCTACCATTATATTCACTAACAGATTATTGTTTATATACCTGAAGGTTATTTGTTTCTGCCTGGTATAATTTTGTATTCATATCTTATTGAGTTCTTTTACTGAATAAATTAGTTTTATTATTAATTTTGTAAGGTTTTCCAGGAATAGAATTATATCAAATGCAAATAGAAGTAGTTTTACTGTTTTAGTTCTAATTCTTATGCCTACAATTGATTTCTCTTGTCTAATTGCATAGGCTAAAATAGTATTAGCCTATGTTAATAGTGATGGAGTTGGCCGGGCGCAGTGGCTCAAGCCTGTAATCCCAGCACTTTGGGAGGCCGAGACGGGCGGATCATGAGGTCAGGAGATCGAGACCATCCTGGCTAACATGGTGAAACCCCGTCTCTACTAAAAACTACAAAAAAAAAAAATAGTGATGGAGTTAGTGAGCAACCTTGCCTTGTTCCTGAACTTAGTAGAAATGTCTTTGATGTTTCTCCATTAAAATACTGGCTTAAGAATTAAGGTAGATACAATTTATCTTATTAAGAAGTATCCATCAGAATGTCTACTTCTGGCTTTAATGTGACTATGAGGAGAATAGGGAATTAGGGTAACCAAGGGTTAAGATATAAGCAAAAGAACAGCAGGTGCAGCCAATTCTAGGCAAGATTAGGCAATATACAGGCCACATCCTCACTCCCTTGATAACAGGACAGAAGCCTCCACTTCGGCCTCTGATTGGTCATGGGCCAGTCCTTCATAGAGTGTAACCAATTGGAGGCCTCTAAAGGGCACCTAGGGGTGTTACCAAATTCTTTTAGCTTAATAAAAACCCTAAAGAACATTGTAACTGGGGCTCTTGAGCCACTTGCTTGAGCCTGCTCCCACTCTGTGGAGTGTACTTACATGTCAATAAATCTGTGCTTTCATTGCTTCTTTCCTTGTTTCATTCTTTTGTTGCTTTGTTTGTGCATTTTGTTCAATTATTTGTTCAACGCACCAAGAACGTGGACAACTCACAGTCAAGACTTTCCATCTGGTAACAACCAGATATGACCTTCTTCCATAAACAACTAGAAAACTGGACAAAATCTGTTTTGCAATTGTTTTCAGTCATTGAAAAATAGGCAGCATGAGACTGTGATCCCTACGAGAAGGGAAACAAACTTGGCAAGCACTTTGATGGTTTCTACTTTCTCATGGCAAGGAAGGCAAACCAAAGAAGAACATGATGGTTAAGAAGGATAAAAAGACTGAGGTAAATGAAATTTGTAAGACAAAGTACTAGAGAGGAGGAAGTGTCTAGAACAGTACTTATCACACTTTTTTTTTTTTTTTTTTTTTTTTTTTAGACAGAAGCTCACTGTTACCCAGGCTGGAGTACAGTAGCACAATTATGGCTCACCACACCCTTGACCTCTGGGCTTAGGTGATGCTCCCACTTGAGCCTCCTGAGTAGCTGTGACTACAGGTGCACACCACCATGCCTGGCTAATTTTGGTATTCTTTGTAGAGATGGGTTTCACCATGTTGCCCAGGCTTGTCTTGAACTCCTGCACTCTAGCAATCTGCCTGCCTGCCTTGGCCTCCCAAAGTGCTAGGACTACAGGCATGGGCCCCCGCACTCGGCCATAATTTTTTTTCTCATTATCATCCCTCCCACTGAAAGAACCTTTTCAGACATTTTTTCCTAATTGTCCTTCCACGAAATTTTAATACCACAGGTATGCTGTATATCTGTTATGTACCATATCTATGTTTGTGCTTTATACATTAAGTGAGTAAAATTTTTTCACCCTCCCAAACTGAATTTTGCCCTTTTGGGGGAAATATTATTTTGTTGAGAATGAATGCCCTAGAATAAATTCTACTGTAAACCCATCTTAAAATAGCTTAAAATATACCTCAGAAGGATTATGGTGATCCACTTAATTTTTCTACCAGCCTGAATAAAACCCAAAACTCTTTAAAAGAATATTAAAAATTCAGTTATTCAACAACGTAAAATTCTTTTTTTTTTTTTTTTTTTTTTTTTTTTTCTGAGGCGGAGTCTCGCTCTGTCACCCAGCCTGGAGTGCAGTGGCCAGATCTCAGCTCACTGCAAGCTCCGCCTCCCGGGTTTACGCCATTCTCCTGCCTCAGCCTCCCGAGTAGCTGGGACTACAGGCGCTCGCCACCTCGCCCCGCTAGTTTTTTGTATTTTTTTTAGTAGAGACGGGGTTTCAGCGGGTTAGCCAGGATGGTCTTGATCTCCTGACCTTGTGATCCGCCCGTCTCGGCCTCCCAAAGTGCTGGGATTACAGGCTTGAGCCACCGCGCCCGGCCAACAACGTAAAATTCTTTACTAATCAAATTTAGGCATATGAAGAAGCAGAGAAATGTGACCCATAACAAAAAGAAAAATCAGTCAGTAGAAATAAATCCAGAAATGGCAGAGATGATGGAATTAACCAGCAAAGCAGACCTTGGGTGAGCCCCAGTACTGTGCTGGTCTGCAAGGCGACAAGTGCAACTCTGCACAATGCCAGCTGTAGTGGCCACTGGAGTGCCCATGTCACCCCTCCCCCAACTCCAAGTAGCCTAGCACCTAGAGAGTCTCCTTCTGATGAGGGGAAGAGAGGGAAGAGGAAGAGCAAGAGACTTTGCCTGGCAACCTAGGAATTCTCCCTTATCTTACCCAAGTTCACCAAGGTTGTACATCTAGGAAGCTTCAAGAGTCACAGCATTCCTGGGCTTAGGACATCCCCTAGTGCTAAAATGCATGCAGTGACTGCAGACGTAAGTCACAATATTCAATCCCCTTCAAACTCATGGAAAGCCCTCTCAAAAAGAATAGGTACAAACAAGCCCTGATTGCAAAGATTAGAATAAATACCTAACTCCTCAATGCCCAGACATCAACAAATGTCCACTGGCTGGGCACTGTGGCTGAGACAGGAGAAAAAAAATTATATATAAGATAGATAGATAGATAGATAGATAGATAGATAGATAGATAGATAGATAGACAGACAGATAGACAGATAGATAGAGCCGGGCACAGTGGCTCATGCCTGTAATCCCAGCACTTTGGGAGGCTGAGGCGGGCAGATCACGAGGTCAGGAGATTGAGACCAACCTGGCTAACATGGTGAAACCTCGTCTCTACTAAAAATACAAAAAATTAGCCAGGCATGGTGGCAGGTGCCTATAGTCCCAGCTACTCGGGAGGCTGAGGCAGGGGAATGGCATGAACCCGGGAGGCAGAGCTTGCAGTGAGCCTAGATGGCGCCACTGCACTCCAGCCTGGGCGGCAGAGCGAGACCCTGTCTCAAAAAAAAAAAAAAAAAAAAAGATAGATAGATAGATAATTTAATTTTTTAAACGTCTACAAGTATCAAGAACATTTAGGAATATTCTTGACTTCACTAAACACACTAAATAAGACACCAGTGACTGATCCTGGAGTGACAGAGGTATGTAGCTTTTAGATAGGGAATTAAAAATAACTGTCTTAAGGAAGTTCAACAAACTTCTAGATAACACAGAGAAGAAATTCAGAATACTGTCGGAGAAATTTAACAAGGAGACTGAAATAATTTTTTAAAAAGCAGAAATTCTGGAACTGAAAAATTCAATTAACAAACTGAAAAATGTGGCTGGGCACGGTGGCTCATGCCTGTAATCCCAGCACTTTGGGAGGCCGAGGCGGTTGGATCACGAGGTTAGGAGTTCAAGACCAGCCTGGCCAAGATGGTGAAACTCCGACTCTACTAAAAATACAAAAACTAGCCAGGCATGGTGGTGGGCACTTGTAATCCCAGCTACTCGGGAGGCTGAGGCAGAGAATTGCTTGAACCCAGGAGGCGGAGGTTGCAGTGAGCCGAGATTGTGCCACTGCACTCCAGCCTGGGTGACAGAGCAAGACTCCATCTCAAAAAAAAAGAAAAGAAAAGAAAAAAAAACACATCAGAGTCTCTCAGTAGCAGAAGAAAGAACTAGTGAGCTCAAAGACAAGCTACATGAAAATATACAGTCAAAAGAGAAGGAAAAAATGAATTAAAAAACAAGCAAAGCGTGCCCACAAGATCTAGAAAATAGCATCAAAAGCGCAAATCTAAGAGCTATTTGCCTTAAAGAGGATGTAGAGAAAGAGATTGAGCCAGAAAGTTTATTCAAATAAATAATAACAGAAAATTTTCTAAACCTAGAGAAAGATGTGAATATCCAGATATAGGAAGGTCAAAGAACACCAAGTAGATACAACCCAAATAAGACAACCTTGAGGCATATAATAATCAAACTCTCTCTCTCTCGCTCCCTTTTCTTTTCTTTTCTTTTTTTTTTAATTTGAGACATTGTCTCACTCTGTTGCCCAGGCTGGAGTGCTGTAGTACAATCATGGCTTACTGCAGCCTCAACTTCCCAGGCTTAAGCAATCCTCCTGCCTTAGCCTCCCAAGGAGCCAGAACTACAAGCATGCATCACCATGCCAGCTAATTTTTTTAATTTTTTGTAGAGATGGAGTGTCACTATGTTGCGCAGGCTGATCTCGAACTCCTGGGCTCAAGCGATCCTCCCTGCTCAGCCTCCCAAAGTGCTGGATTACAGGCATGAGCCACTGTACCTGATCCAAACTCTCAAAAGTCAAGGATAAAGAAAGGATCCTAAAAGTGGCAACAGAAAAGAAGCAAATAACATACAATAAAGCTCCAATATATCTGGCAGTGGACTTCTCAGCAAAATACTTACAGGCCAAGAGGAGTGAAATTACATATTCAAAGTGCTGAAGAAAAAACTTTCAACCTAGAATATTATATCCAGCAAAATTATCCTTCAAACATGAAGGAGAAATTCTTTCCCAGACAAACAAAAGCTGAGGGATTTCATCAACACCAGACCTGTCTTACAAGAAATGCTAATGGAAATTCTTCAGTCTAAAAGAGAAGGACATTAATGAGCAACAATAAATCATCTGAGGATATAAAACTCACTAGTAATAGTAAGTACACAGACAAATACAGAATACTCTATCCCTGTAATTTTGGTATGTAAACCACTCATATCTTTAGTAGGAAAACTAAAAGACAGTCTATCAACAATAATAACTACAACAATTTTTAAGAGATAGACAATATAAAAAGATCTAGAGACAACAAAAAGTCAAAAAGTTAGGGGGTTGGAATTAAAATGTAGAGTTACTTTGCTCTTTGCTCATTTTTTTCTCTTCTTTGTAATCATAGTTAAGTTGTTACCAGTTTAAAACAATTGGTTAGCCAGGTGCAGTGGTGTGTGCTTGTATCCCAACTACTCAGGAGGCTGAGGTGGTAGGATCACAAGTTTGAGCCTAACTTGGGCAAAAGAGCAAGACCTGTCTCAAAAAATTTTTAATATAATTGACTGTAAGATGTGATTTGTAAGCCTCATGGTAACCACACACACACACACAAAATAATAGAACACAAAAAATAAAAAGCAAGAAACTAAAACATACTACCAGAGAAAATTACTTTTACACAAGAGAAAGAAGTAAAGGGCATCCAAATTTGAAGAAGTAAAATTATCCTTGTTTACAGACAATATAATCTTAGATTTAGAAGAACCTAAAGACCACCAAGGCCAGGCACAGTGGCTCACACCTGTAATCTCAGCACTTTGTGAGGCCAAGGTGGGTGGATCACTTGAGGCCAGGTGTTTGGCACCAGCCTGGGCAACATGGTGAAACCCTATCTCTACAAAAAATACAAATGTTAGCTGAGTGTGGTGACACACACCTGTAGTCCCAGCTACTAGGGAGGCTGAGGCAGGAGAATCACTGGAACCTGGGAGGCAGAGGTTGCAACGAGCCAAGATTGGGCCACTGCACTCCAGCTTGGACAACAGGGCAAGACTCTGTCTCAAAAAAACAAAACAAAACAAAACAAAAAAAACTCCACCAAAACCTCTTATAACTGAGAAACAAATTCAGTAAAGTTGCAGCATATAAAATCAGCATACGAACTTTGTTTTTGTGGTCTTATAAAATCAGCATACAAACATTCTATATTGGCATATAGAAATAGCAATATGAAAAAAAAAACAAGAAAGTAATCTCATTTACAATAGCTATAAAAAAAAGATAGAAATGAACTTAACCAAAGGAGTGAAAGATTTCTACAATGAAAACTGTAAAACATTGATGAAATAAATTGAAAAGGATACCAAAAAATGGAAAGATATTCCATGTTCATGGATTGGAGAATCAATATTGGTAAAATGTTTATACCACCCAAAACAATCTACAGATTAAATGCAATCCCCATCAAAATACCAACAACCTGGATAGAAGAATATTTGAGGGATTAAAAAAAAGATATAAAAGGCTCATGTCTGTAATCCCAGCACTTTGGGAGGCCGAGACAGGCAGATCACCTGAGGTCGGGAGTTCAAGACCAGCCTGACCAACATGGAGAAACTTCATTTCTACTAAAAATACAAAATTAGCCGGGCGTGGTGGCTCATGCCTATAATCCCAGCTACTTGGGAGGCTGAGGCAGGAGAATCACTTGAACTCAGCAGCTGGAGGTTGTGATGAGCCGAGATCGCGCCATTGCACTCCAGCCTGGGCAATAAGAGTGAAACTCTGTCTCAGAGGGGAAAAAAAAAGATATAAATAAAAAAATAAAAAGACGTTTTTCACAAAACTAGAAAAAAATATTCTAAAATGTGTATGGAACCACAAAAGACACAGAACAGTCAAAACCATCCGGAACAAAAAGAACAAAGCTGGAGGCATCACTTTACCTGACTTCAAATTGTACTACACAATTGTAGTAACCAAAACAGCATGGTACTGGCAAGAAAAACAGACACACTGCGCAATGGAACAGAATAGAGAACCCAGAAGTAAAATTAATGCATTTACAGTCAACTCATTTTTGACAAAGGTGCTAAAAGCATACATTGGGGGAGAGGATAGTGTCATCAATAAATGGTGCTGGGAAAATGGATAGCCATAGGCTATCCCCCATCATACACAAAAATCAAATCAAAATGGATTAAAAACTTAAACCTAAGACCTGGAACTATGAAACCACTAAAAGAAAACATTGGGGAAACTCTCTAGGACACTGGTCTGGTAAAGATTTCTTGACTAAGACCACAAAAGCACAAGGCAACCAAAGAAAAATGGACAAATAGGATCACATCAAGCTAAAAAGCTTCTGCACAGCAGAGGAAACAATTAACAAAGAAAAGGGACAACCCTTTTCTTTATTGGGATAAAACTACCCATCTGACAAGGGATTAATAATCAGAATACATAAGGAGCGCAAGCAACTCAATAGGAGAAAAAAACAAAACAAAACAAAACCTAATTCTAAAATGGGCAAAAGATCTGAATATGTATTTCTCAAAAGAAAACATACTAATGGCCAACAGTCCTGGAGTCAGCCTGCAAAATCATGGTATACGAAAAGTCACCCCTCCATATACATGGGTTTTGCATCTGGCAAATATTGTTTGATCCACAAAAAAAATCCACATCTAAGTGGACTCATGTAGTTCAGACTCAGGTTGTCCAAGATTTAACTGTACTGTTTCTTCTCTGCCTGTCTTCCATTTCAACCACTTTCTCTCTGACTCTTTTTACTTCTGAAGAAAACAGTCCACCAACTTGGTAAAGAGATAACTTCCAATTAAAAATATCTGAGCAGCCGGGCGCGGTGGCTCAAGCCTGTAATCCCAGCACTTTGGGAGGCCAAGACGGGCGGATGACGAGGTCAGGAGATTGAGACCATCCTGGCTAACACGGTGAAACCCCGTCTCTACTAAAAAAAAAAAAAAAAAAAAAAAAAAAAAAAAAAAAATACAAAAAACTAGCCGGGGTGGCGGGCGCCTGTAATCCCAGCTACTCGGGAGGCTGAGGCAGGAGAATGGTGTAAATCCGGGAGGCAGAGCTTGCAGTGAGCTGAGATCCAGCCACTGCACTCCAGCCTGGGTGACAGAGCGAGACTCCATCTCAAAAAAAAAAAAAAAAAAAAAAAAAAAAATCTGAGCTACAACAGATGCAGAGAGAAATCTTATCTGAAACTTCCCTTATCTGACTAACACAGAGCCTTAGGAGACATAGCTGCCACAAACCCTCCTCCAGAGGTCTCCAGTTACAGAAGCACTGATCTTGGACATCAAGACACTTTTTTAAAAATTGCATAAACCTGGGCACGGTGGCTCACACCTGTAATCCCAGCATTTTGGGAGGCAGAGGCAGGTGGATCACTTGAAGCCAGGAGTTTGAGACCAGCCTGGTCAACATGGTGAAATCCTGTCTCTACTAAAAATACAAAAATTAGCTGGGTATGGTGACAAATGTCTGTAATCCCAGCTACTCTGGAGGCTGAGGCAGGAGAATCACTTGAACCCAGGAGGCAGAGGTTGCAGTGAGCAGACATCACACCACTGCACTCCAGCCTGGGGAACGAGAGTGAAACTCCGTCTCAAAAAAAAAAAAAAAAAAAAAAAATTTGTACGAACAAGACTCATAAGAAGCTTCCATTCTTTGAAGTCCTAAAGTCCCACTGGGGTGGTATATAGGTTGGTATATAAACTTTTACCTCCAGCTGTTCAGGGAGCTACTCTCTCTACAAGGGTACACCCACCTGTATATTTTTTCCCTGTTACTCTATTGCCATTTAATTCACAGGCCCCCCAACCAGATGGACTTAGGTTGGTGTAGGAGAAGTCTTTCTTCCGAACACTTTTCTCTTGATTTCATTTTCATCCTCTTGGTTTTTTTTCCAAAGCAAACATGTACAAATAGAATCACATCAAGCAAAATTGTCTTTCTTCAATGCCCCTTATTACATTTCCACTTGAATTTATTCTCCTTTGAGTGCCTTATAATGTAGGCTTTATTTCTGAAATCATTCTGTCTGTTTCTTCTTTCCTGAGTTCAATGAACCCTTAATTTATTCCTTCAGAGCAGGGGGATGTCCATTTGCTTTTAATTTTTGAATTTTTGTTTCAAGATGGCTTTTCTTTTTGATAAATTTATGAGGTACAAGTATAATTTTGTTACATGCATAGATTACATAGTGGTCAAGTCAGGGCTTTTAGGGGGTCTACCACTCAAGTAATATACATTATACCCCTTAGGTAAAGGGTACTCAGCTACTCGAAAGGCTGAGGTGAGAGGATTGCTTGAGCCTGAGAGTTCAAGTCCAGCTTGGGCAGCATGATGAGACCCTGTCTCAAAAGAAAAAAAAAAAACTAAAGGGTGATTTGTCATATCCTCAAATGTTTGCCTGAAGACGACAATTCATTCAGTTTGGTGTGTTGTGTTACAGCATTTTTCTTCTGCTTCATGGTAATTTTTCTTTTGGAGGGAAATGTAGAAATGTTCATCACTTGAGCTATTTTGGTTCTCATTTTCTTTTCTTTTTTTTTTTTTTTTTTTGAGACGGAGTCTCGCTCTATCGCCCAGGCTGGAGTGCAGTGGCCAGATCTCACCTCACCGCAAGCTCCGCCTCCCAGGTTTACGCCATTCTCCTGCCTCAGCCTCCCGAGTAGCTGGGACTACAGGCGCCCGCCACCTTGCCCGGCTAGTTTTTTGTATTTTTTAGTAGAGACGGGGTTTCAGGATGGTCTCGATCTCCTGACCTCGTGATCCACCGTCTCAGCCTCCCAAAATGCTGGGATTACAGGCTTGAGCCACCGCGCCCGGCCCTCATTTTCTATTTTCTTACAGAAACTTTTAATCTGTTTTTGGCTATTTATTTTTTGGAATTAGAGTGGTCTCCAAGATTCTTAGTTGAATGGCGTCCCCTTCTGTCAGTGTAGTGAAGTATAAGATTTTTTTTTTTTTTTTTTTTTTTTTTTTGAGAAGTTTTGGTCTTATTGCCCAGGCTGGAGTGCAACGCCGTGATCTCAGCTCACTGCAACCTCCACCTCCCGGATTCAAGCGATTCTCCTGCCTCAGCCTCCCGAGTAGCTGGGATTACAGGCATGCACCACCACGCCCGGCTAATTTTGTATTTTTAGTAGAGACGGGGTTTCTCCACATCGGTCAGGCTGGTCTCGAACTCCCGACCTCAGGTGATCCGCCTGCCTCGGCCTCCCGGAGTGCTGGGATTACAAACGTGAGCCACTGCGCCCGGCCCGAAGTACAAGTTTTTTTTTTTTTTAATGCAGTAGTTCTTTTTAAATTTGGCAGAAGAAGGTGGGCAGTGTGTGTGTGTGTGTGTGTGTGTGTGTGTGTGTGTGTGTGTGTGTGTGTGTTGTTAGGTTTTTTTTTTTTCGAGACAGAGTTTTTCTCTCTCACCCAGGCTGGGGTGCAGTGCTGCCATCCTAGCCCACTGCAGCCTCGAACTCCTAGGCTCAAACAATGAATACAGCAGTTCTTAAAGTGTGATTCAGGTCCCCAAAACCTTTCAGGTAGCTGCAAAGTCAAAACTACTTTAATAATATACTAATATGTTTTTGTCTTTCTCACCTTTATTTCTTAACATATTTTCTTAGTATTTCTTAAGGTGTGGAGCTTTCTTTTTCTTTTCTTGTTCTTCTTCTTTTTTTTTTTTTTTTTTTTTTTGAGAAGGAGTCTCATGCAGTGGCATGATCTTGGCTCACTGCAACTTCTGCCTCCCAGGTTCAAGCGATTCTCCTACCTCAGCCTCCCAAGTAGCTGGGATTACAGGTGCATGCCACCATGCCTGGCTAATTTTCGTGTTTTTAGTAGAAACGGGATCTCATCATGTTGGCCAAGCTGGTCTCAAACTCCTGACCTCAAATGATCCACCTGCATCGGCCTCTCAAAGTGCTGGGATTACAGGTGTGAGTCACAGGCACAGGCGTGAGTCACAGTGCCTGGCCCACAAGTGTGGACTTTTCTAGGAGCTACAGGACAAGTGATATTGCATCAGATTGAATTTAGACATGCAGGTATAAGACCAGCTGTCTTCCGTTTAGCCAGATATGAAGAGATTTGCAAAAATGTAAAATAATGCCACTCTTCTCATGAAATTTTTTGTTTTGGAATATATAGTTATTTTTCATTTAAAAATTAATTATGCTAATATGTAATCAGTTTATTATTCTTTTAAATTAATTCCTAAAATACTTTTTAAATTCTCTGTTTTAATATTTAATATAGTCAATGTTGATAGATATAACCTACAAATACAAAAGCTCTTTAGGGTACTCATTTCAAGAGTGTAACAAAGTCCTGAAACCAAAAAAGTCTGAGAACTGCTGCTTTAATGGATGGCTCTGTGTGTGTATGTGCATGTGTGTATATGTGTGTGTGTGTGTGTGGTGGGAATTGTATCTCCTGCAAGTTTTGGGTTCTGTTTTGTGTTACATGCCCTACATTTTCCTCTTTTGATTCTTTTTTTTTTTTCCCTTGGTACTCACTGGTTATAGCACCTTTTGATTCTTTTCCTCTTCACCACCTAATCTTCAAAGGGTGCCTATCCTTTCCTTTCTTGCATTCTATTCCCCCAGAAGCGCTACTTTTCTGAGGTTGTCTCCTTGAGGCTACGCTGCCCTTTTAAGTCCCTCCCCGTGGTCAGTGCTCTGATCTACAGGATTCATTTTCCGTGTTGTTTCTCTTAGGGCGGACTTTCTCTTTAACACAATGATTTCAGATCAATCTTTGGCCTGCTGTTACCTGCCCCCTCTTCTCTTCCACAGTTTTTCCAGGACTGCCCTCGCTCTCCACAAAGATTTGCAGTAGAATCGTGAAAGCCATCTCACTGGAATTTGGTGTTTATTTTTTCTACTTACAGGTAATTTAAGGTTTAGGAATTCTCTGTCATCTAGTTACGCTGAGAATTTAGTTTTTGTTACCTTTTTTTTTTTTTCTATATCAGGAGTTAGTAGTCAACAAACTTTTCTTTTCCTTTTTTTTTTTTTTTTTTTTTTTTTTGTAGAGACAAGATCTCACTGTGTTGCCCAGGCTGTTCTAGAACTCCTCAAGAGATCCTCCTGCCTGGGATTACAGGTGTGGCAGCACCTGGCCAGCAAACTTTTTCTTAAAGGGCCATATAGTAAATAATTGAGGCTTGCAGGCTACACTGTCTCTCTCTTTTTTTTTTTTTTTTTTTTTTTTTTTTTTGAGACAGAGTCTCACTTTATCACCCAGGCAGTGTCATGGTCAGAGCTCACTGCAGCCTTCATCTCCCAGGCTCAAGGGATCCTCCCGTGTCAGCTCCCCGAGTAGCTGGGACTACAGGCTTGCACCACAATGCCTGGCTAACTTTTTGTATTTTTAGTAGGGACAGGTTTTCACCATGTTGGCCAGGCTGGTCTCGAATTCCTAGACTAAAGTGATCCGTGTGCCTTGGCCTCCCAAAGTGCTGGTATTACAGGCATGAGCCACGCACCCATCCCATACTATCTCTATCACACTACTCAACCTGCCTTTGTAACATGAACCACCCATACAATGCATGAACTAATTGATGTGTTGACAAAAACAGGTGCCTAGCCCACAGGACGTTATTTGCTGACCTTTGCTCTATATGGTTATTTGGGATGTGAAGCGATTCCGATTTAGACAGCCACTATTATCTTTGGCAACTCAGAAGTTCATAGTGATTTGTACGGGTTCTTTATGCTTGCAAAATAAAATACAACTCTCTTTGTGGCAGACACAGAGACGCACTGCCCAGATCCCCCTTCAAGGAAGAACTTGTTGCCCAGCTGCAGGGAGTGCATTAGGCAGACAGCCTCCAACTGTCAGCTATTTCAGGATCTGCCTCATCTGCAGAGAGCTGCTTCACCCAAGGTCATACGCTTCCCAGCAATTCGTAGCTGGTAGAAAGGCCCAGCTATTTTGGCCTAACTTAGAACACTTTGATGTACAGTGTTTGCTCCAGAGCTCCCTGCTGAGTTGGTTGAGGCTTTGTGGGGCCTGCTTCTCAGTTCAAGTTCTTCCTCTGTCCAATCCTGTTTCCCTCTCCTTCCTTTCACAAGAGTTGATCCCTACTAAGCTTCTTGCACCTCAGATTCCATCTCAGCATCTGCATCTGGAGAATCCAATCTATGACTCTCCTGGTAGTTATATGCATTGCAGATATTTTCCTCTATGACTTGTGTTTGGTTATGCTGCATTTTTCCCCCAACACAGTGTACCCCTGCCTTATTGCCCTTATTTTACGTTAGGTTATTCTCCCCCCTTCCTTGAAGAGTTAACACCTGGCTCACTGTGACTCTCTCTTCAGCACCATTCATGTGATAATTACCGCTGATTTCAGTAGAGATATCCTTTTAATGCTTTGGCCTCTTGGTTCCTTAGCATACACTCCTCCTGTGGTCTTTTTATCCACCGAGTCAGCCACTCATCGCCGTAGTCATACCCTTGATTTTGTTACAACAAATTATTGCAAGCCTTCTTTACTCCCAATTTCACACACCCCATTCTCCAATCAGCTCCTCCTATTTTCAGCTCACACCTAACACTCCAGCTCCAGTGATCATTACCTAAATGCATTCATCTTACCACCTTCTCACTGCGCTCTCATCTATCTCCTTCCTTCCTGTTACAGACTAAATTGTGTCCCCCACCAAAATTCATTTATTGAAACCCTAACCCCCAATGTGACTGTATTTGGAAACAGGGCCTATGAAGAGGTAATTAAGGCTAAATGAAGTTGTAAGAGTGGCCCTATCACCTAGGACTAGTGTCCCTATAAGAACAGGAAGAAATCACCTTGGGCAAGGCTGAGAAAGGGCTGCAGGGCAATGGGAGTGCAGACTGAAAAGATGCACTTCTTTTTCCAGTTCTGATCGAGCCTGGGTCTGCCTCCTTCCTGAACAGGCCAGATAATTCATCTAAATAGCCTAAGCAGGCTGGGTGCAGTGGCTCACACCTGTAATGCCAACACTTTGGGAGGCTGAGGTGGGCAGATCACCTGAGGTCAGGAGTTCAAGACTAGCCTGGCCAACATGGCAAAACCCCATCTCTACTAAAAAAGTACAAAAATTAGCCAGGCATAGTGGCTGGCGCCTGTAGTCCCAGCTACTTGGGGGGCTAAGGTGGGAAGATCGCTAGAGCCTGGGAGGTCAAGGCTGCAGTGAGCTGTGATTGTGTCACTGCACTCCAGCCTGGGTGACAGAGCAAGACCCTGCCTCAAAAATAAATAAATAAATAAATAAATAAATAAATAAATAAATAAATAAAAATAAGAGTGCTTGGCAGATTGATCAGGCTATGCCAGGAACCCATCTCTCAAGCAGCAGCTTTTCTCCTGTGCCATTGTCAGTTTTGTCCTGTCTGAGTCCATGGGACTCTTCTGTCTGATGGTGGCCTTCCTCATCCTCTTCATCAAGTGAAGCTCCATGGAGATCACCTACCCATACCTGCTTCTGTGACCTCATGCCATTCCTGGTGTTGGAATGTGCCAAGGTTTGCCATTAAACATACATTTCTCTCTCTCTCTCTATATATATATATAATATACACACACACACACATATACACACACAAACACACACACACACATATATATATATGAAGAGGCACCAGAGGTCTCTCTGCACAGTCACAGAGGAAAGGTCATGTGAGGACAGCCAGAAGGCAGATGGTTACAAGCCAGGAAGAAGGGCCTCACTAGCAACCTACCTTACCCTGCTTGTACCTCCATCCTGGATGTCCAGCTTCTAAAATTAGGAGAAAATAGTCAGTTGTGGTGGCTCGCACCTATAATCTCAGCACTTTGGGAGACTGATATGGGAGGATCATTTGAGGTCAAGAGTTTGAGACCAGCCTGGGCAACATAGGGAGACCCTGTCTTTAAAAAAAAATTTTTTTTTTGTTTTAATTAGCTGGGTGTGGTGGTGCACACATGCAGTCCTAGGTACTTGGGAGGCTGTGGTGAGAGGATCGCCTGAGCCCAGGGAGGTGGAGGCTGCAGTGAGCCATGATCACACCGCTGCAATACAGCCTGGGAGACAGAGCAAGACTTTATCTCAAAATAAACAAACAAACAAAAAAATGATGACAAAATAAATGTCTGTCGTTGAAGTCACCCATTCTGTGGTATCTTGTTAATGGCAGCCTGAACCGACCAGTATGCCTCCTCACCCAGTTTAAATTCCATGCTCAGTCATAATCAGCCATTGCAATTACCCTCAACTGTATTATCAACCCTCAATTTGTATTACTTGCTTGGCAAAACCCAAACCCTTGTGAAATCCAATTCTTCTATATCTACATCGATGCTGCCGAATATGGCTGAAGAAAAGCAACTGTGTTGACTGGACTACTTTAAATTCATGACCACTTACCTCAAGTGGGCACTTAACTTCCTGGCAATTATTCTACATTTTTTCTAGTCCATTAACTCTCCTCCTCTCTGAGTTAATTATTTCACAGCTTTTCCTCCCTCTTGATACGTGTTCCATCCTAACTCTGCTGATGACCTTGTTTCCTATTTCACTAATAGAGGCCACCAGGAGAGAACTCCCACAGCCATCAGCTCCACCAAGCCAACAGCATCCTTACACATACTCTGCCTTCTCTCCCAGCTGGCTGTGCCCTCTCTTTGCTCCTGCAACTTCCCTAACTCTCCTGTACCGTTGCTGTTCACTCTCCAGTGGATAATCCCCATCAGGATGCAAAGATGCTATACTAGCTTCCGAACTCTCCCAAACCCAGGAAACAAAAAAGGCAAAGGCTAAGTTTTTTCTTATTTCCCCTTCCAGTTATTGTGCTGTTTCTCCGCTTTTATTATTTATGTATTTATTTATTCTTGAGATGAAGTTTCGCTCTTGTTGCCCAGGCTGGAGTGCAATGGTGCGACATCGGCTCACCGCAACCTCCGCTTCCCGAATTCAAGCAATTCTCCTGCCTCAGCCTCCCAAGTAGCTGGGATTACAAGCATGCGCCACCACGCCTGGCTAATTGTCTATTTTTAGTAGAGATGGGGTTTCTCCATGTTGCTTAGGCTGGTCTCAAACTCCCGACCTCAGGTGATCTGCCCACCTCGGCCTCCCAAAGTGCTGGGATTACAGGTGTGAGCCACTACGCCCTGCTGTCTCTGTCTCTGTTCTCTTTTAAAGCACAATCCCTCAACACAAGTGTCTGTACTCAGCATCTCTCCACTTTCCCTCCATCTGGTCTCTCCAGTGCCCCTTCGTAAGGTTTTCACCCCATGCTCCTCCAGGGCTAGTCTGCTCTTGCTTCCCGTCTTACTGGAAGACCAGTAGCATTTGACAGAGCTGGTCACTCTCTCCTCCTTGGACACATTTTCTTCACTTGGTTTCCAGAACAGCATCATCTCCTGCTTATTGCTACCTCAGTCTACCTCAGTGAAAAGCTTTACTGGTTCCTCCACATCTCCCAGACCTCCAGTAATAACAGGAATGTACCAGGCCATTGCTCTCTCTCTCTCTCCTATTTTTTTTTTTTGAGACAGAGTCTCAATTCTGTCACCCAGACTGAAGCACAATGGCATGATCATAGCTCACTGCAGCCTCGAACTCGTGGGCTCAAATGATCCTCCCACCTCAGCCTCCTGAATAGCTGGGACTACAAGCACACACTACCATGCCCAGCTAACTTTCTACTTTTTATTTTTATTTTTTGTAGAGATGGGGTTTTACTATGTTGCCCAGGCTTGTCTTGAACTCCTGGGCCCAAATGATCCTCCCACCTTGGTCTCCCAAAGTGCTAGGATTGTAGGCATGAGCCACCGTGTCCAGCTTCTCTTTCTTAATGGAATTTAGGCAAAATTTATTACTCATGGCCTTGGAATGCTCTTCCCTCAGAGAGCCACATGGCTCACCGTTACTTCCTTCCAGCTTTCTTCGAAGGTCCGCTTCTCAGTGAAGCTTTGTCCTGACTACCCAGCTGAAAATTGCAATCCTCTTCCCTCTACCATGTATATACTGTCTATCTGCTTTCCTTCCTTTATTTTTCTCTGTAGGTATGACCTAACATAATATATAATTTACTTCTGTACCTTGTTTGTTTTCTGTCTTCCTCTTTAGAACATGAGCTCCATGAGGGAAGGTGTTTTTGCCTGCTTTAGTCACTTTATCCCCAGCAACTACAACAGCGCCTTGAATATATATATATATAGCAGGCACTCAATAAATATTCACTGAATGAACGAACAGTAATGCTCACTTGCCCATAAATACAAGTACCTCGTCTTTTACCACAAAGGATATTTGTAAATATTTAAGTTGTTTCTACCCAGATTATGGCTTGGTAATTCATTTATTTTTATTTTTATTTTTGTAGAGACAGGGTCTCACTATGTTGCCCAGGATGATCTTGAACTCCTGAGAAACTCAGCAATGAGCAAAGGCTTACACAGTCACCACCAATCAAAAACTTTTTTTTTTTTGAGACAAGATCTTGCTCTGTTGCCCAGGCTGGAGTGCCGTGGTGCAATCAAAGCAAGCTGCAATCTTGACCTCCTAGGCCTAAGTCATCCTCCCACCTCAGCCTCATAAGTAACTAAGACCACAGGCACAAGCTACCATATCTAACTAACTTTAAAAAATTTTTGTGGCTGGGCGCGGTGACTCACACATGTAATCCCAGCACTTTGGGAGGCCGAGGCAGGTGGATCACAAGGTCAGGAGATCAAGACCATCCTGGCTAACAGGGTGAAACCCCGTCTCTACTAAAAATACAAAAAAAAAATTAGCCGGGCGTGGTGGTGGGCGCCTGTAGTCCCAGCTACTTGGGAGGCTGAGGCAGGAGAATGGCGTGAACCCGGAGGCAGAGCTTGCAGTGAGTGGAGATCGCGCCACCGCACTCCAGCCTGGGCGACAGAGTGAGACTCCATCTCAAAAAAATAAAATTAAATAAAATTAAATAAATAAATAAATAAATAAAAATTTTGTAGAGACGAGATCTCACTATGTTGGCCAGGCTGGCCTCAAACTCCTGAGCTCAAGCAATCCTCCCACCTTGGCTTCCCAAAGTGCTGGGATTATAGATGTAAGCAACTGTACCTGGCAAAAACTTTTTAAGAGCTTCGTTTTCAGGATTAGGCAACTTTAACCTTCAACAGTGATCATAACCCTTAGTTTTCAGGTCAAATGATAGGGAAATGTGTAATGTCTTACTGACACACTAATCCCATCGCTGCTCATACCACCCACAACTAGCTGGGGGATAGTAGAAAGCCAAAATGGGATTTTGAAAAATAAATTGGTTAAAATGTATCGACCAAAACGGCCAGATGTCTTGCCCATAATTCTCGATAATTATGTACAGTCACATGCAACTTCCTTCTACAGTTCCAGTGACCATCCACTTGGAAAACATTTAGGTATAAAATGGGATTTTGCTAGATTTTCACAAAGCATTACTGAAGTGTGTCCAAACTTTCCATGCACAGAAACCAGAGTCTAAACAATCACCCTGGTGAAACTGAGCTGGAGGCTGAATATACATGACGATTAATCAGAGGAAAGAAGCATCACTCGAACTTTCCTAGAGAGGACCATCCCGGCTTGTCCTTACCACGCATGCACCCTGGACCAGGCTTCTCAACTTGAGAAGATGTCTGCCTCAGGGGCATGGCAGCTTCTTGTGCCTTTTTTTTTTTTAGACAGAGTCTCGCTGTGTTGCCCAAGCTGGAATGCAGTGGCGCAGTCTTGGCTCACTATAACCTCTGACTCCTGGCTTCAGGGGATTCTCCTGCCTCAGCCTCCCAAGTAGCTGGGACAACAGGCGCCTGCTACCACGCCCAGCTAATTTTTGTATTTTTAGCGGAGACGGAGTTTCACCATGTTGGCCAGGCTGGTCTTGAACTCCTGACTTTGTGATCTGCCAGCCTCAGCCTCCCAAAGTGCTGGGATTACAGGCGTGAGCCACCACGCCCAGCTCTTGTGCCTATTTCACAAACTTTTAGCCTTAAGAACAACTTGGTGGATATTTTCTGTTGGCTTATTATTTGCTCCGTGGATGCCAACTGAGCAGGAGGCTGGGAGTGGGCTAGTTTGTGAGCAAGGTAAGAGGTTCCAACTTTAAAGAGAATAATTCTGTCACCAACCTCTATTCTGCAAGGAAGAAACTTAAGCAGTTAGCAATTTTCTCTCATTTGACCAAAAAAAAAAAAAAAAAAAGACCCTACTCAATTCTTACCTCAAAAGTTTAAAGGTCGCTAAGTGCGGTGGCTCTTGTCTGTAATCCTAGCACTTTGAGAGGCAGAGACAGGAGGTTTGCTTGAGCCCAGGAGTTTGAGCCCAGCCTGGGTAACATAGCAAGGCCCCACTCTACAAAAAAAAAAAAAAAAAAAAATTAATTAGTTGGGTGTGGTGGCATGCCCCACAGTCCTAGCTACTCAGGAGGCTGAGGCGAGAGGATTGCTTGAGCTCACGAGTTTGAAGGTGTAGTGGCCTATGATGGCACCACTGCACTCCAGCCTGGGCAATGGAGTGAGACCCTGTCTCAAAAACAAACAAAAACAAAAGTTTAAAGACACAGTGAGTGTGCCGGCCCCCTCTGCTCTATGAACGAGGACCAAACGATGAGGTCAGCTTTACCAAGCAGGCATCACAGTGCTGGTCACATTGTCCCTTCTGAATGTATCAGTTTGGCTTTGGGTCTCATTTCTAAGATACAGACAACTTGCCATACCAAGGTAATAAGGATCTTCCCCTCCAGAAAGAATAGAATTATCCAAAAGATCAAGAAAAGTTTCAAAATGACTGATGGACCTTTGTCTGAATACTGGTGTATGGCTTTTGTGTGTCAAAAATCCAGGGATAAAAATATTACACTTTCTTTAAACTATCCCTTCTGTTCATAAAGAAACTTCATATCTCTGAGTGTTGAATCTGTTCTCAGGGGACCCCCATGATACCAATGTCCCTCATCTAGGGAGACTTTTGAAGCCTGGGGACACACACACACAAAAATTGTTTCTGACTGCTGCTGGTCTAGGACCAATAAAACCCTCCGAATGCACACAGTCCCCAGCGTAATTTCCAATACTTCCACACTCTTTCCACAAATAGCCACCACCATTAAAGGGTTTTAATGTCTCGTTCAAAATGGATTAGTTCCTGTGGCCAATAGCCAATGTAATTATAATGAATGTTGTATTAATCCTCATGATATTTCCCTGAGTTCAATACATCACTGTATCTTAATCTTCCGCTATTCAGTTGCTCAATTACCCAATTAGACTGTTGGTGATCATTTACTGGGACTTATTTCATCTGTGGTACATGAGCTTACTTTTGGTTCCTAAGGAATTGGTCTGGCTTATGTGATTATGGGGATATTATTCTGGTTATGCACCACTTCTAGTCTCTCCCCTAAGCAAAATTATGGAATCTCGGAGAAATAACTGAAATGGAAAGGCTCTGGACATTAACTTTCCCAATATATGGTGTTGCCAGGTCCATTAAGAAAAATTATTTAACATTTTAGAACAAGTCGGTAATGTCACATATAATAACATTCTAGACGGTATAACAACAAAAAGACTTCTGCCACTAGCAGTATGGCACACCAGATATTTTGAAAAGCTCTTCTTTAAAATATATTGATAGTGAATACATTTCAACAAATAGATATTTATACACTTAGTTATGACTACAAGTAACTAAGGAAAATCTCTAGAAGCCTGAAACAGACACAAAGAGCTGAAATAGGTGATGTTCCCATATGGAAACAAGACTACCATGGGGAGGCCAGGTGCAGGGGCTCATGCCTGTAATCCCAGCACCTTGGGAGTCTGAGGCAGGTGGATCACTTGAGGTCAGGAGTTCGAGACCAGCCTGACCAACGTGGCAAAACCCCATCTCTATGGGAAAAAAAAAAAACAAAAATTAGACAGGTGCGGTGGTGGATGCCTGTTGTCCCAGATGCTCGCGAGGCTGAGGCAGGAGAATTGCTTGAACCCGGGAGGTGGAGGTTGCAGTGAGCCAAGATTGTGCCACTGGACTCCAGCCTGGGTGACAGTGAGACTCTGTCTCAAAACAAAACAAAACAAAAAAACTACCATGGGGAAAATGCCAATACTAGAAACCTAGAGCTTTGAGTTTTGAGCTTCATTTAAACCTAGTGCCTTAAACTAAACAGATATAGTTTAACATGTGGTAGTGTCACAGAACCAACATTAACAACACAGATTAAATCTGTTGTGTTACTCTATCTTATGGTGGTATACTTCCTCATGCAGTAGATTTTCTTTCATATTAGTTGTCCATTTTGATTAAATTAACACATAAGATTAAATCCTGTGAATTTGAGGTGGGATGCAGTGGTTCCTGCCCGTAATCCCAACACTGTGGCAGACCAAGGTGAGTGGATCACTTCAGTCCAGGAGTTCGAGACCAAGTGGAGTAACATGGTAAAACTCCATCTCTGCAAAAAATTCAAAAATTAGCCATACATGGCAGCGCATGCCTATAGTCCCAGCTACTTGGGAGGCTGAGGCAGAAGGATTGTTTGAGCCTAGCAGGCAGAGGTTGCAGTGAGCCGAGATCACACCATTGCACTCCAACCTGGGCAACAGAACAAGATTCTGTCTCAAAAAAAAAAAAAAAAAAAAAAAAAAAATTCAACATAATTCACCATGAATTAAAGAAGAAAATATGAGTTCATCTAATTAAAGGCAGATAAAAAGGATTTGATAAAAATTCAACATACTTTTAAAGAAAATTAAAATGGTGGAAGGACATGCTTTATCAGCTACCAAGACTTATTGTAAAATATGATAAGTAAGACACAGAGGGGCCAGGCACGGTGGCTCATGCCTGTAATCCTAGCACTTTGGGAGGCTAAGGCGGGTGGATCACAAGGTCAGGAGTTTGATACCAGCCTGGCCAACAAGGTGAAATCCCATCTCTACTAAAAATACAAAAATTAGCCGGGCATGGTGGCATGCACCTGTAATCCCAGCTACTTAGGAGGCTGAGGCAGGAGAATTGCTTGAACCCAGGAGTCAGAGATTGCAGTGAGCCAAGATCATGACACTGCCCTCCAGCCTGTGTGACAGAGTGAGACTCTGTCTCAAAAAAAGAAAAAAAAAAAAAACAAGACATGGAAGGATTAGTGCAGGCACAAATAGAAAAATGGGTAAAACAGACAGGCTAGAAATGGACACAAGCATATGTGGATTCCTGATATATGACAGAGCCATCACTAAAGAACAATAGGGGAAAGATGTTCTCTCAAAAACATGGCGCTCAGACAATTGGCTATCTGGATGGAAAAAATGAAGTTGAACTCTGATATCATACCATATACGAAATATTTTCCAGGAGGATTAAATCTGACTGATTTGTCAGTCAGGTTCCAGTCAGGAAAAAGAAACCATACCAGTAACTTGAACAGGGAAATTTTAATATAAAGAATTACCAGGCCAGGCATGGTGGCTTATGTCTGTAATGCTAGCACTTTGAGAGACTAAGGTGGGAAGATCACTTGAGCCCAGGAGTTTGAGACCAGCCTGGCCAACATAGTGAGACCCTGCCTCTATGAAAAGTAACAAAAAATGTAGCTGAGCATGGTGGTGGTATGTGCCTATAGTCCCAGCTACTTGGCAGGCTGAGTTGGGAGAATTGCTCGAGCCCAGGAGGTCAAGGCTGAACTGTGATTTGCGCCAACACACTCCAACGCAGGCAACAGAGAAAGACTGTCAAAAAAAAAAGAAGAAGAAGAAGAAGAAGAAAAAGAAAAGAATGATTAACTAGTCACAAGAGGTTAACTACTTAAATGTGCAGAGAACTCCAAATAATACAGGCATAGCAGATGTAGGGAGCAGGCACCCTCTCTATGGTGAAGGCAGAGTACCAAGGAAAGGAGTAAGCTTGGAATAGAACTGCCCATGAATTAAAGAAGAAAATATGAGATCATCTAATTAAAGGCAGAAAAAAGGATTTGATAAAAATTCAACATACTGTTAAAGAAAATTAAAATGGAGGAAGAACATGCTTTATCAGCTACCAAGACTTATTGTAAAATGTGATAATTAAGACATGGAAGGGCCAGGCACGGTGTCTCACCCCTGTAATTCCAGCACTTTGGGAGGCTGAGGCTGAGATTCAGACCTCTCTGTGGAAGGTGTCACTGTGCTCCACTGGATGGGAGAGAAGGTACCACAGCCCAGGGTGGCAAGAAGGAAACCGTCCACTGGAGCCCTAGTGAAACTTGCTAGGAAACCAGCTGTTGTGGGGGTGCCTAGCTGGGAAACTGCCTGCTGGCATCCACACCAGTGGAACAAGAAAGAAAAGCCGGGCGCGGTGGCTCACGCCTGTAATCCCAGCACTTTGGGAGGCCGAGGTGGGCAGATCATGAGGTCAGGAGATTGAGACCATCCTGGCCAATGTGGTGAAACCCTGTCTCTATTAAAATACAAAAAATTAGTTGGGCATGGTGGCACGCACCTGTAGTCCCAGCTACTCAGGAGGCTGGGGCAGGGGAATTGTTTGAACCCGGGAGGCGGAGGTTGCAGGGAGCCAAGATTGCGCCACTGCACTCCAGCCTGGCAACAGGGCAAGGATTTGTCTCAAAAAAAAAAAAAAAAAAAAAAAAAAGAGGGAAAAGCACCAGAACCAGGAAGAGGAGTCCCTTCCTCTGGCAATGTCCCTCCAGCAATCTCTTCTGGCAAGACCTACCATTGCGTCAGTTGACCAAGGAGAAATGTTTACAAGGTCTGGCTCCAGTATTACAAAGCAGGGCAAAAAAGATTGGATTTGGAGTCGAGCAGCAATAAATTGCATAGTAACTGTGTAACTACCTAAATGTGAAAGGCAAAATCATAAAGCTTTCGGAAGACATTATAAAAGAATAGCTTACTTCATGGTTTCAGTGTTATTAAATATCTACAGCACCAACCATAAAGGAACTGATTGATCATTTTGCCAAATAAAGTAAACTTCTGTTCAACAAAAGTCATCATTAAGGCAGCAAAAAACTAATCCTCAGAGTGGGAGAAGATATTTGGAGCATATATAATCAATAAAGGACTGGTATCCAGAAAATATAAAGAGCAGGATGTGGCAGATGTATTTTCCAAAGACAGCTGCAACAATAACTCCAATTCCACGCACTTCTGTACAATGTGACCTTGACATTCCCTCCACTGAGACGAAAGACCTATATCTGCTCACCTTTAGAGATTCACTTATAACCAACAGAATGCAACAGAAGTAACGCTCAAGGCCATACAGCTGCTCCCTGGTTTACCTGGGACACTCGCCTTTGAAGCCCTGAGCTGACATGTAAGAATTCTGACTGTGTAGAAGCCTGTGCTTGAAGAAGCACAGATCACACAGAGAAACTCCATGAAGGTTTTCTAGCCAGTTGCCCCAGCTGAGGCCCCAAACAATAGTCAGCATCAACCACCAGACATGTTAGTGAAATACCTCCAGATAATTTTAACCCTCAGCCACTGAGTCACTTCCAGACTTTGAGTCTTACCAGCTGAATCCCCAGACATCACAGAGCAGACACAAGCCATACCTACTGTGTTCCTGTCTAAATTCATGAACCATGGGATTCACAAGCCTAGTAAAATAATTGTTTTATGCCGCCGAGTTTTGGAGTAATTTGTTATATAGCAGTAGTTAACTGGAATATCTTACAAATCAATTTTTTCCTTTTTTCTTTTTCCTTTATTTTTTTGAGACGGAGTCTTGCTCTGTCACCTAGGCTGGAGTGCAGTGGCACAATATTGGCTCACTGCAACCTCTGCCTCCCAGGTTCAAGGAATTCTCCTGCTTCAGCCTCCCAAGTAGGTGGAATTACAGGCACACACCACGAAACCTGGCTAATTTTTGTATTTTTAGTGGAGGCGGGGTTTCACCATGTTGGCCAGGCTGGTCTTGAACTCCTGACCTCAACTGATCTGCCCACCTTGGCCTTCCAAAGTGCTGGGATTACAGGAGTGAGCCACTTTTTGTTTTCTAAAAAAAAGAAAGAAAGAAAGAAAGAAAAAGGCTGGGTGCAGTGGCTCACACCTGTAATCCCAGCACTTTGGGAGGCTGAGGTGGGAGGATCACTTGATGCCAGGAGTTCAAGACCAGCCTAAGCAACATAATGAGACCTGTCTCTATGGGGGGGAAAAAAGTCCAGGCATGGTGGTGGTGGTGCTGCACACCTGTAGTTCCAGCTACTTGGGAGGCTGAGATGGGATAATTGCTTGAGCCCAGGAATTCGAGGCTTCAGTGAGCTATGATTACGTCACTACACTCTAGCCAGAGCAACAGAGCAAGATTCTGTCTTAAAAAGAAAGAGGCCGGGTGCGGTGGCTCAAGCCTGTAATCCCAGCACTTTGGGAGGCTGAGACGGGTGAATCACAAGGTCAGGAGATGGAGACCATCCTGGCTAACACGGTGAACCTCTGTCTCTACTTAAAAAAAAAAAAAAAAAAAAAACTAGCCGGGCGAGGTGGCAGGCACCTGTAGTCCCAGCTACTCGGGGGCCTGAGGCAGGAGAGAATGGCATGAACCCGGGAGACGGAGCTTGCAGTGAGCCAAGATCGCGCCACTGCACTCCAGCCTAGGCGACTGAGCGAGACTCCGTCTCAAAAAAGAAAAAGAAAGCTAGAAAAAAAAAGAGAGAGACAACCCAATAGAAAAATTAGTAAAAAACTTAAACACTTCACAAATGAAGAAATTCAATAAACATAGGAAAAGTTAGCCGACCCCATTCATAATCAGGAAAAACGCAAATTAAAACCACAATGAGATACACTCAACAAAATGACACAATTTTAAAGTCTGATATTTCAAGAGTTGATGAAGAGGTGGAGTAACAGGAATTTCCTTCACCTGGATCCTCTTGAAAGCAGAGTCTGAGACAAGGATTAATGTGGTAATGCTTTCTTTGGGATGCGCCAGCTCAGGGCAGTAAGGGTGAGGGAGGAAGAGAAGTGAAGCAGAGGAAGATACAATACAATGTTATTGTGCTGATTGCCGCTTTGCAGCAAGCTTCCAAGAGACACAGCAGGTTGTTCATTAAATGTGGTCATGCTTCAAGTGGGAAGGGTTGCAAGGAGCAATGAGAAGGGAGGGGAAATTTATCTTCCTGGCTTCCTCCCTTCTCCTGTGCCATTAGTCAAGGTTTGCATCACATGGAGCTATTCCCCTGCGCATCCAGACATCTCCCATGGGCTTCTGGTCGCCTCCATGGTGTGGGTTTCATCCAAATCTGAATGTAGACAGGTGACCAGGTGCAGTTTGGGTGCTTAGAAAGAGAAAAGAAGGCAATTAGAGGAATCTGAGAAGGCACACGAGGTTTGTGTCATAATAAGATTCTCATACACTGCTGATGGAATACTGAATTGGTGCAACCACTTTGGGGAAAGGTTTGGCAGTACCTGGTAAAGTTGAAAAGGTAATACCCTACAACCTAGCAACTCTGCTTCTAGGTTCATGACTTTTAGAAATGTGTGTAGAAATTGACGGAACCAGATCACATAAACAAAAATGTTAATACCAGCATGTTTTCACAAAAACTAGAGGTAATTTCGGTGCCCATCAAAGGGAGAATGAGCAAATAAACTGTTGTTTGTTCTCACCAAACACATGAACCAGAGGGAAAAAATGTTTCATAATTTACAGAAAATAGGAGAAAAGATGTCAATCTGAAGGAGCTTGGTTAATATGGACCTTGAACAGAATAGGCTCCTCAGAAGATTGTTAAATTGGCAAGGTAAATCCAAACATTGTCTAGAAGAGAAGATGACGGAGTTCAAGGACTCTACTTGACTGGCCTTAATGACAATTTATCCCTGTGTTAGGAACACTTATTAGACCCTGGTTCAGGTAAGTATTTTTTCTTATAAGTCAAATTTACATACAACAGGAACGGTAGCAAATTCAACTGTGATTTTTACAAAATCACATGTATTGTGATTTTATTCTAGCCGTGAAAAAATGTGTGCCCTCCTTAGTAAAGAACACTACTATACACTCCAGAAAATGCCAAAGACAAAGTATCAAACATGAGATCGAGAATTGAGACCTATGCTCTTGTGTTGGTAGCTTACTAAGATAACTAGAAACAAAGTTACATGAGGAATCATAATTATACTGGGAATAATAGCTTTGTGTGTAGGTGACAATAACCAATGTGTATATGTGTGTGTGTGTGTTTGTGTGTGTGCATTTTGTCCTCTCTTTAAAGTTCTTTTCCCCTCTATGCCAATTTGTGACCATTCTGGGCAAGGCTGAACAAGAATATGTGTGTGTGTGTGTGTGTGTGTGTGTATACTATGTGTGTACAAAATTGGTATAGAGGGAAAAAAAACTTACAGAGAAAGGACAAAATGCTTAATGTTCTCACCCAAGAAATGATAAATGTATGAAGTGATGGTTATGCTAATTACCCTAATTTGATCATTATACAATAAGTGCATGTATCAAAACATCCCATTGTGCCCCATAAATTCGTACAATTATTATGTGTCAGTTTAAACAAATAAATAAGACAGGACAAAATTCCCAAGAATCTGAAAATACTTTATTCAGGTGCAGGGCTGATAACTCCTCTTTTTTGGGGGGTTGGGGGGACAGAGTCTCACTCTATCACCCAGGCTGGAGTGCAGTAGTGTGATCTCGGCTCGCTGCAACCTCTCCCTCCCAGGTTCAAGTGATTCTCCCGCCTTAGCCTCCCGAGTAGCTGGAACTACAGGTACAAACCACAACACTGGGCTAATTTTTTGTATTTTTAGTAGAGACAGGATTTCACCATGTTAGCCAGGCTGGTCTTGAACTCCTGACCTCAAGTCATCTGCCTGCCTCAGCCTCTCAAAGCACTGGGATTACAGGCATGAGCCACCACACTCCACCTTGATAATTCCTTTTGAAGGTAAAAAGAATACACAATAGGCCGGGCGTGGTGGCTCAAGCCTGTAATCCCAGCACTTTGGGAGGCCTAGACGGGCGGATCACAAGGTCAGGAGATCAAGACCATCCTGGCTAACACGGTGAAACCCCGTCTCTACTAAAAAAAAAAAAATACAAAAAACTAGCCAGGCGAGGTGGCGGGCGCCTGTAGTCCCAGCTAATGTAGTCCCAGCTACTAGGGAGGCTGAGGCAGGAGAATGGCGTAAACCCGGGAGGCGGAGCTTGCAGTGAGCTGAGAACCGGCCACTGCACTCCAGCCTGGGCGACAGAGCGAGACTCCGTCTCAAAAAAAAAAAAAAAAAAAAAGAATACAGAATAGTTATAACCTGGTGAGCAATGCGAGAAGCCTTGTCCACTGACTGGTCAGTCTGGAGCAGTGACTGGGGTCCCAGTGAGATTCCATTTGAATTGCTCTGTTTTTCATAACTTATAGACACTGTTCCAGGTTTCCTGACATTATAAATAAAGAAGAAAAGGGCCTTCTGAGAAGTCAGATTGTTTTTTAGCACAAAGACTATTTTAATCTCTCAGGCTTGGAACCCTACTCCCAAGGCTTGTGATAATGCCAATATTTGTAAAAGCATACTTTAGAAAATTTCAGAAAGTCATTTATTATGTCTGTTGCAGGAAATAGTGCTGGTTCGTGAAATATGGTTGCTAATATTTACTGAAGTCACTAAGTGAGAAGAAGCAGTTCCCTCTGTCTTTCTTCCCGCAGTTGCTTATATTAACTATGTCCCTGGCAGCTTCTAGACACATAGTGCAAAGCTGTCTGTCTTCCCTGGGTGGGCAGAGGGGAATGGGGAAGGGATGGTGGCAGAGATGGAGACCTCTTGTCGATGACAAAGAAATGGAAGGGGAGAGAGATGGAACAGACACGGCATTGGCAATGGCAACAGAACGAGGCTAGCCACAATGGTGGCATCAAAAGGCAATGGGGATGAGGAAAGGGGATGTTGGTGGGGACAGAGATCAGAGGGGAGACAGGAGTTAGAAGGGGAATTAGGGGAGGGGAGGAGGAGATAAAACATAAACGAGATGATGGGTACACATGGGATGAAGATGGTATGGGGGACGATGGTATGGGCATGATGAGGATGACAAAGGAGATAGGCCTGAATGTTTGCTTGGATGGATGGGGAAGGAGAATGGGAAGAGATGTGAGTTATAGATGAATGGAATAAAAATGGGGAAGGAGAATGGGAAGAGATGTGAGTTATAGATGAATGGAATAAAAATAAGGGTAGAATGAGAACTGAGCATGTTGCAATGGGCATGGAGAAAAGACTCACTTATTCTTTCTTTCTCAAATATGTAAGGGGGCAGCTACTGTGCTCCAGGAACTATTCTAAGAGCTGGGGAAACAGTGGCAAGTAAGACTAAGTCTCTTCCCTAATGAAACTTTTGTGGTAGCAAGGAAAACAGAAAACAAATTTGCTATATTATAATGAGAAGTGCTACAAATGAAAGTAAAGGGGAAAAAAAAGTAAAGCAAAAGAGAGTGATGGAGAATATCATTCTAGAAGGGTGGTCAGAAAAGACTTTTACAAAGAGCAGACACTGGAGCGGAGGAAAGTGAGACGGGAAGCTGGGCAGGTGCCTTATGAAGGGCTCCCCAGGGGAGTGCAGTGGTGCTCAGGCCCCTCCTAGCCAGGGCTAGCCTCTCTGGTTGGGGGATGGATCTCCTCCTCTCTCAACACAAGGATTCAGTTCCTCAAATATTTCTCTTCTCTTGCCTCTCTTTTCCCTCTCTACTGGATTGATCTCAGAAATACACAGAAATAATCTGCTGTTGTTTACCACATCCTTAAAACAATACTCTCATGGGCCAGGCGCATTGACTTAGTCCTGTCATCCCAGTATTTTGGGAGGCCAAGGAGGGCAGATTACCTGAAGTCAGGAGTTCGAGACCAGCCTAGCCAACATGGTGAAACCCGTCTCTATTAAAAATACAAAGATTAGCTGGGTGTGATGGCAGGCACCTGAAGCCCCAGCTACTTGGGAGGCTGAGGCAGGAGAATCGTTTGAACCCAGGAGGCAGAGGTTGCAGTGAGCCGAGATCACACCACTGCACTCCAGCCGGGGCGACAGAGAGACTTTGCCTAAAAAAAAAGAAAAAACTTCTCATGATCCTAACTTTCCCTCCAGCTCACACCCATCTTACTGTACCTTTTTACAACAAAATTTCTTGAAAGAATTGTCTACACAACTAACTCCAATCCCTCTCTATCCTTTCTCTCTTGAACATGCTCCAGTAAGCTTTTGCTCACACCATTTCCTGACACTGCTCTTGTCACCATCATTAATGACCTTCCTCTTATTAAATCTTATTCACTCAATTCTCAGACCTCTGCTTACTCAATCTTTGACACAACTAATCACTTCCTCCTCCTTCAAACCCCTATTTCTCTAGGCGTCTGGAATGCTACATTTTCCGATTTTCCTCCTACATGACTACCTCTTCTTTCTCCGGCTCTTCTCTCCAGCCTTTTAATATCAGAGGCTCTGGGGGCTCCTGGGTCTCTTCTATTTTCTGTTCACATTTATATCCTCAGTGCCTGCATCTACTCTTGTGGTTTTATTTATATTTATTATTGTTAAGATTATTATTTTAGAGACAAGATCTTGCTCTGTCACCCATACTGGAGTGCAGTGGTGTGATCATAGCTCTCTGCAGCCTTGAATTCCCAGGCATCCTCTTGCCTCAGCCTCCCCAGTGGCTAGGACTACAGGCATGTGCCATCATGCTGGCCAATTTATTTATTTACTTTTTGTAGAGACAGGATCTTGCTATGTTGCCCAGGCTGGCCTCAAATTCCTGGCCTCAAGGGGTCCTCTCACCCCCTCCCAAAGCTCTGGGATTATAGGCATGAGCCACTGCAGCTGGCCCACTCTTGTGGTTTTAAATACCACCCACACACTGATGACTCACAAATGTGCAGCTCCAGCTCAGATCAGTCCCCTGAATCCAGATTATAATACCTGACTGGATTTCTAAGGGGCGTTTCCATTAACACATCTAAAACCGTCCTTCTTGTCTTCCCACCCAAACCCACTCTTCCTACTATCTTCCCATCTCAGTGCAATTCCTTCCTTCCAGTTGCTCAGGCAAAATACAAAAAAAAAACCTGGTTTCCTTTCTTTTTTCTCTCCCCACACATCTAAATCCACCAACAAGTCCTGTTGTATCTGCCTTCAAAATATGTTTAGAATCTTACCAATTCTCACCACCTCCATCATTACCACCCAAGGCCAAGTCATCATCATCACTTACCCAGTCATGATTGTCCCCCCGCCCCCCCCCAAAAAAAACAGTAGGAGGAAGAGGAGGGAAAGGCCAGCCCAGGTGGCAGAGGGGAGCAACAGTGTGATGGGGGTGGAGGGGAAGCTCCGGGTAGTTAAACACTACTGGAGCGGAGAGCAGGTAGCCAAGAGTGAGGAGAGCTATGCTGAGGTGGTGTCAGGAACCAGAATGTGGGAAGTCTGGAATGTCACCCTAGGAGCTTGAATTTATGCTGAGCCAATGAGGACCCATAGAAACTTCACCACATTGGCTTCAGCATGGAAAATGGGTTGAGGAAGTAGAGACAGGGAAGCCCAATAGGAGTCAGTTGTGACCTGCCAATTGTAACGGTGACTAGGACAAGGGAGGTGGCCATGAAAATGGAGGGAAGTGAGCAAATGCAAGCTTTTGAGGAAGTGGAGCCAACAGGACTGTTGGTTGTGGGCGAGGTCATAGGACAGAAAGGCTTGAGCTTGGGGCCTGAGTGGATGAAAATGCTTCTCACTGACACGGGGAAGACTGGAGAAGGAAGGGTTCATGGGGGAGATAAGGAATCAATTTCGGACTTAGTGAATTTAAGTACCTGAAAGAGTTCATGGGTGGATATAAAGGCCTAGAACTAAGGAGCCAAGGGTGAGCTGGGAAGATATTTAGATGTAACCTAAATGTAGACAGTGACTGAAACCATAGGAGGAGTGAACTGTGGAGAGGGATAGAAAAGACCCAGCTCAGAGCTCCAACAACACAAACATTTCTAGGAAGAAGAACCTTGAGGAAGTCAGGAAGGGAGGGGAATAAGAAGTAGAAGGGAACCAGGAGAGCTGTTTGAGAATATAGTTGACTTCTGCTGAGAGGGTCACAGCTGAGCATGAAACACGTCCATTGGATTTATCACAGTGACACTCATTGGTGGCCTTGGGGGGAGCAGTTAGGACATGATGGTGTCTGAAGCTGCAGGGGGTTGAGGAGTAAGAGGTGAGGAAGAGGTTTGACCGCAGGGCTGAATTAACACCTTTAAAAGATTATGGTTCCCATCCTCCTACAAGTAATACAAAATGAGTTTTTTTATTTTCAAAATAACATAAAAATATATAAATGTTAAAATTAAAATAAACTTTCTAAATTATTTTAATTGCAGTTAACTTACTTGCACATTTGTATTAAAAATAACTGTCCTTCCCCTGTTCGATAATGCTTATTTACTGTGTTGTTCTTCTTTGTTGGTGCCTCAAGCATGTGCTTTGTTTGTCTACTTGGTAGTCCTGTAGTGTTTGGCTCTGATAAAGACAAGGGAGGTAGGAGGCTCATTGGAGTCCAGGAGTTCAAAGCTGCAGAAAGCTGTGATCATGCCCCTGCACTCCAGCCTGGGCAACAGAGCAAGACTCTGTCTCAAAAAAAAAAAAAAAAAAAAAAAAAAAAAAAAAAAAAAAAAGACGAGGGAAAAGGGAGAGGTGAGAAAATGGGGTAGGATGGTTTTTCAGCCATAAAAAAGAAGGAAATTATGTCTTTTACTCCAACATGGGCGGAACTGGAGGCCATTATCCTAAGTGAAACACCTCAGACACAGAAAAACAAATACCACATGTTCTCTCTTATAAGTGGGAGCTAAATAATGTGTACACATGAAAGTAGAGTGTGGAATGACAGTGGAAATTCGGAAGAGCGAGATGGTGGAGGGGGATGGATGACGAGAAATCACTGAATGGGTTCAATGTATGTTACTCCAGTGACGGATCCACCACAAGCCCTGACTTCACCACTATACAAAATATCAACGTAACAAAAATACACTTGTGCCCCATAAATGCATACAAATAAAAAATCACTTAAAAAATTAAAAAGGAAGTTTGGTAGAGGGAGATTTGGGGAGTATTTAAAATAATGGAGGCTTTATCATGTTCGTAGGCTACAGACAAGAACTAACTGACTTAGAGACTAAAATGCAAGAAAGAAGGATGAATCAATAAAACCGGAGGGTCAAAGGTGCCCCCACCTTTGCAGAGCACAGAAGGGATGGGCTGAGGGTGTGGCGTCCAGATTCTGCCCTCTCCTACCCATGGGCTACTGGAGGCAAAAGACACCCACTTCAGCCACAGAGACAGGCATTGCCGAGGCTGGGGCAGGAGCGGATGCTGAGGCTGGACAAGAGCAGGGAAAGGAGAAAGGGGAAGTTGGCACCTTTTGGACTGGAACATGGCATCCTGACCCAGGTCACAGGGTGCTTTCCCACCAAAGCAGCAAGGGGTGAAAAATAGACTCCGTCTTTCCCTCAGCATCCCCCAAGGTGAGGACTAGGGTGATGTGGTGTGGATGTTTGTCCCCTTCAAATCTCATGTTGAAATGCGATCCCCAGTGTAGGAGGTGGGGCCTAGTGGGAGGTGTCTGGATCTCGGGGGGTGGATCCCTCATGAATGGCTTCGTGCTGTCCTTGTAATAATGAGTGATTTCTCGCTGAGTTACAAGAGATCTGCTTTTTAAAAAGAGTATGGCGCCTCCTATCTTCTCTCTCGCCATGTGACACACTGACTCCCCTTCGCCTTCCACAGCAATTGTAAGCTCCCTGAGGCCTCCCCAGAAGCAGATGCTTCCTGTACAGCCTGCAGAACCATGAGCCAAAATAAACCTCTTTTCTTTATTAGTTACCCAGCCTCAGGTATTTCTTCATAGCAAAGCGAGAACAGACTAACACGTGAGGAGAGAAGGAAAGCCAGCTAGACTGGGGTGGACCCCTCTGGCCAAGGCCTCCTGCCCAGGAAAGCCCTTCTCCCATGCTGAGCCCCCACCCCTATCCTGCCAGGAAGTCCCCTATCCATCTCCTGATAGGATGTGAGGACTGGAAAACCCTGTCCTGAAATGTCTCCCACCCAGACCTGCTTCAGTTTGCAGACTTTTACTTGCCCCCATGAGTGATCAATAAAATACACATTTCTGTGAGGGGAGCGGGAGACAAGCCCTGACCCCTGAGAGGAGGCAAGTGGCTGTGGGATGGGAATAAAGGCAGAAAGCAGAGGTAAGGATTCTAAGGCCACTTGGCTAGTGATGTCACCAGTGGTGACCCCAGATAGTCTATGTAAAAGGGCACAGGGTCGCAATTATGTTACAACAGGGGATGGGCCAGGGGACAAATTATTTTTACTCAGATTAGGCATTTTCTGCCTGGCTTGGGGGAGAATGAGGAAGGGTGTTGAGTGTCTAAACTCTCCACAAGCTCCCGTTCGGTGCCACTCTGGAGAAAACATAACCCCAGATTGTGGCCCTGGAGAATCATGCTGGCAGAGCAAAGGTTAAAGCTTCCTTTGAGGGCAGGGGCCAGCCCTCCTGTGAGGCCAGAATGTTCCAGTCCAGACTGAGGCAGGCAGCTTGGGAAAAACTGCCCACCACCTAATGAATCAGATACCACGTTAGCTTGAGGTCAAGGCCAAGGCCGAAGGGGAGGGGAAGGGAGGAGGCTGCTGACAGAGAAGTTTGGTTCTCTTTGCCCCAGGAACAGGGAGGTGGCAGGGGCTACATAGTGACTGGAGGGCCCTGCCTCAGGAGCTCCCCCACTCACCCCACTCCTGGCTGGAACGTCCTCACTGCAGTGAGATTTTTCCCGTAAAGAACACCTCAAGGTGAGGTGCTTAGGACTCAGAACCTGGAATGAGATGCTGAAGAAAGGAGCTGGGTGCAGTGGCTCATGCCTGTAATCCCAGTACTTTGAGAAGTGGGCAGATCACTTGAGGTCAGGAGTTTGAGACAGCCTAAACAACATGGTGAGACCCCATCTCTGCCAAAAATACAAAAATTACCCAGGTGTGGTGACATGCACCTGTAAACCTAGGAGGCTGAGGCAGAAGAATCGCTTGAACCCAGGGGGCGGAGGTTGCAGCAAGCCGAGATCACACCACTGCACTCCAGCCTGGGTGACAGAGCAAGACTCCATCTCAAAAAGAAAAAAAAAGTGCTGAGGAAAGGGCTTGGCCTGTCCTTCTCATGTCCAGATGGGGAAGAAAGATCAGTGCTGCCTGAGGCTCAGAGAACCCAGACTTGTGCTTCCAGGGTACACAGGAAACACAGACCCTCTCGGTTCTGCTCCTCCTGTCCTGCTGCGTCTCACCTCCACCCAATTCTGATCTGGCCCCAGGTTATCCCCACCCTTCCCCTATGAGGTCTGGGTGGCATTGGTTCACCGTTGGTGCTCTGCCCTGGTCAGTGCACTCTGCCTCAGTCGCTGTGAGAGTTAGCCGCTCCTTCTCTAAATAATTACATATTCTCAACCAAATGGAGTCAACTCCTACAGGAAGTTCTGCAGCCTCTCTGGGGTACAAAGGGCCATCCCACCAGCCTCAAACAGAAACAAATTCTGTGGTATAATTTATGCTCCAATGCTCCCTGTGGGTCCAAGCTGAAGACAGTATCCACACACTTGCTTAGTTTTCTTCCTCTGTTCCATCCTGCTTCTCTCCCACCTCTTCTTCTGATAGGACTGCTCTCATAAATCACTGAAACAAGAATATTCATGTCAGACTCTGTTCTCGGGAACCTGACCTAAGAGCCTTCCTTATATTACTCACAACCAGTATCGCCCAAGATGCCACATCAACCACAATACATTGTCTCAAAATTCAGCTTTATCTAGTAACTAATACCTTGTGATACATCCCTTTCTGTTTAAACAGAGTATTGCAGGTTCTGTTGTCTGCAACCAAGAACCTTGACCAGTAAAATGATTCACACCAGAAATAGTTGCAGCAACCATCACTCAAGGGAGTGGGAGTCTGACCTAGAAGGGGACTTCTTGACCCAGCTGAGTTTGAAGGCAATGAAGATTCTAATAGCATTAGAGGATTAGACATTATATATTGTTTGTTTTAAAAAAATAATATAATAAAAAATGGGCCGGGCGCGGTGGCTCAAGCCTGTAATCCCAGCACTTTGGGAGGCCGAGACAGGCGGATCACGAGGTCAGGAGTTCGAGACCATCCTGGCGAACACGGTGAAACCCTGTCTCTATTAAAAAATACAAAAAAACTAGCCGGGCGAGGTGGCGGCGCCTGTAGTCCCAGCTACTCGGGAGGCTGAGGCAGGAGAATGGCGTAAACCCGGGAGGCAGAGCTTGCAGTGAGCTGAGATCCGGCCTGGGCGACAGAGCGAGACTCCGTCTCAAAAAATAAATAAATAAATAAATAAAAAATAAAAATAAAAAATAAAAAATGAGCTCAACACTCATCCCAAGAGTTAAATGTTATCGATCACTTAGTTCTATCCATGCCTCCCCCAAGAGGTAACCACTATTTGAGAATGTCATCTATATAGATGTCTACATGAAATATGGTTTTGTTTTGCTTGTTTTTGATCTTTATAAGAAGAGTGATCTTCAAGACTTGCTTTATTGCTCAAAATTATGTTACTAACATTATCCATGTTGTGGCATGGAAAGGAATATCATTCATTTTTACTGCTGTGTCGCATTCCATGTGTGAGCACACCACAGTCTATCCAGTCTGTAGTCAACAGGCATTTGAATGGTTCTTTTATTTGTGCTCTTACATATAGTGCTACTGGCTACACTCCTGTCAGATGTCTTCTGATGTACCTGCGCAAGAATTTCTCCTGGGTATATATCCAAGAGTCGAATATCTGGGTATGTTCAATAACACAAGATAATGACAAACTGTTTTTCCAGAGTGGATAGACACCAACCATTAATGTATAAGAGATATCCCTGACCAATATTCTCTTTAGAAAGTTGGCCAGGCATGGTGGCTCTTGCCCGAAATCCCAGTACTCTGGGAGGCTGAGGTGGGAGGATTGCTTGAGCCCAGGAGTTCAAGACCAGTCTGGGCAACATATCAAGACCCCACCTCTTAAAAAAAAAAAAAAAAGTATTATCATACCCCTTAATTTTTCGTTTTTTGCAGGGGAGGGTGTTTGTTTGTTTGTTTGTTTGTTTGTTTGTTTGTTTGGAGAAAAGGTCTCACTCTGTTGTCCAGGCTGGTGTACAGTGGTGCAATCTTGGCTCACTGCAGCCTTGACCTCCCAGATAAAGCAATCCTCCCACCTCAGCCTCCCAAGTAGCTGAGAACACAGGTGCATGCCACTATGCCTACCTATTAAAAAATGTGTTTTTGTAGAGACGGGTCTCTCACTGTATTGCCCAGGCTGGCCTGGAACTCCTGAGTTCAAGTGATTTTCCCACCTTGGCCTCCCAAAGTGCTGGGATTATAGGTGTGAGCCACAGTGTCCAGCCCATACTTCTTAGTTTTTGCCAATTGAATGGATGTAAATGGTATCTTATTCTAGACTTAAGTTTCCCTGATTATTAATAAAGTTGAGTATTTTCCGTCCATTTACTGCCCATTCATGTTTCCTTTTCTGAAGGGAACTTGCAAATTTTTCTATTGAATTACTTCTATATTTCTTACTATTTTATAGGTGTTATCTGCACATACTAGATACTGTTGTTGATTATACACATGTTATAAATATCTTCTTTGCTTGTTGTGGCATGTATTTTTATTTCTTCTAATGTATAATAAATAAACAGAAGTAATAGAGCTATTAAGGATTATTTTAGGCTGGGCACAGTGGCTCATGACTGTAATCACAGCACTTTGGGAGGCCAAGGCAGGGGATCACTTGAGGCCACAAGTTTGAGACCAGCCTGGGCAACATGGTGAAATCCCGTCTCTACTAAAAATACAAAAATTAGCCTGGCGTGGTGGTGCTCAACTGTAATCCCGGCTACTTGGGAGGCTGAGGCATGAGAATCGCTTGAACCTGGGAGGCGGAGGCGGAGGTTGCAATGAGCCTACATTGCACCACTGCTATTCAGCCTGGGTGACAGACAGAGACTCTGCCTGAAAAAAAAAAAAAAAAGATTATTTTTATTCATATTATGAATACTATTATGCCAACAATTTTATGATATAATATAATCACTAGTATTCTGGCTTATATTACTTAAGCTGTTATAAACATCTCTCTTTTTTTTTTTTTTAAGACAGAGTCTTGCTCTGTCACCCAGGCTGGAGTACAGTGGCATGATCTCGGCTCACGGCAACCTCTGCCTCCCAGGTTCAAGTGATTCTCCTGCCTCAGCTTCCCAAGTAGCTGGGACTGCAGGTGCATGCCACCACACACTAATTTTTTGTATTTTTAGTGGAGATGGGGTTTCATCATGTTGGCCAAGCTGGTCTCGAACTCCTGACCTCGTGATCCACCTGCCTCAGCCTCCCAAAGTGCTGGGATAACAGGCATGAGTCACCGTAGCTGGCCTATAAACATCTCTTGACCTTAAAACAATATAAAGTTCTTCTAAAGATACCTAGTTAGCACACTTTCTCATTAAAATTGCATTAATTTTCAATCTATTTCCATATTTTTTGAAAGTTCTTAGTCATTGTTTTTGTGCACACGATTAGCAGCTTTCAAATAATCATTATTATAGCACTTTACTCATGAAATATTAAATACACATGTATACCTCAAATAACTAATAGAATTTTGGCATATAAAGCCAAGGACATTTTCATGATTCTGTATCTTGAATGGTCACTTCTATGTGAAAGTGAATATTCAGATATTAACAATAAATTCACATAACATGGCGTGGTTCATTTACTGATATTGTTATGTTGATAAGATATGACAGAAATCAACACAGTCATGATCATGGATCACACACAGGTTCAGGGATGTCACAAATGATGCTGAAGAAGGTATTTGGCTATTTAACCTTGTAAGGCCTAGAGCCAAAGTCATAGTTGAATAGCAGATGTGAGCCAAATATAAAGTCCACAGCTAAGCTTTAGTGCATCCCTAATATGAAATTCTTCACAGTCTACATTCATAAAATTATTTATATCTAGGCTTCTCTGTGGATTTGCATAGAAAGTGTCTAGAATGATAACCGACAAATGTTGAAGATAATTGTTAGGGGGTAGTGGCGTTTGGGGCCACTAAAAAGTTGAAAAAGCTTTTTTGGTACTTTCTGTATTAATTATTATAATAAGCATGTATCTTTTTATGAGAATTTAGTCAAGAATCTTTCCATAGTAACAGTATCAATAATTACATATACATAACAATAAATTTTACTGGTTTTTCGCTTGTTGCCATGTTTAACATATTATGCCTTCCTTGTCTTCTAGCTAACTTATCTCATTCATTTTTTCATTTGGCTGAAGTGCTTCCTCTGGCAGTTAGTTTAGGGAGGGTACATAGGCAGTTGTGCTAGGTATTCTCCATGTGCCTCTTTTGGTCCACTTTCCACTCTGCTCTGGCCCAGCACTTCCCTGCTGCCCTGTGGCCCTGCTAACCTTGTGAATTGCATCAGTTCTCCCTGCTTCCTAACAGCATTCAATCCAGAGTTGGCTCCGGCTTCCCTAATCCCTTCTCGGAGGCATCCAACACAACCACAAACTCAAGTCTCCCTTACTAAGATGGTCCCAAGATTCATGCATTCTTTCTGCTGCAGCAAGCCAGATAAACCTAACTTTTATTAACTACAGGTATGGCCCTCACAGTCTTTTTGCTGATAGATTTTGACATACTATACAAACTCATTCTTCCTGAATCTGTGGTTGAAGAAAATAAAATTGCCCATAAAAAGCAGAGTGTTATTATTCTCAAGCTGTGTCTAAATCCCATAAGCAGAGTCAGAATATATCCAAGTGATTATTTTAAAAAAAGAAATCAGATGGCAGCTGCCCAAAGCTAATGATTAATGATTTCTGGAGCAGCCCAGCTGAAGAGTACTCCCAATATCATAGAAGAAACAGCTTGGTTCTTTCCTTTCTTACAATATGCCTATGAGAAATGTCAAAGGCATGCATCTGACATAAAGATCTGACTTAGTAACAACACTTAATGATTGGCATCTATTTTTTTTTCCATTTTACTGGGGTATAATTCGGATACAGTAATACGTACAAATCAACTTTAAATACATATCCTCCCAGGTACTCACAACCCAGATCAAGAGTAGAGCAATTCCAGCACTTTTTTTTTTTTTTTTTTTTTTGAGGCGGAGTCTCGCTCTGTCGCCCAGGCTGGAGTGCAGTGGCCTGATCTCAGCTCACTGCAAGCTCCGCCTCCGGGTTTACGCCATTCTCCTGCCTCAGCCTCCCGAGTAGCTGGGACTACAGGCGCCCGCCACCACGCCCGGCTAGTTTTTTGTATTTTTTAGTAGAGACAGGGTTTCACCATGTTAGCCAGGATGGTCTCGATCTCCTGACCTCGTGATCCGCCCGTCTCGGCCTCCCAAAGCGCTGGGATTACAGGCTTGAGCCACCGCGCCCGGCCAATTCCAGCACTTCTGAGGACTCTCCTGTCCCCTGCAAGTTAATACCACTCCCTTGGGTAACCCGGTCTGGCCTCTTACCACTGTAGGTTAATTCCACCAGTTTTCAAACTTCATAAAATTGCAGTCTTACCGTGTGTACTCTTTTGTATCAGACTTCTTTTTTTTCCTTTCAATCAAAATTATGCAACATTCACCCATGTTGTTTTATTATCAGTACTTTGTTCTTTCTTACTGCCACGTAATATTCCACTGGATGAGTACAACACAATGTACCCACCCATTCTTCTGTTGATGGACATTGGGTTTTTCCAGTGTAAGCGATCGTGAATAAAGCTACTATGAACATTCTCGTACTTGTACTTGTCTTCTGGTAGACAGAAGCACTCATTTCTGTCAAGTATATAGCCAGGAATAGAATTGTTGGTCATAGAGTGTACGCATGTTTAGCTTTAGTAAACACTGCCAAAGTTTTCCAAAGTAGCTGTATCAGTTCACATTCTCACCAGCATTTTTTCCTCATTTTTTCCCATCCTTGACATGGAGATATATGATTTTTTTTTTTGAGATAGGTTTTTGCTGTGTCACTCAGGCTGGAGTACAGTGGCATGATCAGGGATCACTGCAGCCTCAAACTCCTGGCGTCCTTCTATCACCTCAGCCTCCTGAGTAGCTGGGACTATAGGCATGCAACACTACACACGGCTTCTTTTTAAATTTATCTTTTTTTTTTTTTTTTTGATAAAGATAGGGTCTTGTTTTGTTCCCCAGGCTGATCTGGAACTCCTGGCTTCAAACCATCATCCCTCCTTGGCCTCCCAAAGTGTTGGAACTACACCATGAGCCATGGCACTCAGCAATATGATTTTTTTTTTTTTTTTTTTTTTTTTTTTTTTGAGACGGAGTCTCGCTCTGTCACCCAGGCTGGAGTGCAGTGGCCGGATCTCAGCTCACTGCAAGCTCCGCCTCCCGGGTTCACGCCATTCTCCTGCCTCAGCCTCCCTAGTAGCTGGGATTACAGGCGCCCGCCAGGTCGCCTGGCTAGTTTTTTATATTTTTAGTAGAGACGGGGTTTCACCATGTTAGCCAGGATGGTCTTGATCTCCTGACCTCGTGATCCGCCCGTCTCGGCCTCCCATAGTGCTGGGATTACAGGCTTGAGCCACCGCGCCCGGCCTAGCAATATGATTTTTAAAGGACTGAGAAATAATGCTCTGATTTTTAAATCTGAGGGGTTTGTGTAGATAGACATAGATATAGGCATAATATAAAATAAGAGATGCCTGACTACTTGTATATTTGATCTTAATAAAATAAAAATAAGTTATCTAAATTCAGTTTTAGAGTAAAAAATACATTCAATTACAATTTTGATCATTTCTCTTGGGGGAAGAACGACTGACAGCATCAACTGCTTGGAAAGCACGTGGAACTTCTTGAGACAATGGGTGTTGGTGACACAGCGCGGGCAAACCCCAAACTGGGGCTTAGCCCAGGAAGGTTCTTGGCTTCACTCAGGAAAGAATTCAAGAGCAAGCCAGTGGTAGAAGAAAACAGCTTTACTGAGGTGGCAGTGTGGTGGTACACCTCTGTGGCAGCGCTACCCCATGGGCAATGTATACAGAGTAGCAGCTCAGGGCAGTTCTGCAGTTACATTTATACCCACTTTTTTTTTTTTTTTTTTTTGAGACAGTCTTGCTCTGTCACCCAGGCTAGAGTACTGTGGTATGATCTCAGCTCACTGCAACCTCTGCCTCCCAGGTTCAACTGATTCCCCTGCCTCAGCCTCCAAAGTAGCTGGGATTACAGTCACCCACCACAACACCTGGCTAGTTTTTGTACTTTGGGTAGAGATGGGATTTCACCATGTTGGCCAGGCTGGTCTCAAACTCCTGACCTCAGGTGATCCACCCACCTGGACCTCCCAAAGTGCTGGAATTACAGGCATGAGCCACTGCACCCAGCCTACACCCATTTTTAATTACATGCAAATTAAGGGGCAGATTATACAGAAATTCTAGAAAACAGGTGATAACTTTCAGGTTGTCAGGTCATTGCCAAGGAAAAAGGTGATAACTACAGGGTGTTTCCCTAGCAATGGTAAACTGACATGGCACTGGTGGGTATGTCTTAGGGAGAGGTGATTTTGCCTCTTCCCTGTTTTAGCTAGTCCTCAATCTGGTCCAGAGTCTGAGTCTCACCTCCAGAAGTGGGTCCTGCCTCCTATCTCATTCCCCCCTCAGAGATTAGATACTCCTCTTTAATCTTAAAGGGACTACAGAAGGTTGGAGGTCTACCTCCTGTAACTGTTTCATGCTGAGTTTATGGATGCAGGCCCTGTCTAACCCTGGAGAAGTAGAAATCTCTGGATACCTGATCTAAGGGGCCCAGAGGCAGGACACTTTCATTCTCCAGGTGAGTAGGCAGGTCGAGTTCGAAGCCTTGTGCCAGGATTGTCTTTACCTGGAACTGTTGTAATATAGAAGACAAACTTTACTAAGAGGTTAAACAAGCAAGGGCCAAAGATTAGTAATAACAAGACAGCTATCAAAGGTCCTAGGAGAGGTAAAAGCCAGGTGAAACTTGGGAAGGCACTTTTGATAGTTGGCCAGATATAGTTGGGATTAATGCCCTGGTTTTAGCTATGTGACCAGGTAGCTTGCTCACAGATCTTTTGAATGTTAACTTCAACTGTCCAGAGTTGTTGATGTATGTGCAACAGGTTTCATTAGTAACTGCACAGATTCTACCTTGTTCAGCTAGTAAATAATCCCAGTGCTAGTCTGCTATTGAGAACTACATTTGCCAAAGAGTCTAGAGACTCTTGAATCCCCTTTAATGCCTGACCTCTATTGGTGGCTAAAGATTCTAGGGTTTGAGTCAATTTCTTTAGGGTTCTTTAAGGTTCACGTTTTTTAGGGTTCTTTAGGGTTCACTAGGGGTGAGTAGATAAGCAAAGCCACCCTAGGGTGCTGCTAGTCCTATTGCTGCCCACATTCCTTCCAACTGAATTAATCCAATGGCTCACTTACTTCTGGCGTTCCTGGGTCTTATGAGGTTAAGGACCATGACCCCTGGAGGGGCAAGGGTGGCCAACACATGTTCATCTCTGTTCCACGTTTCATTCTTTTTTTGAGGCAGAGTCTTACTCTGTTGCCCAGGCTGGAGTGCAATGGTGTGATCTCGGCTCACTGCAACCTCCGCCTCCCAGGTTCAAGCGATTCACCTGCCTCAGCCTCCCAAGTAGCTGGGATTACAAGTACTTGCCAGCAAGCCTGGGTAATTTTTGTATTTTTAGTAGATGGGGTTTCACCATGTTCGCCAGTCTAGTCTCTAACTCCTGACCTCAAGTGGTCCATCTGCCTCAGCCTCGTAAAGTGCTGGGATGACAAGTGTGAGCCACCACACCCAGCCTATTCCAAGTTTTTTATATACAGAAAGCTACTCCTAAAAGAACAGGTGGCTTCCTGGGGAGTCAGGAGTGGTTATGGGGTGTGACTTCTTCCCACTCATGGCCACAAACAAAATGAGCCTGGCAGGGGACACAAACAGAGGCCCTACGGGGTGTGATGTTTATCCTTTGCTGCCAAGTTGGGTCTCTAGAGGAGATATTTTCCCCCTGTTCTAATGGGAGTGGTCAAAAGATCTTTGTTTTCCAGAAGGAACAGTACTCCCACCTTCCCAGATTAGGCAGTTGTTTTTCCCTTGTATGTTCTGATCCAGGAGAAGGCACCATATATGGTCTCCTCACTGACAAGTGGAATCCCATTTACCTCACTGCAGCCTGGGGAACTTGGCAACTAGATTTGGATCAGAGTATCATAGGGAAACGTCTGCTTTTGTGTCATTAACACAACAGTGGGTACAAAAGATAGAATCATTAGTGCGTTGGAGATATGGATACCCAACTTCCCAGGTCAAGGTAATAGTGGCAGGAGTTGGGGGGTGATATTCAGGTGGAATTGGAGGGGAATCAGGAGGAGAGTTTCACTTAACAAGTAGGGATTTGGGGATTTGGAGATCACTATGTTTAGTTAGCAGATCTGGAGAGACGGCCATGAAATGTTCTGGGTAGGCCAGAAGGTAGAACTCTCTACCCTGGGAATATGGATAACAAATCCAGCAACCATGAAGATGATTCCCTGAGGCTATAATTTTTGAAATATTTACTGTAGGGTTATGTTTCCACCTGCACTGGATCAGGGTAATTAGGAAATCAAACAGGATTAATAGTGACAACACGGTGTCCAGTTGGGCCTTAGAGTGGCCTCTACACCCAACAAGGACAAGTGAGGTGTTTCCCGGGAGGTTGGCTAAAGCAACAGAAAAGAAGGATTACGATCAGGAAGAGGATAAAAATTATTACTCCTATTCCCACCCACAGCATCACGTTACCACCTCTGGCTGAGGGTGGATTCTTTTAAACAGGCAGCAGAGGTCCTCCAAAAGCCCACAGATGTAGGTCATGGGGGCTTCCTTTTGTGCTGCAACTCATAAGAAACAGGTTTAACCTGGACAGGTGTACCAAACTAGTTATACCCTGAAGTTTAATAGCAGTAGGTGTACTCAACAACACCTGATACGGCCCTGATCAACGTGTAATTGATCGTTGGAGGATTCTTCTTTCCAAGTTTTTTTTTTTTTTTTTTTTTTTTTTTTTTTTTGAGACAGAGTCTCGCTCTGTCGCCCAGGCTGGAGTGCAGTGGCCGGATCTCAGCTCACTGCAAGCTCCGCCTCCCAGGTTTACGCCATTCTCCTGCCTCAGCCTCCCGAGTAGCTGGAACTACAGGCGCCCACCACCTCGCCCGGCTAGTTTTTTGTATTTTTTTAGTAGAGACGGGGTTTCACCATGTTAGCCAGGATGGTCTCGATCTCCTGACCTCGTGATCCGCCCGTTTCAGCCTCCCAAAGTGCTGGGATTACAGGCTTGAGCCACCGCGCCCGGCTTCTTTCCAAGTTTTTACTAAGACTAAGTCTCCTGGTTGATTGTGGGGGTTAACTATTTCCTTTGTTGAAGGGAGCAATATTTTGTCTCCATAGGACTTGGAGGGCCTTTTGAACCCAGCCTAAGTTGATAATATGGGTGAGCATTCTATGTGTCTCTTCATCAAACAGGAGGTCTGAAGTTTAAAAGGGCCTCCCCAGAACTTGCAGTGAGCCGAGACAGTGCCACTGCACTCCAGCCTGCAACAGAGCAAGACTCTGTCTCAAAAAACAAAAAGGACCTCCCATAAGTTATTTCAAATGGACTGTTTTAGTGTTCCCTTTGGAGTCATCCTTACATATAAAAGGGTGATGGGAGGCAGGGCGCGGTGGCTCACGCCTGTAATCCCAGCACTTTGGGAGGCTGAGGTGGGTGGATAATGAGGTCAGGAGTTCGAGACCAGCCTGACCAACATGGTGAAACCCCATCTCTACTAAAAATACAAAAATTATCTGGGCGTGGTGGTGCCTGCCTGTAATGCCAGCTACTCAGGAGCCTGAGGCAGAAGAATCGCTTGAACCTGGGAGGCAGAGGTTGCAGTGAGCTGAGATCACACCACTGCACTCCAGCCTGGGCAACAGAGCAAGACTCTGTCTCAAAAAAAAAAAAAAGAAAAAAAAAGGTGATGGGTAGGAGAGAAACCCAGGCCTCTGAGGTCTCCTAACAGAGTTCTGCTAATGTCCTTTTAAAAATATGATTAGTTTTTTTCTACCTTCCCCAAGGATTAAGGTCTCCAGGAGGAGTGAAGATGATAGGTAATGCCTAAGGCTCAGGACACCTCCTGGGTCCATTATCACTCTGTAGGAGGGTCTATTATCACTCTGCAGACTTTTAGGTAATCAAAATCTTGGGATGATCTCTTTAAGTAGGAACTGACACTTCTAATGCCTTTTCTGTTCTTGTGGGGAAAGCCTCTATCCACTCGGTGAAAGTGTCTATCAGTCCCCTGTATGGTGGCATCTGAGTAAAATCTATTTGCCAGTCTTCCCCATGGTATGTTCCTTGATGTTGTACAAGAGCTAGTAGGGATAAGGGTATGGACAGTTTCCTGGGTCATTACCGGCATAAAGTTCACAGGCCCTAGTGACCCACTTTACAGTCTGGAATAATTTCTTTCCCAAGAAGATTTGAGAAACTAATTTGAATAGGGAGCCCTGTCCCAAATGTGAGGAGTCATGGGAATACTTAATTATTTTCCATTGCTCAGCCTCAGGGAGAAAGAATTGGTTGTTTTCTAGCAACCATCCTGAGGGATCCTTTTGTAAGCTTTTCTATTATGCCCGTTTAATTTCCTCAGGGGTATAGTGTGGTGCTGCTGACACGGGTGGAGTACCTGGCATTCATGCAGTGCATGGGAATACTGGTGTCTCCTTAGCTGTGGTTTTAGCTGCTCTGTCTGCTGGAGCATTTCCTCAAATAAGCGAGGTGTCTCCCTTTTGGTATCCCCTGCAGTGACTAACTGCTATCTCCTTTTCCCAAAGGAAAAGGACAGCATCTAAAAGTTCCAGGATCTCTGAGTGATGTTGTATGGGGGATCCCTTAGCTGCTCATGTTCTCCTTTCTTTTCATATGGCAGCATGAGCATGGAGCACCAGGAACCCATATTTGGAATCAGTGAGTATATTGAAGGGCCCTGATTAAAGTAATTAATTCCACTTTTTGAATGGAAGTCTAGGGAGGCAAAGCTTTTGTCTCAGTGATCTCTTGTTGGCTAACCACTTCAGAACCTGTCTTCCTCACCCCTCATGCATAAAGCCACTCCCATCTGTAAACCACCCAACACTGGGGTTAGGCAGGGGCTCGTCTTTGAGATCGGGCCTGCTAGAGTAGGTCTGTTCTATGGTTTCCACGCAGGACTGAATGAGTTGGGGATCTGTTTGTTGGGACATGAAGCCCACCAACAGGGTAGCAGGGTTTAAAACTTTACCTACTCTAAAAGTAACAGCTGGGTGTCAAGCAGAAGAGCCTGATATTTCAGTAAGTGACCTCCTGTTAGCCATTGGTGTCCCTTTGTCTCTTAGATTCCCTATACTTGCTGGTGGGTCATGACATCTAATTGTTGTCCCAACGTAAACTTACTGGCTTCTTCTACCGATAGAGCAGTGGTGGCCACAGCTTGCAAGCATCCTGGCCATGCAGCTGCCACCTGGTCTAGCTGTTAGAAAAGTAAGCCACTGGCCTGGGACTATTTCTGAGCCTTTGAGTTAGGACACCCAAGGCTGTCCCTTGTTTTTCAGCCACATAAAGCCATAAAGTGAAAGGTTTTTCTAAGTTAGGGTGTCCCAAAGCAGGAGCTGTTCCCCGCTTTTCTTTTAGTGTTAAGAATGCCTGTTAGCAGGTTCCATCCCAATTCAAACGCTCACGATCACTCCCCTTCAGAGCTTCACAGAATGCCTTTGCTCTAAGCTCAAACCCTGGAATCCAGATCAGGATTCCCAAAAAGACTATTACTTGCTTCTTAGTCTGAAGGGGCTGGAGTGCCAGGACGGTCTCTTTTTGCTTCTGAACAAAAGTCCTTGTCTCAGGAGTGAGCACATACCCCCAATATTTAGCCTTTTGCACAGAAATCTGGGTCTTGTTGGGGGAAACTGACTATCTTCACTTTCTCAGAAAATTAAGGAGCTGAATTGTGTTCCTGTCAGTCTTCCCTAGTGAGGCTGGAGAGTAACAGGTCATCTACATATTGCAAGAGGGATCCATTAGTTAATTGTAGTTCCCTTAACTCCTTGGCCAATGCATTGCGGAAGAGATGGAGGTGGTCCCTAAAACCTTGAGGGAAGAACTGTCCAGGTAAGCTGAGATGTGACATCAGTGTCTGGATCAGTCCATTTAAAAGCAAAAATGTACTGGGAGTCTGGGTGTAAAGTTATACAAAAGAAAGCATCCTTACCGTGAACCAATCAGCATCTTCAGAGACGTGGGTAAATATTGCACAAGGATTGGGAACTATTGGGTGGACTGGGACTGCTGTCTCATTAACTGCTCTCTGGTCCTGAACAAATTTATATTCCCCATTTGGTTTCTTTACAGGTAAAATAGGGGTGTTACATGGGGACTGGCACAGGATTGTAGGAATCCAAACTTTCGGAACTTCGTTAGTAGGGGCTGGATGTTCTTCTGAGACTTGAGTCTCAAAGGATATTGTCTTCCACATGTAATTAACACTGGGTTTTAAAATAACCTGGAATGGGGGTACATTAACAGTTCTAGCAGGAGCTTCCATGACCCAAACAGAGGGGTCTACTTGAGAAGCAATATGTGGTGGGAAGAGCATCTCCTCATCTGTGTTGAGGTAAGCACTTAGAGCTAGAAGTGTCTGTTCCCAGCCTGTTGCCTTCTTATGAGGCACTAGAAGTTGAACTGTGGCCTATAATTGGGAAAGTAATTCTCTCCCCAGTAGAGGATAGGACACTCAGGCATAAGTAAAAACCTGTGGGAAAATGTATGGTCCTCCAGGGCGCAACCAAGGGAGTGGGTAAATCTCCTAATTTTTGGTTGGCCATCAATCCCCATTACTGTACAAGAGCAGGAAGACAGTGGCCCTGAGAAATGGGTTACAACTGAGTAGGCTGCTCGCATGTTCATTAAGAACCCAATATTTTTGCCTGCTGTGTCCAGGTTTACCCAAGACTCCTCTATGGAGATGTTAAGGTGTCCAGTAGGAGTCGTAGAGGACCACAGGCCCCATCAGTCCCCTGCTTTCTTGACCATTATGGATCTGGGTGTCTCAGACTCCCCTTTAAGCCTGTGACAGTCCTCTTCTTCAAGTAGCCTTCTTGTTTACAAAAGGCACACTGGGCTGGGCATGGTGGCTCAAGCTTGTAATTCCAGCACTTTGGGAGGCTGAGGTGGGTGGATCATGAGGTCAGGAGATCAAGATCATCCTGGCTAACATGGTGAAACCCCAGTCTCTACTAAAAATACAAAAAATTAGCCTGGTGTGGTGGTGGGCACCTGTAGTCCCAGCTAATCGGGAGGCTGAGGCAGGAGAATCACTTGAACCCAGGAGGCAGAGGTTGCAGTGAGCCGAGACTGGGCCACTGTATTCCAGCCTGGGTGACGGAGCGAGACTCCATCTCAAAAAAAAAAGCTGGGCACAGTGGCTCACACCTGTAATCCCAACACTCTGGGAGGCTGAGGTGGGCGGATCATGAGGTCCGGAGACTGAGACCATCCTGTCTAACACGGTGAAACCTCGTCTCTACTAAAAATACAAAAAAATTAGCCAGGCGTGATGGCGGGTGCCTGTAGTCCCAGTTACTTGGGAGGCTGAGGCAGGAGAATGGCATGAACCCCGGAGGTGGAGGAGCTTGCAATGAGCTGAGATCACACCATTGCACTCCAGCCTGGGCAACAGAGTGAGACTCCGTCTCAAAAAAAAAAAAAAAAAAAAAAAAAAAGGCACACTGATTTGATTTTGGCCTAGAGTCCAGAAAGCAGTGGGACTCTCATCTGAGCATCCCAGACACTGATCTTCCCACATTTTCCTGGGGTGGGTAACCTTGAAGCGGCTGAGGGTCTAAAGCAGCCACTAACAACTGTGCTTTTTTGGCCAACTTTTTGGCTTTTGCCTCTTCGTCTGCCTTGTCCCTATTGTTGTAAACCCTAAAAGCAATGTTTAAGGGTTGGCTCACGGGGGTTTGAGGCCCCATTGCTACCTTTTGTAGCTTCCTCCTGATGTCAGGGGCAGATTGAGTGATAAAATGCACACACAGGAGAATCCACCCTTCTGGGGAGTCTGGGTCTGCATTAGCACTTTTGCTGAGTGCCCCAAGCAAATGGTCCTGAAATAGAGCAGGATTTTCATCTTTGTCCTGAGTTATTTCTCTTACCTTGTCATAATTGACTGGCTTAAGCACACACTTTTTCATGTTAAACAAATTAGCCCGTGATTTCTGCATTTAAGATCTTGAAACCTGTCTAGTAATCCAATTGAGAGCCTAGATCTGGAACTGCATCTCCTCCCACATGATATGGCATGGCCTGCATTATGAGTGGCTACTCCATCTGCATGTTCACGGGCAGTATCTAGAATTCTTTGTTTTTCCTCTACAGTACAACAAGTGGATAGTAATATCTGCATGTCATGCCAAGTTACATCAAAGAATACGGTCAACTTAACAAACTCCTCTACAAACTTCCCTGGATCCTCTAAAACACAACCAAATTTTTCCTTGCATAAAGCCAAATCAAACATGGAAAAAGGCACATATCTTGTGGTTGTTCCTCCATGCCTGTCACAAAGGACATACCTCTCACAATGGACACAGGTCCAATTTTGGCAGCCGATATGGGGCCCGGCTCCTGGTAGTACCGGTTGGGTTTACTTCCTCTGGCAGTGGGGGATATGGGCCAGAGCCCGTTGGATAAAGGGGAGGGATGCCTGCTGACTTTGAGGTGGAATTCTGTACTAGAGAAGTGGTGCCCTCCCCCGACTCAGAACTAGGGGACTGGAGAGGCTTCAAAGTGGGGACACAGGCCTCATAGGGGGAACAGCTAAGACAGGGTCATCTACAATACCTGGTGTGCTTCTGGGTGGCTGGGAGTATCATGAGCCAGACACATTCTACAGCTAGCCCTTAAGTTAGGATCCTGGTAGACGGCCAGAAACGCCTGCATGTAAGGAACTTCTTCCCATTTTCCTTCCTTTTTACAAAACAAATTCTAATTGTACAATATCATTATAACATAAAGAATCGTGAGGCTGGGTGCAGTGGCTCACGCCTGTAATCCCAGAACTTTGGGAGGCCAAGGCGGCCAGGTCACCTGAGGTCAGGAGTTCGAGACCAGCCTGGCCAACATGGTGAAACTCCATCTCTACTAAAAATACAAAAAATTAGTCGGTCATGGTAGCCTGCACCTGTGATCCCAGCTACTTGGGAAGCTGAGGCAGGAGAATTGCTTGAACCAGGAGGCAGAGGTTGTGGCAAGTTGAGATCTTGCCACTGCACTCCAGCCTGGGCAACAGAATGAGACTCTACCTAAAAAAAAAAAAAAAAAAGAATCCTGCCTAGGCCACATCTGTTGGTTTGCCAATTTGTATTGAACCCAAACATTGCTGCAACAGAAAATAAATTTTTTCTTTTTCAATTTGTCTAATTTGAATTTACTCCAATTGCCTAAAAGACACCCTCACGTCAAGTCCTTCAGGATGCTCGCTGCTGCCCCATGTCTAGTAACGCTCTCTACGGGGGTTTTAGTGACCTAAGCTTAGCAAATGCCTAGTTACTTTTCCCTTTTAAATTCCCACCTTCTACAAAGAAGGTGTAAATATAGACAGCAAGATGTAACAAAAATGGATTATAAGCTACAAATGGGCAGTAGAATGTTGGCCTAAATTCCACAGAGGGTTTAGGCAGAAGGCTAAACAAATGGTGACAGTGGAAGGGAGGAAGGGCGGGGGTAAGTAGCATTGCCCAAGGGGAGACCTCAGGGGCCCTGACTGCCAGAGAACCTACCTAGTAGCAGAGACCAAAAACAATGTTGAGGTGGCCACTTTTCTACTGCTGTTGGTGGCTGTCCACCAGGTCAAGGGCCTGGGAACTCCCAGTCCCCTTCAACCAAGAGGGCTTCAGCAAGGCAGTTACGCAGTTACAAGACAGCACACAGGAAGAGGTCTGCAACTGGCTATTAGGAAAATAATAACTTCTAACTTCAGAGCAGAAAAAGGGGAGACCAAGATTCCCCCAGGGGAGAATTAGCTTTTTCTACCTTACCTGAGGATTGAAGTCTCCAAGAGTAAAGATGACAGGTAATGCCTAAGGCTCAGGAAACCTGCTGGGTCACTTTAGCTGTGAAGGAGGGTCTGTTATCACTGAGCAAACTTCTAGGTAACCCAAATCTTGCAATGATCTCTTTAAGTAAGAATTTGGACCCTTCTAATGCTTTTTTCTGTTCTTGTGGGGAAAGCCTCTATCCACTCAATGAAAGAAGGAATGTCAACACCGAAAACCCCACAGCATTTTCAGCAATACCAATGCTGAAAAACCTGGCGTGCCTGAGTTTCAACCAACAAGGGTCGCCTCACCAAATGCTGAAGATCCCAGGGCACCAGGAGGTGGCCAACAGCAAACCTCAGGCCAAGTTGGAGGTCACAGAACAACACAACAGGAGGCCTTGCACAGCCAAGTGTCCTGCCTTAAATCATTCCCCAAATATAGTCAACAGAAAATCAAAATGAAAACTAAGACTGCCAACAAAACATACATCTTAGGACTGAAAATAAAGCAACTGGTGGAGCAATAAAATGGAGTCAGAAGGGAAACAATCAGGGAAAAGGGTGACAAGAACAAGGAAGTGCTTCAGGGTATCCAAATGATGAGAGACTTTTAACTGACCTCTTAGCCAAAGACTTTTTAATTCCTTAGCTTACCTGATGTTATGGGGTGGGGGCAGGCAAGACACTCACTCATCCACAGCAGCCAAAATGGTGGGGACCAATCTTCCACGTAGCACCCAGGTGAAGGTCTCTTCAGGATCCCCCAGCTTGGGTGGGCTCAGCTGCCATGGTGGGAGGGTCCCACGTGAGGACTAATAACCCACCAGCCTGCTGGTTCCCACATGAGGCAGCAGCAATATGGCCACTTGCCTGTCTGCTTGGCTCTACCACCTGCCAGGGAAAATGATGGCTCTAAAAAGAGCCTTTGGTTAGTGTTACAACTCTTGCAGCCTCCGTCATTGACTGCTTCTCTATTTCTTGCCATCTCTCCACTTGTCATCTTGCCAATCACTGTCGCTTGCCATCTCTCACTGTCTCTCACTGTCTTGCCAACTGCCATCTCTCATTACCACCTTGCCAACTGCCATTTTCTTCTCTGTCTCTCATGCTGTCATCTTCTCTCTTCCACCCCATGTTTGGTGCCATGTTGCTGCAAGGCAGGTGAACCCCAAACTGGGGCTTTGCCCAAGAAGATGATTGGTTTTGCTCGGGAAAGAACTGAAGAGTGAGCCGACGGTAGAAGAAAACAGCCTTTTTTTTTTTTTTTAAGACGGAGTCTTGCGCTGTCACCCAGGCTGGAGTGCAATGGTGTGATCTTGGCTCACTGCAAGCTCCACCTCCTGGGTTCAAGCAATTCTCATGCCTCAGCCTGTTGAGTAGCTGGGATTACAGAAGCATGCCACCACGCCTGGCTAATTTTTGTATTTTTAGTAAACAGTTTCACCATGTTGACCAGGCTGGTCTCAAACTTCTGACCTCAAGTGATTTGTCCACCTTGGCTTCCCGAAATGGTGGGATTATGGGTGTGAGCCACTGCAGCCGGCCAAGAAAACAGCTTTATTGAGGAGGCAGTGTAGTATTAGGGCTCCGTGACTGGTCCTGTAGAATAGGCCTACCCCATAGGCAGTGTGTAGACAGTAGCAGCTCAGGGCAGCTTGGCAGTCATATTTACGGCCACTTTTAATTACATTCAAATTAGGGGTGGATTATGCAGAAATGTCTAGAACAAGGGTGGTAACTTCTGGGTTGTCGGGTCATTGCCATAGAAAGGGGTGGTGTCCAGTTGTTGCCAAGGCAATAGTAAACTGACGTGGCACTGGTCGGCATGTCTACGGAGAGGTGCTTCTGCCTCTTGCTAGTGCTTTTGCCTTTCAGCTAGTCTCAATCTGGTCCGGAGTCCAAGTCCTGCCTCCTGCCTCATTGGCAGTGGTGTGCTGGCAATTATTTTACAACTGGCTAAGAAAGAAACTCTGATTTGTAAAAGTTGCCAATTTCTGTGGTGTAAATAACTTTTATCATTGCTGAACTCACACATTGCTGGTGGCAGCATAAATTGGCACAACCACTTTATAAAACCATGTGATGCTATCTACTAAAGGTGTAGATAAGATGTGCACATGCCAGGAGACAGTAACTGTACTCCAAGATGTATAGTATTTCTCAGCTTAACTGGACATCCTGAATCACCCCAGGCATGAATCCAATTCTGTTGGGAGAGTTACTGGCTATGCGTTCTTTTCCTACTTAAGTCACCTTAGTCTACTCCAAAAGATACACATTATTTAAAACTGAAAAGCTAGAATGGATAAAGTTTTGTGTTTTTTTTTGTTTTTGTTTTTGGTTTTTTTTGTGAGACGGAGTCTCGCTCTGTCGCCCAGGCTGGAGTGCAGTGGCTGGATCTCAGCTCACTGCAAGCTCCGCCTCCTGGGTTCACGCCATTCTCCTGCCTCAGCCTCCTGAGTAGCTGGGACTACAGGCGCCTGCCACCTCGCCCGGCTAGTTTTTTGTATTTTTTAGTAGAGAAGGGGTTTCACCGTGTTAGCCAGGATGGTCTCGATCTCCTGACCTCATGATCCGCCTGTCTCGGCCTCCCAAAGTGCTGGGATTACAGGCTTGAGCCACCGCGCCCGGCCAATAAATTATTATATATTCATGCAATGGAATAGTATACCACAATGGAAATTAACAAGCTGCTACTACACATAACAACACAGATAAACCTTATAGATTGAAAACAATATATAGGCTGAGTGCGGTGACTCACACTTGTAATTCCAACACTTTAGGAGGCCAAGGCAGGTGGATTGCTTGAGTCCAGGAGTTAAAGACCAGCCTGGACAACATGGTGAAACCCCATCCCTACAAACAATACAAAAATTGGCCAGGCATGGTGGCACATGCCTGTAGTCCCAGCTATTCAGGAGGCTGAGGTCAGAGGATTGCCTGACCCTGGGAAGCAGAGGTTGCAGTGAGCTGAGACCGTGCTACTGCACTCCAGCCTGGGTGGCAGAGTGAGACCTTGTCTCAAAAAGAAAAGAATATATACTGTTAGAATATAATAGAATTATATAGTATAATTCTAACTATATGAAGTTCAAAAACAGGCAAAACTCCTCTATGTGGTTAGAAGTTAAGCCAGTGGTCACCTTGGTGTGGGCAGAGGACTGGGATTGGGAGGTAGCACAAGAGAGGCATCTTTGCTGGATGGTTATTATGAACTAAATGTTGTGTGCCCCCTAAATTCATGCATTGCGTCCCTAATCCCAAATGTGATGGGATTAGGAGGTGGGGTCATTGGGAAGAAATTAGGTTTAGATGCGGTCATGAGGTTAAGGTCCTCATAATGGGATTAGTGCCCTCTAGACCAAGGCCTGGTGCGGTGGCTCATGCCTGTAATCCCAGCACTTTGGGAGGCCAACATGGGCAGATCACGAGGTCAGGAGATCGAGACCATTCTAGCTAACATGGTGAAACCCTGTCTCTACTAAAAATACAAAAAAAAACATTAGCCGGGCATGGTGGCGGGCGCCTGTAGTCCCAGCTTCTCGGGAGGCTGAGGCAGGAGAATGGCGTGAACCTGGGAGGCGGAGCTTGCACTGAGCCGAGATCATGCCACTGAACTCCAGCCTGGGCAACAGAGCTAGAATCTGTCAAAAAAAAAAAAAAAAAAAGAAGAAGAAGAAGAGACCAGAGCTTGCTCATGCTCTCTCTACACTGTGAAGACGCAGTGAGAAGGCAGTCATCTACAAGCCAGGAAGAGAGCCCTCACCAGAACCCAACTCCGCCAGCACCTTGATCTTGGACTTCCCAGCCTCCAGAATTGTGAGAAATAAATGTCTGTTGTTGAAGCCACCCAGTCTGTCACATTTTGCTATTGCAGCCCCAGCAGACTAAGACAGTTACGTTTACACAGATGTGTTCAAGTTGTGATGACACATTAAGCTATATGCTTATGATTAATGAATTTTTCTGTGTGAATGATTTACTTCAATAAAAAGCTTATTAAACCCAATGTACTGCGTGCACACACAAAAACAAAGAAAACGAGTCATTATCAGAATAAATCAACTTTGCAACACCTCTAACTTGTAGATAAATCTTACTGTGTTCAAAAATTAAACAAATTATACTGTGGCCAAACACACAGAAAATTTCACCAAGAGAAACTTAGGTTAATAATAAAACAATTTATTTATGTACTTAGGAGAAGCCATCCAAACATAAAGAATATTTCCTAAAGCCCCAGATATTCATTTGTAACCAACTAGCTTCAAATCCAATCATATCAAAGAAAGTCTCCAGCTCAAAACACAAAAAGAGCGCAGCACCTTCTCCAAAGAAGAAAAACACACATTTTAAGACAAAAATACTCATCATTAACCAGAAACCTCTGACTCATCTGTTCTTATCTTCTTTCCCATAAAGCCCTTTTATTTCCCCCCTCCGACAAAAGTGTCCTTTTAGCTCACTGTGGGTAGGAAGTCTCATGGTCTTCTGTCTGCTCTGAGTGAATGAAGGGGATCCGTGGAATCAGTATTTCTCAGCTTAACTGGACATCCTGAATCACCCCAGGCACGAGTCCAATTCTGTTGGGAGAGTTACTGGCTATGCGTTCTTTTCCTACTTAAGTCACCTTAGTCTACTCCAAAAGAAGCGGAAAGTTCCTACCTCCAAGTTTTGGTTTTCTCACATTTTTTCATCTCTCTGGGCCATTGCCTTTAGCTACTCCCATATTTTGCCTCTGTAACCGTTTCCTTGACTTCTGCATGGTGAAGTTAGGAGAAGCCACATAGCCTCCAACACACACGTATGCGCGCACACACACACACACACACACACACACACACACACACACACACTGTTCTCTTATGGTCCCACTTTCCAAACACTCTGGATGTCAATCTTCCCTTTTTTGGATTCAGCCCGCCTTTATCGGCCACATCCAGTAAATAATACTATGTAAATTCACAAAGTGTCCACTAGAGGACACTACAATCCTGCTTCTAATACCAATGTGTTGCAGTATGGCGTCTGTAGACTCCCAAGGGAATCTTCCTCTTCCCTATCTAAGTTACCCATGTGTTCCTATCTAATTATTCCTTGTACCAGGCATCTAAGAAGGAAATAGGTGATATAAACAAGGAAGGAAGTAGCACCCCGACTCGTGCCCTTATTCTCAAATCCTTGGTCCCAGGGCAGGATGCTCTCACGATCTAGGCATTCTTTCCCTGAAGATGGATGTGACTGATGGCAGATGGGCTATTAGTGACATTCATGTCACTGTGCTGGTTCCCCAGCAATGCTCCAGGGGAAGCCAAGAGTTGAGCTGGGCCTCAGATCATCAACCAAACCTCAAGGATTTATCAACCGTGGCAGCCCCATCTCATGACTAGGCTGGAGCCTGTCTGGACCTGGTTCTGGTTCCCACCATCTGTCCTTCTCCTCCCTCCCTACCCCACCACCCTTCACCCCAGGACCAGTGCTTATGGTTCTGTCTCCTCAAGGTCATCGTATCAAAATTCACGACCAACCTCTCATTAGCCCATTTGGAGGAATGGGTGGCTGAATGCTATGAGCACAATTGCTTCATCTTAGAAAAACAAAAATGGGCAACCCTTTGCAAAGAAAACATTTCTATGACTGAGGCTTACTGACTAATACAACATTACTTCTTCTTGTACATTTTAAAATAAAAACAAGCATATCTAAACATAATATTTTCTAATCACAGGAGGCAACAACAACAAAAGTAAGCATAAATACTTTCAAGAACGTGTCTGTAGCCTAGGACTAGTACGGAGAATGCTTTTTTTTTTTTTTTTTTTTTTCTTTTTGAGACTGAATCTTGCTCTGTCGTCTAGGCTGGAATGCAGTGGCACGATCTCGCTCAGCTCACTGCAACCTCTGCCTCCCGAGTTCAAGCAATTATCCTGCCTCAGCCTCTTGAGTAGCTGGGATTACAGATGTATGCCACCACACCTAGCTAATTTTTGTATTTTTAGTAGAGACCAGGTTTCACCATATTGACCAGGCTGGTCTTGAACTCCTGACCTCAAGTGATGCACCTGCCTCTTGGCCTCCCAACGTGCTGGGATTACAGGCATGAGCCACTGTGCCCTGCTAAGAATGCATATTTTTAAGCCACACTGCCTAGATCAGATTCTAGATTTGCTATTTACTAGCCACATGAACTTGAGCCAGTTACTTAACCTCTGCACATCCATTTCCTGAGCTGTTAAAATGAAGAACATACAGTATGTACTTCATAGGATTGTTGTGAAGATTAGATGAGTGTGCATATGTATATATATATATATATATATATATATATATATATACACACACCCATACACATATGTGTGTGTGTATATATATAGTGCTTAGGCTGGGCGTGGTGGACCATGCCTGTAATCGCAGCACTTTGAGAGGCTGAGGAAGAGGCTTGCTTGAGCCCAGGAGTTCGCGACTAGCCTAGGCAACTTCAGCAGACTCCATCTCTGCAAATAAAATTTTAAAAAATTAGCCAGGCGTAGTGGCATGCACCTGTAGTCCCAGCTACTTGCAAGGCTGAGGCAGGAGAATCACTTGAGTCCAGGAGGTCAAGACTGCAGTGAGCCGTGATTGCCCCCACCAGACTCTAGCCTGAGGGACAGAGTGAGACTCTGTCTCAAAAAAAAAAAAAAAAAAAAAAAAAAGTGCATAGAACTGGCCTGGTACTAGTAAGTACCCAATTAATGTATGTTAGCTATTATTATTATTATTATTATTATTATTATTGTTATTATCCTTTACCAAATCTTGCGGATGAATTTTTCATACATAGGCTGACATCTGTTTTATTTTTCTTATGTTCCATGATAAGATCTTCCTAAACAGAATATTAAGAAAACGTCTACATACACCAAGACTGGGTGACAATGATGGTGTTAGGAGGGTCTGGAGGGCACATATCTGACACATCACCTAGTGATGACATTGGGTGATGTGCAGCTTAGTTATGCGTGAGTCTGTGTTGCTGATGGCGGTGTCTAGAGAACATTGGATGCAAATGACTGTGGGAGGGACACATTCTGGATGAAAATGGGCTCAGGGCTAAACTGGGGTCAAACAGTTTGGAGATAACACTGGGTTGTGTGTGAAAGTATGTTGAGAAAGAATTTGAGTGAAATAGTGTTGCGGGTAAGACCAGGTCTGGATAAAATAAAGTTTCTGTGACAGTGGTGTTGGACAGTGGGTGCTGGCCACTGTTTAACTATTGTCTCTTCAAGAAAAATAAGACACTGATTTGTAGCGTTTCCAAATTCCAGGGTGTAAATAGTCCCATCATGGTGATGTCAAGTCCCCAACATGATGTCATGATGAGCATCCTAGGAAGGTTCAGAGAAAAAGGAGAAGAGAGTCCGGAATTGAGTCTCAGACATTTCCAGGCTTGGCAAGAAGAGAAGTCAGCAAAGGAGACAGAAGGTGCTGCCAGAGGAGAAGGAGGACAGTCGGTGGAGTGTGCTGTCCAAAAAGCTAGGGAAGAGGGTTTCAGGCGGAGGAGGAAGTGTCGAGAAAGTTGAATGTTTCTGAGAGGTTGGTAGATTAGCTCACAGGGCAGTCCCACAACACGAGGTCACCTGTAATCCTCCTGGATCAGATGCTGTGCCAACCCAGGTGCACCGACAACCTTTGCATAACAGCATCTGTCATCCTGGTCACTCGACTGCCTTCTGTCCTTCTGGTAAGAACATCCCGCCCCTGCGGAAAACAGCCTGTCCTTCCTCCAGGCAGGCAGCTCCGATCTCAACCATGGCACCTTGAGAAACTACGGGTGATCATGGCCAAGCTCAGCCAAGCAGAGCCATTCTTCGGAATTTATAAGTGCAATACTATACCAAAATGGGGAAACACTTCTCTCTTTTCCTCTGATACCATTAAACTGACATGACGTCAGACTGAAGTGGCCTTTGGCAATGGAAAAAACCTGTGTGAAGTAGAAGCCAAAATGAGAAAGGGGAACCTGGATGTGTTCCTCCATCCAGGTCTACTCTTGTTTTCTCCAGCTCTGAACCAATAAACAGCACTGGCATTTTGAACACTTCACAAGCATCAGCTCAGTAATCCCAACAACCTTAGATGGGTATTACCCGGGTACCCCATGTTAGAGATGAGGAAATTTGTCCACGGCCGCAGAGTGCAAGAGCTGGGATTTCACCCTGGGTAGTTGGCTTCAGAGTCTACAGTCCATTAGGCCAGATGGTTCTTTGTTGTTGGGGAGTTTCCAGTGCACAGCATCCCTGGCCTCTGCCCCCCCAAGATGCTAGTAGCACCCCCGTCTTCAGGTGTTACAACCAAAAATGCCTCCAGACACGCCATGCATTCCAGGGTGGGTGGAGAGCCACTGCTACTGTTCTGCCGCCTTCTGGTTCTTTTTGAATTGCTGTCACTGAGTCACCTAGATGACTCCGTATTCGCCACAGCTCAGGCTCACCTAATCTGTGTGTCAACTACAAATAATCCCATGTCCCTCAAACCCTGAGTCACCCCGAATGCATTGCCACCTGGACCTTGTGTTATCTAAAACCCCACGCCAGCTACAAATCGGTGTCCCCAAGACCTTCTATCAACTACAGTTCGGTCATTGAGACTTGTGTGACCCATTACCCAGTGGTGTCCCTGCCTTCTGCCAACCACCACAGCTTCCCAGAGTCAGGGTCACAGAGCTGTTCACAGGACAGAAGGCATACATGGAGAGAGGGACAGAAGGAAACACAGGTGCACATATTCAAAGGCAGGGAGAGCCACAGAAACCCACAAAAGCAGAAAAACACAGAGAACAGGCCACAGCTGGTTACACAGAATGGGTCACTGGCACCTACCAAGGCCCCTGGCAGAGCCCAGTGTCTTTAGCCCCTCCCCCACCTCTGGATTAGCCCTGGAGGCAGGCAGGAAAGCTAGGTTCTGAGGGTAAGGAGCTTAGACCCAACGTGACAGCTAATCACCCACATAAAGCCTCTGTCTAGGTCACAAAGCCCTGAGTGGCCTTGCCTCCACCACACTGTAGTCACCCCTCCCTCCACAGACTCAGGTAACGACGCCCCGCCCTCAGTATCTCACCAAGCCCATACCCAGGTGGGCAGAGGAAAGAGTTCAGACTGTCTCCACTCCCTTTTGCTCTCCTGCCAGAATGCATGAGGAGGGTGTTGATAAGGGCTGGGGGCCCAGGACAGAGAGCTTGGGTTTCCCAGTAAATCAGCCAGGAAGGATCTGGCTGAGACCAGAGAAACGCTTTTTCCTGAATCAGGAGACCTGCTAGGAGCAACGGCCCCTTCTCTCCGGACACTGTGATCTGCAGGGCCCCGAGGGTTGCCAGGATGAGAGTCAACCTATGTTTTAGGGCAATAAAAGGCTGTGAAGGAGTCTCACGCCTCTCCCAAGCTGGCCTGGCATGGTTGCCATGGGGATGCCCCAGTTGCTCCAGAGGTGGCTTCTGGTCCCAGAAGCGGGGATGGCAGAGACAGTCAATCCTCGCACCGCGGCGGGTGGGGGTGAAAAGTCAGTGCTGTCTGGGAACATTCCCGACCATAGCTAGGGGCTGACAGCCCAGGGTTCTCCCCCATGCCTGCTTCTCCCAGCTCACACGTCTATCCCCACCACTCCCTTCCCCTCCAGCTCCCACTTCCTCTGCTGCTCCCTCTAAAGGGATGGGTCTCAGAGTCTGACTCTGCTGCTAGTTAAGTGGTTCAAGCGTGGGGTTCTGTGTCAGGGCTGACCAGCAGGTCAAATGTGTAGACTCAGGTGAAGAGCTCACGAATGTTGCCTCAAGTAAGGGCTCGGGGAGGTCCCAGTGAGGAAAATGGGTATGAAGACCCAGTATTAAGGTTCTGGAAAAAAAATTAGGCAAGACAGCAGTAGAAGGGTTCAGGTTTGGGGCACACATGTCCTGAACACTGTACGGGGCTTCAGAGGACTCAGGGGTAAGGGCCCGATGTGAGGGCTCCGCTGGGGCTCAGTTTTAAGGGTGTGGGATCTGTGCTGGTGTGGTAATTTTTTACTAACCCTTTAGTGGTCATTTGTTACTAAGAACAATCGTTAAAGTACTAAACTTTAGATGAACACCTTTTTAAATGTATACATTGAAAGGGATTTAAGGTCACCTTTAATTTTTATCTATGCATTAGAGAGGATTTAAGGTCAGTTACATACCGACAGGTTTCTCCTCATCTCTCTGAGGTTGGGTTTTCTTATCTATAAAATGGGAATAATAACAGTATCTAGCTCACAGGGTCATTGTGAGGATTAAATGAGAAAATGAATGTAAAGTTCTTAACACAGAAAGTGCACAAAAATAATGGCTTTTTTACAAATGTGCTTAGAGGGCCAGGCACAGTGGCTCACACCTGTAATCACAGTACTTTGGGAGGCCAAGGTGGGTGGATCACTTGAGTCCAGGAGTTTGAAACCAGCCTGGGCAACACAGTGAGACCCCTGTCTCTCCAAAATAAAACAAAAAACAATGAGTTTTTAGCACCTGCCAGTCATGGTGGCACGTGCTACTCAGAAGGCTGAGGTGGGAGGATCACTTGAGTCTGGGTGGTTGAGGCAGCAGTGAGCTGTGATCATACCACTGCACTCCAGCCTGGGTGACAGAGCAAGACCATCTCTAAATAAATAAATAAATAAATAAGTAGTGTGCTTGGAAATGGAAGAGAGAGAATTAACCAAGATCACCAGAAATTGCTTCAAACCCATGGCGGGCCAGCTGGTGTCACATGTCCTGGAGGCAGTAACTATGAAGAGATACATTTTTCTCCCTCACCGAGGGAGAAAACCAGGGGCTGTGTGGGGAGCAGGTGACAACACGCACCTTCCACGAGGGAGAGAGATGCTGCCAACCACGCTGGGAACATGCTAAAAACCAGTAGCTCATACGCACTGTAATGTAGTGGTAAAATAAACTTATTCTTTAATAGTACATTAATATGAACAAAGGTTTAGGGCAAAAAACATCAAGTTGTTTTTGTTTTGTTTTGTTTGAGACAGAGTCTCACTCTGTTGCCCAGGCTGGAGTGCGGTGGCACAGTCTTCGCTCACTGCAAGCTCCGCCTCCCGGATTCATGCCGTTCTCCTGCCTCAGTCTCCCGAGTAGCTGGGACTACAGGTGCCTGCCACCATGCCCAGTTAATTTTTTGTATTTTTAGTAGAGATGAGGTTTCACCGTGTTAGCCAGGATGGTCTCGATCTCCTGACCTCATGATCTGCCCGCCTCAGCATCCCAAACTGCTGGGATTACCGGCGTGAGCCACTGCACCTGGCAAGTTTTTTTTTTTTTTTTTTTGAGACGGAGTCTTGCTCTGTCGCCCGGGCTGGAGTGCAGTGGCCTGATCTCAGCTCACTGCAAGCTCTGCCTCCCGGGTTTACGCCATTCTCCTGCCTCAGCCTCCAGAGTAGCTGGGACTACAGGCGCCGCCACCTCGCCCGGCTAGTTTTTTGTATTTTTAGTAGAGAAGGGGTTTCACCGTGTTAGCCAGGATGGTCTCGATCTCCTAACCTTGTGATCTGCCCGTCTCGGCCTCCCAAAGGGCTGGGATTACGGGCTTGAGCCACCGCGCCCGGCTAAGTTTTTTTTTTTTAAAGCAAAACTCTAATTTAGTAGTTTTCAAACTTTCTGGTCTCAGGACCCCTTCACACTTTTAAAAATAATTAAGAACCTAAGCCGGGTGCGGTGGCTCATGCCTGTAATCTCAGCACTTTGGGAGGCCGAGGTGGGCAGATCACCTGAGGTCAGGAGTTCAAGACCAGCCTGGCCAACATGGTGAAACCCCTGGCTCTACTAAAAATACAAAAAATTAGCTGGGCATGCTGGCAGGTGCCTGTAATCCCAGCTACTCAGGAGGCTAAGGCAGGAGCATCTCTTGAACCCGAGAGGAAGAGGTTGCAGTGAGCCAAGATCACGCCATTGCACTCTAGCCTGGGTGACAGGGCAAGACTCCGTCTCAAAAAAAAAAAAAAAAAAAAAAATTAAGAACCCAAAGATTTTAAGTGGTTTTATCTCATGATCTTCAAATGGATTCAAAATTAAAACTGAAAGTTAAAATATATATTAATTCAAAATAGCTATATTTTTATTATATTTTAACTGAAAATACACCTATGAAAGACAGCCGTATATTTTCTTTTCTCTGTTGTGTTTTTGTTTTTTTTTTTTTTTTAGACCCAGTCTCGCTCTTGTCGCCCAGGCTGGAGTGCAATGGCGCAATCTCAGCTCACTACAACAGCTTCCGCGTCCTGGGTTCAAGCGATTCTCCTGTCTCAGCCTCCTGAGTAGCAGGGATTACAGCCACCTGCCACCACACCTGGCTAATTTTTGCATTTTTAGTAGAGAGGGGGTTTCACCATGTTGGCCAGGCTGGTCTAGAACTCCTGACCTCAGGTGATCCATCCGTCTCTACCTCCCAAAGTGCTGGGATTACAGACATAAGACACTGCACCCAGCCAGATAGCTGTATATTTTCTAAAACCAAAATGTTAGTGAGAACAGTGGCATCGTTTTACATTTTTGCAAATCTCTTTACTGTCTGGCTTGTAGAAGACAGCTAGATTCTCAGCTGCTTCTGCATTCAACCTGTTGCAATGGGTTGCTTTGGTTAAAATATGTGATGAAAACTCAGCTTCATGATGTATGTAGCTGGGAAAGAGAGGAATATTTTAATAGCCTTTTCAGTGAATTGTGGCTATTGTTCTTTCTTCCATACCAAAACTCGAGGTGGTAGTTTCTTAAAGGTTAGTTACTACGTGGACGTTTCATACTCTGTTAACGTTACACTCCACTGGTTTGCCTTGCACTTTGAATAGATCTTTTATTCACGCATGATTTTGTAACAGTACGTATTGGTCATTTGGAAAATATTGGTTCACCGAGTTATGCAGATCTCCCAAATGTTGACACATTTCATTATACAATATTTTTTAAAAAGCACACTCATCAATGCTATCACTGGTCTCATTAGAATTGAAAGCTTTCAAACTCACTGTAGGTAGATATCAGTTTTCCAAATCCTAATTTTCACTTGAAGACGCTAATTTTGTCATTGGCAACAAACACTAATTTTCTTTTCCTTGCATTGATAGGCTCACTTGATTCACTTTTGAGAAAAAGTATGCCAAAGACCCAAGTCTGATAACTATAGTTTGTCATTTGTTCTTTTAAGTAAAACTGTTGTTTGGTGCATTCAGTTCACAATTCAATTGAGTAAGTGCTTTTCCTTGAGATAAGCATACTTCCCATTTTGTCACACAAAATATTTCAAAGACATATAATCAAGGCTTAAGACTTAGTAAAGTTAATAATGTTACTGCTTCTTCTAGACAATATAAAAAAAAAATCAGTACAGTGTGGTACTGACATAAAGACATATAGATCAAAAAATGTTCAGTATCTTTTATTTATTTTATTTTTTTTTGAGACGCAGTTTCAGTCTTGTTGCCCAGGCTGGAGTGCAATGGCTCAATCTCAGCTCACTGCAACCTCCGCCTCCCGGATTCAAGTGATTCTCCTGCCTCAGCCTCCTGAGTAGCTGGGATTACAGGCATGTGCCTCCATGCCCAGCTATTTTGTATTTTTAGTAAAGATGGGGTTTCTCCATGTTGGTCAGGCTGGTCTCAAACTCCCGAGGTCAGGTGATCCGCCTTGCCTCAGCCTCCCAAAGTGCTGGGATTACAGGCGTGAGCCACTGCGCCCAGCCGATGCTCAGTATCTTACAGGCATGAATCCAAAATAGATCTGTATATATATGGTCCACTGATTTCTTTTTTTATTTTTTGTAGAGATGGGGTCTTGTCATGTTGCTTAAGCTGGTCTCAAACTACTGGCCCCAAGTGATCCTCTTGCCTCAGCCTCTCAGAGTGTGGGGATTACAGGCATGAGCCACCACCTCCATCTTCACAATCCATTGACTTTTGACAAAGATCACAAGTTAATTCAATAGAAAAAGGACAGTATTTTCAACAAACAGTGCTGGGACAATTGGAAATCCGTAATCAAAACAAGAACAAAGACAAACAAAGCTCAACTTCTTCCCTTGCACAGTTTAATAAAGCCAAATGGATCATAGAACTAAAGTAATAGCTACCGTTATAAAACTTCTAGACAAAAACATAAGGGGAAATCTTTGAGGGCCCTGAGTTGGGTAAATATTTTCTTAGATAGGACTCAAAATGTACAAACTATAAAAGAAAAAATAATTTATTTTTATCAAAATGAAAAACTTCTGTTCTTTGAAAGGCACTGTTAAGAAAATGAAAAGATAAGAAACAGACTGTGAAAAATATTTGTGCTCTTACAACTCAGTGATAATAATGCAAACTCATTTTTTAAATGGTCAAAAAGGCCAGGCATAGTGGTTCATGCCTATAATCCCAGCACTTTGGGAGGTGGGAGGATCACTTGAGCCCAGTAATTCAAGACCTGCCTGGATGACATAGTGAGACCTTGTCTCTGTAGAAAATAAACAAATTAGCCAGACATGGTGGTGTAGGCCTGTAGTCCCAACTACTCAGAAGGCTAAGGTGGGAGGATGGCTTGAACCCAGAAGGTCAAGGCTGCAGTGAGCCTTGTGCCACTGCACTCCATCATGAAGGACAGAGTGAGACCCTGTCTCAAAAATAATTTCAATTAAAAAAAAAAAGGTCAAAAGATTTGAATGAATACTTCACTAGGGAAGATATATGAATGGCAAAAAGTCCATGAAAAGATGCTCAAATCATTAATCATCAGGAAATTGCATATTAAAACCACAGTAAGATGCCATGGTACACTTATTACAATTGCTAAAGTTTAAAAGGTTGATAAGTTGGTGAGAATGTAGAGCAACTAGAAGTCTCAAAATTGCTGATCAGAATGCAAAATAGTACAGCAACTTTGGGAAACTGGAAATTTCTTATAAAAGTACCTATCATATGCTCCAACAATCCCACTTCAAAGTATTAATTCAAGAGATATGACAATATACGTCTACACAGAGATCTGCATGTGAATGTGCATATCAATTTTATTCATAATACCAAGAAACTGGAAACAGCCTAAATGTCCATCAACATGTAAATGTTTAAGCAAATTATGTGTCTGTACAATGAAATACCAATCCATAATAAAAATAAAATAACTACTGATACATGAAATCACAAAACAATGATTTTACTGCTTCACAAGGACAGAAAACCAAACATTGCACGTTCTCACTCATAGGTGGGAACTGAACGATGAGAACACTTGGACACAGGGAGGGGAACATCATACACCGAGGCCTGTCGTGAGGTGGAATCTGGGGGAGGGATAGCATTAGAAGAAATACTCAATGTAAATGACGAGTTAATAGGTGCAGCAAACAAACATGACACATGTATGCCTATGTAACAAACCTGCACGTTGTGCACATGTACCTTAGAACTTACAGTATAAAACAAACAAACAAAAAACAGATGCCTTTAAAAATAAAAATAATAAGAATTTTACTGCTTCACCAAGGACTTTTAAAGTGAAACTGAGGCTGGGCATGGTGGCTCAATCCTGTAATCCCAGCACTTTGGGAGTTTCAGGTGGGTGGATCACTTGAGGTCAGGAGTTCAAGACCAGCCTGGCCAACATGGTGAAATCCTGTCTCTACTAAAAATACAAAAATTAGCCAGGCGTGGTGGTGCGCCCATGTCATCTCAGCTACTCAGGAGGCTGAGGCAGGAGAATCACATGAACCCAGGAAGTGGAGGTTGCAGCGAGCTTAGATCGCGCCGCTGCACTCAAGCCTAGGTGATAAAGTGAGACTTCATCACAAAAATAAAAATAAATAAATACGGCAAAACTGGCCCTTTTTTTTCCTCCTATTGTTACTATTCACGCACCACGGTGGAGAAGAATACAAAGATTACTGGTACAGTTGGGTGCCGTGCCTTGATTTATGCTTAGGTGCCAACAGTTTCACCCACTGTTGCTCTTACGTAATGTGCAAATATCGATAAAGTGAAAGTGGCAAATAACAACTTAGTATTCTTAGGAAAATAGCTTTTGCCTTGTGGATCTCCTGTAAGAGTCTTAAAGATTCCCAGGGATCTGCAATCAACACCCTGAGAATTGATGTTCAAATTAATTAGAATAGTCACATTGACTTTTTAAAAATGACACTTCTTTTTAGATATCACTCAAAGGCATGTAAAATGCTTTCATAAATATCCCATGGAAAAAAGGAAGACCGACTCCATCTGTACTATTTGCTTCACTTCCTCGAAAAGTAAAAGGGGGGCTGGGGGAAGGAGAAACCGAGTAGTCCCCTGGGAGTGTGTTCGGCATGTGAAGCCATCCATCATGCAGTCATGGTGAGCAGATGCAGGCCTAGGACCAAAAAGGCAAGTGGCGCTGGGAACTCAGGGCCCTTCGTCACCTTTCCCTACACAATCCCACTGGCTATACATCCCTCCACAACACAGTCATACTGACACACACACACACACACACACACACACACAGTCAGGCCAGCCCCACACGCCACGGCTAATCTCTCACAACAAGCCCAACCATGGCTGCACTCACACAATACAATCACACAGCCACACCAAAGTCACAAAAAAGCCAACACACCAGGTCACACTATTCTATATTCACAGATGGAGAATCTCAATGGCCATACATTCAACCATAGGTATACTCAAACTAGCAGAGTGGCTCATAATGTAAAACATCTACTGGGCCCTGTGGCCATGCCAGCACATCCCCCCAAGTATATTGTGCATGGGGTGAAATAATAGCTTTTGGACACAGGCCAACCTGAATTCAAGTTCAGGTTTTGGACACAGGCCAACGTGAATTCAAGTTCACGTTCTACCACTTATTAGTTCTGTAACCTGCAGCCAATTATTTAACCTGCCTGAGCTCTCATTCTAGAAAATGCAGGTAATTCCTACTTTGAAAGCCTGATGTGATGGCATAAAATAATCAGACAAGGGGCAGCACCTTGTCTGGCCCAATGTGTCCTGGGGATGCAGCTGTAACTGCCATGTATGGCTTTTGTCACCAGAGGGCACCAGGGCCACAATGTGTCTGGGGAGACTGCTGGAAGAAAATATGCCGAAAAGGCCAGGATTCCTGGGGAGTTTCGGGGTGAGTACAGACAGGGTAGGTGTGGGATGTGTGTGGGGCTGGGCAGTTTTTGGAAACCCCAGCTAGGCCCCGGCCATCCAAGTGTGCCTCTGGGTATGGTGGGCAGCTACCGGGGAAGATCGGATCTAGGAAGGAGGATGGATGAGTGCTGTCTATGAGCCAGGCCCTCTTCTGTGCCGATTTCACACACATTAAATCCTTTAATCCCCACAACAATACCGTGGTTGATAGTCACTGCTAATATTAATAGTATTCCTGGTGAGGAATATTGAGGAAGTGAGGTCTGCTTACATAGCCATTAAGTGGAGACCTGGAATACAAATGCAGACAGCCTGGCTTCAGAATCCATGGCCCTAACCACAGCTCCACACTGCCCCCAACAGTGACCCCGCATCTCCCCTTGCTGGGGTTCTGCCTGACCCTGGCTTTCTTCCCTGGAGTTCAGCCAGCCCCAGCTGGCCTTTCCCCTCTTCCGGCCTGCTCCCCACCTGCTCCCTGGGCCAGCCCATGGTAAGAGGCTTATCACATATATGTGGGGGACAGATAAGGCAGGGCCCCGCACAGGGCTTATCCAGCCCTGCCATCCCTGCTGGGGAGCTGCCAGCAGATGGAGCCCCGCCCGGGGGCCTTGGGTCGCTCCTTGTGATGCCAGAGCTCTTTATGATGTCATCATTTGTAATGACATCATTGCTCTGTCCCTCCTTTGAGTCTGAGAGGGTTACTCAGATAGGAGATGGGGAAGTGGAGTCAGACAGGAGCTCTACCGAGGCTCTAGGTCAGTGGGCCGGGTTGGGCTGGAGTGGAGGAGGGAGTGGTGCCAGAGGATCCTCCCCAGGGCAGATGGCTATTTTTGGTGTCAACTGCTCGGCTTATAGCCACCCCTCTTCCTGTCTTCCCAATCCAAAGAGGCTCTGGGTCCAGCAGGGGCAGGAGCAGTGGGAGAAATCTTTAGCCCTGCTGCAGGGCAGCTCTGGGGTCAGTCTCTAGCTCAGGAACCAGTCTGTTCCTCCCTACAGGGAGGCCTGACCCTCTGTACCTCGGGTCTGAGGGGAAGGGGGGCCTTACTTCCAATCCTTGAAATAGCAGTGAGGCAAAGAGGGATTATTAGGATGGCTAGACAGACAGACATTGCCAGACCTGCCATTATAGTCACACACATTAACTTGCTGCTGTGGGCTGCAGGCACAGCCTCACGCCAACACCATCACACAGCCATTCATTCTCATAGCCATGCCCGCAGCCACACATGGACCACAGACAGCTGAGCCACATGGACATACCAGCTCAGGCACAATGTCATCACCTGATCCATCTGGGAGAACAGGAACCCCTTCTCTCTCACGGTTGTACTCCCAGAGAGTAGCTCAATTCCCAGCACATGGCAGATGCGCACTAATATTTGGTGAGTGAATAAACGGACATTAAATGCCACAGGGCCTGTGACCAGGCAGGGCTGAGGCCAGAGGAAATGCCATCCCACCTGCAAGTCTGCTCGACCTCTCCAGACCCAGGATGGGAGCATCGAGGAAGCTGCCAGCACTACCCCAGCCCCAACTTCAGTCACGGCCACTCCTCAGATAACAGGTCCTTGAAGGGACCTTGGTAATGCAGGGGCCCCACTCCCTCCCTCTAGGTCCAGTGAACTGAAACACTGGCACTCTGAAAATGGGAGGTTATGAACATGGGGTGGTCTGGATGTTGGGTACCCCAGGCCCCCTGGGAATTGGGCACTGGGGGCTCTGGGGTTTGGGTCCTTTACAGTGTTGGGTGCTCTAGCACCCCTGACATTGGGAATTCGGGACTTCGGGAGCTCAGAGCTATTTAGGAGTCTGGGTGTTGAAAGCTCCTGAGATTGGGGCTGCCCCTGGGACAAGGCCAAAGTCAATCCTTCCTGTCCATATGCCGGATTTTACCTGGAGCCACGGAGGTCCGGCCTGGAACCCCTGTTCTGAGCCCCGTGATTGGCTTCTGCTGCCCCGGAGCTGGGGTGGCGGGGCTGGGGTGGCAGGGTTTCAGGGTGAAAGAAACCACAATAGGATGGTCTAAGGGATACCTGGAGCCCCAGAGACAGTTCTCGGATCTGGAACCAATCTAACCCGCTTCTCTGCATTGGGACAGGGCAGGGGAGGTGCCAGACACTGACCACTGGGCTCCAGGTTCAAGAAAGGAGGAATCTGAGAGCAGAGCCCAGGCAGGCACCTCCCAGTAATGCTTCCCGGCTACTGAGGCTGGGGTTCTAAGGAGGTGGAGACCCCTAGCCATGCCTGGCTTCAACTACAGGCAATGTCCACCTTCCCCCACATTCTCAGCAGGTCCCCAGGACCCATCCATCAAGGTGCCCAGTGCTCCCAGGTCTTGCAGTGACCACCAGAAGTGGCCCAAGTCTGGCATTATTCGTATTCCTACTAGACACACACCTAAACTGACTTACGTGCATCCCAAAACAGAGGCCTTGATCCTGCAGGCTGATGACACCACTGGAGGAAACCAGCCAGCCCCCCCTGGGGGCTCTGACACTGGATGCAGCCCTCCCAGGAAATAGCTCCACTGGCTGCGGTAACTGGAGGCTCCTGAGACACATCTCAGCCTGCAGTGGGTGGGCCCCCCGGCCCGCTGTGGCCCTGCCCCAGGAAGAAGCAGGCCAGTCAAACTGGCTGACCCCATCAGTCCCCCCATCCCCTCCCCCGCCCCAGTCTGTCCTCAATCCTGATCCCCCTGCTCGCCCCACAGTGGCCCAGGCTGGCCATGCCCTTCCCACCCTGCGGGCCAGCTGCTCAGAGCCAGGGGCTCACAGCCAGGGACGGAGGCTATCCCAGCTTTGACCTGGGCTGGGCCCAAACCTGCCTCCTTTGGGCCTCATTCTGATTGGAAAAAAACAGCCTCTCTAGTCCCTGTCTCAAGGAGATGGCTTTTCAAACCAGAATCTTTCTCACAAGTGCCTCCTCAGGACACAGCTCACTGTGCGGTTTCCTGAAGCTCTTTCTGGGTCAAGGTGGGTAAAACACACATCCATGAATCTGTTTCTATGTATACAAATAGACTTTGTGCCCTGCCAGTGTTAGTTTAATAAAGCCCTCTGGCCAACATCCCCAATCTTCCTAAACACTCCAAGGAAAATGTTCTCTTTTCTTCACCCCACGGGCTAAAGTGCTAGGCTGCCTCCCTGTCCCCAGGTTAGTCCCCAAGCCTTCCTCTTTCTGACGGAGCCTCAGAGCGCTGGCCCCTGAGCACCCATCCCCCTCTCTTCTAACTGCCCAGGCCCCAAGCCCCTGGCTTGAGGGCATCCTGGAAGTCTTGCTCTCAGCACCCTACACCTGCCTCCCTTCATATGGATTCCCTGAGCCATGAAAACTCTCAGAATCTTCACTGTGTTCTTAGCGCTGAGTGCCCTCTTCTAGGCCTGTCCCCACCCCAGCCTACTGCTGGAAGGGAGAAGGAGGGAGGCCTTTTCCCCTTCATACTCTTCCTTGTCTGCCTTCCTCTACTTGGGGGCCTCTTCAACATCCTCCATCTGCCTTCCCTGGGGTAGTATCCCTTTTGATGAGCCCTAGGGAGGAGGCAAGGAGGAAGATCCTAAAAACAATTTATGGAGGAAGTTAAGTCCTGGCAGGAGAGATGTAGAGGGCTTGTACCCCATCTGCCCAGTCCCAGGAATTGGGCACACACACAACTACACAGACCTGCTGCAGTGCACACAGTCTTCCACAGATGCACCTACACAAATACACAATCAGGGGCTCAGGCGTCTGGGGGCACAGACACAACAGGTTGCCCAGATCCAGGTGTGTGTGCACACAACTCACACAAGAAACACCTGCACTTGGTTTGTAGAATAAAAATCCCAAGCATACTATATCTACTAGGTTTGGGGACAAAGTGAAAATGAAAATAATCTTGCTGATAAGACTAAGGTATCTTCCCAGATCTGATCCAATGTGAATAGGAGACGACAGAGAGCTGTCTTTGTACTTTGGCTCTGAGAAAGGTTTGTGGAATGGACTGCGTGTGGCCTGAAAGAGCTTGCATTGCAGGGAATGCCTGGGCTTGATGCCTGTTATCTTGCTCAGTGCCTCTGATAAATTAATAAACTGCAATCTCACTCAACAATTGGTTTCACGTGAGTTTGGCATGTATTGGAGGCTGACAGTCCCAAGGAAAAAAATTAAACTGTTTCCTGACCAGAAAATGGTGAGGACTCAGGGTCCAAAGTAGAAATTGCCTCTGTAGGTTGGGCCCCTTCCCTGAGCAGATGCCCCACTCAGGTTGGGGCAAAAACCAGTTCCTCCAACAGTACTAACTGGCCACTTTCCCTGAAAGGTGGTGGCTCTCACAAGGTATGCAAATGTGGGAGCCTCATTCCAAATGCCAGGCACCACTCCCCAGAGGCAGCCTGGAGCAATGGGTTTTATATACACACACATGCATTTCCTTAGCCCCTTCTCTCCATTTCACAGAGGAGGAAACCGAGGCTCACAATGCTCCTTTTGGCAAAGACTTTTTTTTAGCTGAGATTGTAACCCAGGTCTGTCTCACCGTGGAAGGAGGAGGGATCCCAGGTTGGTGTCTGCAGCCCCTGTAACACCACCTCAAAAGTAGAGCTGACCAAGCCGGTGGTCCAGGAGGTAAATTTGAGAAAGGGCTCCAGGGAGCCCTCTAGTTCCAAGGAGTAGGACCTAGGCCTTACCCAGCAGTGCCCACAGTCTCTAGCGGCTCTGCTCCAAAGGGAATGGAATTTGCTCTGACTTCTCTCTAGGGGAAACGCAGGCGCAGGCCAGGGGCCTGGAGGGCTAACTCCAGCCTCAGCCCCCCAAAGTGCCCCAGGCCTTCTGGCTTTATTCCACCCTAGCCCGAAGGGGACCACATCTGCTTGCTCAAGGGCCCCAGCTGGAGGGCAGCAAGGCAGGGGCGGAGAAGGGGGTTCCTTTGTGGAGCCCACTCCCAGGGGTTCATGGGGATCAATCATCTGAAAGCTGGAGAGACTTGTAATTTTATTCCCTGGGAGGAGGAGCCTGAGAAGTCTGCACGGGGGGAGGGGATGGGATGGAGAGGGGAGGACGGCCAGGGGAGCTCTTCGGGTAGGGGAGGGACTTGGCTAGATCTCCCAAGCCTTCTCCACTCTTCAAACTTTCACCAAACTCTTAGCCCCCGCCTCCCCGAAACCAAAACACAACAGGCTGTGGAAGAGCTGCGAGCGGCGCGGCGGGGCGGGCGCGGCACAGAGCCTCGGGAAGCTGATGCAACTTTCACTTTAAGAAAGCCACCTGGGCGCACCGCGGTGCGGACCCAGCACGCCTGGGCAGTGGGCTACAGCATGGTAAGGGGGCTGGGGGAAGGGGACGCTGGGGCCCGCGCCTCCGTCGGTCCTGCCGTCGGTCTGAGCCGACGCGGGGCTGAGCCCCAGGACCAGCGTGTGCGCGTGTGTGTGTGTGTGTGTGATCGCGCATGTATGCGGGCATCTGTGGGTAAGAGTGTGGGTGCACGCACCGGGATGTCTGTCTCGCCGCAAAGGTCGCGGTAGGTGCGCGCGGCTGGGTGTCACCGCTGTCACCAAGGAGCTGAAGCGGGAGGGAGAGGGAAGGAGGGGAGCTCCTGCGTGGGGTGGGGGTGGGGGGCGCCAGACGCCGGTTCGATCGGGGGCGGCGGGCGCAGGCTGTGCGGGTAGCGCCGGAGCCAGAGCGTGGCACGGTCCGTCCGGAGAGCCAGTGGTTCTGCGCTCTGGGGGCCTGAGGGGGTCGATAGTCGGCCGTGCCTGCGCCTAGCGTGCGGGCTCCCGCTCGCTCCAACGCCTCTCAGCGCCCGCTAGCCTGGCTGCCTATCTGGTCCCTTCAGCCGGACTGCCTCCCTATCTGCCCTCCCGGCGCCGGTGCCGGTCCCCGTGCCCGTGCGCCCGCGGGACCTGGGAAGCCGCGCGGGAGAGTCCTGGCGCACTCAGCCTCTCTTTGTCCGCGCTCTGGCCGCGGCTTTGGGAAGGGACTGCGAGCGAGCGAGGAGTTCTTTGGGGGCTGCTACCCTGGAAAGAATCCGTGCCCTCCCCACCCCAACCCTCATTACCGGCACGCCTAGGGCGGGGCCGGGCGGCCGCAGGTGAGGGCAGCGGCCTAGCAGCCCTGGGCGCCCACCCCCGGCCGGCGCTCCGCACCCGGCAGCCACTGCAGATCGCGAGCAGGCGGCGGGGCCGGGCGGGAGAGTGGGGCTTGCCCCGAGGGCCGGGAGGGGCCGGAGCCGGCCCGGGGGCGGGGCCGTGGGGCGGGGACCTCGGCGCCCCGGTACTTTTCCACCGCAGGGGCCGGGGGCGGGGCCGCCGCCTCCAAGCCAGCTGAGGCCCACAAGTGGCGGCTGATGTAACGCCCGTGCCCCCACATCTCTCTCCCGATTAAAGCGGACGCGCCCCGCTTCGAGGAACCGGGACGCCGCGGGCGGTGCCGCTGCTCTGAGGCCGACCGCGCCCCTGCCCGCCGGCCCAGGGCCTCCGCGCCTCGGGCCCGCAGATACCTAAAGGAGCCGCACCCCCTTTCGGGCCTGCTCTCGGCAAGCCACACCCCCTCGCGGATCACTCTTAAAGGAGACTGGACCCGGCTCGCTGACAGCTTCCGCACAAAGCGCGGTCTATTTCTCCGCTGAAAGGAGCGTGGGGGTGCGGCCGTTGGAAAATGAAGGCTGCGGGGCGAGGAATGGGGAAGGAGAGAATAACCGGAAAGGTTAAAGACTCCCAAAGTGAGGGAGCATCAGAAGGTTGGAGAGTAGTGGGTGAGGGGACTGGTTCTAGGGACTAATGGGCGACACTGAGCATGCTCAAGTGTTTCCAAGGACCGCAGAGAAAACGCCCCCTTTACTTGGCCTATGCGGCGACTGCGGCTGTACCCGCTCAGTTCCCGGCTCTGGGGACACAGAAGAAGCACACCTCTGCCCTGGAAGGACTCTCCATCTAGTAGGGAGCCAGACTTGGGCACGAGGAAGCATGCCGCAGTTGCTACGTGTGGCAAGCGTGCTGAGACTTACACAGTGTGGGGGTACAGTAGGAAGGCTGATAGCAACGGGGAGAACCTAGGAAGGCTTCATGAAGATAATAGCATTGGGATAGGTTTTGAGGATTCGTAGGATATATACAGGTGGATATCGGGACAAGGGTGCTCAAAAAGAGGGAACGGGTGCTGGGGCAAAGGCATGAAGCAGGAGCCTTCTGCAAATGCTGGGTAGTCTCACGTGGCGGCAGATGGCCGCAGGTTGCTGACCTGGGCTCCCAGGTAGAACTAAGGGCTGTTTCCTGCTCCCACAACTCCTCCACTTCCTCCATCACAGTGAATGGAAATTATGCTTCTTCCTCTACCTACCTACTAAACTGTGAGGTCCTTGAAGCCTGTCACCTTTCCATCCCCAGTGAGGACTCCAGGGCTTTTCCAAGATGGACCGTTAAAACTGATTGACCTGACAGCCCTGATACTCAGCAGTGAGACTGTCAAGATGGGCCAGGGTTCCGTGACTGATGTCTCAACATCTGCCTTTGGGTGGCTCACACGCAGCTCAGACCAGCTTGACCAACCTAGCCCTCCTGTCCCCGCACCAAACCTGCAGCCTCACCATCATTTGTCCTCTGGGATGGGCTTCTTCCCACTGCACCGACAGAAACCAGAGACTCCTTCTTATCCCTCCCCCTACCCAGTCCGATTCATCACCAAGTCTTCCCATGTTGCCTTTTATATTTATCTGAAGTCTGTGCACCTCTCCTCACCCTATTGTCACCTTCCTAACCTGAGCCGCCTCATTTTTGACCTGGCCCCTTTCTTCCTTTCATTTTCCTTTCCTTTCCTTTCTTTTCTTTCTTGTTTCCTTCCTTCCTTCCTTCCTTTCTTTCTTTCTTTTTTTTTTTTTTAGATGGAGTTTCGCTCTTGTTGCCCAGGCTAGAGTGCAATGGTGCCATCTCAACTCACTGCAACCTCCACCTCCGGAGTTCAAGCAATTCTCCTGACTCAGCCTCCTGAGTAGCTGGGATTACAGCCCTGTGCCACCACGTCTGGCTAATTTTGTATTTTTATAGAGACGGGGTTTCTCCATGTTGGTCAGGCTGGTCTCCAACTCCTGACCTCAGGTGATCCGCCTGCCTCAGCCTCCCAAAGTGCTGGGATTACAGGTGTGAGCCACCGCGCCCAGCCTGGCCTGGCCCATTTCTAATTGATTTCCTCTCTTCTACTTCAGCCTCCCTCCAGTCCTTTCTCCACACTGTATCTAGGGGGATGGTTTCAAGATGCACATTCCACCAATTGCTCCTCCTTGAAGTTGAACTTCTGCTTAAAAGCTTTCAATAGCCACCCTTGCCCTCAAGATGAAGACCAAAATCCAGACCCCAAAGGCCCTGGCCAGGCCTCTCTGTCCACTTTAATCTTTGACCATTTCCCCCTGACTATCTGAGCTCCAGCCTCAGAGCCTTTCCACATATTGTTTCATTTGCTTGACTCTCTGTTCCTCTTCTCTTCCTCATTATTGCCACTTTGCCTAATTTACTCCTTTAGGCCCTTAAACATCACTTCCTCAGGGAAGCCCTCCGCTAGTCTTACACAAGGCCAGGCCCCCTACTGTAGAGTCTCATAACACAGTCTTTCTCTTTACATCCTTTATCTCAGTATGCAATTCTTTATTTTTTATTTTTTGAGACAGAGGTTCCCTCTTTTTTCCCAGGCTGGAGTGCAATGGCGCGACCTCGGCTCACTGCAACCTCTGCCTCCTGGGTTCAAGTGATTCTCTTGCCTCAACCTCCCAAGTAGCTGGGATTACAAGCGCCCACCACATCGCCCAGCTGATTTTGTATTTTTGATAGAGATGGGCCTTCACCGTGTTAGCCAGGCTGGTCTCGAACTCCTGACCTCAGGTGATCCGCCTGCCTTGACCTCCCAAAGTGCTGGGATTACAGGCGTGGGCCACCGCTCCTGGTCTCAGTTTGTAATTCTTTAAATTTTAGTCATCATTTTAACTCTTTCCCCTTAGTCTGTAAGCTGCAGGAGTGCAGATACCTTTGAGTTCTTGGTGCCTAGCACAGTTCTGGCCCAGAACAGACCTGCAATCAATATTATGGAATAAATGAGTCTAGCTGTGGTCAGCCATAAATGCCTGCTAAGCAGGTTAGGCCATATCCTGTTGGCTGTGGAAAACTGTTGGAGAGAATCAGGGATTTAGGGCTTCAGGAAGATTAACAGATTGGAGGGGAGGAACATGTGGAGGGCTTGTGGTAAGGACAAAAATTAGGCAGAAACTTCAGAACTTATGAGGAAATTACTATTAGCCCCATCTTCCAGACTGAGAAAACTAAGGCTCAAAGAGGTTGAGTAACTTACTTGAAATCATATACCTAGTGAGTAGCTGAGCCAGAAATCCAGCCCAGGCCTATCAGATCCCAGAGCCCGAGCTCTTTATTTTGTGCTAGACTGCCTCTGTGACCCACTGCTGCCTGTCAGCGGTGGCCCACAAATGCTTCAGGGGCATGTGTGGGGCCTGGTGTTGTGGATCTTCCACACGTAGAAGGGGCTGGACGCCATGGGCAATCAGTTGGTGTTTTCTGAATGGATGGATGGGGCCACGTAACAGGAATGTCAAAGGCAGGAGAAGCAGCAAAGCTTTACACCCAGCTCATTCTCCTGGAAGCCGCCATGAAGCAGTCTTTTCCCTCCAGTCCACGAACTACCTGAGGGCAGGGACTGCATTTGCAGTCAGAGATGTCAGAGTCAGAGATGTCAGAGTCAGAGATGTCAGGTCTGAAAACCTAGTTCAAGTCCTCACTCGAGCACTTACAAGGAAGGCATTTGACCTCTCCGAGTCCGTCTCTCTGATGATAAACTAGGAGGAATTCCAGGATAACCTGGGTGAGGGCCCTCTGCAGCCTACGTTTGGAGACACAGTGTCCTCAGTTCACTTACCTGACCAGTGGGCTTAATAATTTCCAACCCGTGACGTGGCTTTTTTTTTTTTTTTTTTTTTTTTTTTTTAAGACAAAGTCTCACTCTGTCACCCAGGCTGGAGAGCAATGGTGTGATCTCGGCTCACTGCAATCTCTGACTCCCGGATTCAAGCGATTCTCCTGTCTCAGACTCCCGAGTAGCTGGGACTACAGGCACATACCACCACATCTGGTTAATTTTTATATTTGTAGTAGAGACGGGATTTCACCATATTGGTCAGGCTGGTCTCGAACTCTTGACCTCAGGTGATCCGCCCACCTCGGCCTTCCAAAGTGCTGGGATTACAGGCATGAGCCACTGCACCCAGCTGACATGGCTCTTTCTAATGCCATCTGCTGTTACTATCATCATTGTCATTATTAGTCCTTGACTGAGGAGAGGTGGCTTTAAGGGAGTCAAATCTAGAGTTTACAGCTGGAGAGGGAGGCACAGGGGTGAGAGAAGACAAGGTGTGATCTCCTTTTGAGGGAGCACACCCCCGTCTTTCTTTACTTGCGCCCAGCAGACCAAAGCCATGAGCAGGAACTTCTTTAGGAGAAGAAGTTGAGCCACAGGCCAGCCTGGGTCACATCTTGTCCCCACCGTGCCCTAAGAGAAGCTCTGCAGGAGACCAGGCAGCCAGGGCAAAGGGCCTAAAAAAGCCAAAGGCTGATTTGCATAGGCAAAGAGCAGCCTCCTCATCTCTCCTCCAGCCTTCCAGAGACTTCCTGGGCTTGTAGGTGAGAGGTGGCCCTTGACAGGTGGCTTTGGGTAGGGCACAGTTGCCCAGAGTAGCCTTGGGAACAGACTCCCTGGGAAGGCAGGAAAGGCTCCAGAGAGAGGCAGAGCTGTAATCCTTCCTTGGTCTAGGCCCTGAGGAAGGGTTTCCTCCCATGAGACAATTTTTTTTTTTTTTTCTGAGATCGAGTCTTGCTGTCGCCCAGGCTGGAGTGTAGTGGTGTGATCTCGGCTCACTGCAACCTCCGCCTCCCAGGTTCCAGAGATTCTCCTGCCTCAGCCTCCCGAGTAGCTGGGATTACAGGCACCCGCCACCACGCCCAGCTAATTTTTGTAATTTTAGTAGAGACCAGGTTTCGCCATGTTGGCCAGGATGGTGTCGAACTCCTGAGCTCAGGTAATCCACCTGCCTTGGCCTCCTAAAGTACTGGGATTACAGGCATGAGCCACCACGTCCGGCCAAGATAACTCTTTTTTTTTTTTTTTTTTTTTTTTTTTTTGAGACCGAACCTCGCTCTGTCACCCAGGCTGGAATGCAATGAGACAACTCTTTAAGGCTCTCTGAAGATGGATTTCTCCTGAGGCCTGTCAAAAACTAACCTTTCTTCCATCCCATCTGACATTAAGCCAGTGTGCACCAGCATTGCCGTGGGGCTGCTCCTTACACGTGGCTGCTGCCCCACAGCTCGCCAGCCCCACCTTGCCCCTCAGATGCTTCCCACAAGATCCTGGGCTGGTCTGGATCCCTCATTCCAGAGGTCCTGCCTTCGCTATTTCCCTCCATTTCAATTCAACTAACACTTCTTGCAAGCCCAGTGCTGTGCAACATGCTGGGCACAGAGGGTAAAAGAAACAGTCCCAAGCTCTCGGGGAACTCACTGACTCATGGTTGATGAACTTAAAAGCAAATAAGTGTCATATGAAATAAGAATACTAGTAGAGATTTGCACAAAACAGAAAGGAGGAAGCAACTTTTTTATTCTTTTGAGAGAGTGGGTCAGAAAAGGCTGCAGAGAAGAGGTGACATTTAGCCTGGTGCAGTGCTGAGGATTTGTAGAATTTCACCTGGTGAACTGCTGTGGAGGGGACAGCTGGGAGTGCAAGGAGGCGTGGCTGCACAGGGGTGTGTGACCCGCCCAGAGCTCGGTCCAAGTGAATGACATGACAACAAGCCCAGCTGCCCTGGAGCCCACACTGGGTGCCACCCAGATGGGTAGGGCCATCATGGCTGCCTGGCTGGGGTGAGGATGAGGAGAGTGTGCTGACCGGAGCTGATTCCCCTCTGGGAAAGGGTGAAGCCATTCACACAGACCATGAAGGAACTGGACTCCATCCCAGTTTGGTATTCATTTTTTATCTTTTACAGGATTGGGCATCTGGAGAGTCAAAAATAGACCTTTGCCCATTGGGACAGGAAGCCTGGAGATCAAGAGATCCAGGGGAAAGGTTGGGGGCACTGGGAAGGAGCTGCATCTGAGGGTCTTCCAGAAAGAAAGGAGCAGGATGTGGACATGGCTTAGCAGGGGGCCTGGGCCAGCTGGTGGTGGGCGGCTCTGCACTACCTGTCTGGAGAGCCCTGTGGGCCACATGACCAAGTCTTCACCTCACCCTCTGCTCTCTCCACAGCTCTTGAGGTCTGTGGCCTGAAAGGCGCTGGAAGCAGAGCCTGTGAGTGTGGTCCCCATCACCAAAGCCCCAACCCACCGCCGCCATGGTAGGAAAAGGTGCCAAAGGGATGCTGGTGAGTACAGAGGCCAGACTGTGGGGAGGAAGGGGAGTCCCAAGCCCTGCCCCCACGACCTCCTGCCAGCTGCTTGCCATGACAGGAAGGCTTAAGAAGGCCAGCACTGCCAGGGCTCCTGAGTTCCCAGCTGACCCCAGCATGGGCAGGTAGCCCCTCATCTACCAGGTCAGAGAGTGTCAGGCTCCAAGCCCACAGAGCCCACGAAGATCTGCCAGAAGGCAGGAGGTGTGCGCCCCATCCTTGTCACAGAGGTGCTGCAGACAGAAGGTCACTCATGTGCTGAAAGGACAGTGGAGCGTGGGGCTGTGCGGGCGGCTTCAGTCTGTGCTGATCAAGGGCTCCTCCCTCAGACCCTGCCTGGTTTTTCTCCACTTCTCTGGGTCCTTCTCAGTCTGAAAAGTAACAACATTTTGTTTTGAGTGCTCTCCTGAGGACTGTCAGAAAATCTCTCTCCACCCTTTCCCCAAGTCCTGGCTTTTCTTTGCCCTCAACCTTAGAGCACAGGGGAGGTAGTGGTGAGGCCATGAGACACAGGGCGGTGGGTGAGATTCTTTTTATTTTTGTAATTTTTTTGAGACCAAGTCTCACTCTGTGCCTGGGCTAGAGTGCAGTGGTGTGATCTCGGCTCACTGCAACCTCTGCCCCCTCTCGGGTTCAAGCGATTCTCATGCCTCAGCCTCCCGAGTAGCTGGGATTACAGGCATGTGCCACCAAGCCTAGCTAATTTTGTATTTTTGGTAGAGACGGTGTTTCACCATGTTGGCCAGGCTGATCTCAAACTTCTGACCTCAGGTGATCCACACGCCTTGGCCTCCCAAAGTGCTGGGATTACAGGCATGAGCCACTGCGCCCGGCCTGGGTGAGGTTCTTGAAGGAGCAAGACTAGCTGATGGAGGGATCAGGTCAGCACCAGAAGCAGGAACCAGGAAAGTGATGCCAAATCCTGTCCCAGAGGCAACGGTTGTCTTCCTTCTCTTGAGCTCTTCCCTGGGGACAGGCTAGACTGGACGGCTGCCGGGGGTGGGGACCAGGGACTGACCATGGACAGTCCCTCCCTCAGCAGCTCCCATCCTGTCAATCTCTGGTGTGGCTTTTCTCATTTAATGAAAGATTCACTGGCCTGGGGTCTTTACTGAGCCCTCCCCAAACAAGCCCTGTCTCTCACCAAAGATTTCTGGGACTCAAAGTACCTAGTTTAAAAGAACAACTTGGGCTGGGTGTGGTGGCTCACGCCTGTAATCCCAGCACTTTGGGAGGCTGAGGCAGGCAGATCATCTGAGGTCAGGAGTTTGAGACCAACCTGGCCAACATGGTGAAACCTTGTCTCTACTACAAAAATTAGCCAGATGTGGTGGTATGCACCTGTAATCCCAGCTACAGTGAGCCGAGATCGTGCCACTGCACTCCAGCCTGGGCAGTAGAGCAGGGCTCTGTCTCAAAAAAAAAAAAAAGAAAAGAAATTTTAAAAAATTTAAAAAGAACAGTTTGTGGGAGAGAACCAGGTGGTTCTGTTCCAAGCTCAGGATCTTCTACCTGGCCCTGTTCTGAACCTCCAGCATCCAACCCCTGGCCCCATCCCTCTTGTCTAGCCCCCTACTGATTGACTGATTGGAGTAAGTCTGAATGAACCAAGCTCCTGAAAGTATTCCTGAGATTCCTGAAATCTGGGTGGTCAGAAATGGGCCCAGATGGAGGTCTTATGAACCTGAACACTTGCTAGGGGTGAATCCCATCTGAGAACCCAAACATGGCCCCACCTTTCCTGAAGAAGTCTTGGAATTGCCATGGGCTTGTGATAGGAAGGGGGTGTGGCCCTGTCCCTTCCTACCCTGGAGATTCTGAGCCCCATGAAACCTCTGAGTCCTCCCTGGTTGCTTTTCTTTCTCTGGAGTGACTTGGAAGGACTGGGAGGAGGGCAGGCAGAGAGATATGAGCAGCACAGAGGGCATGGGTCCCCGTGTCCCAGAGTCCCTGCCTGAACTGAGCTTCCCGGACTGTGCTCTCCCGGTCGGCCCGGCCAGCCTGTCTGTGGATGGGAATGCTGCCTTGGGACTCCTGTTCCCAGCACTAGGATGTGCCTAAAGATAGCTGAGGCTCACTCTCCTCCCCGCTCTCTGCCCTTTGGCTTTTGCCCACTGTTGCTGCCTTTGAGGCTCATAGCATCTGTCCCATGGGCACCCCCAGTGGTTGCTTGGAGATTCTATTCCTGCTTCCTTTTCAGCTCTGCTGATGACCTTGGACTATTCCACTCTATTCTTGGGTTCCAGTTTGGGACTGAAGCCACCTCCGTTCAGTGCTTGTCTCTAGACACAGCCTCTGAGGTGCACAGGGCAGCTGGTCCCAGCCGAACCCCATCTCTGCTAACACAGGCAGCCCAGTCAGCACGTTTGTGTCTCCCATGTCTTCCTATGGCCAGTAACTAAGGAAGCATCATTCTGACAGGCTTCTTCTTTGGATACCCTGGTAGATCAAAAGAGGATGTTAAGGGGCATGTGTGTAACCATGCACTTGGACCATCACAGTTCTCTGTGGCTTCTGCTGCTCTGTTTGTACCCTGGCATGCATGGAGCAGGCACTGGCCCCTACCATGGGATCCTCACTTCTATCCCACTTTACCCAGGTTTGGGTGTGAGGACACTGACCCTCCAAGTCTCTTCAGTGTCGGCAGACACCCTGTGTTATCCTTGGAGCTTCTGCTGGATGCTACAGCCAGTGCCCCATGGGTAACAAGCAGCTTACCAGCACATGCCCAGGCCCACATGCCCACTGCACGTGTCCCTCCCTCACTCCCAGCCCAGATGGTCTCTGCCAGGCCAGCTCAGCTGCTTCCCTCACGCCTCAGCAGCTCCTAGGACAGGGCTGTGCGAGAACCCAGCTGGCCAGGGTGCCTCCAAGCCTGGGAGCAGCTGGGATGCTTGGGGGCACTAGGGGGTGGGTGGGGTGGTCCTTCCGTGGAGACCTAGGCCCTCATACACGTGTGGAGCAGGGCCACCTAGGTCTCAAAGGACAATGGGCTGGAGGAGAGGGACCCAGGACAGGAGGCAAGAGAGCCCCCACTAGCTCAGTTTTAATCCTTCACCCACCAATGTCACACCATTTCCCAGGCTGGCCACCTCGGTCCCCTCCCTAGTGCCACTGCCCACTCATGCAGAGTCTTGGGCAGTCCGGGTCTTGGCGGGCTTCCTTGACCTCTTCTCATGTCTGAGCACGCTGATTGTTTCTGCCACGGGGAAGCCTCACAATGAACAGGAACAGACTCATTTGGATTAGGGCTCTGGGTGCCAGAGCATCCAAATCCCAGGAGGCCTTGCAAGCACCACAGGCCACCAGGGGCTGCCCCACCCTGACCTGTTCTCATATGTTTTGCCCTGAGGGTTTGGGCACCTCCTGTCTATAGCACCCGTCATAGGACCTGGCACATAGTGGGGACTCACCCAGCCCAAGTGTTGGCATGTAGCAAGTGCTCAACTAGTGCAGGCTTGGTACCTTACTGGGAGGTCACCAAGCACAAAGTTTGGCACACCTTGGACACTCCCTTGGTAGAGGGCCTGTCCCTGCCTGGCCACTCACCTAACCCAAGTCTTAGCATGTGGCAAATGCTCAGCTAGTGCAGACTTGGCACACATTAGACACTCCCTTAGAAGACAGCCTGTCACCCTGTAGGCATTCATCTAGCACACTGCCAGGCACGCAGTGGGCGCTCACCCAGCTCAGAGCTGGGCACACATTGGGTCTTTACCTGGCACAGAATTCAGCATACCTGGGGTACTCCCCTAGTGCAGGACCTAGCACACCATAGGGGCTCCTCACCTGGGGCTGACACACAATGAGTGCTATCTCAGCATCGGACATGGCACACGGTGGGCATTCTACTGATGCAGGTTCTCGCACACAGCAGGTGCTTCCAGTACAAGATTTGACACCCAGTAAATGCTATCCTGGCTCAGGGATTGGCACACAGTGGCCATTCTCCTTAGGTAAGGCCTAGCACAGTGGAGGTGCTCTTCTAGCCAGGACAGCCTAAGCAATGACCTTCCGCTTATCCTAGATTAGCAGCTACCCGCTCCTTAGTGAAATGGACAATATCTAGATCCAGAGGAAAAGGCCCAGCCTTCTTCAGCTTCCTCTCAGGTCAGGGGGCCTGCCCTCCCTCTTCCTCCCCACTTCCTCTGTAGCCCACCTACTCAGGGAGGCCTGTAGCCTGGCCTCCCACTCAGCTGCCCTGCAGCCCTCCCCCATCCCTGGCACTTCTCAGTCCCAGCTCAACTGGACCGTCCCTCCAGAGTCACAGGGGACAACAAAGACCCTAGCCTCCTTGCCCCTCTGGAAGCATGCCCATTCTTATTAGGAAAAGTCAGAGGCGGGAGCTGGGGGAGTCAGCCTTCCTAAGTGGGGCTGGAGCAGCTGGATCTCGCTAATGAGGTCTCATTACGGCCAGGGCCCAGCTGGGCTGCTGCCGCCTCATGTCCCCATGGCCAGAGCAGGGAAAGCCGTCCAGCCAGGGCTGCCTGTTCTGGGCACCCGGCCCAGGCCAGGGCAGCCAGAGCCCAGAGCCCACCCTGGGTGGAAGTGAGCATTTGGGCATCATGGGTGACTGGACCTTCCTGGAGCCAGTGGCCCAGCCAGTGCCTTGGCCCTCAGTCTGCGCCTGCAGGAAGTCAAGGGAGTGTGTCTGAGGACCAGGCGCATGAGGCTGGCTGAGTGAGAAGCTGAGTCAGTAGGATCTGAGGCCATCCTTAGGACACTTGCTTGAGCCAAGGCCTGTCCCCATCTTCCCCAAACCAACATGGAGATAATAATGGACCTACCTCATGGGACAGCTGGGAGGACCCAATGAGTTAACATATGGGAAGTTAACTTGTACCATACTAGGTGAGTGCCCACAGGGTGACGGGCTGTCTCTGAAGCAAGTGTCCCATGTATGCTGAGCCAGGACAGTGCCTGGCCCACAGCAAGCACTTACTATGTATTTTCTGTTACCATTATTACTACTGCTCACTAGGTTCAATGATTGGCGGGTGGTATCCCCATTTTAGAGATGCAAAAACTGAGATCCGACATGTTAAGGGACTTGCCTAAGGTTATATATGGTGAGAAACTGACAGAGCTAGGGTTTGACCCAGGTCTGTCAAACTCTAAAGCCTGTGACTTTTTATCTTGCTTTAAAATTTATTTTTTATTAATTTTTTGAAACAAGGTCTCACTTTGTCACCCAGTTTGGAGTGCAGTGGTGTGATCATAGCTCACTACAGCTTCCAACGTGTGGGTGCAAGCAATCCTCCCTTCTCAGTCTCCTGAGTCGCTGGGACTATAGGTACACACCACCACACCTGGCCAGTTTTTTGTAGAGACAGGATCTCACTATGTTGTCCAGGCTGGTCATGAACTCCTGACCTCAAGTGACCCTCCTGCCTTGGCTTCCCAAAGCAATGGGATAACAGACCTAAGCCACTGTGCCCCAGCTATCTTTTTATTTATTATTATTATTATTATTATTATTATTTTTGAGAGGGAGTTTTGCTCTTGTTGCCCAGGCTGGAGTGCAATGGCATGATCTTGGCTCACTGGAACCTCCGCCTCCTGGGTTCAAGCGATTCTACCGCCTCAGCCTCCCGAGTAGCTGGGATTACAGGCATGTGCCATCACGCCCAGCTAATTTTGTATTTTTAGTAGAGATGGGGTTAGTCTCACCATGTTGGTCAGGTCAGTCTCGAACTCCTGACCTTGTGATCTGCCCTCCTTCCAAAGTGCTGGGATTACAGGCGTGAGCCACCGAATCCGGCCCTGTTTTTTCATTTTAATGTCATCCTGTGCTTGACAAAACTCCTTATGTTCCCTACGGGGTTGCACACTCACCAAACTCACAGGAAAGCTTTTCTTACACCAGAGTTCATGCACGTGTCCATCTGACTGATATTTCCTGAGGTCCTACGATAAGCCAAGCCTTCTGCTGACTGACCAGTTTCCAAAGGGCCTGACACTTTCCCGGCACTGGAACACATATGCCCACCTTCCGAGCCACTGGTCTGCGGTATCTTGGGATCAGCAGGAGACTGGCCAGTGTGTGTGGCCTCAGAGAAAGGGACTGGATGGGTCTGAGTGGCATCCCACCACAGTCATGGTGACAACACCACTGGACCTACCAGCCCACGCTGCACACACTCCCAGACTAGCACCGCGGCTTCTGAGCACCACGGTGCAAATCCTCACGCGCTCTTATTCCACAGCCCCCCTTTGTCTGGACTCTGGGATGACTGCCCCCTTGGCTAACACCATCTTTGTTCAGACAGGTGACAGCGTGGTTCACTAGGCCAGGGCTTTCTTGCGTGGTCAGTCACATTCTCCTAGGAAGATGCCCCATCATCCTGGCAGGTTGGGAGTCCCCATCTCTGATGGGGTGGGGGGGTCAGGTACAGCCCTAGCAGCCTTAGGGCTTGGTTTCTCCCAGCCTGCACCCCTCTGAGGAGCCTGAGCTGCTCTGGTGCTTCCCTGTGGACTGTGCCTTCCATCCTGCTGCCAGTCACCATCTAGGGCCCAACAGGGCAGACCCCATCACTCATCAGACACCCAACTACCCTAGCAGGAGCCCAGCCTGTGGGCTCAGACAGTGTCTGGTCAGCTCTGTGGGGGCAGTGAGCCACCCTCTCACCCGCTCTGCCTGACTCTGGTGTGTGTGTGTGTGTGTGTGTGTGTGTATGTGTATGTGTGTGTGTGTTTTGTTCCAGTTACTTGCTGGGAACAAGGGAAAAACAGAACAAACCCCACACACCCCACTCTCCAGCTCCGGAGTACCCGTGCTGGGCTGCATGAGGACTGGCCGGAGGGGCAGGGCCAGGGGAGGGGGTAGGCAGAGCTTCGGGAGGAGATGAGGTGAAAGTAATTGACGCTGCCCAGCCCAGCAGTGAGAGAGGCAGGGGATGCGTCAGTGTCGCCCTGGAGCTGGCAGAGGTGTGAATGAGCGGCGGAGACACGCGGGCTGCGATCGCTCGCCCCGGGATGGCCGTGGCTCATGGACCTGTGGCCCCCTCTTCCCCAGAACAGGTCAGTCACCTTCCAGAAGGTTGAGCCCCCTCCTTGGTGCCAGAGCAGGCTGAGAGGCTGGGCTGCGGGTGGGGAGAGGGGCTGAGTGGTCCGTGCCAGGGAGGGGCAGGCACAGCCGGCAAGCGAGACAGACACCAGCCAAAGTGACCCAGAAAGTTGCAACTGTGCAAAGGAGTGCAGGAAGAGTTAGCTGTGTGGCGGGGGCGAGGGGGAGGAGAGTGGGGGTGTGAGGGCTCCCCCAGCCCAAGGACCTGCTGAGAATCTGCTCTGTGTATCAAAGCTGCATTGTCCTAGCTCCCGGGGAGACGGGCCGGAGGTGCCCAGGAATTGTACTAATCAATACAGCCTCATTGTCTGTGCCACGGCAGTTACTCCTATGGGGAGAGTGGGTGAGGGGGCAGGGAAACGTGGTACATGGTTTCAGTGGTGAAGGGTGGGGGAAGGGGATGGGGCAAAAGTCTCAGCTGGAAAGAGAGAGACCCCACGGAACATTTTCCAGGGTCCAGGGCAAGTGCCCGCATGGGCTGGGAGCTGGTGTGTCCTCATCCCTGGACGCTGGCGACGGGTGGAGATGTCAGCAGATGGCAGCGAGGATGAGGAGACTCAAAAGCTATCCTTCTCCCCTGTAGGACATCCCGACTTGACCTTCAGAAGGCAAAAGAGGGAATGTCCTCTGAGGCGATGTGGGATGGGTCTGGGAGGAGCAGTACGCAGGGCTGCCCTCAAACCTCAGGACTGCTAGGGTCAAGAACCAAAGCCACTTCCCAGAGTGCCTGCCTGCTGCCAGTCGGTGAGGGCAGACGCCGCCCCCAGCCACTACAGCGCAGGACAGGACCATTGCTTCCAGTCTTCCCTGCTGGGCTCGTCTGGGGTGGGAAGCGAGGAGCTGGCCAGGGCCCACCCGGGATCCTCCATCACTCTTCCCAGGGCCTCCTGGAGTGGAGCCCAGCATGCCTGGGGGTGCCAGTCATCTGTCTGCTGCCCACCATATTGGCAGGTCCCTTGCTGCCAGTCAGGGCTCTGCAGTGGATAAGCACAAGGTGTATTCTTTCTTCTCTCACCTGCTATATGAAGGCCTGGACTCAAGGCACCTGGAATCCTGAGAGGTGCCCAGAGATGGCTCTGAGGTTTTCCTTGAGGCAGGAGGCACTAATGGCCACTGGGGACTGCTTGGCCCGGGGGAGATTTACCCATGTTCTGCCCCTCCACTTCCAGCCCCAGACTCTCCCGTATCCAGGTAACTGAGGCCAGAGATCAGAGCTGCAGCTGGGTCTCTCTGCCCCTACTCAGTGCCATGTAGGTGAAGGACAGAAGATTCTGTCATTGCAGGGTAGGTGCTACCTGTGGGCCAGCCTGGGCCCCGGACTGATGGGAGAGAACAAACACCGAGGGATACCTGGCAGGAAGGAGGTCGTGGGGTCTTCTGAGGCAGCCACAATTTACTGTAATGGCTGTTCTGTCTACATTCCCCAGTGGGGCTTAGAGAAAGTTGCCAGCGATCTGATTGGGCTCAAAGTCGGTCTGGGATGTGAGGTCTTGCCCATTCTCCTCCATGAAGTTTGTCTTGGATGGGACTTCATCCCATGAGCAAACCCTGGGGCTGGAGAGTCCTAAACACAAAGCCTGCTGGGTCGCAGAGGGGCTTGCCCAGCCAGGGCAGCTCCAGGGTTCCTCAGTGTCCACCCAGAGCTGGAGGGGGAAGCTCACAATTCACAAAAATATCCACTGGGCACTGATGTGGGAGGCGGGAGGCTCACACCAGAGCAGAGTCACCGTCCAGGGTGGAGAGCCGGGCTCTGAGTCTGTGCAAGAGCAGAAGGCGGGAGTGCATCCTCAGACTGGCCCTGGTTCGCTCTGGGACTGGGCTTTGCCACTGCATTTCCTCTTTACCTTTTTCTGTATTTTCTAATTTTTTTGTGATAGCTTATTAAGCTTTTATAATCAGAAAGAAAAGGGTTTTTTTTTTTTTTTTTGTAATCTGGAAAGCTAGTGGGAACTAATGGAATGTACAGGGGAAAGTCAGAAATAGCAAATTTCCAGGTGAGGGAGAGCTATGGAATATGAGTAGCTGCTGAGGCTGTCTGGCCTGGGAATCTGGCAGATCAATTGATAGTGAGGTTATCTAGTCTATGGCCATGGCATCCTGAAAGCACCCGATCTTGTCTGATAGTGAGTTTATCTAGTCCGTCCCCTGCTTTCATAGACAGCAATGCTGAGATACCAAGACTGGAAGTGACTTGCCCAGGTCTGTACTGGAGGAGTGGGCCCTAGAGCACCAGGGTTCTTGCCTGTACCAGTGTCCCACCTCAGCCAAGCCCAGGGCAGAGTGGGAGATTTGGGTTCTGCCCTCAGAGCTGAGCAGTCTTAATTCCAGGGGCTCAGCCAGAGCAGTAAATCAGCCAAGCAGAGGGCTGTGTAAAGGACTTATGTAAGTGACTTTGCTCAGTGTGACTCTCCCAGCTAGGCAGGGACGGGGTGGGAGGCTGTTAAACCAAGCAAGATCATAAGTCCTTGTGCCAGAGTGGACACTGCTGTCTTGATGACTGGTTCTAAGGGTAAGGGAACATCTGAAGGGTGTGTGTGTGTGTGTGTGTGTGTGTGTGTGTGTGTGTGCCAGCTCACCCCACCCCACCATGGAAGGAAAGCCTCCATTCCTTCCATGGCTGGGAGAGCTTGGGGACAGGGCAAGGTAGGTAGTCCTGTCCTGGAGACCACCTGCTGGGCCCATGACAGTGGCAAGTGGAGGCTGCTTTGTCCTGGCGGTGGCCTCTCAGAGCTGCCAGGAAGGGTGACAGGGCATGTAGGGGCTGTTTAGGGAGCCTGCAGAGGAGGGGGCCAAGCCAGAGGGAACCATGTCGCTATGGTTTAATTCCCCACTGAGATGTGAGCAAGTGAGTGAGGGTGAGCAGAGGGGCGCAGATGGTGGTGACAGTGGTAGGGGGTAGGAGAAGCCTGGAGCAGAGCCCATCCATGGGGCTGAGCTGGTTCAGGCAGATGGGCAGCCAGTCTGGGTCAAATTGTGAGCACAAAGGGATCTTTCCATGGGCACCTCAGCTGATGACCACTGCAGGGACAGTTCATATCAGTGACACAGCCGTCCACCCAGCAGATCAAGAAAAACTAGAAGCTTAGAATAGGAAAGATTATGCAAGAAGGGAGAAAAAAAAAAAGCCATACAGTATTGAAAAAGATTTAGCTGCTCAGGAGGGAAGTCAGGAGGGGGTGGTCCCCAGAGAAGATCTGGACGAGGAAGGGAGCTAGAGCACCCAGAAAGTGCCTGGATTTTTTTTAGAGGGTCTTTCCTGCAGTTTGCTTGGAGAAAGGTAGGCTTGCTCTGTCCTCCGCTGAGAGCTCAGCCCTCCCCAGCCAAGCCACCTGAGCATAGACAGCCCTGGAGTTGAAGTCAGAGGCCAAGCCTGGGCCAGGTTCCTGTGGTCGAACGCCACAGTGCTGGGACCCAGGCCCAAGCAGAAGTGGGTGCTGCTTCTGCGAGGATCCTCTGCACATAGCAGACCTTTAGTGTTGTCAGGAACTTCCTGCCAGAGCCCCATCGCCAACCCCAGTTCAGCCCCTGTCCTGGGAGCTGTGGCCTCCCTGGGTTACAGCCCGCACGGCTGAGCTGGTTAGCACACGGCTCATTAACGGAGCAGCGGCTGGCTCTTGAGGGCTCAGGCAGGCGGCTGTCTGTGGCACGTGGCTGTCTGTGGCACGTGGCTGGAAGCATCGCCACCTTCCCCATACCCTCCCATGCCAGGGAAGGAGCAGACTTCAGGGATCCAAATGTGGTCCCATTTGGTCGGGGGGTATGGGGCATCTGTCCCTCATCCTGCTGGGAACAGAAGACAGGCCTTGGTCTTCAAGCCTTGGGAACCTGGATCTCTGAAAAGGGCCTTGCCCTTCCCCTGCCCATGGGGCCATCCTGGACCATCAGTTGTTCCTTTCACAGCTCTAACTGCTGCTCTGTGCCGCTGGCACAATCAGGCATTGTGGACCTCAGTAAACAACCCTGGGACAGAAGAAAACTGGCATTGTAGGGTCAACATATAGGAGCCCTATTTGGCTGACATTTGTTTGGGACCAGAGAAACCACCCCCAGCAGGCCTCACAGCCTCCAAAAGATGGCCCCTTGACTCTGTGATCTTGCCACACCTGCCCCAGTGAAGGCCCCAGGAGGTGGTGACGTGCTCAGGCAGGATTCTGTAGGGGCATGTCACAGAAGGCACACTCAGGCCAGGGGCCACCCTCTCCCAGGGCTAAGCATGTCTTCAAGCCTCTTCATCAGGGAGGCCTTCCTTGACCTCAGTCCTGCTTTCCCACCTTGTCCTCCTTCCATAGTCTTGTGATTTTGAGATGATCCCCTCTATGGTCACACTGAAGCCGCATCTAAAGATGATAGGTGTGTACATTTCATTAATGGCTTGCGCACCCACTGGACTTCCATCTCCGAGCAGGTAGGAGCTCTCTGCTGAAGTGCCGCTTCCTGACACAGTGCCTGGCACATAGCCGGTGTCAATAAATCTGCCACTGCATGAATGAATCAACGAATGAATGAAAGAAGGCTTGTTCAGCCACCGATTTGTTCTGGGTGCTCCCCGAAGGAAACCCATGGTCCCTGGCACTGTGCCCCTGCCCTCTGTGGAGTGTGTGAGGGTCACATCTCGCCAGGGTCGTTGCTGGATTGGGTGCACAGGGTGGCTGCCCACAAAGGTGTCTGTGCTGCAGTGCCCACCCATCAGATCTTGGTGCCTCCTTTGCCTGCATTCCCACCTGGCCTATCCAAGGCACTTGGGGCCCAGGGAGACCATTCATCCTGTCTGTGTTTGTTCATAAGCATCAGGGTGTGATAGCATTTCACCTGCACCAGGCTGCCTTGCTTATTGGCCAGAGTGACTGCTGTCCTTGAATATGTCTCTTTCAAGTGGAGGGTCAGTGTGACATCATTGGCATCCCTCTGAGGCTACGGGGCTCCATCTCTGATGCCGGGTCTGTCTTTCTCTCAGGGGAATAGCCCACCTCTGGGAGGCTGTCTCTGGCACTAAGGTCTCTCTGTGTTTCTATTGGTGACACTGAGCCCATGTCTCCCTAGTGAGACCCCTTGGGGCCCTCGGGCTCTGGTTAATTTCCTGCTCACTGTGGGAGGGAGGTGGAAGGAGCATGGCACTTACTAAGGGACTTCTTTAACCAAGGGACTTGCAGAGCCAGTTCCAGCTTTTGGGCCTGGGGTTTCACAAGGGGCTGTCCTCAGTGAGGCCCAGGCCACCAGCCCAGTCCTGCAGGCCCCACATTCTTCCCTGGGGCAAATCCCCGCATCTGCCTCTCCTGACCTTCGGCCCCCTCCCCTGCAGGTGACGCTTCTCCCTGTTCAGAGGTCCTTCTCCCTGCCGCGCTTTTCCAGAGCCACTCCTTCCATTTCCCTAGCAGAGTCTGTCCTCAAAGTCTGGCATGAGGCCTACAACTCTGGTCTCCTTCCCCAACTCATGGCCCAGCACTCCCTAGCCATGGCCCAGGTCAGCTCCCCAGGGCTCCTCCCCAGTCATGGGCAGTGTAGCTAGCTCCCCGGACCCTCCCACCTGGAGTCCCAGAATGCCCTCCCCAGGTCTGGGCCGGCTCAGCTGCTCCCCCATTTCCTCCCAGCCCTGCCCACTCTGTGCCCCCAGGAAGAAGCCTTCAGCTGGGGGAGGGGTCTAGCCTCCCCTCCTCCGCTGTCGCCTGCCCAGGGGCAGCGTGCTCAGCCTGGTGATGTGGTAGGCGACGGGTGGGGGGGCTGTCTGGACACAGGCCCCTTTGTGCCCAGCCTGACTTGGCTGCTTGGTATGAGGCTCAGCTGCTCCCAGGTCCTTACCCAGAGGTGCAAGGGGAGGTTTTGGAGGGGCTTAGGGGCTCCTGGCCCTAGCTCCCTCTTCAGTGTCCCGCCTCCCAGACGCTGGCAGCAGCTCCTCAGGTGGGCTGTGCACCTGGCGCTGGGTGCTGTGGGGCTGGTGAGGGAAGCTCTGCTTGGCGCCCTCTGGCAGCCGCTACTCTCTGCTGCCCTCCTTGCCAGGCCTGCCTGAAGCTCCTGCCAGCAGAGGGGAAGCCCAGGGAGGGGTGTTGGAGGGTCCATGGTTTCCCTGCTGGGGGAGGCCCAGAGGGTCAGGCATGGAGCACAAATGCCTTGCTGATGGTAGCTTCTCTCCTGTCCCCACAGAATGGTGCTGTGCCCAGCGAGGCCACCAAGAGGGACCAGAACCTCAAACGGGGCAACTGGGGCAACCAGATCGAGTTTGTACTGACGAGCGTGGGCTATGCCGTGGGCCTGGGCAATGTCTGGCGCTTCCCATACCTCTGCTATCGCAACGGGGGAGGTACCCAGCGGGCACAGGGCAGGGACCACCCACTTGGGTAGAGCCCACCCACTAGGGCCTGGGCCAGCCTCTCCCTGGCACAGACCCACTCCAGATAAAGGCTGGCCTCCGGCCTTGGCCTCCTTTGCCCCCATCCCTGGCTTAGGCACCCTTTGCCTAAGGCAGGCCACCCCAGACCCTGGCAGTCTGTTGTTCGGGCCTGGCCCTGCCAGTTGGCCCCCTTTGAGGTGAGGAGAGGCAAGAAAGGACCTAACCCCCACTCAAGGCTCCCTGTTCTATTCCCTGGGGTTCAGCAGCCCCCCTAAATGGTTCAGGATATTTGAGGATCTCAGCAACTTATGCTTGTGAAATCGCTTGGTTAAACCATCAAATCCCACCCAAGTATGGAGGCTCTGGGGCCTGGATTCCACTCTGAGCAGACTTCCTGAGAGCCTCTGTCAAGTTCAAAGACAGGCTGGGGGTGGTGTGCCTCAGCCCAGGCTCCTGCTCAAGCCTGGCACACTCCTCCCTGGGTCCTACCCAATCACGAAGGTTTTGCTGTTGGGTTCTGAGCAGGAAGCCCAGGGTGAGATCCCTCCAAGCCCACTCCTGAGCCAGACCTCTCCCTGCCTACCAGGCGCCTTCATGTTCCCATACTTCATCATGCTCATCTTCTGCGGGATCCCTCTCTTCTTCATGGAGCTCTCCTTCGGCCAGTTTGCGAGCCAGGGGTGCCTGGGGGTCTGGAGGATCAGCCCCATGTTCAAAGGTGAGGCCTGGGCGGGGCCCTCGCTCACACACACACAAACACACGACGGCCTCTGATGGCCGCGCCAACGTGCCCATCTGTACAAACACGGCTGACCTCTGTAGAGCCCTGATGCTGACCCCAAGCCCCACATCAATGGCCTAAGCCATGGTATGCATGCTGGGACCCATGTTTACTTGGCCGCCACCCTCCCCTCCTACCACGTGTACACACAAAACTCCTTTGGCCCCCTGGCCAACTTACCCCTACCAAGACCTCGACCTGGCCTTCCTATGGCCCTCCATCTCAGCCTGCCCCTTGGGACCTTAGAGATTATTAACCTTGGGCCGGGCACAGTGGCTCACGCCTGTAATCCCAGCACTTTGGGAGGCCGAGGTGGGCGGATCACCTGAGGTCAGGAGTTTGAGACCAGCCTGACCAACATGGAGAAACCCCATCTTGGCCTGGTGTGGTGGCTCATGCCTATAATCCCAGCACTTTGGGAGGCCGAGGCGGGCGGATCACAAGGTCAGGAGATCGAGACCATACTGGCTAACACAGTGAAACCCTGTCTCTACTAAAAATACAAAAACAAAATTAGCCCTGCCTGGTGGCGGGCACCTGCAGTCCCAGCTACTCAGGAGGCTGAGGCGGGAGAATGGCGTGAACCCAGGAGGCGGAGCTTGCAGTGAGCCGAGATCGTGCCTCTGCACTCCAGCCTGGGTGACAGAGGAAGACTTCAGCTCAAAAAAAAAAAAAAAAAAAAAAAAAGGAAAAAGAAACCCCATCTCTACTAAAAATACGAAATTAGCCGGTTGTGGTGGCGATGCCTGTAATCCCAGCTACTCGGGAGGCTGAGGCAGGAGAATCGCTTGATCCCAGCTACCCGGGAGGTGGAGGTTGCAGTGAGCCAAGATCGTGCCATTGCACTCCAGCCTGGGCAAGAAAAGCAAAAACTGTCTCAAAAAAAAAAAAAACAAACAAAAAACGCCGGGTGCGGTGGCTCACCCCTGTAATCCCAGCACTTTGGGAGGCCGAGGCAGGCGGATCACAAGGTGGGAGATTGAGACCATACTGGCTAACACAGTGAAACCCCGTCTCTACTAAAAATACAAAAAAATTAGCCCGGCATGGTGGTGGGCACCTGTAGTCCCAGCTACTTGGGAGGCCGAGGTAGGAGAATGGCATGAACCCGGGAAGTGGAGCTTGCAGTGAGCCAAGATTGCACCACTGCACTCCAGTCTGGGTGACAGAGCGTGGGCGACAGAGCAAGACTCCGTCCCAAAAAAAAAAAAAAAAAAAGAAATTATTAACCTCACCTCCTCCTGCTGGATGCGTGAGGCTCCTCCCCCCTGCCCCTCCCCTCCTGCAGGCGTGGGCTATGGTATGATGGTGGTGTCCACCTACATCGGTATCTACTACAACGTGGTCATCTGCATTGCCTTCTACTACTTCTTCTCGTCCATGACGCACGTGCTGCCCTGGGCCTACTGCAATAACCCCTGGAACACGCGTGACTGTGCTGGTGTGCTGGACGCCTCCAACCTCACCAATGGCTCTCGGCCAGCCGCCTTGCCCAGCAACCTCTCCCACCTGCTCAACCACAGCCTCCAGAGGACCAGCCCCAGCGAGGAGTACTGGAGGTGAGGCACCCGTGGGACCTGGGGTGGCAACCCTGTCCCCACTGGGCAGCCATCTGAAGACAAAGTCGGGTGCCTGCTGCAGGTTCAGCTCCCTGCTGGGCTGGGAGAGGGTAGAGGTGAGTGAAGAGGTTTAGGAGAAGAGCCTGATGTACAGAAAGCAATGGAAAATGGAGGCTGGGTGCGGTGGCTCATGCCTGTAATCCCAGCAATTTGGGAGGCTGAGATGGGCGGATCACGAGGTCAGGAGACTGAGACCATCCTGGCTAACATGGTGAAACCCCGTCTCTACTAAAAATACAAACAAAGAAAAAAAATTAGCCGGGCATGGTGGCAGGTGCGGGAGAATGGCGTGAACCCGGGAGGTAGAGCTTGCAGTGAGCTGAGATCGCTTCGCTGCACTTCAGCCTGGGCAACAGAGTGAGACTCCATCTCAAAAAAAAAAAAAAAAAAAAAAAAAAGAAGGAAAGCAATGGAAGATGGAATGTTGAGTTGCAGGATCTTTACAGAGCAGCCGTGAGGAAGGCCGTCAGAAATCCAGCAAACCAGCCTTCAGAGGAGACTCGGGAAAGGAGGGGCAGATCCTGGGGAGAATAAGAGTGTGGGTAAAGGCCCTGTCCCCGATGAGCAGAGGCTGGCCCCAAGGCTGGAGGGAGCCTGCTCTGATGAGAGTAACAGGTGTGGGGAGAATGCATGGGCTTCAGGTAGCCTAGGAAGTGGTACTACTTTCATAAAGAACTTGCCAGGATTAGGGTTAGACTTGATGATGCAGAACAAAAGACGCCATGGAAGGTCTCCGAGCCGGGGGTGCTGTGATCAAGACATCATGGCACATTTTGTTCAGAGGCGACAGAGACCAGAGTCTCAGGTCATCCTGCTGTGCCCTCCACCCACCAGTTGGAAATTCCCCGTGTCTTGCTGGGGAACCCCTGGGCATAGGGCTTTGGGGGCATGCTGGCAGGCCTCCACCATTCATTCCACAACATTCTCGCCTCTGCTCTGCCAGGCCCTGTGTCCCCATGGTGGGTATGAACGGCCCAGAGCCCCTGTCCTGAGGAGCTCACAGGGTAGTGGGGAGACAGATCGCTAATCACAGTAGGGCAGGTGCCTCGGTCCAGGTGTATGCAGGGGTGTCATGGGGACACAAAGGGGCTAGTGCTTGGTGTTAAGGGGATGGGGCAAGACCAGGCAGTCAGGGCTTCCCAGAGAAGGGAGAGAGGAAAATAGATTGGGAGCCGCATGAGCAGGTGAGCAGAGGGCAGGAGGCAAACTGGAGCTGGGGTTGGGAGCAGGTGGGACGCTGAGTGATAAGACAGAAGAGGCCAGTAGGCATCATATAACACAGGGCCTCCCATGCCAGGCTAAGGGTTTGAGGCTTTCTCCACATATAATGGAAAGCCATGACTGAAATGCACGAGGGTCCGAGGATACCGCAAGTCACCACAGGTCCTCTAAGCCCAGGCCCGAGTGCTCTGACCCTGAAGGACCCAGTTTCCCTGTGCCAACCTCTGTGCTGGGCTGTAGACACTCAAAGACGGGTAAGACGGGGTCACTATTCTCAAGGACCCAGAGCATAGCGAACACAGCTGCTGTCCTTCAGAGAGGCATGGGCAGACTCAGGCACTGTCACCAGATAGGTCATTTCTCTTTTAATTTTTAAATTTTAACATCCTAACATTTATTTTATTTTTTAAAAACACACCTGGAACTGAATGGACAGATTTTTTTTTTTTTTTTTTTTTTTTGAGACAGAGTCTCACTCTGTTGGCCAGGCTGGAGTGCAATGGCGCGATCTCAGTTCATTGCAACTTCCGCCTCCCAGGTTTAAGCGATTTTCCTGCCTCAGCCTCCCTAGTAGTTGGGATTACAAGCACCTGCCTCCATGCCTGGCTTGTTTTTGTATTTTTAGTAGAGACGGGGTTTCGACATGTTGGCCGGGCTAGTCTCGAACTCCTGACCTCAGGTGATCCACCCGCTCTGGCCTCCCAAAGTGCTGGGGTTACAGGCATGAGCCACCATGCCCAGCTGATTTATTGAGTACCTACTAGGTACCGGGTACTGTTCTCAGAGGGGAGAGAGGGCAGGGAGGAAGACACTGTCCTCACAGAGCTGCTGTCTGACGGGAAAACAAGCAGATACTGCCGAGTGAGGCATTTTACTACATTTGAGGCATAATGTGGACTGGGCAACTTGATCTAGTCTGGGGTGATGAACCTTCCTGGAAGCTCCCAGAAACACAAATCCTTGTGCACCCCCACCCCCAGATGCTCCAGTGGTGGTTGTCCCAGGGACCGACTCAGAGATTCCCAGCCCTGGGCCCACCCAGGGCAAAGCTCTAGAGATTTTTTTTTTTTTTTTTTTTGAGACGGAGTCTTGCTCTGTCACCCAGGCTGGAGTGCAGTGGCTGGATCTCCGCTCACTGCAAGCTCCGCCTCCCGGGTTCACACCATTCTCCTGTCTCAGCCTCCCGAGTAGCTGGGACTACAGGCGCCCGCCTCGTCGCCCGGCTAGTTTTTTGTATTGTTTAGTAGAGACGGGGTTTCACCGTATTAGCCTGGATGGTCTCGATCTCCTGACCTCGTGATCCGCCCGTCTCGGCCTCCCAAAGTGCTGGGATTACAGGCTTGAGCCACCGCGCCCGGCCAGCTCTAGAGATTTTATCCAGTAAAATCAGAGGGGGAAGAGCCTTCAAAGAAATCTGACTGGTGGAGCCGCTGCACTCTACTCCCCAGCGCGGGCTGGAGCCAGGCCTGCCTAACTGGCCACTGTCCCATGCAGGACACCTTCTCGGCAGCACGGCTCCCTGCTGCCCTCTCCTGGAGAGTCAGGGAAATGGCCCTGAAGAGAGCAACCCAGGCTGGCTTCAGCAAGGGAGGAAAGGAAGCACCCTTATTGTTGAGCACCTACCACGTGCCAGGCATATTATCTAAGTAGATATTAGTATCCGTATTTTCAGATTCAGAGACTGCCGTTTAGAGGTTAAGGAGCTAGGCAGCAGTTGCTGTCAGAATCTGCGTGCGTTGCGCCCCTCTGGTGCTGCTGTTGCTGGGTGTGCTGCGGTGAATTAGGTGGGGGCGGTTGTGCAGGTGTTTAGTCCACACTTTCCAACAACCCTTTGGACAGCTGCGCCATCTCACTGGAGTGCCACAAAAACCCTGTTAGGTAGCTTGTGTAGGGATTTTTTAAATCACCATTTTACAAATGAGGGAAGCGAATCGAAAGTCAGATGAAGAGACTCTAAAGTGAGAGAAGCTCAAAGGGTAGATTTCTGAGCCCAAGTCTGCCTCTCACCCACTCAACCTTGTCACTCAGAGTCCTCCCCTCCCTTTCCACCCTCTTCACAATCTTGCCTTCCAGTCCCCTGTGCTGGTCTGATACTTGCTACTGGGCCCTAAACCCATGACCAGGCCTTCTCACCTCTGCCGTCCCTGTGGGGCCCAGATCCTGTCCCCCAGGGTCTTCATGGCAGCTCTGGAGTCACACAGACCCCTCTCAAATCCTGGCTGTGCCACTTATTAGCTGTGGCCTTGGGAGGTCGTTCACAGTCATTTGTCCATGAAATTGGGTGGTCATGATACCTACCTGGTTTTAAAGACAAAATGAGATAATGCAACCTAAATCACTAAGACTGCTGATAGGAGCTCAGGCAGCACAACCATAGCCCCTGTGGGACCTGTTCCTGAGGGTCCTGTTCTCAAGGCGCTTACCACCTAGCTGGGAAAATAAGATATGTCACGTGGAGACGTTTTTAAAGCAATGCAGAATAATTCTGGAGATGTCATGTGTCAAGAGGCCACTTGTAAATATGTTGGGTTCCAAATGTCCTTAGGCTGTTTGATCTCAAAAGCGTGTGCTCCAAAACCAAAACCAAACAAAAAACAGAATATGGTGCCATAAAAATAAAGCTAGAATTCATCATTTGGTTTCCAGGCTAGCCTTTTAAACTCTTCAGTCCCTAACATTGTAATGCTGTATACTTGCAGTCAAAAATAATATAGGCCAGGTGTGGTGGCTCACGCCTGTAATCCCAGCACTTTGGGAGGCCGAGGCAGGAGGATCACTTGAGCCCAGGAGTTCGAGACCAGCCTGGGCAATATGGTGATACCACAACTCTACAAAAAATACAAAAATTAGCTGGGCGTGGTGGTGCACACATGTAGTCCCATCTACTCGGGAGGCTGAGGTGGGAGGATCAATTGAGCCTGGGAGTTCGAGGCTGCAGTGAGCCATGATTGTGCCATTGCACTCCAGCCTGGGCTATAGAGCAAGACCCTGTCTCAATAATAATAATTTAAAACACTACCTGTTTAGCATTTATGGTTAGACAAAGTATTAAAAAATCCTTCAGGCCGGGTGCGGTGGCTCATGCCTGTAATCCCAGCACTTTGGGAGGCCAAGGCAGGCAGGTCACCTGAGGTCAGGAGTTTGAGACCAGCCTCACCAACATGGTGAAACCCTGTTTCTACTAAAAATACAAAACTTAGCTAGGCATGGTGGCGGGCACCTGTAATCCCAGCCACTCGGGAGGCTGAGGCAGGAGAATCGCTTGAACCTGGGAGGCGGAGGTTGCAGTGAGCCCTGATTGCACGAATGCACTCCAGCCTGGGTGACAGAGCGAGACTGTGTATAAAAAAAAAAGAAAAAAGAAAAAAGAAAAACCTTCAAACAAGAAATGGTTTCTTTACTTTGAATGCTGGTGCTGGAGGTAGAGCAGTTGTTCTCCGCCCTCTTCCCTAAGGGCTGGGGAGATGCCCCTGCAGGCCTATATGCCTAGCACCTAGCACAGGGCTGGGCACATAAATGGTTGATCAAAAGATCACAGCTGGTATGGCATAGGGTGCCAGATGGAGCCACCCAGAGGGGAAAAATTTGGGTTCAATCTTTTTTTGAGATGGACTCTTACTCTGTCGCCCAGGCTAAAGTGCAGTGGCACAATCTCAGCTCACTACAACTTTCGCCTCCTGGGTTCAAGAGGTTCTCCTGCCTCAGCCTCCCAAGTAGCTGGGATTACAGGCACCCGCCATCATGCCTGGTTAATTTTTGTATTTTTGTAGAGACGGGGTTTCACTATGTTGGCCAGGCTGGTTTTGAACTCCTGACCTCAGGTGATCTACCCACCACGGCCTCCCAAAGTGCTGAGAATACAGGTGTGAGCCACCACACCTGGCCAGGGTGCAACCTTTACTGAGCAATCCACTGCCCACTGCCGCCCTCAGTTTATCAGAGATAGAGCTAATTGGTGCACGTAAAATGCTCACTGGTGGCTTCCTGGAGGACCCACCTGACCTCAGGTGATCTGCCCGCCTCGACCTCCACAGAGCGCAGGGATTACAGGCACGAGCCACCACACCTGGCCAGGGTCCAGTCTTTACTGAGCATTCCACTGCCTCCCTCAGTTTATCAGAGATAGAGCTGATTGGTGCAGGTGAGATGCTCACTGGTGGCTTCCTGGAGGAGGTGACACCTGACAGGATGAGGAAAAGGCATTCCTGAAGGGAGAAACATGCAAACAAGGACGTGGGCTGAGCCCAACTGGAGACAAGAAGATCTCCTTGTGCAGGGACTGGGAAGACCACCCAAGCCTGGGGTGTGGCCTCCAGGAGCCCTTGAAGGGCCTGGGAAAGGCTGCAGAGCAGTGGACTGTGTCGGGCTCCCCAGGGGCTGCAGCAGGTGGAGGGGGCTGGGCCGGCCAGGGCTGGGCCCCTGAAGTAGCTCCCATGTCACACAAAGTGGCTGCCAGGACCTCATGACAAAGGAGGGTATGGCCCAGGTGGGCCCTGAGCCTTGGGAATTTGCTGCTGGGCAGCAGGGGCTGGCCATCTGTAACAGAGTCTCCCCTTCCCAGGCTGTACGTGCTGAAGCTGTCAGGCGACATCGGGAACTTTGGGGAGGTGCGGCTGCCCCTCCTTGGCTGCCTCGGTGTCTCCTGGGTGGTCGTCTTCCTCTGCCTCATCCGAGGGGTCAAGTCTTCAGGGAAAGCAAGTACCCCTCCCCCAGCAGGGTCTGTGCCCACCCAGAAAGATCCTGACCCCTACCTGGGTTACGTGTATGTTGCAGGGAGGGGATGCTGAAGGGACTCCAGAGCGGGAGAGGGACTGGGGGCTGGTGGTGATTAGGGAGCCAGGGTGGTAGTGCCCAGGGGAGGGAAGAGCCCGGAAGAGTCCATGGAGCCCTCTTGTGCCAGGTGGTGTACTTCACAGCCACGTTCCCCTACGTGGTGCTGACCATTCTGTTTGTCCGCGGAGTGACCCTGGAGGGAGCCTTCACCGGCATCATGTACTACCTAACCCCGCAGTGGGACAAGATCCTGGAGGCCAAGGTGGGAAGTGAGGGAAACCGGAAACCAGAAGCGGGCTGGGGAAGGGCTGGGGAAGTGCCTGCCTCTGCCCACAGCTCCTCACCGCCAGCCCCTCCCTGCAGGTGTGGGGTGATGCCGCCTCCCAGATCTTCTACTCACTGGGCTGTGCGTGGGGAGGCCTCATCACCATGGCTTCCTACAACAAGTTCCACAATAACTGTTACCGGTGAGTGCTCCCTGCCGGGCTGAGGCTGCCCCCTCCCTGCCCTCTCTGCAGCCTGATCCCAGCTCCAGTGCAGCCGTGGGCCCACCAGGCCTCCTTTCCTCTCATGATCTTGAGGTTCTGGGAATACTGGTTCTGGATAAAGTTGTTGGAGAATGGGGAGAGAGGCTTAGGCAGGAGAGAGAAGAGAGATGGGGACAGTGATGTCCCAGGGGTCTGTGAGGACTCAGGTAGCTCAGGCTCACTTAAAAATGCCCAGAACAGACCAGAAAAGGAGTTGGGGGCCAGGCTCAGTGCTTCATGCCGTAATCCCAGCACTTTGAGAGGCCAAGGCGGGAGGATTACTTGAGCCCAGGAATTCAAGACAAGCCTGGGCAACATAGTGAGACCCCATCTTTCTTTATAAAACATAAAAGAAAATTAGCTGGGCGTGGTGGCACACACCTGTAGTCCCAGCTACTTAGGAGGCTGAGGGGGGAGGATTGCTTGAGACCAAGAGGTCAAGGCTACAGTGAGCTGTGATAGCACCATTGCACTCCAGCCTGGGCAACAGAGTGAGACCCTGTCTCCCACCCCCCAAAAAATAGTTGGGGGCGCCCTTGTTCCTAGAACTTTCCCTGTCTCCATGTCTCCTCTTGGCCCAAATCGGGGAGAGGGAAGCTGAACTCTGTTTTCCTCCCCATCAGGGACAGCGTCATCATCAGCATCACCAACTGTGCCACCAGCGTCTATGCGGGCTTCGTCATCTTCTCCATCCTCGGCTTCATGGCCAGTCACCTGGGGGTGGATGTGTCCCGCGTGGCAGACCACGGCCCCGGCCTGGCCTTCGTGGCTTACCCCGAGGCCCTCACACTACTTCCCATCTCCCCGCTGTGGTCTCTGCTCTTCTTCTTCATGCTCATCCTGCTGGGGCTGGGCACTCAGGTATGAGGTGCAGGACGTGGACCGGAGGCTGGGGGAGGGAGGGGACAGGAACAAGGGGCAGGTCCCCAATCTGACAGCCACATCCTGCAGTTCTGCCTCCTGGAGACGCTGGTCACAGCCATTGTGGATGAGGTGGGGAATGAGTGGATCCTGCAGAAAAAGACCTATGTGACCTTGGGTGTGGCTGTGGCTGGCTTCCTGCTGGGCATCCCCCTCACCAGCCAGGTAAGAGCTGAGTAAGGGAAGGGCTGGCTCAGAGTTGCCAGGACGTTCAGAGAAGGGTGGGGGAGCCCGGGCTGCAGGCGCCTCCCACAGCCGCCCACTGTTCCCCAGGCAGGCATCTACTGGCTGCTGCTGATGGACAACTATGCGGCCAGCTTCTCTTTGGTGGTCATCTCCTGCATCATGTGTGTGGCCATCATGTACATCTACGGTGAGCACTCGAGCCTCCGGCCTCCCGTCACCCGGCCCCTGGCCCGCCCACTCTGTCTTGTGGGCCTGCTGACCCCTCCTCTCTCCAGGGCACCAGAACTACTTCCAGGACATCCAGATGATGCTGGGATTCCCACCGCCCCTCTTCTTTCAGATCTGCTGGCGCTTCGTCTCTCCTGCCATCATCTTCGTGAGTTCCCTGGCCGGCCCCTCCCTTCCCTTTCTGCCCCTTGGCTATCTCTTGGGACCCAGCGGAGGGAGAGTGGGAGCTCCCGCACCTGGCCGGAGCTCCATACCCATGACTCTGGCCTTTGGGAGGCTAAGGGAGGTTGGAGAGAGTCAGAGAGGCGTGTGGCGACTCAGAGCTGCCCGGGCCCTGGCCTCAGGTTAGGAGGGGAGTGCCACAGCCTGTATTTGACTGCAGACATTGCTCAGGCATTCCTGCCTGGCACCCTGGGGGACTCAGGAGTCAATACGGATAGCGTGTCAGCCTCTGCCTGCTGGCCTCATCTCCCATCCCTCTAGGGAGAGTGTTCTAGGGCCTTGGCTATGTGGTGGGAACCAGTGTTCCAGAAGCAGCCCAAGACTGGTAGACCAGGCTGTGAAATCAGATGTCAGCTCTACATGGGGGCAATCTGCAAGCCTTCCAGGCAGTGAGGTGGGCTGGCTTGGGTGGGGGGTGTTCTAGGTTTTATGAATATTCAACAGCTGAGAAATTCCCATCAGGGAGCTGAATTGGTGGAAGGAATCCACCACGGCAAGGAAGCAGGCACTTTCCACACACCATTCCCATGTAACCCGTGGTAGAGCTCTCCAAGGTGTCATTGTTATCCCCACTTTACAGATGAGGAAACTGAAGCACGGGGATAAGTAATTGGCCCATGCTAATTACACAGCTAATAAGAGGCAGAGCCACAATTCAAATCAGGTAGTCCAATTCCAAGCCTGGGCCAGTGCCACACTAGAAGCACCTCTGCAGGAGGGAGGAATGGTCCAGGGGCTAAAACCGTATGACTTGGCTCCTTCCTGTTTGGGGTGGGATTCGGGGAAGGCAGGTATTGACAGTGTAATGGTCACTCCACAGAGGACAGGCAGGGTCATCTCTGAGTGACAGTGAGAGGGCTGGCCCAGTGGCCCGGGCAGTGTTCGGAGCCACACTCTTGTCATGTTTAATGCCTCAGTGGCACAGGGGGCTAAGCACCAGACTTCCCCTGTGGCTCATGTTTCTGAATAAAGGCCTGTGGAGGGCTGAGGTCTCTACCCCATAGGGTGTGGGATGTTCCCGAGCCTGGCACAGGCTCTCCCTCTGGCCACTGGCCCAGCTTTGAAACAGGAGGAGTGCAAGTGGTGGTGGTGGGAGGCAGGGGAGGGCAGGCACCACCACCCCAGAGTGCCATGCCTTCTGGGGCAGTGGCCCAAGGGGAGCTCAGCCTCTGCGGCTCGGAAAGTCTCCCAGTATTCAGACTAGATTGATGTCCTGGGGAAAGACCAGGGGGCACCTGCCAAGGGCAGTGGGGAGGAAGGAGACAAGCACAAAAAGGATCTGTAGGGGCAGCCTTGGCTGGGATCTGGTGTCTCCACAAGATTGAGGCACAGCAGGTGGGGCCCTTCCTGTGCCCAGGAAGCCAGGCTGGAGTTACCTTTAGGGGAGCCTAGAGTCCTCTCCTTGGGGTAACTCCAGCCTGGCTTTCTGGGCTGTTGTGTTTTCTCTGGGGGCTTTCTTTTTTCATATTTCTGAAAAGCTCTTTTTGACAAACTCCACCCTTCTGTCAGCGCAAATGAGGGATTTGTCCACACGTAGGTCAGGATCTGTTCCATTTAGGAAACCTGTTATAAGCTCCCATCATGTGCAGCATCCCCGGAGGGTCCTCCAGTTTGGATGTGGGTCTTGCATTCTAGAATATGGCCCTGTGCTTCAGGATGGGGCTGGAACCTCAGGAGGAGGGTGCTGGGACACCCTCCCACCCAGGCCCTCTGGGTGACCCGCCAGCCACTGCCTGTGTTTCTGCCTCCTTTCACTCCTTTTGTTGCTGCAGCCACAAGTCTTATTTCCAGTCTCACTCATCTCTTTCCAAGGAGGCTCCCTAGAGCACCGCAGCCCGACACTCACCATTTCAGCCCGTGGAGCTTCCCCAGGCTGAATGTCCCTGTCTCCACAGCCATAGACAGGCAGGGCTTTGCCCTACCCTCTTTCCATCCTCCTCTGCCTCTCTGTACAAATCAGTTCAAATCAACACAAGAGACTGTGGCAGGCACTGTACTGGGCACTGCACCCCCAGAGTTGATGCAATTCCAGGAGCTCCCAGGTCTATGGGAACATTAAACCAAGCCACTCTAAGGGAAGCAGGTGGAAAACGCCGAGGGGAGGCCCTGCAGGAGGAAATGGGGGAAATCTGGGATGGCTTCTTGAAGGAGAGGGCACTGGCATAGGGTTTGACAGAGGAAGATGCAGAGGATGATTCCCCAGAATAAATGAAGAGAGGATGGGAAACACTGGGTGTGACTGAAACACTGAGGGTGGGGTAGTGTGGCAGGCAAGACAATTTGAGGTCGCACTTCCAGGTGACAGCCTAAAGGTCCAGGATGTGGCCTTACTTCAGTTGGCCAGGGGAAGCCATAGCGAGTCTTTGAGCAGAACTGATTGACTTCCAAAGGCAGCAGCAGCTCGACTGTGCTCGGCCAGTTCAGGACCGCGGCAAAGACAGACTTCCCTCCACAGAGCCTTCCTGCCCACAGTGCCCCAGTCCCCTGGCCCTGCCTGCTTCTTCCACGGCCCAGATGTTGGCAGCTGTCCCTGTTCTGCCCCAAATGCCCCTTTCTAGTTTGGGAAGCCAGAGAGGAAAGGGTGCTGGTAGAGGGATGGCCTGGGTCTGGGCTCTGGGCCGGCCTCATGCCCACTCCCACACCTGCCCCGTGCAGTTTATTCTAGTTTTCACTGTGATCCAGTACCAGCCGATCACCTACAACCACTACCAGTACCCAGGCTGGGCCGTGGCCATTGGCTTCCTCATGGCTCTGTCCTCCGTCCTCTGCATCCCCCTCTACGCCATGTTCCGGCTCTGCCGCACAGACGGGGACACCCTCCTCCAGGTGAGGGTGGGGGAAGGCTGGGTAGCCAGGCGAAATGGGAGGGGCCGGCTGGAAGGGGCTTAAGGGCTCCCCCCTGACGTGCCCTGCCCCTATGCCCCATGCCTACCTCATGCAGCGTTTGAAAAATGCCACAAAGCCAAGCAGAGACTGGGGCCCTGCCCTCCTGGAGCACCGGACTGGGCGCTACGCCCCCACCATAATCCCCTCTCCTGATGACGGCTTCGAGGTCCAGCCACTGCACCCGGACAAGGCCCAGATCCCCATTGTGGGCAGTAATGGCTCCAGCCGCCTCCAGGACTCCCGGATATGAGCACAGCTGCCAGGGGAGTGGCCCTACCCCCACCCCGTGCTCCCAACACAGAGACTGGTGAGGCAGAGGTCAGGTGTCTCCGCCTGCCCCCTGCCACGCCCTGGCCAGGACAGCTGCTGTCATCTTGGTCACTACTGCTAGTGCAGTCATTCGTGCTCGTGCCCCCAGTGTTTACACGTCCTTTGGATGCCAAGATGGCAGCTGTGGGGAGGGGTGGGAGTGGAGGGTTGCTGGGAGGTCCAAAGCACTTTGGAGGGGTCTCAGGCCAGGTCCCCAGCGGTCTGGGCGGCATTACGTGGCCTCTGATACCCTTATACCCTGCCCTGAGCTGAGGTTCTGGGTGGGCCTCCAGCCCCATGGCTAGTGCTCCTGCCCTCAGAGCAGACCCCAGCCTCTGCCAGGCACATTTGGCTCTTCCTCCCTAGGGGCAGGATGAGGGGCTGGGGGCTGTGCAGTGTTCCTTGTCAGGCTGTGCTGCCCAGCCCCGTTTATCTGTGTAATTATTTTTGTAAACGTTGTATTCTCTGTGGTTGCCACCTCTGCACTCCCAGCCTCGGGTCCAGTCTGTCTTCCAGGCCTGCTTGCACCTCACTGGGCTGCTCCAGGGTCTCTGCCCCTCATTCCAGCCCTGGCTGTCAGGCCCAGCCAGCAGAGGACCGTGACCCAGCAGCCTGCCCAAAGCATTTGTTTCTGGGGGATGGGATGGGGGCTGCTCCACAGGAGGTTTGAGCCCAGCGCCCTGGGGAAGGGGACCCTGCACGACACCCCCTTGCCCTTCCTCTCTCAGGCTAAAGGCCCAGTCTTCCCAAATGTGCTGCCCTTGTTCATGTGCCAAATGGCCCCAGCCCACATGCCCCTCCCCTCTCCGGAGCGGGAGCCCCTTCTGAAGTGTCTGAATCCCTGAAGTGTCCATTTGTCCGTCCTCTGTGCAGTGACAGCCCCGGCCAAGCCACCTCTAATCCTCTGTAGCAATAACGGTGCGCCGCCCATCCCTGCCCATCGTGCACCACTAAGATTTTAAAGTCCATAGATTTTAATGAAATTTCTATTCCTGTCTCTGAGTGGCTGCTGTGCTTTGTCTGGGTCCCCCAGGGGACAAGAGTCAGGCTGGAATGGGACCTCTGTCTGCCAGGCCTTTGTGGAGGCCTGGGAGGAGAAAGGCCAAAGGCCTTGATGATTGGGACCGATGCCCGGCCACTCAGCTCCAGACACCAAGGATCTGGCAAGGGGGTGGGGCAAGGGCCAGACAAACCAACAGCCTTGGGGTCCTGGCGAGAGCTCGTCCAAGACCAGATCTGAAGCTGGCTAGGCCAAGGCAGCTGAGGCAGCAGGCGCAGACGGGTGCGTCCTGGCAGAAGCCAGAGCCTACTCGGTGACCAGCCCTTTAGGCTGGGGCCTGGGGTGCTGCACTGGACATGGGCGTGGAAGCTGACCCTTCCCTGGGGCTGTACTGAAGCTGCCGTCCCCAGCGGTGGGTAGCGGCCTGGCCTCGAGGTCGAAGGCAGGGCTCCAGAGGAGGTGCAGGCAGGCAGCACTGGAGAGGTGCAATCCCACAGAGAGGAAGCAGGGGTCTGAGGCCCTGCATAAAGGACCCCAAGGGCCACTGCCTGGACAGGAAGGAGTAAGTGTGGGGGGTGGTGGTCTGATCCTTCAGTCCACCCTGCCCTGTGTCTACTGTTGTGGTTTACCTGTGGTTGGGAGAGACACAAGAAGGCCCCACAGACACCTGCAGCTCCTGCTCCATGGCCTTCTTCTGTTCCTTTAGCTCTGAAGGAGAGATTCGGCTGAGCCAGTGCCCAGCTCTTCTAGGGTGTGTACAAGTGTAGGGTGGGAGCAGGAGACTGGGTGTTCTGGGCCCTGATCTGTGTCCTCACCTGCCAGGGTGGGCTCCAGGGCTGCCTCCAACGGGCGGCAAGGCCTCATATACTCCTCTTCCAGGCAGCGCTGCAGGGAGAGGCAGGGAGAGCTGCGTCAGTGCCCAGACTTAAGGTAGGGGTGGGGCAAGGCAGGATACAGAGGCCAAGATCCCTAGGGCATGCCCATGTAGCCCCTTCAGCTCATCCACCGTGAGGGCAGCCATGTTCCCCAGGGAATACCAGCCTTGCAGAAGAGCTGAGTTTGGCAAGATAGTGGTGGGGCCTGTACCCAGACTCAGGTCAAGTAAGGAGGCAAAAGACCTAAAACGGTTGGCCCTGGCCTTAAGGGCTCAGTTAGAATCCGGGGCCTCTAGGATTTTGCAGGTGCACACAAGCATGTATCCCTGAGAAATGGATGCAGGACTCACACAGCCTGTACACGCACCTATGCATGCACACAGGTACATGGGCCTCACCCAGGTGAGAAGCATGAGAGTCTACGCTCAGCAGTGAGGCTCGGGGGAGAGCCCAGGGCCTCGGCTCACCTGCAGGATGGGGATCTCCCTCTCCAAGGTGTGACACTCCTCCTCCAGAAGGCCCCTGGGACATGAGGGAGCAGCAGCCAGAACCCGAGACATAGGACCAGGGCTCAGCTGAGTCCACCACATGGCCCCAACCTCCAGCCTCAGCAGGAGCCCCACCCAACCTGTCCTTCCTCAGCCCACACTGCCCTCTGCTTCTTGGTGGGCTGCCCCAGCATAGACTTCTGGCCCCCACAAGGCTCTTTCTGGGCAGGAAGTGTCTTCCCCTCACCTACCTCACCCTGGCAGGCATCCTTCTCTCTCCCGCACTTCTGCACTGTGATTCTACTTGCCTCCATCTTCCTTCACATCACAGCCCTTCCTCTGCTTAAAATCCTCTGTGGCTACCCCCAGTGTCAAGATATTTATATTTATTTTTAAAACAGGGTCTTGCTCTGCCACCCATCATGACTCACTGTAGCCTTGCCTTCCAGGGCTCAAGCAACCCCCTCTCACCTCAGCCTCCCAAGTAGCTGGTACAGGCGTGCACCACCATGCCCAGGTAATTTTTGTATGTTTTGGTAGAGATGGGGTTTTGCCATGTTGCCCAAGCTGGTTTCGAACTCCTGGGCCCAAATGATCCTCTTGCCTCAGCCTCCCAAATTGCTGAGATTATAGGCAGGCTCGGCCATGGCATCTGTACTTGGCTGCTTCCTGAAAGCAACCTCACTAGCTCTACAGCAGCCAGCTCTTTCCACCTCTCAGCCTGACACACATGGGTCTCCCCACCAAGTATGTTACCTTCCTCCTCTCTCACAATCCCAGCACGTCAAGATCCATCCCTGTCTCCACCCCTGCCTACACACATGCAGGTGCCCCTGGGCCTCACCTCAGGCGTCTGGCCACCTGGTCAATGTTGGACACGTTCAGTTGGTCCTTGATGATGCTGAGATCTCTGTGACCGCTGCTGGCAATGAAGTCACTATCACTCTCCCCATGTTGCTCACCCCAGGCCTTCAGGACCCAAACATCACTTCTCTTAGACAACTGTCTTTCTTTTCTCACAAAGGCAATATAATATAGTGCAGAGTAAGAGTTTGGGAGCCTAGTTTTGCAAATGAGCTCTGCTACCCTTCATTGTGTGTAACTTCAGACAAAGCACTTATCTCTTCTGAGCTTTAGTTTCTTTTCTTTTTGTTTTTTTTTTTTTTGAGACAAGATTATGCTCTGTTGCTCAGGCTGGAGTGCAGTAGCACCATCTTGGCTCACTGCAGCCTTGACCTCCCAGGCTCAAGTGCTCTTCCCACATCAGCCTCCTGAGTAGCTGGGACTATAGGTGTGCACCACCACACCTGTTCAATTTTTTGCACAAACGGGGTCTCACTATGTTGCCCAGGCTGCTGCTGCTGCTTTTTTTTTTTTTTTTTTTTTTAGAGACAGGGTCTTTGTCACCCAGGTTGGAGTACACAGGTGCAATCATAGCTCACTGAAGCCCCGAATTCCTGAGCTTAAGCAATTATCCCACCTCAGCCTCCCAAGTAGCTGGGAATCCAGGCATGTGCCACCACGCCTAATTTTTTTTTCACTTTTTGTAAAGATGGGGTCTCCCTGTGTTGCCCAGGCTACTCTCAAACTCCTGGCCTCAAGCCATCCTCCTGCCTCAGCCTCCCAAAGTGCTGGGATTACAGGCATGAGCCACTATGCCCGGCCTTTAATTTCTTCTTGTGCAAAGTGCAGACTTTGCCCACCTCAGGCTGTGTGAGGATTAGAATAAGAAGTTGCTGCCATCCACTTATGAATATTTTATCTCATTCAGTCCCAGCTGTAAATACCATTTGTAGCCATCCTCTTCAGCTCTCCCTGCCTCCCTAACCCAGCCCTCACTCCTGTTCTCTAGGCCAGAGGAGCAATCGCCTGCTGGACATGGCTTCCTTTCTTCCCTTTTCCTACAAAGCTCTTCTCTCTTTCATCTCCCTGAAAACTGCTCCTCATACTACAACATGCAGATCAAATCACTTTCTCCAGGAAGCTTTGCCTGTCCCCAGGCTAGGCAGGTGTTTCCTCTGGGTTTCAGTAGCCCTCATGTGCTGATCTCTATCACAAGTGGCGGTGGAAGTGGCCAGCCTGTGACTGGAACCTCCTGCATGGAGCCAGGTGCAACCCACCAGTTGGCTAGGGCCCTCTGCCAAGCAGGGACAGATCCCTCTCCTACCATCACCTTACCTGGGCCCACCACCTCTCATCTGGAATATCTCCTGTTCTGGCAAATCACACCTGGGCTCCTCCAAGGCAAAGTGCAGGACCCTGGGGCTATATTGGACCCAAGCTTGGGCCTGGTCCCTGCAGAAGGTGCACAGGAAGGAAGATGAGAGGCTCCTTTCTGGAAACCACAGAAAAGGCAACCCTGGCTCTTTGTTAGGGGCAGGGCTAGCCCACCTGGTATCTGGGGAAAGGACCCAGGCCCGAGGCTCCCACCTGCCCTCACAGATGGCTTTGTGGCGGAGACCCTGGAGCAACTGCCGGAGTTCCTGGCGCAAGAGGTCCTTTAGGAGAGGCGGTGGTGCCAGAAGAGAAGAGGGGTCAGAGATGGGGCGGGCGCTGGGGGCTTGAGAGGATCGAGCCTCTTGGAGCAGTGCCCGTAACATCGCCACCTGCAAGGAGAGCTGGGATACCTTGCGACTGGGGAGGGGAGTGACCGGAATGGTGGGGGCTGGGGGAGTGAGGGAGGGGACGGAGTCAAAGGGGAGAGGGCCAGGACAGTGAGATCCAACAGGATCTCGGGAGTTCCCCGGCAGGGCCAGGGACCCGCAGGAGGTGGGAAATCACACCCAGGGGCGTGGCCCACCTTCCCTCTCCCCACCTCCGCCCGCAGCTCCAGGCTCAGGTCCACCGCCGCCTCCCCCAGAATCCTCTTCACTTCGGGTCGCTCCCGGAGCGGAATGTGCTCCTCCACCAGCTCCCACAGCGAGGGGGAGTGCCGAAGCATGACCCACCCGCGCCGCCGTCCACAGCTCAGTCCTACAGGCCGCAGGTCAGAGTGCGGGAGGTCCCGCGGGCCCGCCGGCAACGTTCACCAAGCCCCGCCGCTCTATGAGGCCCGCCCTCTCCCAAGCCCCACCCATGCTCTGCCGCCGGTCCCCTCAGCTGGGATTGCCCCGTCCAGAACCGCCATTCCTTGGCGCGCTCTTCTGCCAGGCTTTTGGCCAACTCGTATGCCGCGGGCCCAAAAGCCAGGTAGTGGGAACCAGCGCTTTAGCCCCACCTCTTCCGCGTGGCCATCACCCGGGAAACCACGCCGCGACTCTAGGCCCTGCCCCCTCCCGTGTGTGGTCCGGCGGGCGGCGCATGCCGGCTGGGAGTTCAGACTTACCTCAGTGCTCCACCGAGCCTTGACCCCAAGCACTTTGGGCTCGGCCCTGGGCACCTTTAGGCCTCCGGGAACGTGTTAAGACCTGAGAAATCTGGGTCCACGGGTTTATTATTTCGTCGCCTCCACTGGCCCGGAAGCAGTGCAAGGACAAACTTCCCCTTAAGGCCGGTGGAAGCCTAGGCCAGGATGGCCCGGGTCAGGTTTACTTGTTGGGCCAGGTATCCCAAGTGCCCTTCCACCACAACACACTCAGGGTAACCATGTTCAGGGACCCGACCCCCACCCCCAGACAAGGGAGCTGCTCCATTCACGTTTTTTACTAAAGCACCCACACAAGTTTCTGTGCAATGTACAAACACGAGCCGGCCCTGGGGCTCCTGCCTCCTCTCTCAGGGAGGCGGGAACCAGACTTACTGATCCAAGCCCCACCTGCCTCCCATGCAAAGGCCAACCCCAAGATCCCAGGCAGTGACACCGCATCCCCTCTGGTCCCCTCCTGGGGCAGCTCCTCAGCAGGGGGCGCACCAAAGCTTGCCCCCTACAATGTTGAATGAAAAAGGTTTCCCCTCCCCTGGGAGCAAGGGGGTTCCCAAGAGCTGAGAATTCCCCCTGGAAGAGACACTGCCCCCTAGACATACCTCCCACCCTTCCAGGCCCTAGGGGACTCAAGGGGGGAAACTGAGGCACAGAGAGGTGGAGTGATCTAGCCCAGGCCACTCCGCGAGGCAGTGCAGGGGCTGGCCCGACCCTGACAGTGACTGGGGCTGGGCTAGGGGTAGGGGGTCAGGAAGGAGGGTTGACTCCAAAGAGGGCCACACTTGAAGAGCCTGCCCAGGTAGGAGGCCCCCAAAGTGGGTTCTGAAACTTCCAGGTATAGCTAGGGGGCTTATTGAAGACCCTCGGAAAACAAAGTCCACAGTCTCAGTCCTGGAGGTCCTCCACAGAGCAGCTGCCAGCCAGGCTGTGGTCAGTCCTCTGGCAGGCAATCCTCGGCACCGAGAGCCTCTGTCCATCAGTGTCAGCCCCGAGGGGGCCACGACGGGGGCCGCCCAATGTCCACTGTGATATTGGTGAAGAGTGGCTGCCGAGACACCTCCAAGACCTGGTACCGCACTGACCCAATGCCGTCCCGCTTCATGGTCAGCTTCGTGTTTTGAATCTTGGTAAACCTAGATAGGATGGAAATGGTCTGTATCAGGGCTAACAACTGTAAACTACAAATAAAATCCTACATCCCCCAATCAACTAAATGGACCCCCTTTTGGCCAAGGGGACCCCAGAGAAACCTTAAAAACAGGGTTTCCAGCCATGATGGGAAGGGACGTCAAACATGCCTTGTTATACCCACTCCCTTTTTTTTTTTTGGTGACGGAGTCTCGCTCTGTCGCCCAGGCTGGAGTGCAGTGGCCGGATCTCAGCTCACTGCAAGCTCTGCTTCCCGGGCTCACGCCATTCTCCTGCCTCAGCCTCCCGAGTAGCTGGGACTACAGGCGCCTGCCACCTCGCCCGGCTAGTTTTTTTGTAGTTTTTAGTAGAGACAGGGTTTCACCGTGTTAGCCAGGATGGTCTTGATCTCCTGACCTTGTGATCCGCCCGTCTCGGCCTCCCAAAGTGCTGGGATTACAGGCTTGAGCCACCGCGCCCGGCCTATACCCACTCCCTTTTGCAGTTTAGATACAACAAATGACCAGGATTAACGTCAAAACAGAGATCACAAGACTGAGAGAATGCATTCTTTGTGTCAATAAGATACATAATTATAAATAGGATCTAAGGCCATGCCAGGCAAGGGTTAAGTCATGCACCTCTGCACTTAAAGAACAGACTATGCGCTAACTGCTGCAAGGATTTTCTTTTTCTGTAGCAGCTAAACAAGTACTGGACTTGAGATAACCAATATTAGAACAATTTGCATAATGTGGTAATATATTAAAGCTAAAAATAATAGAAAAATATTTGCAGCTCACCCACTGCCAGATGCTGACCCCTACGCCCCTGTTCCACAAGCCGTAACTATAGCTTTGGTGGGACAAGAGACTGATTTCAGTAACTTTCTCCTGATAAGACCATCGGCTGTGAACTGGTTCTAGCCAGTTTACAGAGGCTGCACACTTGAGTACTTTTGTCTTTTTGACATATAGGGCCTAACTGCAATACATTTAAATATTAAGTCTCCACCCCAAAGTGAACATGGATGGTATATAACATGCATGTTTGTTCAATATGCATATGTCAGGATCCCCTCCATGAATATTCATAGCTCCTCCAATAACCTATTGACCAATCCAGTCAACTAAAATTCCTATCTCACTCCTCCCTCCCTCGAAGTGCCTGTTAAGGCTTTGGCTGGAGGCTCTGCTTCCTAGCCAATCGGATGGCCAGCCTGCAGGTTGTAACCCTTTATAAAGGAGAAATAAAGTCTCTTTTTCAAATTTGATGTAGTGGTTTTTTTTTTTTTGAGACAGAGTGCAATGGCGCCATCTCAGCTTACTGCAACCTCCGCCTCCCAGGTTCAAGCAATTCTCCTGCCTCAGCCTTCCGAGTAGCTGGGATTACAGATGCCTGCCACTGCATCCAGCTAATTTTTGTATTTTCAGTAGAGATGGGGTTTCACCATGTTGGTCAGGCTGGTCTCAAACTCCTAACCTCAGATGATCCGCCCACCTTGACCTCCCAAAGTGCTGGGATTATAGGTGTGAGCCACCTCATCCAGCTGATCTAGTGATTTTAAAGTTACCACCACCAAACCCAACATGGGATCTCTGTGGCCTAAGCTTAAGCCATCCTGGCTCCTTCCAGGGTTGACTTGGCAGGAGCCCTTCTGCTCTTGCATTGGCCCTCAAAACAGAGATCTCACCTTCTTCAGTCAGAAAACAGAAGTCTGACACTCTCACAAATCTCTCAGCTCAGACTTTTTTTTTTTAAAGACAAGAGTCTTGCTCTGTTGCCCATGCTGGAGTGCAGTGGCGCAATCTCAGCTCACTGCAACCTCTGCCTCTTGGGTTCAAGCGATTCTCCTGCCTCAGCCTCCTGAGTAGCTGAGACTACAGGTGCACACCACCATGTCCGGCTTTTTGTTTTGTTTTGGTTTTTTGAGATGGAGTCTTGCTCTGTTGCCCAGGATAGGAGTGCAGTGGTGCGATCTCAGCTCACTGCAACCTCTGCCTCCTGGGTTCAAGAGGTTGCCTCTCAACCTCCTGCCTCAGTCTCCAGAGTAGGGGGGATTACAGTTGCTCGCCACCATGCCCAGCTAATTTTTTTGGTATTTTTAGTAAAGATGGGGTTCACCATTTTGGCCAGGCTGGTCTCAAACTACTGACCTCAGGTGATCTGCCCACATTGGCCTCCCAAAGTGCAGGGATTACAGGCATGAGCCACTGCGCCCAGTCTTTTTTTTTTTTTTTTTTGTATTTTTAGTAGAGACAAGGTTTCACTATGTTGGCCAGGCTGGTCTCGAACTCCTGACCTCAAGTGATCTGCCTGCCTTGGCCTCCCAAAGTGCTGGGATTACAGGCACAAGCCACAGTATGAGGTCAGCTCAAGACCTTTCTATGCCTGAGACCAGGCATCCCACAGGCATCTCAAGCGCAATCAGATGCATCATTTTTACTCCCCACGCCTGTGCCATTTTCTCTGTTCCTCGTTCTTTAGTGACTTTTTCGCCAGCTATTTATTGACCACCACCACGTGCCAGGCTGTGCTCTAAGCACCAAGGCTACCGCCATAGCCATGACAGGTGGGGTCCTTCCTCTCAGGGCAAGTTGGGTTCTCTAGGGGAGGCAGGTAACAGAGAAAACATCGGAGTGCTAAGAGAGACAAGAGGGCATATGTGACATTGAGCTGAGGGCAGGAACAGAGCACTCCAGGCAGAGGTCAGAGCACATGCTGACCCTAAATTGGGAAGATTTTGCACAGCTGAGTGGCTAAACCTGAATGGGACACCTGGAAAAGCAGACTATTAGCCTGGAGGTTCAATTACACCGCGCAAGGGCAGGGCTCTAAGTCAGAGTGAGCAGTTCATATTTTCATTCTCACAGAATGAAATGTGTAAAGGCTTTAAGAAATGTTTAACCCAGTTTGGGGGGCAAGCCATAAACAGGGAAACCAGTTAGAGGCCACTGCAGTAGTCCAGGCAGGATCCCAGAGGTTGAACTAGGGTAAAGGTAGTAAAGGGGGAAAGCAAATGGACTCAAATGTTTTAGGGGTGGCAGTGATACAACTTGCTGATGGATTTGGATATGTAGGGTGAGGAAAAGAATAATCCAGAACTCCCGGATTTTAGGCAACAGCAACTACGTAGAGAGAGTTCACAGCGTTTGTGAACTCTGAATTTGGTATCAGGCTGGCTGGGAGAAGGGCCTACAGGGTGTGTGAAATGTAAACAAGAGCTTCCTGACGCTGCTCTGTGACTTGTGCTAAACTTTCTGGGGGTGGGAGACTCAGAGTCGTCATACCCAATCCGTGAATCCAACATTCACAGAGTTCTTTAAGCCAGAAACTTCTTGCTATCTTGCTGCCTCTACAACCAAGCCAGACATGTGTAATTGATGGTGGCACCCAGGCAGGCTACTCCTGCAACAGGACCAAGGCTCCTGGCGTGTACTGTGGAGCTCCACTCCTCCCCCAGGTGCCCTGAAGCCCGTCTTCTCTTGGTCTCTTACCCGTTTCCTGCTGACCAGTTTTCATCAGAACTGCTTTTTCATCAGCTCCCTGCACTCCCCAGTGCCTCATGCTTCTCCGAGGCACCAACCCCACACCAGGGCTACAAACCACCTCCCCCACTCCTACCCCCTGTGTTCAGAGTAGAAAAACCCTCCTGCTCAAGCTGGAGACACAGCATCTCCATCCCCAGACCCTGTCCCACCATGCTCCCTTGGACTCCTTAGATTCCTTCAGGCCGGGCTGACTATCTCTCCTGCTCCACCCAGCGGCTATGCCAGGCTTTCGCCTTCCTAAAGCTCAAACAGTGTGCCTTCCAAACACAAACCCCACCCCGCTTCTCCCTGCTTCAGGTTCTTCCATGACTCCCCAGTCCTCTGGGACAAAAGTTAAACTCCCATCTGGTATTCAAGACCCCTGACACTTACATGGTGAAAGGGCAACAGAAGAAAAACCCCTAACATCCAGACCTGACTTTCCCTCCACCCCACTGTCACTATCAGCCTTCAGAGATCTTAAAATCAAATAGCTTCAGACTCTTGGCATGTATCATACACGTTCATATTCCAGACACTTCCGGATATGATTTCCCCTTATCCGGGCTGGTTTCCTCTATTAGCCTGGGGAATGTAACACTGTGCCCAAGGCAGGCGTGAGGCAAATCTTTGTTAAATGAGTAACTATTTCAAACTCCAGTTTACCATCACCTCCTCCAGGAAGCCTTCCATCACCAATCCCTCTTCTGCCAAGAGAACACCTTGCCTTGATCACCTTGTACCATAACTGCCTGTTTCTATAACTATTTCCCTGCCTAGAATGAACTTTGTAAGGAAAAGCACAGATTGGGTATGACTACTCTGGGTCTCCCATCCCCAGAAAGTTTAGCACAAGTCACAGAGCAGCCTCAAGAAGCCCAGGAAGCCCTTGTTTACATTTCACACACCCTTTAGGCCCTTCTCCCAGCCAGCCTGATACCAAATGTGGCTACTTCCTAAGAGATACACCCACCTCCTTCAATTTCAGAGGGGTGGGCATTGTGTTTCCACACCCCCTTCCCATCCTGCTCAGGTCCCCTTTGTCGGGTCCATAGGAGCTGTGCCCAGCACCCACTGGCTCTTGTCCTATCTGTCCCAGCAGGGGTCCCACAGGTGCACAAGTGAGGTCTGCGAGGGCACCAACAGGAATGCAATCTACTCAATTACTATTCAGGCCCTGACATTAAATTCTAGTCACCTCTAGGAATCAGGCCAGGGGTAAGTGATATTGGGCTGAGGCTGGGCTGGGGGTTGGGGGACAACAATCAGGGGTACCAGCAGTCACCTCTAGGACTCAAGGGCCTTGGATCACCTCAGGGAATCAGTGGCACTGGGAGTCACCTCTTTGGAGTCAAGGATGCTTGGAGATCCCCCACTGGGGGGTCAGGCATTGGGCAACATGGGGTTAAGAGCTGGGGATATTGGGAAGTTGCCTCTGGGGAGTAAGGGGTGAGGGTGCTGGGGTCACCTCTGGGGAGTAAGGGTGAGGGGTGCGGGGGTCACCTCTGAGGGTTGGGTTCGTTATGCTTGTCGCGGTCGTGCTTGATCATGCGGTAGCGGCCGATTCGGATGTCTGGGCGTGAGATCTTCATCCCAGTCAGGGAGATCCTGAGGATAGGGTTGGACAGACTAGAACAGGCCCCAGGAAGGGCAATGAACCCCACCCAGTCTGTACCTCACCCCCCACCCACCCAGCCTATTCCCCATCCCATGCTTACTCACCGGTTGAAGATGTCATCATCCTCGCCACCCCAGCCCCAGTACTCATTGGGGAAGCCATTGATTCTCAGAAACTGAGCCTTACTCAGGCCTGACACACCTCCAAAGTAGCCAGCATAGGGCAGCCTGTGGCATGGGAAGTCAGGTGTCAGTAAGGGTCCCAAGGAGACTCCAGGGGAAGAACCAGAGACTGGGTTGGGGGGAATGTCCAATGGGGTCCAGGGAGGATCCAGCCTTGCCAGTGGGGTCTGGGCTGGGGCCAGGAGCAAGCGGGGCCCTGGGGCTGGAAGTGGGTCTGTGTCTGGTAGGGGCAGGAGGGCTGGGTCTAGTTGAGAAGACAGCCCTCACCGGAAGCCAAACTTGTCCATGGCAATGGCAAAGTGGCGGGGTTGGTCGCCGCAGCGGTATAGGTTGCGGTCATCCATGGGGACCAGGTCCACATCGCTGAAGATGAAGCAGTCATAGGCGGCATCCTCCTTCAGCGCCTCTAGGAAGCCCACGTTGAGCAGCTTGGCCCGGTTGAAGGTGTCCTCACCATGCTGGGTGAGGGGAGGAGCAGATCAGCTCTGGGCCTGTGACCAGCAAGCACCTGCCCTTTGCCACTCTCCAGAGCAGTCTCTGGGGATTTACCAGCCCCCTCGCTGCCTGGCTCCTCCAGGCTCTCAGGATCTAGTCCAGCTTCTCGACCGGGATCTGGCCTGCAAAAGCCTTTCACATGTGGCTCCAACCTCCTCTCTGGCCACTGCCCTCATATCCTGAGGCCCAGCCACACAACATCCCTCAGCAGCCCCAGAATATGCCAGACTCTTCCTTGCCTCCAGGCCTTGGGGTTAGCAGTACCTGTGTTTGTCACACTCAGGGCTGGAGCGGCTCCCCTGACCAAACTTCCCCGCCCCAGTACACTTATTCCTTCCTTTCCATGGGCTTCCTTTATGCCAATACCCAATGACAACGATGGGTGGAGTTCTCATCTCATTCGCTCATTCAAACATGCCCTGCGGCTCTCTCTCCTTTGTGCTAGTGGGGATTCTGGAGATGGCCAGTCCTGGTCCCATTCCTGTTGTGTATAGAGTCATGCAGTGAGACAAACAACGAATGCCCCAAATGACCAGTGTCTAAGATGCAGGAGACATGGGGACTGCGCCAGGAGCCTCAGGCTCCCTGGAACTGCATCCAGCTGCCTGGGCAGCCTCTGAGACCAGGACATGCCTGGGCTAGAGTCACTTGTCTCTCCAACAAAATGACAAGCAGAGGGCCTACAGGCAGTCACAGCCCAGTGAGTCTGGGGTCCCCTGAGAATTGGGGCTGCAGGAGTCCTGGCCATGCAGGCCTAAGCACTAAACTCTGGACTAGCAGGGAGCATTCAATGGGAGAAGCTGACCCCTGAGCCCCTGCCCCAACCCACAGCCTCCAGGCTAGAGCCAGAAAGCTTCCTGGAGAGGGGGTCGGTGAGCGGCCTTTCTGGAATGAGTGGAGAGAAAGGCCCTCCTCTCCACCAGCAAAGCCACTGCTGGAAGAGGTGGGAGCTGCTCCCCTCTGGAACCCTGACCTGCCCAACCCCACCGGCTCTCTTCCCTCCCTCTCCTGCACCTCCTCTTCTCCCAGCCCTTGGAGAGACCGTCACTTTCCTCCCAGCTCATCAGCACTCCTTCTGACCTCTCACCAGCAAGGAGCCCTGTGTCTCTCCCACATGGCTCATAAACATGCTCAATCCTCTCCCATCTGAAAAAACAAACCTCCCTCCAGCCACCATCCTACCTTTTGCCTTCCCTTCTCAGCAGGAATTTTTTTTTTAAAGAGTTGTCTCTAATTGGTTACTTCCATTTCGTCAAATCCGATTCCTTCTTCAACCCACTGCAATCTGCTTCCGCCCCCACTATGCCCCTGAAATGGCTCTCGCTGGGCCCACCTTGTTGCTAAATCCACTGGACGAGTCCTGGTCCACATCCCTCCTCACGCCCCCACAGTGCCCATGCAGCTGCCATGTCTCCTTCCTGACACTGACTGCCGGATTTCCGGGATCCCACACTCCCCTAGGTCTCCTCCGGCCCTTCTGGCCAAGCCGCTCAGCCTCTGTAGTGGCCTCTTTCTCCCTCCATCCCTGAAGTGTTGGCTTCTTCCTCTCATGCCCCTTGCTACCTGGCAGGTCAGACGTTGTTGGTTTTAGGGACCAGACCATCTACATCCTGGTGCTCCCAGATCCCTCTCTCCACTGCAGACCTCCCTTCTGGGTCCAGACTCATTTGTCTAACTGCCTGCTAAACATGTACTTCCCACAGGCACTCAAACTCATCACACGCAAGAAAGGCTTCAGAGTCACACTCCCCCAGAGCTGGCCCAGCTCCTGTGTCCCCATCTCACTCACAGGCACAGCCATCCCCACAGCCAACAGCCGAGGCGGAAACCCTTGCGCTGTCCTGACGTCGCTCTTTTCTAACTCTCCACTACTTGCGCAACATCCCCACTTCTTCCCCGCGACTCCCGCCCCACTCATCCGCAGGGTCACAGCCTCTCTCCTGGGCATTGTCCTCTCTTCCAGACAGGCCACCTTGCCTCTAATCTCCCCTTTCCATCCATGCTCCATATGCAACCAGAGCAACCTTTCTACAAGGCAAACACGCAAGTCACTCTCCCCTTATAACCTTACATGGTGCCCTGCCACCTTTGCGCTGGACTTACTGCCAGCATGCCTCCCAAGACGCTTCTCAGTTTGACCTCCAACTCCTCCAGCCTCATCTTTGCTACCCAGCCCACATGCTGGACATATAGTCCATACCTCAGCCAATAATTTGTGAACACAAGGCCAGTTCTCTCACTGGGCCTGCACCCTCCAGGTCCCTCTGCCTAGAATGCTGGCTTCTCTAGACCCTGATGCCTGTTCATCCCTCAAGACCCATCTCAGCAACTGCTTCCCAACCCCAGGGCTGGGCCAGGGCCCTCTGTGCTTCCACGGCCCCCTGCTCCACCTCCACTTGCACCCCATCATACGGGAGGGACCCAAGTCCAAGACTAGGAGGTCTCTGTGGTCGGGGGGTGGGGGGGACCTGCATCAGAAGTCCCTTCTGGGACCCAGTGGCCAGTCCTAGCCAGGCCCACCAAAAGCCTTAAGATGCTGAGCTGAGTGCCCTGGCCTCAGCTGTGGCTGGCACCTACCCCAAAGGGTTCTGCAGGCTTCATCCTTCTTTCAGGGTCTAACTCCCTCTCCTCAGGGCCCTCAACACCTCCTCCTACAGCATACCCTAGGCCTGCACCACCATGGGGTGAGGCCTGCCAAGGCTAGAGAGTGGGGCTCAACCCCTTCTGAGACCATGCACACCCCTGCCAGTGTGCATGCCAACATTCACATGCACACACTGTGTGCACACATTCCTGTGCACAATGACAAACACAGACTACCCATGCCCAGGTACATCCACATGTCCACATGGCCATGGGCAGACAAGGACCCACAAACGCCCCAACCCACATATACACCAACAGGCACATGGGCCCCCACATGGGCACCTGGTTGATGACATAGACACCGTAGCGCAGCCGCTGCCGCCTCAAGATGGGGTGTAGATAGTGGAGCCAGTAGCGCAGGTGGTGTTCCCGGTGTCTAAAGGGGATGATGACCGCCACCGTCTGGGCTGGGGTGCAGTCGGGCGGTGTGTATCGGCCACCCATGAGCACGCCTGGGTTCTCCCTCTGCACCCGCTCCAGGGGCATGGGTGAGGTGAACTCGATCAGCAGTCTGCCCACTGCAGGCAGGACAGTGTCAGGAATCAGGCCAGAATCCACAGATACCAGCCCCCACCCTCAGCCTGGGGGTGGGCTAGGGAACCCCAAGAATAGCCCTCTTACAACAGACCTGGACCCTTGGCACTCCCATGGGTCCGGATGCCATTTCTCTAGTCAAATCAATAAAACACTGTTTCCCCACAGGCAGGCCCTACCCTCCAGGCTCACCAAGACCAGGTGGCGAGTCAGGACAGGGTGGCAGCATAGGAGCCGTAGGACCGGGCCGGGCACTGGGGACCTCAGGGAGCCCGGAGCTAGACGCGGTGGCGTTGGGCCGGGAGCAGTTGCTGCTGCTGCTGCTGCTGCTGCTGGCAGCTGGGTGGAGAGCACGGGCAGGGCCTCGGGCACTGAAGCGGCTGAAGAAGGCCAGGTGCTGGGCGTAGACGTCAAAGTAGAGGATGACGGCCACGAGGAAGTGCAGCAGGCAGAGAAGGAGCACAGCCTTGCAGACGCGCTCCAGCGTCCCCCCCAGCAGTCTGCTCATCCCGCAGGCGGCCGCTGGCCCGCCCAGTGGGCCCGGGCATCCGGCTGCCGGCCTGAGCAGGGTGGGAGGGAAACAGATCCAGCAGGTCAGGGCAGGACAAGCAAGGCTGCCCACCTACCTCCCACCCAGCTGCCCACAGTCGTGGGCCACACCTCACACTGACCTGCTCATACCCTTTCCTGTTCACAGACTCACGGACTTACCTGCAGACACCCAGGCACAGTTCCCGGCAACTCAATACTCACATCCTCAAGCACACCCCACTACTAAGCCACATACAATTACCTTCCTCCACCTCACGGACACACACACTCAGGCACTCACCCTTATTGCACAACTCTAAACACACTCACGCATTCCCAGGAACACAGACATGTGAACTCTGACCACACTGGTTTGTACCTAAGCATGGAGACATGTTTACCTATAGACCCCCATGTGCCCCTGTGCCTCTGAGAACAGACACCCCACAGGGCAGCATCCTTAACCCAGAACTCATGGCTTTGGGAAGAGGGAAGAAACGGAATACTGTGCACCTACCATGGAGGAGCACCTTATACTCATGACTGCATTTAGTCCTTCCAGGAGCCATGGTGGGAAGTGGTTTGGTCATTCAGATCCCAGGCCAGGCCAACTGCGACCAGGCTGGGAAGTTGCCCTCAGCATCCAGGGGGCCCAAATACAGACTGGATGTCTACAGAATCCCTTCCCACTGGAGCAAAACGTCAAAATATGGGGCAGGGCAGGGGACACCCCTCGCTTAAGACCTCAAAGCCAGCCCCTTGGGACTGGGACCACGACTCTGGGCCCTGTCCAGCACAGCTGGTTCTGATTCCCGGAACGGGATGCTTGGGCCTGGAGACGGGCACAGCACCGGGCATGGCAGGAAGGGGTCTTGCCTGGGCGACGGCTCCAGCTGTGGTTCCAAGAGAGCAGCAGCCACTTCTGGCAGTGCTTCAGGGAGCAGGGCGAGTCTCACAGGCACACAGAATCACAGGGACACCCTGGTCCCAGCTAGTCACCCACACTCAGACACACAGAGAACTACAGTCACAGACACACCCGGGTTGACAGTAACACACGAAGTCCCACACTCACAAACAAAGCCACTGCTCCTGGACTTCCACAGCCATACATCCAGACTCCCAGGCAGCTCACATCCAGACCCACGTGCAGACATTCCCACTCTCCCTCCAGCGCAGGGGTTCTGGGTCAGGCTGGTGGCCAGGCTGAGGGGTGCGTTTGGGCGGGGCTGGCAGGCTGAACACGTGGCACCCGGGGAGGGGCAGGCAGCACAGTCCGGGTGGGTGTGGAGCCTGGGGGCAGGGGAAGTGGGTGGAGGGCAGAAGATGAGGCAAAGGCCAAGGGGAAACGTGTATGGAACGCCTCCCCGCGCCATGAGGCCGGGGCGAGCGAGGACAATGAGGGAGGCCGGCTGGACGCGGGCGGAGGAGCCCAGGAGGGGCGCCGGGGTGGGGGCGGGGTGGGGGCAGCCAGGCCAGGGTCTAGCCGCCGGCGCCTCTCTCACCGGCTCCTGGGTTGGGATCTCGGGGCCGCGCCCGGGGTGCCCCTCGCGAGGCTGGGTCTGGAATCTTGGGGCCCTGGGTGGGGGCCGCGCGCGCCCTCCTCTCACCCGGCGCTCGGGGCTCAGCAGGGGACGCCGCTCCAGCTTGGGCAGGGCTCCCGGCTCCGGCGGCTGCGGACGGTTCCGTCCCCCATGGCCCGGCCCCGCCGCCTCCCGCCGCCCGGTCAGCGGCCACCGCGGCCCCCGGGTCGCCTCCCGCCGCCGCCGCCGCCGCCGCCGCGGGCCATGGAGCCGAGCCGCCCCGGGGGGCAGGGCGGGGCCGGGCGGCCGGGCAGACCCACGGACCGGCGGACCCACGGACCACAGCGCCGCCGCCTCCCTCCCGCGCTACGGCGCCTCGGAGGGGCAGGCCCGGCCCGCGCGCCCGCGCGCGCGCCCCCGCGGCCCCCGCCTCCAGCACGCCCGCACCCGCCGCGCGCCGCTGCGAGCCCGCCCTGCCGGCGGCCGAGCCCGAGCGCCCAGGAGGCACGGACCCCGGAGCGGAGGAGGAAATGGGTCAGGCTGGTCCAAAGGGTGGGCTTAGAGGTCGGACCGGCGAGCGGGTGCAGACTGTAGAGTTCTTTAGCGGGGAGTGGGGATTGGATTGGAGCGCGAACTCCCCAGGAAGGGGACCTGGAGGTTGGGCAGACTCAGGCTGGGGGCTAGGGATTTGTCAACTCTAATTGGACCAAGATTCAAGGTCGGCCAGCAGAGAGGGGGCAGGACCCTTAAAGGCGTGGGCTGGAGGTGGCTGGGGCTTCTACGGTAGCCGGAAACAGGGTCAGGGAAGGAGAAAAAGAGATTGGACAGGGGTGGGAGGAGCTGCGGGCCCTAGGAACAAGGATCAGAGTACAGGTTTCTGGGAGGGGCTGCTACTGGAACAGGACCATCACTGAAGGCAGAGACCACTGCCTGGGCTCCAGGCCTCACAGGGACGGAGATGATGGTCCCCGAATGTACAGCCAGGTAAGTAGATGTTGTCAGACAATTGGGGCATTGTGGTCAGAGCCCTGAGCAAACAGGCCTAGAAGGACCACAGGCACAAACACACCCAGAGGCCCATATCTGCACACTCCCTCATCCCCAAACAAGTCTGTTTGGGGGCTACAGAGTCCTCCGCGCAGCACCCTTGCCTCCCCACCTAGGAGCAAACTCTGTGCAGATCAGAAGTGTGCAGTCAGAAAGCTGACAAGGGATTGGCATGAGGATTGTAAAGGCCTTTTTACCCTTCCTCTGTGAACGGTGGCGCAAGAGGGCAACAGAAGCTGCACTGACCCAGACAAATACCAAGTTTATTTCACAAACACTAGGAAGATGGGTTGAGGGTGGAGGTGGGGGACACAGGTGCGCAGCTGCACAGAGTCGGCAGCAGCAGCCTGCTCCGGGCACTGACAGCCGGCCTGGACTGCAGTGCCTCCAAATCAACACGCAGCAAGAGGTGAGTGCAGGGAGGGCCCTGAACACCAAGCCTCTGAAAGGCTAAGGGACACAGCTCCAGCTGTCCCAGGAAAACCATCAATAAATAAGAGTGAGGCACGGCCCCACCCACACATATCATCTAGTCACCCATCTTCACTCTGGAGGTCTGCAAAAGAAGAACAGGAAAAATCAGGCAGGGACAGAGGAATACGTAAGGCAGTGTCAAATGACAGAAAATGAGACCTAGCACATGGTTGGATGGACAGACCACAAGAGATTTATGACTAACCAGGATGGACACACTGTGACAGACAAGGCAGACAGACAGGGACAGACAACCCCAGAGTTACACTGTGGGACAGATGGAGAGAGGAGGCATATGGATAAAGCTAGTCACTAAGAGTCAACCCAGTCAAGCACCCACAGTCACACTCAGACCCTCAGGCTGATCCTTAGTCACAAATTCACACACTGTCAGACAGACTAGACACACACAATTTAGATAATGCTGTCCTACTGACAGGCATGTCACAGAGAAATACACATAGCTCCAAGAGGCAGTCAAACACACCATGACTGATATAGACAGACAAAATTCCATCCCAGTCTAGATCACGAATACAGACTGGAAGTACGAAGAGCATGGCAGATAAAATGAGAGAACAGAAAGAGGGAGAGACTAAGTGAGAGCTATACAGATACAAAGCATTAGAAAGGGGGAAAAAAAAAACAAAACAGGGCTGTTGTCAGTGATACCAAATCAGAGACAAAAATAGCCCCTGCAGGAGAAAACCAGAAGCTGGAAATGAGGAGGTGGAAGCTGTTTGGGGGAATCTATAGTTATAGGTAGAGAAGGAGAGCACTTCAGCTTCTCCAGAAGGAGGGTAAGGCTAGGTTGGAGACAAGGACACAGAGGCTCCCCAAGGGATTCATCACCTGAAGAATTGCGACGATGACCCCAAAGAGGCCAATGGCACTGCCAAAGATCTCCACGATGAGAATCTTGACAAAGAGGCTGGGGTTCTGAGCATCAGCCAGGGCAGCCCCACTGCCCACGATGCCCACGCAGACTCCACAGAAGAGGTTAGACAGGCCTACGGTGAGGCCAGCCCCAAACATGGAGTAGCCTGGGAGGATAGAGAGGGGTGCAGTGAGGCTAAGCCAGGAATGGGGGAGATATGAGCCAATGGGGCCAATCCCCATCCCCACTCTGCAAAGCAGAAAAAGCAGGTGAGAGAATATCAAAATGGGGGTCCAAACTGGGAGGGGAGAGAGTAGAAGCAGGCATGAAATCCCAGCATTTTGCATTCATACACCCATCCACCCACCTGCATGGTAGTTCCGATGGCCAATGGCCTTGGGGTCTGTGGCACTGAAAGGCTGAGGGAAGAAGAAAAGTAATCAGAAACTACCCTGATGCACCCCATCCCATCTCTAAGCAATGCGTAGAACACACCGGAATGGATTCCCACTGCCACCCTGGCCTTCCGTACCTCAGCCATGTTGCTAATGACAATTGCCATGATGATGCCGTAGATGGCCACAGCCTCACAGAAGATGATGCTGGTAGTGGTAGAGGTTAGGGGTAAGGAGTGGAAAGGAGAAAGAAATGAGAAAGAAACCATCCTTCCTGCCCAGTAAGTCCCCAGCAACCTTTCGCTGCTACCATCCCATCCACAAGGCGGCTTGTCAGAAACAGGATGTCAGATCAAACACACAGGCAGCGCCAACACAGCTAGTTCTGACGAAAGTCCAAGGGCCCTGACACTTACCTGACCAGGTTCTTGGTCTTGATCCTGGGGGCCTTCACTCCTCCACCAATGATGGAGGAGCCAGTAATATAGATACCCCTGGTAGAAGGATTAAAAAACTGATGAGCAGAGCCCAAGCTGTCACTGCCCTCAGCATGACTAAGACTCCAGTGACGCCACCTGCCATGACTCAGCCCCTGCCCCCAATCCCACCACGCCAGTACTCACCAGGCTGCCCCAACGACAGACAGGGAGATAGCTAGGCCAATGCCCAGGTTGGACCACATGAAGGGCGAAGTCTCCGTCAGGAACCTGTTGTGGAGGCAGAGAAGAAAGCAATTCAGCCCTAGCAGGGAAGTGGAGCACAAAATCTTGGCCCCCCAACCCCCCTTCAACCCCATCACCAGTTCTGCGTGCAACAACTGACTGCATATTTCCCAAAGGTCCATGTCCCAGGCAGGCGGTGGTGTGGGAGAGGGACTCAGACCAGAGAAAAGAGGAGAGACTGCAGGGCAGAAGCTTCAAGGGGAATCCTGTCCCTGCCCTCCCTTACCATGCCACATCAAAGCGGAAGCCCAAATCAAAAATGGTGTAGCAGATTCCTGCAGCAGTGAGGAAAAAAAAAGGGGGGTTACAGGCTGCTCTGCAGAGAGAGAAGTTCCTCAACCTAAAGTAGCTGCCGAACTGAAGGGCCGCGCCGAGCTGAAGGACAACCTCCCTTAAGGGGCGTCCTCAGGCTGCCCTCAGGTGACAATACAGCTATCTAGACAGATTCGTGTGCTTAGGCCTCCATTTTCTGCCACTCCCTTGCTAAAACCACCTCCCAGACCAAGCACCTGTGCAGGCAGGATCGCCACCCGCAAGCCTGAATCCGAGGCGGGACCGAGGGAGCAAGCGCTCCAGCCAGGCCCCGCCAGATCCCGCCGGTCCAGTCCGTTCCGCTGTTTACCCAACAAGCTGTGAGTGGGGGAGGGCAAAGCGACCGGGAAAAGAGGAACCGGAGCAGCCGGCCTGTGACCAAGCAGGCCGGTCAGGAGCAAGAAAAGGGGGACGGCAGTGAGACGTGGGGGCGGGGGGAGACAGCGATAGTGGCAGAAAGGGGGAGTACTGCCCTCGCGGCCCCTACCCTCCCGCACCCGCGCCCCTCCTCAAGCAGCTAGAGATCGGGGTCTCCTCTGTCGGAGTCAGAGGCCCTCGCAGGCGCCAGTCCAAAGAGCCCGGGGTGCAGAGCGCGCGGGGGGCCAGTATTCCCCGCAGGCCACTTCCCCGGTGGGTTCCGGCCCGGCCAGCTCGGCCGCGATGCTGTCCCCGCCCGCCAGGACCCGGCCTCACCCACGGCCAGCGCGCAGGCCCAGAAGGCCACGAAGACCCCGGAGTAGAGCAGCGCTAGCCCCGTCATGGCGGCGACGGCGGCGGGGGTCGGAACCGTGGGGCCGGAGTTACAAACGCGTCCCAGCGTCCACCGTCCGCCCCGCAGTCTGTCCGCCCGCCCCGCAGCATCACCTGACTCGCCCACGTGACGCGCCGGCACCACGTGACCCCACGCCGGTCCCCGCGCAGCGCCGCCGCCCGTCTAGAACAAGGCGACGCCGGAACCGCAGGCGCTGGGGATTGTGGTAATTGTAGTCTCGCGTCTCGGCGGAGGCTCGGGGGCTCTCCTTACTAGGAACTTCGACATCTGGCCGGTCCTTTTCGAGTCTCTCCACCTCGCCCTGCCAGCCCCGTTTTATTCTCTAGCCTGCTCGTGGGCCCCTAAGGCGTCCTCTCCAGCCGTCGTGCGTCGTAGCCAGTGGTGGGTGGCGCCGCGCGTGCCCTCCGCCTCACCTTGCTGAAAGCGTCTCTCCGCCCCAGCGCGCCTGTTGGCTGTCTGTCTTTCCGCTGCCTGGCTAACACCTGCCATCCTCCGAAATCGTCCTTCCGTCAAGCCTTCCCTAACCCAGTGGCAGGGAAGCGCGTTTGCTGGGCTCCCACGATGTCCTGGTGATGCTTATTAAGCTTCAGTAAGTTGTCACTCCCCTGTCGAAATGCCCTGATGGCTCCCATTTCATTCAGGAGATAAGCCAAAGTCCTCACAATGGCCTGCTAGGCTCCCCACGCCCCTCAGCTGACTTCACCTTCTAATACTCCGCCACTAACTCTCTTCTGCCTGCACTGCCCTCCTTGCTATTTCCTTGAACGTGCCAGCCATATTCCCGTCACTGCCCTTGCACTTGCTGCCTCTGCTTCTCCTAACTATCCATGCGGCTCATCCTGTAACTTCCTTTCAGTTTTTGCTCACCTTCTTGAAAAGGCCTTCTCTGACCATTCTGTTTAATATTCCACCCCCCTTAAAAGCTCCTCTGCTTCCCAGCTTTACATTTCTCACGGTACTTACTGATCACCATTTGGCATACCAAGTCTTTTATTTGTCCATCTCCCCCTGGAAGAATGTAAGCACCATGTCTTTTGTGTCACTCACTGCTGTATTTCCAGTACCTGGCACAGAGTGTGTCCTCAGTACATATTTGTAGAACAAAATTGATGCCCACTTTGTCCGGGTCACCCTGTCAGCTTACAGCTCTACCTCCACCATTAGACTAGGCATTCCCTGAAGGTAGGGACCACATCTCCTTTGTTCACCTTGAATACCCTAGACAATGCCTCCATGACAGGATTCTCAACAAATGTGGGGAAGAAGAGGTGAGTCTTTTCATTTCACCCCTCTCCACCCTTAGGGCCCAGCAACCCCACTTGCTTGAAGTACCCGCCATGTTGGTTCATGCCTGTGTTTAAGCCCAAATGTCTTTTTCACTCCTTTTCTCCTGACAATTATATTTTTCCTCCAAAAGATCCAGCTTAGGTGTTATGCCCTCTGGGAAGCCTACTCTCAGTCCTTGTCAGGTGTCTCCTGTGGCATCCAGCTGTCCCTGGGGCTTCCCTCCTCCCAGATAGGGCTGTTTCACTGTATGCTGACTGCATTTTTAACTCTCTTTCCAAGTACACTGGAAAGGAATCTGGTTAAATACAGTTAACATCTACATCCCAGGACCTGTGCAGGACCTATAGTATTTCATGAATTAAAAAGAAACAAAGAGAAAAGCTATCTGGTTTATTCAGGTTGCTGTGATCTCCCTGAGAAATAAGAGTCAGTATAGACCAACACTGTCCAACAAACAGAACTTTCTGCCATGATGGCATATCCTGTAGCTGCACTGTCCCCTCATGTGGCTGTCTGAACACTTGAATGACTAATGTGACTGAGAAACTGAGCTTTTAATCTTAATTAACTTAAAGTTTAGCCACATGCACTTAGTGGCTACTGTACTGGACAGTGCAGGTCCAGCTAGACCAGTGGTTCTCAATTGAGGGCAATTTTGCCCCCCCCAGAGAACATTTGCCAATGTCTGGAGATATTTTTAGTTGTCACAATTGGGGGAGTGCTTCTGATGTCTAGTGGGCAGAGGCCAGGGATGCTGCTAAGCACCCTACCATACACCGGACAGGCCCCACAACAGAGAATTATCTGGCCCCAAATGTCAGGTATGAGTTTGAGAAACCGTGGTCTAGACTGTCTAGCACCTGCCTTTTGACAAGGACAGACCCTCAACTGGAGACCAGGAACTGGGATTGGCCAAAGGTCCTGGGCTGCCCCAGGAAGACAGATGGGTCCAGAGGCCTCAGGGAAGTCCCTAAGCCCTTTATTCCATCAGCCAAACAACAAGCATTTACTGGGCATGTGCTTAGCTTGTGCCAGTGTCAGGACAGATCAGAGATGGATCCTATCCTCAGTGAAGGGCTGCCTGCTCTCCCTCCTTCCAAGGTCCTTCAAGGATCTTGGCAGGGGGATGGGAGGTTGATGCAGGGAATGCTAAAGGTCCTAGCAGCCATTCATAAGTCCATCTATGTCTCCGGCCCCACATGGTATCAGCCGCTTCCCTCATCCTCATAGGCGATGGCAATCCCTCGTCTTCCACTCACAGCTTCTGTCACTGGCGTCTGACCCAGGCGGGGCTCCAGCCCTTGCCAGCTCCGGGAACTAAGGAACGAGGCTGTAGAGGGAGGGAGCTCAGTCTGAGTGCACTGCATCTGGAGAAAGAGTTCAGCTGAGAGTGGAGACTTGTACATTTACCTGCAGGACTGCTCTCAGCCAGCTCCAGCTGGGGCCGTGGGGTCAGGGCCAAGCTTCCAGAATCATTTGATGACTTCCAGGCAGGTGGGGGTCGGAGAGCTCCAGTAATGAGTGACACATCTGGGGTTTCCCACAGCTCTGATTCAGGTGGTGGGAGAGGCACATGGAAGGGAGAGCCTGAAAGGGAGGAGGAAAGAAAATCCATACTCACCCCCTGACTCCGTGCCCCAGGTTTCCAGCTTAGGCAATGCCCCACTACTCACCAGGCAGTAAGTCTGCATAATGTGTGAGGTGGGGAGCCAGGCCTGGAGGTGGCCAGGCGGGGTTGCAGGCAGCTTCCAGCTCACATGGTGCCAGTATAGGCCGGAAGAAGCTACCAGAAAGCTGAGGGGCTAGGGCACCCAGAGGACAGGCTAATAGCACAAAGACATCCACCTCAGGGAAGTTGGCAAGCTTGGCGGGGGTGGGCCGCCCCAGGGCCAACACATAGCTACGCTTGCCGGCAGCCTCAGTCAGGTTCCGCAAGTGGGCCAGTGCCTCGCGGTGCTGGGCTACACCCAGTGTGCCTGCCAGCAGCCCTACAACGCGGGCATCTCTGGCCCTCTCTACCAGATATCGTCTTCGTGCCCTTAGCCGTCCAGCCCGGGCACCCTCATCCTGAGTCTTTCCTGTATCTGGGCAGCAGGAGAAGAAGGGTCGACCTGGTGCCCACCCCAAAAGCAGCCGACTCAGGTCTGGGTCAAGGTCTGGGTCAGGGCTGGCCTCAGAGCCCCCCACATAGAAGGCACCATACTCTTCTAGACGCCTCCCTGGGGCAAGAGGGAAGTAGCGCCCAAAACGCTCCAGGGGCTTAGGCTCTGGACTCAGGGAACCCACTGGCAGGGGAAAAGCTGGGCTGGAGACTAGCAGATCCAGGTACTGTGGGCGCAGGAGAGTAGCCAAAGCCTCTGGAAGAGAAGGAGGTAGTGTTGATGTTGGAGCCTGGCAAAGCAGGAGCTCCCTCATCCCCAGGAGACTAAATATGACCCAGTAGGCTGGGGCCAAGCCCATATCAAGAGTTCTATGGATGTATATGGAAATGGGGAAATTAAGGCAGAAAGCAGTTGGCCCACCCTTTGTGCATATACAGGCAAAACCCCTTACCCAGGGCATGGGCACAGGCCGGCTCACTCAGCAGCACCACAGGTGCTTTGGGGTCTGGGTTCTGGGCCTCAAAGGCCTTGACGCAGAGCTCCAAGGCCACAGAACGTTGACCAAGGACGAAGGCAACGGGCAGTGGGCGGGCTGGGGGGCTTAAGCAGGCAGGGCCAAAATGTATGAGAGCCTGAGCTCCAGCTTGCTCAGCACCCAGCACATCCATGCAGCAGCTGCAGGGGAGACAGCATCAGTGAAACGGGTTTTCTTCTGGAAGCGAGTTGCTGTCATCACTGGAAAATGTGGTCAGTGGATAAAATGGTTTCATTAAAGGAAGACATTGTCAATGAAGGGAGCTAGCATCAGGAGGGGAATCATTACCATTATCACCAAGGAGAAACACCACCATTGAAGGCAAACACTGTCATAGATGTAAAACCCCATGAGCCCCAGATCCCCAGGCCTGGCCCACCTAAGGCCAAGTTCACACCTGCCGTAGGCTGTGTCCCCCAGAATGAACATCTTTGACCCTGTCGTCTCCTCCAGTCGTGCAGCCACAGCCACAGCATCTCCCAATAGCTGGTCAGGGAACTGCAAGGCAACCTATAAGCATAAACCATGGAGTCACGGACAGCCTCTCTCCCACCGAGCGCTTCTTTAAAGCAATATTCCAGGAGCTCCCACTCAACCTTCAAAGCCCCCGGTCCCAGAGGTGCACTCTGCCCCACGTAGTAGGTGGAAGGGAGGGATGGTCAAAGCGCTGCGGACAGATTGATTCCCCCACCCTCTCGCCCTCACAAAATCCCCCAAGATCCGGATCCTCTGGGCGACCCATCCCCACAGAGGCGAGCCATCCTTCCCTAAGTCTGTCCTTACTCGTTCACACCCCAGGTCGCGGATAAATCCAGCGACTCGCTCCAGCTCGTACACTCGGTCCAGGTCCGGGAGAGGAGTGAACAGTCCTGGCACCCCGGCCTCTCGCTGCAGCGCCGCCTCGGCAGGGCTGCTAAACATCGACTCCATGAGGCACAGCTTGGGGTTGTGGGATGCAGCGGAGACCTCCCTGGGACAGCTTCGGGGCCTGAGTCCTCAAGAGCAGCACTCAGGGGATCAAAATCGCCTTGTGGGGGTAGGGAAATCACAGTCGGCCTTCGGCCAGTGGGCATCCCCTTCAGCCATCCGAACTCCTGTTTCCCCGCTACACGTGGGACTACCGGGGAGGTTACTTCCGGGTTTTAGAGGCGTGGCTGATAGCGATTTTGCCAATCCTAAATCAGCACAGCTCCCGCCCTCCAATCCTCGCCACCAAGCCCCGCACAGAGAACCAATGTTCTGCCTGAGTCCAAGGCCAGCCGGAAGTGCATCGAGGAAGGCGCGGGGCCTTGTGGGCATTGTAGTTCCCCTGGTGCTCCTCTCGGGCGCTGGGAGTCCGGTTCAGCCCACCCGCGGCCATCAGGAGCACCAACTTCACTGTTAAGCATTTCACGTGCACGCTATCCTCTGGGCAGTATCACTGCATAATTCTTTCATTCATTCTTTATTTTTGACAAGGTCTCGCTATGTTGCTCGGACTGGAGTGCAGTGGCGCGATCTCCACAACCTTCACCTTCTGGGCTGAAGGCATCCTCCCACCTCAGCCTCTTGAGTAGTTGGGGCTACAGGCACGCGCCACCACATCCAGCTTATTTTTGTATTTTTTGTAGAGACAGGTTTTTGCCATGTTGCTCAGATTGGTCACCAACTCCTAAACTCAAGCAATCCACTCACCTCGGCCTCCCAAAATGCTGAGATTACAGACTTGAGCCACGGTGCCCGGCCACAGTGCATAACTTTAAACTTGGTGCCGACCGGCTCAGGTTTGAATATTGTGCTTGGTCACTTGCTACTGAGTATCTTAGGAATGTCTCTATGCCCATTTCCTTATCTGAAGAATGGGGAGTTGTGACAATAGTACCTCTTAATAAGATTGTTGTGAGGGTCAAATTAATTTATCTACAAAACTTTACAAAGTAGTTCTTTGGATATCACATGCAGTGAAAGCATTTGCTATTTAATCAGCCAAATACTGAGCACTTACTGTACATTAGGCACTTCATTTTTAGAGTTTACAGTCTTTGGAGTAAGAAATATCCCGAATGGTACCAAGGACATGACTGGCACATCCTCAGGTCACAGGAGATGCTTTGCACAGCCCCAGCCATCCTCAAACACGCTGCTTCCCATCAATACCCCCAGGGCATACCCCATAGACCTCTACCCTCCAGCTCCTCACATCCCCTCTACCTCCCATGTTTACTCATGTGCAAACACTCTCACATGCACCATCACTTGAAATGCCCTCTTTACATACCTCTGTCAGACAAGAAAACTGAAGTTCAAAGAGACTGCCTGTGTAATAAGACACTAATTCAGTGGCACAATCAGCATCAAACCCAGATCTACTGAACAGGGAAGAGGTGGGAGGAATGTGGGAGTAACCAATTCCCCATCACCCACAAGGAGATTGAAAGCTCAAGGATAAAAGTGGGGAGAACTCAGACCTGCTCTTCAGATCTTACTAAGGAGAAGCCTGGGGTACCTGAGAGGCAGCCTAGGTGAAACTATAGCTGAGGAGACAGAAAGGGAGGCAACACTGCTAAGGGAAAAAAGCAAGAGCAGGTCAGGAGCTGTCCCTGGTGCTGACTGATCCCTGACCATCCTGTGCTGGAAGTCCTGTGTAAGCGGAGAGCAGTGAACATATGGACAACACTAGGTCCTACTTTCCTCTTTTCTCCTCTGCGGTTGAGAGATCTTCTCTCCCTCACCTCCCTGTCACCCCCACCCCCACCCCCCCACCCCCGCCACACACACACAGTCTCTTTCTATAGCCCTCCTCAACCGTATGCAAGTTCGATGCTGTAACTCCACACCAGAAACCACTCCTGGAAGTCAAAACCCCACTCCATTTCTTCCCTCCCAAATGGACCCAGCCCTATCCCACTTGCAGCACAAAGCCTCAAGTCCTGTACCTAGGAAGCCTGCTATTCCTGTCAAAAACTTTCTCCATGAAGCCTTCCCTCACTTCTTCACCATTCTCCCAGGTTGGCATGGTAGCTATGGACTAGATCAACCTTTGTTCAGGGCAGAACAATGCAGGACAGAGCTAGGGGCCTAGTAATCAGCGCTGTTGATTAAATAAATGTGTGCATACATTCATGTTGGGACTAATTTAATGGGGATGATGGGGTTGATGACACTAGTGCAACCACCCCACCCCAAGGGCAATGGCAGTATTCTGAAGGGCTCCAGCCTAGGTGTCTTGGCTACAGCAATATCTTTTCCAACCTGGGAGCCAGAGGGTGTTCCTACTATTCCCTCTCAGACCTGGGTCCAAGCATCCTCCCATCCTTCCCCAAGGCCTTCTGGACCCAGGCTTTCAGTTAGGTGGTGGTGGCAGCAGAAAGGAGGCAGAGACAGCAGTGAGGGTCCAGGTTTACTCTTTGGGGATAGGGAAGGGTGAAGAGAAGGGGTGGGTGGGATGGGGGCACCCCTCAGTAGTCAGCTGTGTAATCTGTGCCATGGAGACCCCGGCACAGCAGTGTGAACTCCTTCACCATCTCCTTCACCCGCCTCTTGTTCACTCGCTCGCTGAAGGAGAAAAGGGAGAGCAGGTTAGCACCAGCCACCACCACTGCCCCCTCTCTGCCTGAGCCCAGGCCCACCCCAGCTCTGCTCACCGAAGGATCTGCTGGCTGAAGGTATCCTTCTGTTCAGGGCTGAGGCGGGCAGAGGGAAAACCAGGTGGCTGCAGGGCCTCCTTGATCCACATGCTCAGGAGGCTGAAGCAGTGCTTGTTCAGGGCAAACAGGATGTCGGCAAAGCAGTCCATGAGGCTGCGGGAGGCCTGGCCCCCAATGGCCTGAAGGAGAGGGGTTCTCAGCACACCAGTGCGTTGCCCCTTCTGCAGCAAGAATGCCTAACTGCCCCAGGCCCTCTGGACAGTTCCTAAGCCAAACCACATCATGGTGAGCGCTGCTTTTTGACAGCCAGCTGATACCCACAGCAATCGTAACAACTTTTAGCCATTTAATTGAAGAAGAAACAGAATCTGAGAGCTTAGGGAACCAAAGGCTCAAGCCTCCCAGAAGGCCAGCTGCCTCAGCAGTGTGGGGCCCTCACTCCCATCAAACCCCCCTTTGCTCCATCTCACCTCCAGCACTGCTATGAGCAGCATACGACCGTCTTCCTGTACCACTTTTCCCACAGACTCTACTTCCCCACACCGAGGCAGCAGCTCTGTCTGCAGAGGATGGAGAGGCCCATCAGCCCAGCTCCTTCTCAGCTCTCCCTGAGGACAAGACCTGTACACCCCAGCCCTACTGTCTGAAGTCCTGGGCAGGGCAGGGCATTGGGGTGGCAGTGGGTCAGGGTTCAGCATGGGACTCACAAAGAAGCCACAGGAGGCCTTGACAGTAGGTGCCTCAGGGAACTTCAGGGCCAGCACAGCTGTGGGACAGGCAGAGGCAGATCAGTTCAAGGATCCTCCTAGGGGAGTCCCAGGCCCACCCGTCCGTCTCGCCCCACTTACCACACTGGAACACAGCTTTGACATCCAATCGTTCACACAGGAACAAATCTGGCTTCCGCTTCAGAGCCTGCAGGAGGTGGAGCTGGTAAGCCCAGCCCCAGCCAGCTCCAAGGACCATCCCCCCACTCACCTGCCACCCTAGCCCCCAACTTCACACCTCACAGGTAGAGGCTGCCAAAACCAGCTACCCAGCCATCTCTGGGGGACCTGGACCACCTCAGAGTTCAGTAGGTCAGGTGAGGACAGCTCAAGGGATGCTATGTACATGTATGTGTACATGAATGCATGGGTGTATGTGAGAGAGGTTGGGGGTGGGGATAATGCAGAAAGTTTGGGTTCCAGACACCTTTCCCTCTCCCCTCCATCAGGGCCAGATGTCTCGCAGGCTCTAGGTTGCCAGCAGTGACTTCATGTTGATTCACAGAGGGATTTAAGCACCCCAGGTTTGTGAACAGGGCAGCAGGAAGAAGAGATGGCAGCCAGACAGGGAGCCCTCAGCCCAACAGCCCTCCTCCCATGTCCCTCCTGTATTCCTGAGGCCCCCTCTAGCTCCTGCTCAAGAAGAGGAAAAGTACAGCAGGAGACTTGGAGCCTCGGCCCCATCTTTCACCCAGGGTACCCTGTGTCCAGGCCCTCTTCGGCCATACACCCACCAAGGAGTCAGTGCTGCTGTGGGTGAGGGGGAAGAGATGAAGTGAAGGGGACAGATGGCCTGCCCCGAGTGGTACCAGGACATGACTGGCACATCCTCAGGTCACAGGAGATGCTCTGCACAGCTCCAGCCATCCTCAAACACTGCTGCTCCCCAGCAATGCCCCCAGTGCATACCACGTAGACCTCTACCCTCCAGCCCCTCACATCCCCTCTACCCCATATTTACTCATGTGCAAACACCCCCACATGCACCATCACTTGAAATGCCCTCCTTACATACCTCTGTCACACCCCTAACATACACACGCTCTCCCCATCTGGAACACACCCTCATTACAGTCACACACCACACCTGCACATCCCCAAACCATGTCCACACACCTACACCCTCAGCCTTGCCACAGTCCCCCTGTGCACTCTTCCAACATACCCATCCACAAATACACATTCAGACACCCTCCCCATCAAAGATACATCCTTGAAAACACCCACACACATATCCATCCAGGCCCAGAACACTCCCTGTTCTTCCCTCCTCCCACCCTCCCCCTCCCCCAGAAACTAGACTTGTAAGTTCCAGGAGAGCAAGAACTGTGCCTGCTTTTGCTCACTATTATATCTTCAGTACCTAGCAAAGTAGAGCATGTATCACACATTCAATAAGTATCTGTGGAATGATAAAGCAAAGAAACACTCCATTTACCCCAACTCACAGGTTAGGGGGTCTGCATGCTAGGAACCCCTAACACACAGAAGCCCCCATCACTAACTCCATGCCCCCACAGCCCAACATCCATCTCCAAACCGTACTCTGATACAGACATACCAATGCCTCAACATACACTTCTATCCTTCATAATACACACTCCCACAACCCAACACACACACCCCTCCAACACATGTCCATGCTCTAAATCCATCAAGGCCTAACACATCAACAAACAACACAAAACACACAACACATCAACATACAGCACATATCAAGGCACACATTCATCCCAGCACCCAACACAATACACATACTACTTACAGGTGATTTCTGTTCCCTTCCCAAACCAAACTCAAAACATACAAAATAAGGTCTCACACACTGAAACACATACAAAACGCAAACACATCCTAACGTGGAGCCTGCGCTCCACCTCTCAGCAGCAGCTCAACCTCTCCAACAGCCCAACTCTGGGCTCCACAGTGCACATTCCTCTTCAGCCCCTCGCTTTGGAGCTGCTCCCAGCCTACCTCTCAGGAGCAGGCTGGGGGCACTGAGGCAGGCAGTTCCCGGCAGGAGCACGGGGACAGTGAACCCCAGGCCCTTCAACTCCAGCCCTACCTGTGAACTTCTTGGGCAACAAGAAGCTGTTGGGCGCAGTCACCACCCCCTCCCTTTCCCATTCCCCACCGGAGGCCAGCCCAGCTCCCTCCTTTCGGGATCAGCCTCTCCCTGGTCTTTGTAGAAGACTGAGCTAGTTGAGGCATAGGGGCACTAAAGGAGGATGTTGGGTTGTCAACTTCCACGGAAACAGATGAAGAAACTCTATTCAACTGAACAGAAAAAAAATTTGTCAACAGAAAGCTAAAAATAGGCTTAAATTGAATTTCAACATAAGAGAAAGAGAAAGAGAGAGAACAGAACGTGAATGAATAAAACTAAAACACACCTGTGCCAGGAGTTGCATAAATGAATCAACAATATCAGGATGATCCCTGGGCCCTAAAATATAATAAAGATGGAACTTAAGAAAAAATTATACAAACAGCAACTCAACCTCATATAGTTATGTGGGACTGAGAGCCTGCAGGGAGACAGCGTGGGGGCACATGAGCAGCAGGAAGCAAGATAAAGAAACAAAACATACAAAAACCATGAACTGGGAGAAGCCCAACAGAAAGAGACGGCAAAGTGAAGGACGGGCCTGCCCCAGCTCCCTCCAAGGGGCCTTCCGCCTACTCCCCACTCCTCCTCGGGCCATCCCCTCGTGTTCCCTTGGTACTTGAGCAATTCTGGACTTCATATAGCTGAAGAAATGGCCATCACACTTACTGTGGCCTCTGGCAGGTTGGGGTAGCCCTACACCACTCCTAGCACATACCTCCCAGCAGCCAGTTATTGAAGAGGAGAGCCGGGATGGCAGGTGGGGGTGGGGGGTCAGTCCTTGGTATCTCCTTTTGTGGTTTATCTGAGGGCCCTAGAAAGGCCAGGGCATCAGAGCCTGAGTAAGTGCCACCTCACTTCAATGGCCTTAGGGCTCTTGATCTGACGAAGGAAAATAATCTATTTGGTCCACTTAAACCAGAGGACTCTTGCTTAGGTATGGCAGTGCCCAGCATGCTCTGGAGATGGCCTGGCAAGTCACTGGCAGGGAACCAGAGGAGGAAACAGCATCATAAGGCCAAAAACAAGAGCCCCACCCCAGCAAAGCTCCTCCACATGGACACAGACTCAGCAGAGAGCCAAGCTCAGGGCTGAGGACTAGTTCCCATCATCTGGACATGCCAAGAAACAGGGAAAGCAGTCAACGTGTCATCCCATGGTCCAGTGGGAAGGCAGAGCCCGAGGAAGGAATGGCTAAGATTGGGATGGCATAACAGGTATGGGAGCCATCCTGTCCAGCGAGACAACCAACAAGCCCAACAAATATGATGTTGGACACTTCTGCCTCCAGTTCTGATGATTCCTGAGGCAAGAATATGGCATGCACCTGGAGCTCCTACCCAGGCTTCTCCACTCTGAGGAGGATGTGGTGCAAAACCATCTGCCTAAGACACCACTAAGTAGCTGTGTGATCTTGCGCAAGCCACTAATGCTCAGTTTCCCCATCTGTAAAGCAGATAATCTCTGCCCTGCTTCCTTCTCTAGGCTATGAAGAGTCACCAGTAAATAAAGACTGCTCCTTTGGTATCTGAACTCTGAGTTATTTAAGTCCTAGAAAGTGAGGCCCAATGTGCACCCTGCAGGTTGGATATTCAGCAGCCACCCTGCTAGAGGTGGGCCAGACAGCGAGAAGGTTCCAAGGGCAGGGAGCCCTCCCTCTCCTTTACTTAATAGCGTCTGTGGCCTGCTGTATTCTGGCCTCATTCTGGGCACTGGGGATGCAGAGAGAAGAAACTCAACCCTACTCTTGAGGGGCTTAGTCTAGTAAGAGAGACAGACATGAAAGCTGATTATTGTGTGTGATCGGTGCTGTTTCAGCAGTGTGTACGGGATACAGTTTCGGTACAGTTAGAAGCACCCAATTCTGCCTCAGAGAAATTACTTTAAAAAGTGATGCAGTCTTCCTCCTTTGTAAGGCATGAAGGAGTGAGAGTTCACCCAGTAAAGGGCATAGGACATTCCAGTCAGAGGAGCAAGGCACAGGGATCAAATGGGACACGGTAAGGAAGAGGCAGTGTGGCTGGAATGTTGGAGTCATGAGGACATCGGCAGGAGAGGACAGGAGAGGCATGACAGAGCCTTGTCATGTGGGTGGGAATGGAACAATAAGCTGAGGGCAATGGGAACAACGAAAGGGTTTTAAGCCTGGGAAGACAAATGCTCAGATTTGTGTTTTCATGAAGATTATAGCTGCAGTGTGCAGAACAGATTGGAGAGAAGGGGAGATGTCCAGAAAACCCACTAGAAGGTTGCTGATAATCCAGGTGAGACCCTAAACTGAGGCAGTGGCCACAGAGGTGGGTAGAAGTGGACCGACCGAGAGAGAATCAGGAGCCAGGATCAATGGGGCTTGTCCCAGATTGGGTACAGGGAGTGGGAGAGGTGGAGTTGAGAATGACCACACCAGGTTTCTGGTTCAGTTTTCTCCCGTTTGGACCTACTCCATGGCCCACAGAAACAGAGGCCAGGATCATGAGACCAAGCACTGAGGATATGAGCTGCAAGTACTCTGGGCACCAACCGAGAACCCTGGGGAGCCTCAAACCTGTGACCACGCATCCAGGCAAGGCTCATGAGGCTAGCTGAGCAGTGTTGTTTTTGTTTTGTTTTTGTTTCTCCAAATTGGAAGCCTGGATTAGACAACACGAGAAGCCTGAATGAAGCCCCTGCTCCCAACTCTCTCAGGCAAAGGGCCACAGTGAATGGAGGGCTAGGACCACAGCCAAAGGTACTTGACTTCAGGCCTAGAAAGGACTAAGCCTTGATGCGGGGAAAGGAACCAGCAGTCTCTGAGTACTTCACTGTGCAAAAGCCCCCGAGCCAGGGGCCCAGAAGATGTGACTTTAACACCTGTAAACAATCATTTCAAGTGTATGGTATCTCCGTTTCACAGATATGGAAATGAAGGCCCAGCAAAGGTAAGTGACTTGCCCAAGGACACACAACTAGTTGGTGGTGATGAACTTAGAATCTAGGTCTAGTTGACTTCAAAAGCCTGTGCTCTTTCCACTTTTCATTATATCCCAAAGTAAAGGAGCCAGCCTAGTGCCCCAAGTCCCTCAGAGCCTCTGCCCACCTCCCACCCCCACCTCCTTCTTCCATATCCAGACTGGCCCTGAGCCCAGCAGGCCAGCAGAAGACATCATTCACCCTCTTATCCACTTCAACCTAAGGTTTCAACTATTTGTAAGGTGCTGTGCTTGATCTCACAGGTTTCCCATCAAGTCCCACGTGTGACTCAGGGGACAGAGAAGAACAGAGTGGGCAGCTTTGGCTCCCCATTTGGGGAAGCAGAGGCAGTGGCAGTGGCAGCAGCAGCAGAGACCCTGGTCAGGACCTACCTTGCTGGAAGAGAGTGAGTGTGACGGAGGTGACGAGCAGGAAGAGGGCCTCAATTGGGGGAAAGTGGGCAGGCTCATGAGCAAAGATGTGGACCAGCTACAAGAAAGCAGGGAATGCTGCTCAGCTGAGACCCAGTCTCACCAGGACAGAGCAATATCCCTGGAATGCAAGTGGGGACCCCAGCCACAGCAGCCATCTGACCCACCCCCACCCAGGGTCAGGAGCTCTGCCCCAACCAGAAGGCCCACCTGTCGAGTGAGGTCAAGAGCAGAGGCCTGGGGGATGGTGCTGTACATCCGACCCAGCATCTCACACAGCTGTGGCACCATGGGGGCAAAGTCATCCAGCAGCGTCTTAACAGACTTCTCAAAGATAGCGCACACCGCCTTGGGAAGAAAGCAAAGGGGCCCGGTCAGCAGGTCATGATTGGCTGGAACAGCGCTAAAGCCCTGCACCGAGGGGGCCTAAAATTGGGCCCTTAGCTATAAGCCTTGCCTGGCCCTGCAAACTAAAGAACGTAAGCAAGTCTGACCCTTACCCTGAAAGGCAGGGGCAAAGGCCCTTCACTGAGGGGCAAAGGATGTAACTGTAGAACTTAACTCCTGCTACTTACATCTCTACCATTTCCTCTTAGGGAGCAGCAACAGCAACAAAAACCTGAACTGAAAAGGGACCAAAGGCAGGTCTCTGGTGCTAAAACAGTTGCCTGAGTGTCACTCGACCCTAATATTATAGTTCTTGCGTTAAGCACTTCTCATGATATTGGGGAGTTCTAAATGTCTTCCCAAAAGATTCCTTATCTCTATGGGGCAGGATTCACCTCCCTTGTTTCTCCAAACCATTTGTAAGCTGAAGTGTGGCAGTAACATCTTACCCTGCTACACCTCTGGGCAGTCACTGTGGGAGCAGAGGGCAAGGGTCAGGGCTCACCTCCACAACCTGGGCATCATTCAACCATTTGCTCAGCACCTTCTGGATGAGCTGGAAGACCTGCTGCAGCACCACCACCACCTGAAGACACAGGAAGAAGTGAAGTGCTTCTGCTATCGATCACTGTGACCCACTTGAGAAGGACTTGGTAGCAGGGAGGAGGGGAGCAGTTCAAACCTATTACCCCAGAATGCACACTGAAGACCCAGTGCATGGGTCCCCTAGGGGAAGAAGTGGTTTGCTGAACTCTCTCATGAATGAAAAAGGAGGATATCCTGAATTCTAGGGATCATCTCAAAGGAAGCCTCAAACTGCAGAGCAGAGATATCACAAGTGCTTCATAAGGTTACAAAAACTTTGTAAACTCAAAAATAAATCACCCCCTATCTTTGCTCTGTAAAACCAAGGCTATGGACTAGCCTCTGAAGTGCAGATGCTATCTCCTCCAAATAGGCTTGAGGTAGGGAGCCCCAAGGAATGCACAGATGCAAGCTTAAGCTGCTCTCCCAGCTTACGGAGGAGTAGAGAGCAGACTGAGGTCCTGGGAGGTGAGGAAAGGCAGGATGATGACTACCATGTAAAGAAGCAGCTCTGTGGGATGACAGTGGCCCAGGTGTGGTCTAAAGCCAAGAGGCTAACTGAAACTGGGTTGGGGAGTTAAGCAAAGAGGCCACGATGCCCATGGCTTCCTTGTCTCCTGAAGAAATCCTGGAGGGAGTTCTGGGAACAGCAACCAAAGCAGTCTTTGTAAAGAACTTTACAATATGCAAACTACCTTCACTTAAGACCACATCTACTATCCAGCACAGTTCTATGAATTGAGTAAGCCAGACATTTCAATGTTCTCAGTTTTTAATGGGAAGCTGAGGCTTGCCCCAGATCAAGCAGCTTGTAAGTGGTCACCCCAAAACCTGTGCCCAAGCTTATCACAAGACTTATCACACTGCTTTGTGACAATCTGAGCAACTTGAATTTCCTCTACACTGGGAGCAACTTGAAGGCCAGAACTACTACATGAGAGGATGTAATGAGCATCCTTAGTGCTCACAGGGGACAGTAAATGTTGAAGTAGAAGGCCCTACAGAGCTGGAGGTTGAACAGGGGCCCATAATAACATCACTTAAGGGTTGAAGGATATAACGTCAATGTCCCTCATGAGGCTGAGGAATCTCAATGACACCACCCTAATTGGGCTGGGGACAAGGACAACATCACACATAAAGTTGAGTGAGATAATGACATTGCTACCTACAGAGTGAGGCAATTATAGGTCATTCATGGAGTCAGAGGACCAAATATATCACCCCCACGGGGCAGGGAGAACAATGACAACATTACCCACAGAATTGAAGAGTGACAATGACATTCCCACAGGTGGGGGTGGGGGGATGGCAAAGACAATGTCACCCACGGGGTTGGGTCCCTGTGGCACTGGCAGCTTCCGAAGCTCAGGGCCTTCATGATCATCCTCATGATGACTGATGTCCAATGTGGTGAAGAGGTTGGAGAGAAGCCCCAAGATGTGAACAATGGCCAGCTTGTTGGAGGGATTGGGCTGCAGAGAGAAGCAAACCAAGCTCCAGATCTCCTAGCCCCAGTTTGGTCCCCAGATCACGAGCCCCAGCTCTAAGGCCCAGCTCCAACCTCACCCCTCATCAGCCACAGCGCACCAGTACTGCTCTCGGCCCCCAGAGCTCACTCACTATCTCCTCTGCCAGCTTCTCCAGTTGCTGGATATAGGGTGAGATAAGCGAGTGCAGGTTCTTAAGAATCTCCTCCACTTGAAGAGCTGACAGCAGGAAGCCCAGCGCCTGCATCAGCCACATGCACTGGCTTGTCTGTGGGGCAGAACATGGATGGTCAGTCCTGGCCACATCTAGTTGTGGGGTAAGAAGGAAAATGGGCCTCTTGGGAGAAGAAAAACACAGAGAATAAGGGGTAAGAGGAAGGGGAAGGCCAAAAAACAGGATTTCAGGGATAAGAGATTCCCACAAGACCCCCAAGGAGACCTCTAGAAACTTCTGAGCCTCACCTTGTGGATCTGTTTCATCAGCACATCCTGCGGGGGGAGAAAGAAGGAATGTAGTATAGCACGGTGCAGAGTGTGCTCTGAAGCTCAGCACCATCCAGGGCCCCTGCATACCTGGGACACAGCCACAATGTTGGCAGCATAGGGAGGCAGGTCATACTTGCACTCTCGGCAGATCTTCTTGAGGGTAGACACAGAAGAGACAGAGAGCTCAGGATTGCCTAGGGCATGCAGTACCAGGGGCAGAACACTGTTGATCATGACGGGGTGGTCAGCCAGCCATTCAGACAGAGCTCCTGGAGGAAGGAGGGAGACAGAAGGATCTTTGAGGCAGGCCAGACTGGCTTTGTACCATGTCTCTGAGGCAAGCAGAGTTCCTGGCAGGGTCAAGTTGCAGCCCTAGCACAGAGCACTGCTCCATTCAGAGGACATACGCATGTGCATGCTCAAACATGAGCCTTACAGCTGAGAAGCAGGGAAGGGTTACTCAACAGAGGCTCAGTACTGCTGTTTCACTGACAGTAAACTAGCCTCACTGAATTCAGCTCCGTGTGCCATCAGATGGACCCCCTAGACCTGCCAGGACAGTCAGTTTGTTACAACACTGATTGTGTGTAGGCACATGGCTCTCCCATTCTGGATAGAATCCAGCACGCTGGCTGTGGCCGGGGTGGGGTGCTGTGGCTCTGGGAATATGGTCATGGGTTTGTGCCAGGTCTCACCAATGGTGAACATGACAGTGTCTGCCAGCTGCACGTTGCTGATGCTGATCCGTGGGATGAGGCCAATGAGCCCAGGCACCACATCAGAATAGTTGACGTCAATGGTCTCTGCGATGGATTGGAAGCCGTAAAGGAGCGCCTCTGTGTGCTGGGGAAAGAGGGTGCCACTGGCTTGGATGAGGAGGAGGGTGTGAAAGGTCTGGGAGGGCTGAGGGAATCAGGCTTGGGAGGTACCTGCCAGGAGTAGGGCTCCTCTGAGCTGGTGAGCAAACGACCCAGCTTGTCATAGAGGTTGCTGAGCAGCTCGGCCCCCAACATCTCATAGACATACATGAGCGTGTCTGAGATGTCCACCCTGAGAAGCAGATGAAGGCCTTTTATACTGCCTGGATCCTGACCCTGGATCCTGCCCCCAAGCCCAGGAGCCTACCCCAGTACCCCCACAACTCTGCAACAATGCCTAGAAAACAGAGAAAGGAGCCCCAAAATTCAGAAAGCCTGGCCTTGGGCCCCTTCCCTCATTGCCTTCATTATTTCTGGACTCCACTTTAGAGGAGTTGGCCTGCTACCATCACCTGTAAATTCGGAACTGCTCCTTCTCGTCTGAGGACCAGAATCCATATTCCTCATCAGAAGGGAACTGGGCCTTGTGCAGAAGCACATCCACCAGCTGGAAGTAGACTGGCCGGTACACCTGCTGGTATACAGCCTGCTTCTCTGCCTCAAAGGATAGAATATCATCCTGAGAGAGCCAGGGAAGACAATTAGCCACCTCACCAGCAGCCATAGAAGCCCATGATCCACTTTCTTCCACCACAGCCCAGTCCTACTGGAGGTCACACAGACACACCTGCAGTGTGTACCAGAAGGTGAGGGTTAGGGAGCTGGTGGTCTCATTGACAGGATAGTGGCCAGGGATGCCTGTGCAGAACATAATCATGTTGACAAGTGCCAGGAAACTCTGCCAGTGCTCTACTTGGTCCAGCAAGGCCCTGGGGAGGAGGAGACACAGTCAGGTCATTCTACCTCTCCAGGGACTTCCATAACCCCACCTCTTAGAGGGCCCTACTATCCCACCCCCAGCTGCTCCACCCCTTACCGGGAGTGGTTCTCGCCCAGGGCCACAGCGATGCGACAGATGCCATGGGAGGTCTCCATGTCCCCATTCTGCACTGCCTGCCGCAGTTGTTCCTGCAGACCCAGCACCAGTGGGATGAGCTTCAGGAGCGTGTTCACGTACCTAGAGGCATGAGGTGAGAAAATCCATCAGAGCTCTCTGCTCACCACCACACTGGCTTTAAAAGAAAGGCATAATCTCCTTGTCTTCCTTCAGAGCTCCCCTCCCCTTATCAAATCCTAAGCAAAACAAGGGTCAGGGTCTACATGGCAGATTTGATGTTCCCCATGTTGGGAAGAACCTTAGGTCAGGGCCCCCAGAACTCTGAGAGGGAAGTATGAGAAGGTCAGTATTACGGGTTGAATTGTGTTCTCCAGCTGGACTGCGAGCTGATTCCAGAATGGGTGAAGATTTTGTTTTTTGAGATGGGGTTCTGTTATGTTACCCAGGCTGGTCTCGAACTCCTGAGCTCAAGAGACAGCCTCCTGCTCAGCCTCCGGAGTAGCTGAGATTACAGGTGTGAGCCACCACATCCAGCTAGGTTACAACTTTTGGGGATGTTGAGATGAAGTGAATATATTTTGTATGTGGTGATAACATGAAGTTTGGGGCGCCAGAGGGCAGACTCTCATGGGTCAAATTATGTCCCCACAAAAAAGATATGTTTTTTGATAAATCCTAATCCCCGGCCGGGCGCAGTGGCTCAAGCCTGTAATCCCAGCACTTTGGGAGGCCGAGACGGGCGGATCACAAGGTCAGGAGATCGAGACCATCCTGGCTAACCCGGTGAAACCCCGTCTCTACTAAAAAATACAAAAAACTAGCCGGGCGAGGTGGTGGGCGCCTGTAGTCCCAGCTACTCGGGAGGCTGAGGCAGGAGAATGGTGTAAACCCGGGAGGCGGAGCTTGCAGTGAGCGGAGATCCAGCCACTGCACTCCAGCCTGGGTGACAGAGCAAGACTCGGTCTCAAAAAAAAAAAAAAAAAAAAAAAAAAAAAAAATCCTAATCCCCAGTACCTCAAAATGTGGCCTTATTTGGAAATAAGACAATTGCAGATGAGGTTATACTGGAGTAGGATGGACCTGAACTCCAGTATGACTGGTGTCCTTATAAGAAGACATCCATGTGAAGACAGAGACATACAGGGAGAATGCCACATGAGGACTAAAGTAGAGAGTGGAGCGATGCAGCTGGAAGCCAGAGAACACTGAAGACTGCCAGCAAACCACAGAGCTAGGAAGAGGCAAGGACGGAGTCTCCTACAGGTTTCAGAAGGAGCTCAGCCTTGCCAACACCTTGATTTCAGACTTCTAGCCTCCACAATTGTGAGACAATGAATTTCTGTTTGGTTTTAAAGCCACCTAGTTTGTGGTACTTTGTTATGGTAGCCCTAGGAAACTAATACAGTCTGGCAGGGGTGACTGAACAAGAGTGGGAGACAGAAGAGTAAACACAGGCTCAGAAGCCCTGATTTAAAAAAAAAGATTTTGGAAGGCAGCAACAGCTCATGAGAGCATCCATCCCTGACATCCACTCTACTCTCTACCACCAAATCCCAACTCTTGAGGAGTCTGGTGGCAGCAGGGAGGGAGAGAAGTAGATAATGAACTCAGAGAGAGCTAAGAGGCAAAACAGACAGGATTTGACGACTGACTGGATATGAGGAAGGGGAAGAATAAAGGCAACTCTCAGGTCACTGGCTAAACAACTAAGTAGATGGTGGAGCTATTTACCGAGACCTGTGGAGTGAGGAATGGGGAATAGCAACGCCTTTAACGGGAGGTGGAAGGTGATAAGCTCAGTCTTAGACAAGTTGATTCACAGACACCTGATAGGTTATGCAGGCAGAAGCATCTAGAAAGAGTTGGATATAAAACCCCGAAACCCAGCATAGAGGTTAGAGCAAAAGCCATAGATTTGAGAGTCATCAGCTAACAGCTGGTAATCGAAGCTATGGGAGTAGATGAAAATTGCCCAGGGAGAATGTGTTGAATGAGAAAAAAAATAAGAGGGTCCAGATCAGAGCCCTGAAACACAATGATCGCTAAAGGAGAAGGACAGATAACCCAGTATACAAAGGGGACTGAGAGAAGCCTGGCTCAGCCCACTGGATCCCTCTCCAGCACCTTGGTCTGTGGAGATGAGACTAAGCAGAGGAAGCCACGCTCTAACAGTAGGGATCAGGTGCTTGGGACCCCTCTGTTGTCAATCATAGTGTCACCATAGCAATCTATTTTAGGGAGTGGGGGACCGAGGATCCCAGAAGGAGTTCTATCTGGACTTGCCCCAAGCAGGTTGCTAGGCAGTAGCCTCATATCCTTGGTGGGAGGATGAGAATGACAAAAAGAGGCAACCAGCCCAGGGACATTGGCCTCCTTCTCCACATCCCCATTCTGGTAGGAAAAGTCATCCATGCCAGGATATCCCCAGCCCAGAGACAGCCCCAGGGGGCGCTGCCTGGAGACAGCTGGGATAGCTTCAGTCTCCTGACCCTGACACGGGCTGCACCACCAGACAATGGGCATTTTCAGGCCAGATTCTGGCACAAAGAGAAGGGGCAGGGCCAAGGCTATGGCCCACAAGCTCCTCAGCAACTGAGATGGGTGCAGGAGGTAGCGCTCTACCCCCATAGCATCTCCACTGTATTCTAAGGCTCCTTCCTTCACCTGCCAAAGTTTATGCAGATGGCAGATACTCAGTCTCATCTGAGCCTCACAATAGAACAAATCAAGGATAATACAGCCTCAAAGGGCTCAGAGTATCATATCACTCAAGGTCATACAACTTAGAAGCAGAATCCAGGTTGAAACTGCCCCTTAAACTGCTACAGGTCTGCTTTTCTTTCAGGGTCCAACCAGGATTTCCCCCAAAGGATCTATGTGCATCTCAGCCCATATCTCCAGTCCTAACTGATGGGAGCCCCCAACAGCCTGCCTAATTCACTTTCCCTCCCTCCCCAACTCCCAAGGAAAAGGTTTTCCAGCATTAAAAACATATTTCTGGGGAAAAAAAAAAAAACAACATTTCAAAGGAGAGAGCCAGGAAGCAGCAGCAGCTGTGGAGGAGCAAGAAAAGGGTGACTTGAGTGCAAGCTTAGCCAAGGGGAGGGCCAATATCAGGACACCTGGGGAAGGCGTGCCTGGATGACCCAGGAGTCAAAGCCACTGAAGGTGACTTTCACAAGCCAAAGCTGGGAAACTAGACTGGGTAGAGCAAGGACTAGGCTCAGATTCTGGGTTGGATGCAGCTCACCCATGGGAAGAAGTTCTTGCATAGATTTCCTACCACCTGAGCACCTGTGTCTGCAACCTGTGAGTGGACAGAAGAACAAGTCTGAGGTCCCAGAGGTTTCTAGGTTTGGGGGAAGGAGACAGGGAGGATGTCTTTATGACCACAGCTGAGGCTGGGTTCAAGAGGCCTGGCTCCAATCGGTCAGTTCAAGTAGCCGAGGCAGGGCTGCTGGGACTCCTTCGCTGCTGCTCACACGGAGCTCAACCCAGACCTGCAATTAGAGCTTCACTTCAGGAGCAGAGCTGAGAAAATGGGGAGAGTTGCTAAGCAACCAAGAGGCTGCAGCCAATGGGCGCCAAGGAGGCTGTGGGTTACCTCACTGGCTCCTTGCTCGCTCATTCGTTCAGAGGAGAAGGGGCATCAATTACCTGCCAAAGCCCTTGAGACTGGCTGGGCGGGTAAACTTGGGTGTATCCAAGGACACCTCACATCACCCACACACTTGCCCTGATCTGTTTCCCTTAGTCACCAACTCTCGGAGCCCACCCAGCACTTGAGCTTCAGGCTGCCAAGAGAGGCCTTGATCTGGGACTAGGTATCTACCTTAAGCTGGAAAGCCTGGGAAGCCGGGGGATAGGTATCATAATAACTGCCAACACAATAATGAAACCAAATACTGGCAACTGCTGTTTACGGAGTACATAGGAACCATGCTAAAAGCTTCACATTCTCTTATTTAATCCTCATACCGAAACAATCTTTTATTTTTTAAAATCAACCCCAATATTTTGTTTAAAGTTTTAAAAGGCAGTCATTAAGCACATTATCTATGTGTGTATGTGTGCGTGTGTGTGTGCATATACATATACACACACACACACACACACATATATATATATGAAACCAACTCCTTTTCAAATTTAGCCACTGAACAATTAGGCCCACTTTCTATCACATGATTCCGGTTCTACTTCTTACGACGGATTCTAAAAGTAAACGGCCTTAATCCATTGAATAGTAACTATGTTTCTCTTTTAAAAAATAAACAGTTGGCCAGGCATGGTGGCTTATGCCTGTAATCCCAGCACTTTGGGAGGCCGAGGCAGGTGTATTACCTGAGGTCAGGAGTTCAAGACCAGCCTGGCCAACATGGCAAAAACCCGTTTCTACTAAAAATGCAAAAATTAGCCAGGTGTGGTGATGCACGCCTGTAATCCCAGCTACTCTGGAGGCTGAGGCAAGAGAATCGCTTGAACTCGGGAGGTGGAGGCTGCAGTGAGCCGAGATTGTGCCACTGCACCCCAGCCTGGGCGACAGAGTGAGACTCTGTCTCAAAATAAATAAATAAACAAATAAATAAACAAACAGTTACCATTAACCATTAACAGTTACCATTACCATCACATAAAGTATAAAGGAAGAACATAGGCGCACAGTTCCCATTTTAAAACATGTAATGTATGAATAACCCAAACGTACAAACGCATGCTGCTGACCATCCCAACCCCAGCAGAGACCACAAAAGAACTCCCATTACTCAAGGAGTCAAAATACTCTTTACCGAACACCAGGGGCAGGACTTATGCACATTATCCTATTTAAACCTTTACAACTCTGTGGGGTTGATATGATCATCCCCATTTTATTGACGAGGAAACTGAGGCTTAGGAATGGCTTATCCAAGAATTCAAATCTAATAAGTGAACAATCTGGGATTCAAATTTAGATGTGACTAATGCCAAGGCTTGAGTCGTTAGCCACTGTTCCATGAAATCTCTTTCAATGGTTTTCCCTTCCAATTCTGCCAAGGGTCCCAAAGCCCCATCTCTGAAATGTCAGTGTCAAGGCCTCCAAACTCACTTTTTCTAATCCAGCTCATACCAAAAGTCTCAGTAGGCCATTTTCTCTGCTTAAAATCCTTTAATATCTTTATATCATCTTCAGGATGAAGATCAAAATCTTAAACTTGGCCAAGGTCCTGCATGATCTGGGCCCAGGTCTTCTACAACTCTGGCCCTTAAATCCTGCTGTCTAATCACACCTAATGATTTATAGATCACCAGACCCTCTGGGCTTTCACCCTTCCCTTGCTTGGGCTCTTCCATCTGTCTGGAATGTCCTCCCTATCCATCACTTCCATCTGGCTAACTCTTACACAGCTGGGTTGTCACTTCCTCTGGGAATCCTTTCACAGCCCTCAGACTCAGTGAAAGCCTCCTCTGGGTTCTTCAAGGCCCCTGCATTCTCCATCAGAGGATTCATCATGTTGATTGTACTTGCCATTCATGTGTCCACTAGACTGTGAGCCCCGGAGAGACTGAAGCTAAAGGATTTGTCTCTGTGCTCCCAGAGCTCAGCACAAGGCCCAAAACAGGACATGCTCAATGAACATTTGCCAAACAAACACTTCACTACACTCAATTCTTTAGGGCCCTTGAATATATCATGATGCTGCCCACAAGTCTTTGCAGCTGCTGTGGTTCCTAAAGCCTAGAACACTCCACCCTCCTCCCCCAATCCCTTCCATCCCCACCCCTCCTAACTCAGGCAACTCCTACTTTCCTCCATTCAAAAAACATCAGATGCTACTATGTGCCAAGCACAATGTGACAAAATAAAATGACAGAGTCCCTGTCCTCACAGAGGTGAGAGAAATCATGTTATGGGCTAAGAAGGAAAAATACTGGGAGCTCTGAGGTAATATAAGAGAGAAGATCAAACTTAGCCTTAAGAATCCATTGAGGACTTCCCTATGGAAATGAAGTTTAAGCTGAGGCAAGGTGTCAAGTACATGTGATGAGCCAGAGGCTGAAAGGAACATGGGACATTCAAGGAATTAAAGAAACTGTGTGAGAGTGTAGAGAGCAAGGAGAGGAGCATGAGATGAGGCCGGTGAGGCCACACTGCGCAGCACCTTTATGAGTCACATTAAGGATTCTGAGCTTTAACCTAAGAGCGTTGAGAAGCCACTGAAGGCTTCTGATCAGAAAGATTAGATCCCCATTTTCAAAAGATCACTCTGGCTGCTGGAACAATGAAAGGTGTAAGAGTGAGGACAAGCTCTACAGTAATCTGGGGAGAGAGACGATGACAGCTTCAACTAAGGTGGTAGCAATGGAAATGGAAAAAAAAATAGATTCGCAAAGTGGTCATGAGGAGAACAGCCAGGACTTGGTGACTAGTTGAGAGAAGGAAAAGAGAGTCAAATATTTTAATTGAATAACTGATAATTAGTTGTTTAATGTCTGCCTCCCTGTCTGAACCATGAGGACAGGGACCATGTCTTCTTTGGTTCCTTGCTGTATCTCCAGCATAGGACCAGGTATCAGTACACATTCAATTAATGTTCATTGAACAGATGGATGGATGGATGTGTGGCTGGCCCAAGAGGCTGTCTTCTGCGCGGGTGGGGACTAGCTCACCTCTGGGCATCAGGCTGTGAGATGGCATTCACAATGGCCTCCACACTGCTGTCGAAGAGCTCCGAGTCCTGCAGAGCAGCGAAGGCAGCCTGAATGAGCGCCTCACAGTCCTGCAGTGGCACCTCCAGCTGCACCCAGCTGGAGAAACACTTGAGCACCTTCTGACGCACACAGCTGGGTGAGCTGGGCTGCTGTAGCAGTTGTTCCAGCAGCGGGAAGACAGCCCCACATTCCACCGCCAGGCTGGTCCGCACCAGCCCTTTGCGGTACTGGGGTAGGCGGCTGGTCTGGAACTCCTCAGGCAGCACGGTCAGTAGCTCTAGCAGGGCCAGGCAGCGGCCCTGGCCATCCACTGGTGAGTCCTCAGCCTGGAAGAGTCGTACCATATCTGCCACAGCACATGGCCAAGCGTCAGGCATCATGCTGAGAGCCAGTGAGGCCAGTGCCACGCACAGCCGAGTCAGTACAATCTTGGAGCCACTGGCAAAGCGGGTGATCTGGGTGAAGAGCTGTGCCTTTAGGCTTTCATACTGGTCAGTGGGGATGTCACTCCAGTAGCGAGAGATCTTGATGTGAAGAGCACTGGCCCCAAAGTACTGGATCTCTGGTACCTTGTCAGGCTGCAGTAGCTGCCAGCTGAAGTGCCAGGCCTGTGGGGAGACCTGGGCCTGCATTAGCCACTTCTGAGCCAGGTTCTTGTTCTCAATGTTGGGGTCATAGTAGAGCTGGTGCAGCGCCTGCAGGACAGCACAGGACTGAGCAGGTGCTGGCCACTCTGGATCCTGCCAGAGCCCAGAACAGAGGCGTGACTTGGTCCTGCAAGGGTGCTCCCTCTCCCTGACTGGGGGGCTGAGCAGGGAGAGCTCAGGGCTCTGCAGTGTTTCCTGGGCCTGGGGTCCTGCTGGTATCTTGAGAGCCTGAACCTTGCTCATGCTCTACCATATCCTCTTCTCCTTATAGCAAAACATTATGGGTTCAGAGAGGGAATCTCCACAGGAAAGCGAAAAAAGAGGAAGCTGATCTCCCCAAAGGGGAGGCACTTGATGGCAAGGCCCAGGTGGAAGGAACAGCTTCGCAGGAATGAAGCTAAGTCTGAGAAGGGCATGGAACAGCTTGAGGGGACTTGACCCTCCCAGGCACAGCTGCTCCCATCAACTCCAACAGCTCCTTTCAGCTCCCCCAGGATCATCCCTAGGTCACTCCAGATGCTGGCACCAAAGCCAGTGTGAAATCAGAGCAGGACTAAGACATTTGCCAGGCAGCCCTGGGGCACAGATATGCTGGAGGGGAGGGTGAGAACACTCCTCAGAGGGCACATGTCCAACCAACTGATCCAGAGAAGCCTTGGCCATAGCTGCAGCCCTGGCAAACACCTCGCCTAGTGCTCTCCACCAGCAGAATCCCCAGGGTCTCAATTCCAATGGGACTTTATCAAGTAAGAAAACAGTGATATTTATCTCCCAATAGCACATGGAACAGTGCGCCACCATGCCAACACTGCCCTGCTCCAAGGGGTGGGAGAGTGTGGCCAGGACCCTGATCCTTAATCAGGCTCCATCCAAGTAGGCTTAGCTCTATGTGTACCCCTGACAGCCAGTTACGGCCATTGGCCCTTGTTTGGCCCCTCAGGGATGCCAAAGCAGACAGAAGAGATGCATCCTCATTGTTTGTTACGGCAAATGGAGATTAAGGATAACAAGTGAGCATCTGCAATCATTCCCTGCTTTCAAGTAAGGGAGCCCCATCTCCCCATTCATCCCAGGGTGTATGCATTCCTGCATTTCAGGTTGTAGGGAGCAGATACAGAAAAGAACTAAAGAGGCAGTTCAGAAAGATGGGCTGGGCAGTGGGGGAGCCTGGGAGGGCCATGGCAGGGAGCTATGTGGGCAGGTGAGTAGGGAGGAGCCCTGTAAGGCTCCCAGCTGGACCAGGACCCTTGGACTCAGCACAAAACAAAGGGAGACAGCCCCAGGCCTGTCTGCTCAGGACTGGTCTGGCTTCCATCCAATAAAGGAAGGATCCTTCTCCAAAGAGTCGAAACAACCCAGATTGTTTTAGTTCCAGATCATTTTCTGAGCCCTTGGCTCAACAAAATCAGGTTCAGGATGGTTTGGCATCAGGATAATTCCAGGAGACTGAGCTGCAGGTCTCCTGGGTTCCCAGTTTCCTACTGCACTGCTCATGCAGTTCCCATGGAGCTGGAAAATAGCCAGTCTGGATGGGAGGCTAAGTCACAGCACCTAAAGGGACCATCCCAAGACCCTAGAGTATCTGTCCACAGGGGACCTGCCTGTAAGGAAAGACAAAAATAGCCCATTAGGGCACTGCAATACTGCCTGTCCAGAAAGACAGCAAATGCCAGGTGCTCTGGGGGCACCATACCAGCGGGCACCCAGCCCAGGCCTGAGCTCTGCCATTAGTGACAGTCCCCAGAACTTCTGCTCTGTCACTGGAGTGCCCACCCCAGAGCCCTCATACCTTCTCCACGTTCTCCACAGTGAAGTCCAAGGCTGGTGCTGCTCCAGCCCCTGCAGCCCCCGGCTGCTCCTCCCGCCGCTCCATCTTTGCTCCCTCCCTGGCAGGGAGGTGGGCCCTGATCTGTTTCCTGCCCCAGCCCCTTGGCTGCTGGCCCCCTGCTAGACCCCGGCTTGGGTGCCCAGGGAGTGGTGGGGTGAGGGGGAGCCCAGGGCGGGCATGGCTGCCGAGGCCTCCCCACCTCGTTTGGGGGTGGGAGGCTTGCCAGAGACCAAAAGGGGTGCTCTTAGGAGACCCAATGAAGGGGACTCCGAGGAGGGAGCCGTCAATGAGGAGCTCTCAAGCGGGGATCCTAGTGGTAGGTAACAGCTCTGTCCCCAGAATCTGTGTGGAGGGAGTCACTGGGGAGGGAGGCCTGCGGGGAAACCGAGTCCCTGGCTCTTGAGGGGTCACAAGGTCGATGGCCTGTACCCACAACACCCCCGCCTGGGTGAGCTCTCGGGTGCTATGAAGAGGTCATGGGGCTGGAGGGTCACGGGGGAGAGAGCCCTTCGTGGTTACGGAGGCGTCCGACGAAGCGCGGAGATGCAGCTCCGCGAGTCTGGGGCGAAGAGTCCGTGGAGTTGAGGGGCTGTGGCAGGTCCCTTCCGTTCGGCCTGGCCCGCGCTGTTCTCACCGCCCGGCTACAGCCCAGCTACCGCCGCTGCCTCCGCCCCAGTGACTGACAGACAAGCCCGCCCGGCCGGGACGGGGCAGGGACCTCGGCAAGGCGCGGGCTGCCCCGAGCGCCTGTCCCCGGCACCGCAACTCAGGCCCCCACTCTCGCCAGTTCTGGCTCCGCACGGCCCGGCACCGCCCGGCACGGCCCAGCGGAACTGCGCGGAAACTCATTCCGGGTCCTTAGCCCTGTCCTCGCGCCAGCCCGCGCTCCCCTGAGCAGGCGGTGGAGCGGCACGCCACCCCAGGCCCCCGCCGAGTCTAGGCCCCGCCGCTGTTCACCCTGGGAAATGTAGTCCATGTTGCGCCTAGCCGGAAGGCGGCGCCCTGCGGAGGAGGCCGGGAGCACGTGGGTTGGGGACCTGCAGAGCCCCGCCTGTCCTCGGCCTACCGCGGCCAGCAGGCATTCCGGGTCAGACCGGCGCGGGGCGCTGCGACCCAACTGCTTAGTAGGAGAACGTGACTCGAGGGGTCCGAGGACGGAGGTGGGAGCCCGGGCTAGAGGGTGAAAGCTGGGGAGGTTGCCTGGTGACTCTGGCGCTCCGCTGCGAGGGCGTCCTCCGGCCCAGCAAAGGTGCAGCCTGGGAAGAAGGCGTCAGCACCACCCAGAGAAGAGGAGAGGGGACTTGGCACGCCTCAGGAAGGAAAAAAGGAAGGCTCTCGGGACCACCCAATAAGCAACCGGGAAACCACATACCATGGACAGTGCTCGGGGAATTTCGTAAGGTTTTTGGAAGTAACTTTATGTGTAACTAGAATAAGAGTAGCTTACATTTAAGTGCTAGGAGCAGGACTTTGCATACTTTAGGTTCAGTTTTCTTAGTAGCTCTGAGCTGGGTATTTTTATTCATCGTTTTCAGATGAGATGAGGAAATCGAGCTTGGGGAAAGTTAGGCTTATCTTGCCCCTGGCACAAAGACAGGGTGGCAGACCCTGCCATAGGTCTGGTCTGCCACAGGCCCCGGTAGTTCCTGCCTCTCAGCCCTCCAGTTGTATTTTATTGTTTATTAACTCCTGCCAGCTAACCTAGCAGGGAAGAGGAAAAAAATTAAAAGTGCAAAGAGCTCTGTAGTTTTGTTCAAGTGGAGGAAGCTGGCATTGACAGCAGCCGCTGAGGCCTGAGAAGGTCCATGAAGGCTTCCCTGAGAAGAGAAACTTGATCTGAGCTTGTAGAATAGAGAGCCTGGGAAGGAGAGGGGCTCATTTAGCTGGTAAGCAAAATCCAGTGGGACTCTCAGTCACTCAGCAAGGCTTCATCAATAAAGAATAGCAAGTAGGCCGGGCGCGGTGGCTCACGCCTGTAATCCCAGCACTTTAGGAGGCCGAGGCGGGCGGATCACGAGGTCAGGAGATCGAGACCATCCTGGCTAACACAGTGAAACCCCGTCTCTACTAAAAATACAAAAAATTAGCCAGGCCTGGTGGCGGGCGGCTGTAGTCCCAGCTACTCAGGAGGCTGAGGCAGGAGAATGGTGTGAACACGGGAGGTGGAGCTTGAAGTGAGCTGAGATCGCACCACTGCACTCCAGCCGGGGTGACAGAGCGAGACTCTGTCTCAAAAAAAAAAAAAAAGAAAGAAAGAATAGCAAGTAATTTATATTCATTTAAAGGGGATATATGTGGGGTGGGGAAGGGTGTGAGTAACAGATGAGGTTGGAAAGACAAGTTGGTAGCAATAGATTCTTGTAGGAGTTTGGACATTATCCTAAGTGCAATATGAAACCATGATGGGGTTTCAAGTGAGCTATGATGATTACATTTGCATTTTAGAAAAATCTGTCTGCAATATGAAAGACAAATTGAAGGAAGAAAGAGAGGCAGGAGAATTTGGAAGGAGGAAATAGAAAGCCAAAATAAAGTAACTGATTCCAGGCCTGTGCCTAGGGTGGGAAAGACCTTGGACCTGGTGCTCCTGGCATTTCACTGGTGGAGGTGGTGGTGGGCAGGGGAGATGGTGTTGGGAGTGGGGTTTAAGTGCACAGATTCTGGACTTAGTCCTGAGTTCAAAACCTGTTTGTGCCTCTTTCTAGCAATGAGACCTTAGCTTCTTCTGAAACTCATTTTAGTTAAGGGGGTTTTAGGGGTGGGGGGCTCAGCCCAAAGACCACAACTTAGTCAGTATGTGTTTTCTTCCTGCTTCCTATCCAGGGCTCCTCCTCACCCCTGGGGATTCTAGGGATCTGGCAGAGAAAGAAGCCCAGTCTCACCAGCAATGAGTCCTGAACATCCTTTGCAAACACTACTTAGGACAGATGGACTGAAGTAGGCCCTGGGGAGAGTTGGGGGCATTTCCAGAGGCCAGACCAAAGGTGATCTCCAGGAGATTTGGATGTTAGTGTAGGATAGCTTAGAGCCAAGTGGCGGATAAGTCTTTGGGAGCCAGAAGGGCTCTTCTCTAAGGAAGAAGTGTAGACCTATAGAGGCAAGAACCTGTGGCAACCCTGGGAGGGGTCTGCAGATTCAGGAGGGAACATCCCAAAACTCAGCAGAGGGGGAGAGGGAGCTTTTGTTGGTCAACTGGAACCACTACCAATCCATGTTCATGTCAAATTAAATGATCACTTTGAAGTTTTTCAGCCTGCCAAAATCATGTGAATTTGGTCTGCAAAACCAGAAGACTGCCTGCTTGTAGTTAAGAATTCTCAGGGGGAGGCTGGGTGCAGTGGCTCACGCCACCAGCACTTTGGGAGGCCGAGGAAGGCAGATCACGAGGTCAGGAGTTCGAGACCAGCCTGGCCAACATGGTGAAACCCCGTCTCTACTAAAAATACAAAAATTACCCTGGTGTGGTGGCAGACACCTGTAGTCCCAGCTACTTGGGAGGCTGAGGCAGGAGAATCTCTTGAACCCAGGAGGTGGAGGTTGCAGTGAGCTGAGATCACACCATTGCATTGCACCCTGGGCAACAGAGCGAGACTCTGTCTCAAACAACAACAAAAAAAGAATTATCAGGAGGAGATTATTCCCCCTTCTTAGTACCAAGGTTGGATGCAGGCAGTTTTCTTTGTAGTCCCCTGGTTTGAGGGAGAGAGTTTAGGTCAGACAGGGGCAAGTTTCTTTCTAATTCCCCCTCACAGTGTAGGCATCCACTGGCCTTTGGGGTCCTGGCCTTATGGAGAAGTTTCTAAATAGACTCCCTATGGTGAGGGGGCCCTGGGCTTTGTCTTTCTCATAAGCTCAGGGACCCCTTGAAAACCAATGATCAGGTTCACTGGGTGCGGCAACTGCCCTCAAGATGAAAGCCAATGATAGAGCTTTGCTTACCTTTGTAGCTTCTTGCTTTCATTTATTTTTTTGGCCTCAGCACATTTCTTACATTTTTGCCAGCTTATGGATGCATTTAATTTTAAAGACAGATAAAGTCTATTATTTAAAGTTGTTTTCAGCAGGAAGTTTAGCCCAAGTCCTTAGGCTACCATGTTGCAAGAAAACCTAATGGGAAGCTTTCGGCTCTGCTGCAGCTTGATTTTTGTGCTGCATCTGGCCCTGTTGACTACTCCCTCAGCTCTTCTGTTTGGTTTTGTTTGTCCCGACACTCTGACCACTCCTGTTTGGTTTCCTTCACTGGCCTGTCCCTGTTCCTCCACCTGTTCCTTGAATGTTGGTTCTCCTTAGTCTCTGCTTCTTGTCTTAGGCCTCATTATCTCACCACTCCCCTGGCTCCAAGCTGTGACTCCTTGGATTTCTCCAGCCCAGACTGTCCTGAATTTCAAACCTGCATATTCAGCTGCCTCCTGGCCCTCTGAAGTTGCCACAGCACCTGAAGTTGAACATGTACAAAACTGAACTCACATTTTCCCCACATCTTAACCCTATCACATGCTAAAATACTACATCCCCTGGGTTCCGTACCAGTCCCCAAAGATAGACACCTGGAAACCATTTCTTAGCAAACCCTCACCTCTCTTATTGCCCCTCACATCTCTTCTGTCCTTGCACATTGCTTCTGCCCTAACTCAAGGTACCTGAGCTTGTTGCCTGAACAGCTCTAACTATGGCAGCTCTAGCTGGCTCCCACCTTGCCTCTTCCATCCATACTAGACACAGAAGCCAGTGATCCATCTGAAACACATCTCTAACCAAGCCCACTTAAAACCCTTCAGTGGCTCCTTTCAGAGCAAAGGCCGAGCTCCTTGGTATAACATTCAAAGCCCTTTGCGATCTCTCCAGCCTTTTGTCTTGATGGGGACCCTCCCCAAGTCCACTGGAAGTTGCTGGCAATCCTGGGAGCACACCAGGCTGTTTCACACTTCCCTGTCTTTGTTCATGCTACTTCCTCTGCTGAGAAGGCTCTGTGTCATTCTGGATGCCATCAGGAGAGAGACACCACACAGTCAGCATGCAGGGAAAGTTTAATAGAAGAATTTTGAACTGTAACAGGGAATTGAAGCTGTGATGAACTGGCTAGTAAAAAGTAAAAAAAAAAAAAAAAAGAAAGAAATCTAAAGAATATAGGACTAGCAGAGTCTTCAGGCTGAGATGGAGAGCCCAAGGAAGAGGCCCTCACCTCTCCACTCCATTCCTGTCCAGGGCTGAGAACTACAACATGCAGGACAGGACATGGCCACAACAAACAGTGTAAATGTAGAAGTGAGAGGAAATAAAGGCAATCAGCAATAACCAGTTTGGGTCCCATGCCTCCCATCCACCCTATAATCCACCCTGTGCAAACATACTCGTTTTTCAAGACTCAGTTCAAATATCACCTTTTCCACAAAGACTTTTCCTCTTCTGCGTCTATCCAGGAAAAAACTGATTGCTCTTCTTTTGTGATTGTAGATTCGTCCCCCTCCTTGACACACATACCTATAACCTCAGTCATACTTCTACTGGGATACTTGTTTACCCCCACCTATGGTTGCCAGAAAAAATCAAGACACTTATTTTTTTTCTGAGATGGAGTCTTGCTCTGTCATCCAGGCTGGAGTGCAGTGGTACAGCTCACTGCAACCTCTGCCTCCCGGGTTCAAGCAGTTCTTCTGCCTCAGCCTCACTGAGTAACTGGGACTACAGGCATACGCGCCGCTATCCCCGGCTAATTTTGTATTTTTAGTAGAGACGGGGTTTCACCATATTGGCTAGGCTGGTCTCGAACTCCTGACCTCGTGATTCACCCGCCTCGGCCTCCCATAGTGCTGGGATTACAGGTGTGAGCCATCGCACCTGGCCACCTATTTAATTTTGAATATCAGATCAACAACAATTTTTTTTTTTTTTGAGATGGAGTCTCACTCTGTCACCCACGCTGGAGCGCAGTGGTGCTATCTCAGCTCACTGCAACCTCCGCCTCCCGGGTTTACGCCGTTCTCCTGCCTCAGCCTCCTCAGTAGCTGGGACGACAGGCGCCCACCACCATGCCTGGCTAATTTTTTGTATTGTTAGTAGAGACAGGGTTTCACCATGTTAGCCAGGATGGTCTTGATCTTCTGACCTTGTGATCCGCCAGCCTCAGCCTCCCAAAGTGCAGGGATTACAGGCGTGATCCCGGCCTTTTTTTTTTTTTTTTTTTTTTTTTTTTTGGAGATGGAATCTTACTCCAGGTTGGAGTGCAGTGGTGTGATTTTGGCTCTGCAACTTCCACCCCTCGGGCTCAAGCAATCCTCCCACCTCAGCCTCCAAATAGCTGGACAGATGCACGTCACCACACCTGGCTAAGTTTCTGTATTTTTGGTAGAGACAGGGTTTCACTATGTTGCCCAGGCTGGTCTTTAATTCCTGAGCTCTAGTGATCCACCCGTTTCAACTTCCCAAAGTGCTGGGATTATAGGCGTGAGCCACCACACCAAGCCAAATTTTTTGTATAAGTATGTCCCAATTATTGCATTGGACATACTGAAAAGAAGTATTTAGGCCAGGCATGGTGACTCACACCTACAATCCGAGCGCTTTGGGAGGCCAAGTTGGGAGGATCTCTTGAACTCAGGAGTTCAAGACGAGCGTGGTTTTTAGTGGAGACGGGGTTTCACCATGTTGGCCAGGATGGTCTCGCTCTCTTGACCTCGTGATCCGCCCACCTCAGCCTCCCAAAGTGCTGGGATTACAGGCGTGAGTCACCACACCTGGCCTGAAATCCAAATTTAACCGGATGTCTTTTACTTTTATTTGCTACCCTACCCCTACTTCCATCTCCAGGTATAGTTTCCTTGATGGCAAAACATGTTTCTCACTAGTCTCTGAATCCCTGAAACTAGCCCAATGCATGACAGTTCATACTCGGTTAATGTGAAGAGAAGGTAACTTATCTGGCTGCAGGGCTGAGAATGATTGGAGGGAGTTGTGACTGGAGACAGTGAGACCAGGTAGGAGGATGAGCAATAAACCATCCAAAAAATTATGAAGACTTCAGCAGAACAGCACTGGGGATAGGGAAAGGGGATGGATCTGCAGGATCTAAGGATTTGGTGACCAATGCTTAAGGGACATGACAGAGCTTAAGAAGTCTAGGAGATTGCCCAAGTTTCTGGCTGTGTCACTGGATGAGGTTGGTGCACTCACTGAGTAGGGAACACTGGGGAGGGTCTGGAAGCTGGACAGCAGGGAAGCTCATTGAGGAGCAGAGCAGGGTGGAGAAGGGTGGACAGCAGATCTGAAGGAGCAAATGGAAGACATCCAGTACAGGTATGTTAAGCCTGAGGTCTCCCAGGATATACAGATAGAGGTATTGGAATTACAGACTTGGGGCTCAGGTGAACGTTGTAGGCTGGAGATAAAATGTGAGCATGGTCAGCATGGAGGTGGTAACTGAAACCACGGGAGCAGACAGTGCTGCTCAGGGAGACAGTAGAATGGGAAGAGGAGAGAGAGTCAGTATCAGAGCTCTGAGGAACATGAGAGGCAGAGAGAGGAAGAGGAACTCAGAAGTCATCTGAGAATAAGCCTCTGGAGGAGTGGAAGGAGAACCCGGAGAGTATGGAACCAAGAGAGTCACAGGAAGACAGGTTTTCAAGGAGGACTGATACTATTGAATGCTTCTGAGAGTTCAAAGGACTAAATGGCCTTTGGCTTTAGTATTGACCAGAGTCACCTGTGGCCCCAGGAGCTATAATGTGCCACCTGGTGACAGGTTATAGCTACTATGTGGTAAACAGAGGTACAGCTCTGCAGCCTGTTTCCTTTGGGGAAAACCTTTTCTTTCTTGCTTGCTTCTTGCTTTCTCTCTTTCCCCTTTCTTTCTTCCCTCCCTCCTTCCCTTCTTCCCTCCCTGCCTCCTTCCTTCCTTCCTCCCTCCCTCCCCTCCTTCCCTTCACTCTCTTTCTTCCTTTTGACTTGGGTTGTCCTGAATTGCATACTGAGGCTAGTTCATGTGGGAATGTGTTTTTGGAGCTGTTGCTGTCTTGTTCCGGACTCTGAGATGTTGAGTACAAGCTGTCTGGAGCCCAGAATGCAGCCTCCAGCTGGGGTGGGCACTATTCCCTGGAAAGCTGGCAGCCTGGGGAGTGTCGACAGCCAGCACCTTTGGCTTGGGCTGTGGCCCTGCCACTGTGAGCATTGTCAGAGATGGCTTCAGTCGGTCTCCTTTACTGGCTCTGGAGCAGCCATGTCTAGTGAGTGGCAGGGTTTGGGGACTAGGCTAGGCTTTAAAGTCTCACCCGCAGGGGGCTGCCTGGCCCCAATAACCCTGGAATTGATAGAATGTCCTTCTCTGCCTGCAGCCAGCCCTCTGTAAACTGTATGGCCCTGGGGCCATTTTCTTTGCAGGAGGGAAGGTGGAACTAAGGATCCTGAATCCGTTTGGAGGCAGAGAGGGGCCGACAGGGTGTCTGAAGGGAGCAAAGGCATCAAAATGTTGGGAGCATCTAGAACTGGGGCAGTGAATGCAGAAGAGTGGGAGCACACACACATCTCTCCTCCTTGACCCAGAATGGGCACAGCCTTCAGAGAGCTCTTGCCAGCTCCTCACTGTAGCCTGGGTGAAGGGGGCACCTGTGCCAAAGCAGGCAGGCACACAGGCAGATTGGAAGGAATTTCTGTCAGTAGCATTAAATGCCCTCTCCGTCTCTCATGGTGCTCTCATCCATCCCCGGCTGCAGCTCCTGCCTCTGTGCTGACAGCTCTCACACCAGTCCGGCCCAGACCTTCTCCGGCAGCTCCAGACCAGCAGATCCCACTCCCTCCTGACAACCCCTCTGGATGTCCCACAGTTCCTCAGACTTAGCATCCTTTCCGCATCCATGCCCCCATCTCATTTCCAAAGAAGAAAAATCACAGAGGCCTCCCCAGTACAAATGTATAGGACGTGGGAAACAAGGTTTCAAAGCATATCCAGAAAAGCTCAGGGACAGCCCTGGCCTTTTGGAGGTGACTTGGGGTGGTGTGAGAGGCCAGGGTCAGCACTAACTTCTCCTTTCTTCCCCACAAAGGTGTGGACTTCTTAGCTTCCTGTTCTTTTCTTTTGTTTTTTTCTTTTCTTTTCTTTTTGAGATGGAGTCTCGCTCTGTTGCCCAGGCTGGAGTGCAGTGGCACTATCTTGGCTCACTGCAACCTCCGCCTCCCAGGTTCACGGCATTCTCCTGCCTCAGCCTCCTGAATAGCTGGGACTACAGGTGCCCGCCACCTCGCCCGGCTAATTTTTTTTTTTTTTTTTTTTTTTGTATTTTTAGTAGAGACAGGGTTTCACCATGTTAGCCAGGATGGTCTCGATCTCCTGACCTCGTGATCCGCCCGCCTCGGCCTCCCAAAGTGCTGGGATTACAGGCTTGAGCCACCGCGCCTGGCAGCTTCCTGTCCTTTTCATAGCACTTGCTAAATTGAATTTAAATAATTTTTACTGTAACTGCTTACTTATTGTCTGTCTCTCCTGGTTGAAGCTTCTCAAGGGCAGGGATCATGTCTGTTTTCACTTCTGTATCCTTGGCATCTATCTTATAATCAGTATCTGACATATAATAGGTGCTTAATAAATATTTGTTTGAGTTAATGATTATTCTTATTCATCACCCAAGATGCAGATCCTTCTGGGGCCCTTATCCTTTCCTGCCTCCTTATCCCCATGGAGCTCTGTGCTTCGTTCACCGGAGCCAGTACCCCACCGCACCCTCTCCCAACCCTCAGCTTTTTTTCAGATGCCCTCATGCTCTGGGCTGCTTTATGGAATGTGGATAGTGAGTTAACCATGCTGGACTGTCTGCAAGCAGATGCATGTGTATATCTGACAAGGCATTTTCAAGACAATTCCCTGGATGGTAAGACACTGATTAATGACTGTGGGGTGGGACAATGGGTGCTTCTGTGTCTTTACACTAAGCGGGGCCTCAGAGATGCCACAGGTCACATAGACAGGGCTTTCTCCACAGAAGACTCTGCAATCTCTTTCCTCAGAGGTAAGTCCAGGCCCAAGTGAGCAGCCTGCCAGGACTAGTGACTGCACCCTTGCTGCCTGCCCTGCCCCTGCCTGTGTTCCATGCCTCCCATCCCGGAGCTGCTGGGTGGGGGCCGGAGAACCAGGTCAGGTCTGTGATTTCTGAGTCAGCCTGAGGTGTGTGAATGCGATCAGCAAGGCATAATCTCCATCTAACCTCTTCTCCCTAGCCCCCCACTGCCCAGGAAAAGGATCTGACAAGCCACAGAAGTAAATAAATAACTTAGAAATAATAAATAGGGGCCAGCTCCCGTGAGTGAGTACAGGCCAGTTCCAGCACAGGCGCTTTCAACCAAGCAACTGCAATATGTGTCCTTCAAAGGCTGTCCCCAAAGTGCCTGGGCAGGGGCTGATGCCTCAGCCACTGTAGGGTTCATCAGAGGAGGAGTTCCAGGTTCGAGGCCTGGCCAGTGCCAGAGTCTGTGAGAAGTGGGTCCGAAGGGCTCCATAACTGAGGTCTCTGGTGTCTTTTAGGCTGGGATGGCAGGGTGAGGGCTCTGGGGCTGCTAGTCAGTTGTCCCTCCACCTGTCCAGGGATGATGTCCATCACTCGCCGGCAGGGGTCTCTCAGCTCTGAGGCCTCCGTCCCTGGCTGAGGCCGCTGGCTAGTGAGACTCTGCGGGAGAGTCCCAGGCAGGAAGAGCCATCGGTAAGGGTCCAGTATGCAAAGCCCTGGAGTGAGCCCTCAGCCCAGGCAGCCGCAGGCGGTGGCCGAGAGACGGTCCACGGTTCTCCAGGTGCTATTGACGTCCATGAAGGAGACCGCTTCGTAGCGCGTGGGTCGGCAGCAGGGCTGGCTGATGGGCCGGGAGCCCGGGGGCGGTCGGAGAGCCCCGGCGCCCAGTAGGCTGGCCAGGCTGAGGTCGTGCGGAGAGCGCGCGCGGCGGCAGGAGCCGCTGCAGAAGCGGAAACGCACCAGCTCGTCGGAGCGGTGGCCCAGGCCGAGCGCGCGCACCGGCACCAGCTGCGAGCGCAGGCGGCAGCCCCGCGCCCCCGCGGCCCGAGGGCGGCTGCCCGGGCCCCCAGCCCGCGCTGCGCGGCCTCCGCGGGGAGGAGCAGATGGGGGCGCGGGCGGCGGCGGCGCGGGACGAGAAGGCTGCGGCGGCGGCCGCCGGGCTCTTCCACTGCACCAGCGGGCCGTGCTTCCCCCTGGAATGAGACCCAGTCACGCGCGGTGTCCCGGGCCAGCCCCTCCCGCCCCATCGCCCTCTCACCTACCCGGCAGGTGGCCGGCAGGGGGCGCCAAGACAGGCGCGGGGCCTTCGCGGGGGGCAGGGCTGGGGGGCGCGGGTCCCAGGGAGGCCTCTGCGACGCTGATCAGCAGAGCCAGAGCGGCCAGGGTGGGCCACAGGGCAGGCTGCGCGGAGAGACCAAGTGGAGTCTCAGGGAGAAAGAGGGCGCCCAGGTGGGCTTGGGGAGGGAGGACCTCAAGGAGGGGCTGGCCTTGGGCTGAGATCAGGCCGGGGATGGGCTCCTAGCTGTGTGGAGGGGAAGCTCAGGAAGGGCCTAGGTTCCAGTATAATGGGTTTGCTGCCTCTGGGAGCCCAGAGGAGGAATCACCTGCGTGCACCGACCATTCAGAGAAGTCCCGCTCCTCCTCCCATTCACCTGGTCCCTCCCTGACCATTTCCCCTCCCACACCTAACCGCTGCGCAAGCCAAGCCCTGCTCTCCCTCGCCAGTCAAGCTGCCTTTCCTCAGCATCAGGTAGGAGTCACTGGGAGAAGCACTCACCTGCCGTCTAGGCCAGGGGCAGTGGGACAGCGCGGAGAGGCCTCCAAGTCCAAGTTCCATCTCTATCAACACCAGGAGCGCCCATCAGCCTTTGTTGAGCTGTTCCCCCACCCTCCTCTTGAGGCAGCTTGCAAATTAAGAGATGAGTTATCTTTTGGGAGGTCGTCCTGCCACCCCAGTTTCTCCAGGTGAGGAACAAGGGGCCTGGACAGCTGAACTCAACTCAGCAGAAGTAGCTGCACTGGGAACTTTACTATGTGTTAGGTGCTTGGCGGCTATGGTTTCACAACTCCATGAGGTCAATGGTTTAATCCCCTTTTTCCAGATGAGCAAACAAGGCTCAGAGAAGCTCAGAGGTTGTCTAAGGTTACAAGGTCACACAGCTAGAGGGGAGAGAGGGGTCCTCTTTTCCCAGAACCTTCCCGCTCTGTGCTGTAGGGCTGGAGATGCTGGAAGTGGCTGGAGGGAGTTGTAGCTGGACACACTTGGTCCTACAAAGGCCTTCACCCCAGGCTGCCAGAAAGGAAGCTGAGGCCTGGAGAAGAATTAGGGTGCTAGTTGGTCACTCTAAGAGTTATCTAATGACAGTGAGCCCCAAGCCTCAAGCTGTGCTGCCCACCCCGAGCTGCTTCACCTTGCCCCTCTGTGAACTGTGTTCTGGACCCAGAGCCACCTGAGTTCTCTCCTCTGACCATAGGGGTCCCCCGATGATCACAGAGCCGGGACCCTCGGAAAACATGGGGCCTGGGCCATGGCTTCCTGTGGCCACCAGGGGGCAGAGCCTGCCAAGCCCAAGCAGGGTGGGCTCTTCCATCCCCTCAGCTACACTCAGGCCTGAGCCACTCCCAGGAGGGCCAGCTAGGCTTCCATATCAGCCTGGTCTCTGAGAGCTGAGCTACCCTGAGAGCTGGTCTAGGGCTGTCCCCCTCCCAGCCTCCTATGGATCTGGCAGTCTAGTCATGCTCCTAGAAGTTTCCCCCTTGAGCCATCGTTCCTGATTCCAGCCAGCCGCTCCTGAGCTCCCACTTCCGGCACTCCCAAACACCCTTTTGGGGCTCCAGAGCCTTCATAAGTCCTCATTAGCCAACCTCCTTTTGGGTCCCAGCTGCCACCCTCATCCCCATCCTCTAGCACACAGAATGCCTGCACACCTGTGGAACAGACCCCCAGGCCTTCCTGGGGTGGTCCTCCAGGTCCTGGTGTGTGACTCTTGGCTAAGTGGAATCAGGGCCTCCAGGCCAGGCCAGTGACTGCTCTCCGTGATGGAGGGAAAGGCAGGCAGGGCAGCCTTAGGAGCCCTCTGCGCTAGGGGGAGCCCGGGAGCAGGTATCTTGAGGGCAGCTCAGGCCCTGCCTCCTACCTCCTTGTGGTCTAGGGCCATTTGGTTCTCTAGCCCTTGCCTCCCCATCCACCAGCCCGCTACTCACCACGGGGTCCTGCACCGTGTTCTTCTAGGTACCTTTCCGGGGACCAGTGCTGGGCTTTCCCCCGAAGCTCAAACGGCGCATGCCCAGGACTGTGCACCTCGCAGTGCCTCTTTTAGCCAAAAGTGTGGCCTTGGCAGCCAGTCTGCTCCCTGTAGCGGCAGCGGGAGCCTCACATTACAGTGGGCCGGCAAGGCCAGCACAGTGCAACAAGCGACAAGAGGAACTGAGGGGCTGGGAGGGGCAGAGAACTGTGCCGAGGGCCCAAGAGAGGGAGGATGCAAGAAACGAGATCGGGGGGTGGTCCTGTCCACTCCCCCAGCCCAGGAGCGTCCATCCAGGGCTGGCACCAGAAACAGGCAAGTGGGCTGGCTTACCTCGGGTGTGGGGCTCCAGGTCCGGGTGGCAGCGAGGGCTGGGGCCCAAGGGACCTGCTGCTGGCGGAGCCCGCGGGCCTTGTCTGGAGGCCGGGCCCAACTCCATCCCTCAGCAGCCTCATGCCCGCCACCGCAGCCGTCCGGTGTCAAATTCCAGCCCCGGCGTCACCAGATCCTGGGGTGGGGCTGGGAGCGCCCCTGCCCCGCCCCACCTTTCGGGGCTCACCTGGCTGCTCCACCCGTCGGATCCAGTCCCCCCCTAGCTTGGCTAGGTCCCCCTAGGTTGGGAGGGGGGTAGATGCTAGGAGGGGCCCCTCGGATATGGAGAGTGGAGAACTCGAGCGGTGGAGAGGCACGGAAACTGGGAGTTGAGTTTGTAGACACGCGAAGTAGAGAGCCGGGAGGCCGGGCCGAGGGCGGGAGAAAGTGAGTGAGGGCGGGGAGCAAGAGGAAGGCCGGTCCCTGCATGCGGCGGCTGACTGCTGGTGCGTGCAGATTTGGGGGTCCTGGCTGTCTGCCCTGCAGCAACTGCTCTCTGCTCCACCCGATTCTTCTCTCAGCGGCCAGTTCACCTGCCTCCTTGGGTTGCTAAGCCTCTGCGCAGAAGCTTTCAGGGTTTGACTCTGCTCTAGTCTCCGCACAGCTCACCTCCTGTGCTGCTTAGGGCTTGGAGTATGGACACTCTTGCAAACACGGCGGTCACTGGGGCACAGCAAGGGCAGTGTTGGCAGAAGTGTGTACTGAGGGCTGAAGGCAGGGGTCACAGAAGAGGAACATCCGAGCTGAGGCTTGAAGTAGGTAGCTGGAGGGCAGCATTTCAGATGCCTAATTATGGCAATTTGGCAAGTGGGGTGAGGGCTGGGTGAGTAACATGGATGAAAAGATCCTAACACTGGGGACCATGGGAGGGTTTTGAGCAGAATGATGTGATCAGACAGATATTTTTGTGGATGCCTCTGGCTGTAGTAAAGAGGATGGGGTTGGAGAGAAAGGTGGAGGCTGCTGCGGAAAGAGGATGAGGTCTGATGCAGGGCGTGAGGGAAGCGTGGGGCTGCCAGGCCCCGATCTGGAACACGCAATTTTGAAAATTTGTTGGTGCCTGACTGGACAGGCTGAGGAGGTAGGTAGGCCCTGCAAAAGTGTGCCTTTGGCAGGGTGACTTGGGGGAGGGGTACATCCCGGCTCCTGGGAGGAAAGGCAGGGGCTCATGAGTTCAGTGTTGGACATGTTGAGTTGGAAGGGCCTGTGGATTATCCAAGTGGAAATGTTCAGGAAGCAGGTGAATTTGTAGCCTGGAGGGAAGCACAGGGAGCTGCGCTGTCAAAGGTAATTTGGGAATTGCCAACCAACTGGCAATTGGAAGGGATGAGAGTACTGGGGATGAGTGTGGACTGGCTGTACCCTGGCTATGCTTCAGAACTACTGAGGACCTTTAAAACCTACCCACCCGGGCCTCAACCTAGACCGGAATCAGACTTTCCGGGTGGACATGTGCAATTTTCAAATTGCACAGGTGATTCTGGTGCATGGCCAGGGCTTAGAACCATAGCTTGTTTGAAAGTAGTTTCCTGCAGTGGTGAGGACTAGAAGTCAGACCACAGAGAACTGCTGCTGGAGGTGGTGGGGCTGCTGCAGGTGTGCCAGGAGCCCCCTGGGATGGGAGGCCAAGCAGGGAGAAGTCTGCTCTGTCACCTCCCACAACCGGCTGCTCGGTTGGGGCACCTGCCTTGGGGCTTTTTCAGCCAGCGATACCTCTTATGGGCATTCAGCCTATGCCCTGTGCATCTCCATGGGGCACCATCCAGGCAGGAACATGTGCATGGCAGTGGCCTTATTTCCAGTAGAATATGGAGGAGGTTTCTGGGTTGACCTGTCCCTCAGTCAGGGCCTCCCTTACCCGCTGCTTCTGCCTAAGGCCAGCCACAGTGGGAAGGAGCATGTGGGAGGCTGCTGGTCCCTGGGATGGCCAGGACTGCAGCCTTAGGGCTCACCAGTGGGAGGGCAATCCAGGGCTGCCTGGACTCTTAGATTGGGGTGGGCAAGAGAGAGGTGCAGGGGCCAGCTACCCCACTTACTGCCTGCCAGTGGCAGTGTGATAGGAAGCTCACTTCATGGCCTCAAGTGCAGGCGACAGTCTGGTCTGTCCATTCTCAGGCCTGCCTGGGGATGCTGGGGAAGAGAGAGATCGGACTCTAGGACTCTTAAGAAGGTGAGGTGACCTCTTTTCTAAAGTATGACAGAGGATGCCTAGAGGGGGGCTGAAGGGAGAGGGTGTGCCTCTGTGCTAATGATGGGGGTGGGGCATGTCCTTCCCAGAGGGCCAGGGTGTCGGTAGTAGGGTAGGTCAGTGAGCCTCTGCTTGCTGCAGGGGCTCAGCAGTACATCTTTCCTGTGCTTGCAGGAATATGTCCTTCCAGAGGTGGGACTCTGGCAACCCCAAGGCAATGTCCTAGGGCTCCAGTCCTGTGCCTCTGTCTCCTCTAAGAGCGTGCCCTGAAACCTCTGGTCTCAAAGCAAAGAGGATACAGCAGATGCCCCAGAGGCCTCTGGATGGCTACCTAGGTCCTGCATTGACACAAGAAGTGAAAGGGACCCAGGACTCTGTGGACTGGAGAGAGGGCCCGAGGTTTTGGTGTAGTTGCTGAGGCTTTAGGTTCCTGTTTCTTCCAGGAAAGTCAGAGAAGGCAAAGAGACCAGGCTCAGGGAAGAGCTTTATTGCTTCCACGGGGTGGCCTGGGATGGCTGCCACAGCTTGGGTAAGGTCCTTGGGCCTCACTTCCCTCTGGTCCAGGCTAAAGGCAGAACCCAACCACCTGGCCGTCTTGTTGCTGAAACCTAGAACATGTGGCAAGTTGGTGAGTCCAGGCCTGCGGTAGTCCTGTGGATCAGCTGCGGCTGTGGAGGGGAGCTCTTCCCAGCAGGCCGAGCCAGGCATCACCCTCCTGAGCTTTAAAGTTCTGCTGTAGCCCTAGGGCGGTCTTGTTGGCTCCAAAGGGACGGCTCCAGGGTTTCCCTATGGGACAGCTAGGGCTGGTGAGTGGGAATACCCCATCTTCTCCCCAAGAAAGGCCAAACAGTGTTATGAGCTGGAGGGGGCTGGCTTGAGATCCTGCCCACCACCCTGTAGCCCCAGAGCAAGCTACAGGCTGGTCATGGCACTCCTGCCCCACAGGGAGCTAACTGGTAACACTGCCTGATGGGCCCTCTAGTGGGCCTCTTCCTGCATGGCAAGTGGACCCAACTTGAGATCTCCAACCTTATTTAAAAATAAATTATCCCTACCCTCCCCCCTACCCAAATTCACAAAATGATAATACACCAAACACTGATTGGAGAAGTGATTCTGGCAGCAGCCTTGCTGCCCAGTGTCCCACTGCCTGCATGCTGGGTCTGCTGGGCACGGCCAGGAGCCTGCTGGCCGTCTGGCATCAAGGACCCATGCTGAATGAGGCTGAGTGCTGGTCTCTGAGACTGGCTGCTGAGCAGGCACAGCTCTGGCTGCTCCACCAAGGCCTTGCTGCCTCTGGGGCCCTTGGCACTGTCCTTCTCTGTGTCTGAAGACCCCTGTGTAGGTGGTGCTGGCTGCTGCTGCTCCTGGTGGTGCCTGGGCCTCTATGGCCGTGTGCTGGACCCACTCAGATGCCACTGCTTAGATCAGTGATGACGCGAGCTTTCACCAGCTTCCGCAGAAACTCTTTTTCTCGCTGGATATTGTGCGTCCAGGACTGAAAGGAGAGATGAAGTGATCATTGGAGCCTTTGCTCAAACCTTTTTTTTTTTTTTTGAGACGGAGTCTCGCTCTGTCACCCAGGCTGGAGTGCAGTGGCCAGATCTCAGCTCACTGCAAGCTCCGCCTGCCGGGTTCACGCCATTCTCCTGCCTCAGCCTCCCGAGTAGCTGGGACTACAGGCGCCGCCACCTCGCCCGGCTAGTTTTTTGTATTTTTAGTAGAGACGGGGTTTCACCGTGTTAGCCAGGATGGTCTTGATCTCCTGACCTCGTGATCCGCCCGTCTCGGCCTCCCAAAGTGCTGGGATTACAGGCTTGAGCCACCGCGCCCGGCCCATGCTCAAACCTTTACTGCCCCTTCTGGGGCTCGGTGCCCTCTTCCAGTCACCACTCTCCAATACTCTGTGACCGTGGAAATCTGAAGGTGGATACTGGTAATCAGTTGTGTCTACAAGGTAATGATGACCCTGCTCTAGGAGTGCCACAGCTCATCCTCCTCCCTTCCCAAGGCAGGGAAAAAAGAACCTTCATACCCCTTTCCTTGTCCAAGGAAAACCGTTAGGCTTCCCAACCTCCCTCCTCAGTGCTGGCGGAAGGACCTTGTTCCCACAGACTTCAAGCCACTTCCTGTCAGGAAGCACCTAGGTTATAGACACCCTGCGGGCAGGCAGTGTGAGTCATTGAAGTCCAATAGCAAGGGGTGGTTGAGTCACTCGCTGGCCTGATGCAATCTACTCTCCAGGCCTGGGGGTGGCGGATGAAATCCTGCCTCCCAGATCAGAGGAGCCATGGGGCCTGCAGAGAGATGGGGAATCTTTTTTAGAAAATTAAAAATAGGCCGGGCGCGGTGGCTCACGCCTGTAATCCCAGCACTTTGGGAGGTTGAGACGGGCGGATCACGAGGTCAGGAGTTCAAACCAGCCTGACCAACATGGTGAAACCCCGTCTCTACTAAAAATACAAAAATTGGCCAGGTGTGATGGTAGCGCCTGTAATCCCAGCTACTCAGGAGGCTGAGGCAGGAGAATCGCTTGAACCCGGGAAGCAGATGTTGCAGTCAGCTGAGATCGTGCCACTGCACTCCAGCCTGGGCAACAGAGAGAAATTCTGTCTCAAAAATAATAATAATAATAATAATTAAAAATAATTTTTAATTGAAAGAATAATTGTGTATATTTTTGGGGAAGAATGTGACATTTTGATAGATGTATACATTGTGAAATAATTAAATCAAGCCAACCTTACCTACTTACTAATTTTTTATGGTGAGCACATTTGACTATAGTTAATAATAATGTCACATATTTCAAAATTACTAGAAGAGGCTTCTGGGGAAGACTGTACGCAGGATAGGGTCCTTTCCTAACCCCAGGACTCTCACCAGAAAACTTTGATGAAAAAGGCTTGATTGAATGAATGGATGAATGACAACAGCCTTATCAGAATTTGTCCCCAAGTGACCTCTCTGTTGCGTTTGTCAGCATTGAGCTTCGCCATAACTGTTTATTATTTATTTATTTGTTTATTTATTTTTTGAGACAGAGTTTCACTCTTGTTGCCCAGGCTGGAGTGCAGCAGCGTGATCTCAGCTCACTGCAACCTCTGCCTCCCAGGTTCAAGTGATTCTCCTGCCTCAGCCACCTAAGTAGCTGGGACTACAGGTGTGTGCCACCATGCCCAGCTAATTTTGTATTTTTAGTAGAGATGGGGGTTTCACCATGTTGGTCAGCCACTATTTACTGGTGCTGAGACGTGACCTGGATGCAATGCCCTGTGCCTGTAGTCCCAACTACTTGGGAGGCTGAGACAGGAGGATCATTTGAGCTTAGTCCACCTGGGCAACATATCCAGACCCCATCTTTTGAAAAATAATAAATAAATGAATTTTTAAAAAATAACTTATGGCTCTGTCTAGCCCTTATTCTGATCCAGTCAACCCTCTCCACCTTCCAAATCTTTTACATCTGAAACTCAGGCAGTCATCAGCCCAATTCCCAGTATTCCTCTTCTCAGCATTCCCTTCAACCTCTTGTGCTAACCACAAACCCAGCTGCCCCGAACGACAGTGCCCCCAGACTCCCTCTCCAGTGCTGATCGTTTCTTCCCTCACATTCCACAGTCCACAGCCTCTAAAGGCAGGGTCTTCCTTACACCCCATCGTCCCTCCAGACTCCCTAAAGCCCTCCAGCCCCTTCAAGGCTCCTGTCATCATACTCTGCCATCTGCACTTGCCCCTCCTCATTGTGGACCCCTGGGTGACTCATCCCCATTCTTTGAAGATGTAAACACCTGGCTCACTGTCTCTCTTTGAGGGTAGGGACTGTTAGGCACAGAATAGGTGCCTCAATATTTGTTGAATGAAATCAGGTTTGACAGGGAAAACAGAGGCTTGGAGGAATGGCAGGGCCAGGATTCAAGCAGATGTGGAAACTCGTTTGCCTCTTTACTTCTCCCTCATCCTCATCACTCCTCTGGAGAAGTAGTAACCAATTTGATGGGTCAGGGTCAACAGCACCCATTAGGAGTCACTGAGGGCTAAAAGGTCAGCAGAGGACTGGATATTTGATGATATTAAGGAATTACTGTTCATGTTTTTAGGTGTAATAATTTTAAAAATTGTCCTTATCTTTTAGAGAAAATGAATGAAGTTTTTTGTTTTGTTTTGTTTTGGTTTTTGTTTTTGAGATGGAGTTTCACTCTTGTTGCCCAGGCTGGAGTGCAGTGGTGTGATCTTGGCTCACTGAAACCTCCACCTCCCAGGTTCAAGCAATTCTCTTGCCTCAGCCTCCCAAGTAGCTGACATTACAGGCACCCGCCACCACTGGCTAATTTGTATTTTTAGTAGAGACGGGGTTTCACCGTGTTAGCCAGGATGGCCTCGATCTCCTGACCTCGTGATCCGCCCGTCTTGGCCTCCCAAAGTGCTGGGATTACAGGTTTGAGCCACCGCGCCCAGCCCGAAGCTACACTCTTAAGCACTCTGCATGGAGTGTGGTGCAACCAATGCTGGGAGCCTCACAGCCAGTGAAGTTTTACATGTAATGGAGGGACAACAGAGATATGGCAGGTGGAAGCAAGTGAAAAGACTCCATCAGAGAGGGCTGCAGGGAAGGCAGTGTCTTACCTCATTCCTACATCAAGGCAATCCCTAGGTCCTACTGAGTTAAAATCCTATTTCTTGCCTCTGTCTCATCTCATTATACTTCCAGCCTGGACTTCTGGCCTCTGACTAATCGCCTTAGCCAAAGATCTGGATCATCGCCTCCCTCATCACCTCTCTCCTTATTGTCTCAGCCAAAGATCTGGTTCAGGAGTCACCATCTCTTGCCCAAAGTGCAGCAACTCCCAACTAGGTTCTGTCCTGCCTTGCCCCCTCTCCTTCATTCTGCAGCCACAGTGATCCACTACATGCTAATGTAAGGCCTCAGACTCACCCATGGCTCCCTACTGCCTTCTAAATAAAGTGCAAACTCCTTCCATGGCATAGAAAGCCCATTACGATTTGGCCATTGCACATGTCTATGGCTCTCACCCTCTGCATACAACTTTACATAAAGTTTACATAAAAGGCCTTTGTAAAAGACCAAAGATATAAGAAAACATAGAAGCCAGGAGGCTGATAAAAGCTGTGAGTGCAATCTGAAGTGGGTGGGGACAAAGCAGCAAGAAGGCACGTGAAGCATGGCAGGGATGGAAGATTTTTGGGGCCATGGTGATGGTGAGGCAGTTCTAGAATGTCCCAGACCCAGAATGAGCTTCTCACTCCTGAACCATATCCCAGACAGCAGGAGGCCCAGGTGGAAGGCTGTTTCTAGCTTCCTATGAGATTTCCAAGTGCCTTGTATATCCTTGAAATAACTCCCAATCACTTGAGGTAGTTGGAATAAACCTGCTGTAGAGTGAATGCTTATGTCCTCCCCACGAATTCATATACTGAAACCTAACCCCCAATGTAATGGAATTTGGAGGTGGGGGCCTTTGGGGAGGTGATCAGGTCATGAGGGCAGAGTTCTCATGAATGGGATTAGTGCCCTTATAAGAGTCAGGGCCAGGCACAGTGACTCATGCCTGTAATCCCAGCACTTTGAGAGGCCAAGGCAGGAGGATCGCTTGCGGCCAGGAGTTCAAGACCAGCTTGGGCAACATAACAAGACCTCATCTCTATAAAAAATAAAAAAAATTAGCCAGGTATGATGGCACACACCTGCAGTCTGCTACTAAGGAGGCTGAGGTGGGAGGATCACTTGAGCCCAGGGGCTTGTGGCTGCAGTGAGCTATGATCACACCACTGCACTCCAGCTTGTGCAACAGAGTGAAACCCTGTCTCAAAAAGAAAAGAGAGAGACTCAGGTGAGCTGCCTTGCCTCTTCCATCATGCAGGGAAAGTGAGAAGACAGCTGTCTATGAACTACCTCTCTGGTGAGTCCTGACCAGATACTGAATCTTCCCACACCTTCATCTTGCACTTCCCAGCCTCCAGGACTGTGGGAAATGAATGTCTGTTGTTTAAAAGCCACCCAGACTATGGTATTCTGTTATAGCAGTCTGAAGGGGCTAAGAACCAAAAAAGTCTTATACAATATAGATGGTACCTGAAGACATGGACAGGGATGTAAATCTCCCAGAGAACATGCAGAGTGAGAAGAGAAGGCTGTCTGAGATGGAGTCTTGGCTAGTGCTTTTTTTTTTTTGAGACAGGGTCTTAGTGTCACCCAGACTGGAGTGCAGTGGCGCAATCATGGCTTACTGCAGCCTCGACTTCCTGGGCTCAAGTGATCATCCCACCTCAGTCTCCCAAGTAGCAGGGACTACATGCGCACACCAGCACTCCCATACAACTTTTCCTTTCTTTTTTCTTTTTTCTTTTTTTTTTTGAGACAGAGTCTCACTCTGTCACCAGGCTAGAATGCAGTGGCGCGATCTCGGCTCACTGCAAGCTCCGCCTCCTGGGTTCAGGCCATTCTCCTGCCTCAGCGAGGATTACAGGCGCCCACCACCACACCTGGCTAACTTTTTGTGTTTTTAGTAGAGATGGGGTTTCACCGCGTTAGCCAGGATGGTCTCCATCCTTTGACCTCGTGATCCGCCCACCTCGGCCTCCCAAAGTGCTGGGATTACAGGTGTGAGCCACTGCGCCCGACCTTTTTTTTTTCTTTTAAGACAGTCTTTCTCGGTCACCCAGGCTGGAATGCAGTGGTACGATCTCGGCTCACTGCAACCTCCGCCTCCCAGGTTCAAGCAATTCTCCTGTCTCAGTCTCCCAAGTAGCTGGGACTACAGTTGTCCGCCACCATGTCTGGCTAATTTTTGTATTTTTAGTACAGATGGAGCTTCACCATATTGGCCAGGCTGGTCTCAAACTCCTGACCTTAGGTGATCCACCCGCCTCGACCTCTCAAAGTGCTGGGATTACAGGCATGAGCCACCGTGCCTTGCCTCCTATTTTTCTTTCTTGAGACGGAGTCTCATTTTGTTGCCCAGGCTGAAGTGCAGTGGTGTGATCTCAGCTCACCGTAACCTCGGCCTCCTGGGTTCAAGCGATTCTTCTGCCTCAGCCTCCTGAGTTGATGGGATTACAGGCGCCCACCACCATGCCCGGCTAATTTTTGTATTTTTAGTAGAGACAGGGTTTCCCCATATTGGCCAGGCTTGTCTTGAACTCCTGACCTCAGGTGATCCACCCACCTTGGCCTCCCAAAGTGCTGGTATTACCGGCGTGTGCCACCGCGCCCAGCCAGTTTTTCCTATTTTTAGTAGAGGTGGAGTTTCACCACGTTGCCCAGGCTGCTCTGAAAACTCCTGGGCTCAAGCAATACCCTTGTCTTGGCCTCCCAAAGTTCTGGGATGATAGGCATGAGCCACTGCGCCCAGCCATGATGAATTTTAAGGCGCAGATCAGAATCGATGATGCTGAGAAAGAGAATGTGCGTGAATGGTGAGTGAAATAAAAGGAACATTGGAAATTACTGACTCAGAAGTTCAAAGAGGAAGGAGTGGCCAACACAAAAAGTGTTTCTGAGAGATCAGGAAAGATGATGTTGTGTCCACTGGAATTGGCCACCTTGAGGTGGTAGCCTTGGTGGGAGCTGGGTCAGGTGTGAGGGGAGCCAGGCTGCGAGGGCTGAAGGGCCAAATGGGAGTGCAGTGCAGAGTCCTCTCTGTGGCTTCAGTTTCTTCACTGGAGGAGGGAGCAGCTTTTAGGGGCATGGAAGCCTCTGGAATAGTGGAGGGGGATGATGGAGAAGGATAGGTAAGAAGACTGACAAGCAGTAATGAGGGCTGAGACCAGAGCCCCCAGACTTACAGAAATAGGAATCTGCACAGATGGGAGGTTCCCTCCAACAACCTCCCATCACCCAGATGTAGCAGCAGAGAAGCTGTTGAAGCACTGGCCCAAGATTTCCAGGTTTCAGGCTGGGATCAGCGGAAGGCTGGTGGTCAAGGCGGAAGTGTGGCAAGAGAGTTCAGATTTTTCACATAGGGTCTTGGCTAGGGAGGGAGAAATGCCAGAAGAGGCTGGCTGACAGGCTGGAGACCTGTAATGTACCCTATATACAGATGCTTGGGAAGCAATTCTGGGTATGAAGAGCTTCAGTGCTTAGCTGTGGGGAAGGGTGGAAGAGATATGGAGAAGTCCTGAGACCCAGAGGCAGTGTTTAGTTGTGGGTTTTTTCAGGGGCAGTGGCGTCCTCTGGGGGAAGGCAGGAACTGCAGTAGAGAGGATGGCTGAGCTGGTGCTAGACAAGTGTTCCTGGCTGGGGAATGCAGCGAGGGGGAGGGAGGTACAGGACCAGGGCAGGGAGAGTCCCCTGGAAGGAAAGTTCAGGGAGAAGGCCCTGGGTTCAGTGGGAGGCTGTGGAGAGGGCACATAGGATCCTTGGTGTCAGGACCTTCTGGGGAGTTCTGGGCAGCCAGACCAGCCACTGGCTCCTCCCTTTACTACTGATTTATGCACGTCCCCCTCATCCCCACCCAGGGATTGCCCCCACACCCAGCCCCGAACCTCTTTGATGGCTGCCATGCGAACGGTCTCATAGTAGTGCAGGGGTGCGTTGGGTGTGCTCATGTCATAGCCAAATCCTGCAACTGCCACCTCGTCACAGCCGTGTAGTGCCATGGTCACTGCCACACTGCCAAGGGTAGGGATGTTCTGGAAGATGGGGGCAGGGGGAGAGAAGGTGTGCAGAGTTCAGCTGGAGGGCTGGGACAGCTGAGACTTCAGCCAGGCTCCCTAGAGCTAGCCTCCACGCCCAAGGACTGAGCCCTCTTTCCCAGAAAGCTATTTTGCAGAAACACTGCCCCACCCACCACCCACCCTTCCTTCCAAGGCACTTCTGACCCAGCTCTCTTCCTCCCTCTCCCGGGGCCCAGATATCTCACCCCCCGGCCCATGAGGCCATTGTTGAAGGGCAGGCCAATGAGGGTGAAGGCGGCCTCCTGGATGAAATATGGGTTGAGGATTCGAATCTCAGGGGGCTCCTTGGGCACTCGAGTGGCCACAGATTTCCAGAAGCCATCCGATGCACTCTGTGGACACAGCAAAAGCGGGCCTGAACGAGGCACACAGCTAGGGATGAGCCTAGGGGAGTGGCAGGGACCCCCAAGTAGGGACAGTGAGGTGGAAGCACAAGGCGTTTAATGGGGAACCCAGGGCCTGTGGTGTAGGAAGCCCATCTGTGTTGGGGGAAATGGGGTGTGTGACAGGGACAAGGGGAATGATGGTGAAGAGAGTATGTGGTGGTGCTCCAGTGTGTAACAGAGGAGGATACGAAGGGGCTTGTGGGGCAGGCACAGGACGTGGGATGCTGTGGGTGTGCTGCTGTGGCCTGAGGGGGCTCCTGGGCCAATGAGAAGACCCAGCAGCGCAGCTGCCCTGACTCCCTATCTGCAGCAGCTGAGGGACTGGGAGGAGCCTGCCCTCTCTCCTGTCTGCCCTCCTGTGCTCCCACTTCCCTTGCTGCTGTCTCTCCTGGCTCTCTCCATCGACTGTTCTAGAGTGGACCTGAAAAATGGAGACAGAGCGTGAGCAAGTAGAGCACAGCAGACCAACACTGCTGTTGACTAGAGTCGGGTGACTGGGCAACAAGCTCTCCAAGCCTGTTTCTTTAACCATAAAACAGGATCATTCTTACCTGAGGATCTCTGCACTGTACTAGAAAGGCATCACCTCTGAAATCCGACATCCCAGTGTCCATTCTGGGGCACAGCTTCCCCTCCTTCCAAGTCTCTCTCTTCCTCCCTCTCCATGACACAGAGGCCTTTAGCTCCCCAGCCCTGACTTACTGTTCAGTACGTCCACCCATCCTTGTCTGGACCCTGAAGTATAACTCTTGCGAACTGCTGCAGTCCTCTGCCCCTTGTCCTTCTAGTGCCCTAGTCTAGGGAAATCCCGAACTTGGGATCAACCCATACATCCTCTTTTTCTCCCTTCACAACTGGGCTCCTGAGCACCACTGGAGAAGTCACAAACCAACCCTGCAGGCTGGAGGCACTGCCAAACCACGGGCTCCAAACGAACTGTTATTTGCACAGAAAACCTAGAAGAATCAGTCGAGGGCAGTGGCTCACACGTGTAATCCCAGCGCGGGGGGATCACCTAAGGTCAGGAGTTCAAGACCAGCCTGGCCAACATGGCAAAAGCCCATCTCTACTAAAAATACAAAAAATTAGCCAGGCGCGGTGTCAGGTGCCTGTAATCTCAGCTACTTGGGAGGCTGAGGCAGGAGAATTGCTTGAACCTGGGAGGCGGAAGTTGCAGTGAGCCGACATTGTACCACTGCACTCTAGCCTGGATGACAGAGCGAGACTCTGTCCGAACAAACAAACAAACAACAACAACAAAAAAAAAAAAAAAAAAAAAAAAAAAAAAAAGAAGGAAAGAGAGAAAGAAAGCCTAGAAGAATCAACTAAACTTAGAATGGATAAAATAATTTACTGCAGCAATAGGAAACAGTCATCAGATATAACAAAAAGATCTTATTTGCAATCGTAACACAAAAGTCAACTATTGAGCAATAAACGTAAGAAATATGTGAACTATAGGAGGAAAACTATAATCCTTTACTGATATAAAAAGATGACTTAAAAAATGGGAAAGACAAAATCATATTCCTGGATGGGAAGACTCCAATGCCAGCTCCTCCCAGATTAATGTACAGGTTTAACATAATTCTAAGAAAAAAATCTCAGTAGGATGTTTTGAGATTTATCAAATGGAATCTAAAAACCCATCCAAAAGATTTATCAGGTAAACATAACACCCTCAAATTAAAAATTAGGTATTACAGTATATTATGGGTTTGCACTTATTACAATGATAGATATATATGATTCAAAACCAGGAACAGTGAAACAGGATCGCCTAGAGGCAGGTCAACATAGGTATAGGTTATAGAAACAAATGAGATTGGAAAATTTTCCATTTCGGAAGGTCTATTTACTTTCTCTCCTCACACCATACACAAAATAAGTAAATGTTTAAAAAGCAAAAAAAGGGAAATTTCGGCTGGGCGTGGTGGCTCATGCCTGTAATCCTAGCCCTTTGGGAGGCTGAGGCAGGCGGATTGCTTGAGCCCAGGAGTTAAAGAACAGCTTGGGCAACATGGAGAAACCCATCTCTATAGAAAATACAAAAATGAGCAGAGCATGGTGGCGTGTGCCTGTAGTCCCACACCATCAGAGGCTGAGGTGGGAGGACACTGGAGCCCTGGAGGCGGCAGCGGCAGGGAATCATCATCGCACCACTGCACACTCCAGCCTGGGTGACAGAGTGAGACCCTGTCTAAAAAAAAAAAGAGAAAGAAAAAAATTTGGATGTATATTTTATCACTGAATTATCTATACATTAATGCAATGGAAGAAATAAAGAAAAAGACATATTTTGACTTTATAAACATTTTTAAGTGCTTTGGCACATCAAAAATATATGCAAAATAAGGTTGGGTGCAGTGGCTCAAGCCTGTCATTCCAGCACTTTGGGAGGCCGGGCGCAGATCACTTGAGGTCAGGCGTTCGAGACTAGCCTGGCCAACACCATGAAACCCTGTCTCTACCAAAAAACACAAAAATTAGCTAGGTGTGGTGGTGGGCGCCTGTAGTCTCAGCTACTTGGGGAGGCTGAGGTGGGAGGATCGCTTGAACCTGGGGACGGAGGTTGCAGTGGGCTGAGATGGCACCACTGTACTCCAGTGTGAATGACAGAGTGAGACTCTGTTTCAAAAAAAAAAAAAAAAAAAAGCAAGATAGTATAGAGAGGGAAGCAAAAAAGTGGTAAAAATTTTGTCACAAATAGTAAGAAATGTGTATTTTAAAACCTCATGAAGAATCAACGAGGCCCCATAAAAATGGGTGAAGCACATAAACAAAAGGTTAATATAGCATGGAAAATTTTAACTCACTAATGACAAAGAAATGCACATTAAAATAACAAGTTATTATTTTTTTAAGCACTAAAATCTGTGTATGTGTATATTTGTGTATCTGTATCTTGGTGCTGGTGGTAGTCTGCTGAGGGAGAATTCTCCTGGACTGTTACAGGAATAAATCTGGCACAGCCTTTCTAAAACACAATCTGTGTGTTAAAGGCCTCAAAGCTGTCTGTATCTTATGACCTCAAAATTTTCCTTCTAAAAATAATCAAAATGAAGACCTTTGTAAAAAGCTCTTTATTACAGTATTACTTACAAAAGTGAAAAAACAGAAAAAAATCCAAAAGTTTACAACAGAGGTTTCATTAAATGATACATTTATGTAAAAGAATGTCATAGTTATCAAAATGGTATCTTCTAAGAATTTTGGGCCAGGTGCGGTGGCTGGCTCATGCCTGTAATCCCAGCACTTTGGCAGGATGAAGTGGGAGGATTACTTGAGCCCAGGAATTCAATACCAACCGGGGCAATACAGTGAGACAGTGTCTTTACAAGAAATAGAATAATTAGCTGGGCATGCGGCTGTGGTCCCAGCCACCTGGGAGGCTGAGGTGGGAGGATCGCTTGAGTTCAGGAATTCTAGGCTGCAGCGAGCCGTGATTGAGCCACTGCACTCTAGCCTGGGCGAAAGAGAAAGGCCCTGTCTCAAAAAAAAAAAAAAAAAGGAATTTTGTCTTATGGATGTACCATAATGTATGTAACCAACACTGTTGTTGGATGTCTAAATTGTTTCTAGTTTCCCCAGACCTCTTCCTTCTCCTTGTTCCCTATCCTCTACTGTCCCTCCAGTCTTCCAAACCAGCAACCTGGGAATTGACTTGAGATTCTCCTACACCTTTCCAGTCCATCCTTTCTTGTGCTGCTGGTCATCAAGTTCTTTTGAGTCTATCTACTTAGAACCCTACATATCCATCCCTTGATCCCAAACCCACTGCCACCACTTCCAGGGCAGGTCTTATCATCTTTCATCTGGACTATCCTAATGACTGGCCATTTACATTGTCTATCTTTTTGACCGCTAAACACCCCAAAGCCCAGTAGAGCAACTGAAACATAAAACTGAAACCTAAATGGTACACAACACATAACTGTAAAATTCTATTCACTTATTCAATGAGCATTAATGAGTGCCTGCGATGGGCTGCCTTTGCCTCCCAAACCACACTTTTCTGCCTCCCAAACCACTCTTTTCTTTCTTCCTTTCCTTCCTTTCTCCTTCCTTTCTTCCTTCCTTCCTTCCTCCCTCCCTCCCTCTTTCTCTCTCTCTCTCTTTTTTTTTCTTTCTTTCTTTCTTTGACCTAGTCTCGCTCTGCTGCCCAGGCTGGAGTGCAGTGGCATGATCTCGGCTCACTGCAACCTCCATCTCCCGGGTTCAAGCAATTCTCCTGCCTCAGCCTCCTGAGTAGCTGGGATTACAGGTGCATGCCACCATGCCCAGCTAATTTTTGTATTTTTAGTAGAGATGGGGTTTCACCATGTTGGCCAGGCTGGTCTTGAACTCCTGACCTCAGGTGATCTGCCCACCTCGGCCTCCCAAAGTGTTGGGATTACAGGCGTCAGCCACTGCGCCTGGCCTCTCAAACCACTTCCTCTCTGCCAGAATGATTTTCCATGTACAAATCAGATCACATCACCACTGCCTACAGAAGAGCTGAGCCTTTAGCCAGTAACCCATCTGTCTCTTGTTTCAGTCTCTGTCCATCTGAAGTCCCCACTTGCTAATTCATGCCCTACACTTTTGCTGGTGCTGCTCCTTGTCTCTAATGTCCTTCCCACCTCTATCCACATGACCCATCCATTTTCTAAGACTCAGCAGCTGCTTCTCCTTTATGTCTTTCCTGACCCCCTCCACCCCAAGGCAGAACTGACATCTAACCTTCAAAAGGTGGTAAAATATGGAGTTCAGATCCTTGGTCCTAGGATTTAACTTCAGCTCTGCTCACTCACCATGTGCAGATCCTGAGCAAGGAATGTACCATTTCCTTATGGACAAACGAGGGACACCATGACTATTTAGCTTACAAACTATTGCAAGAATTAAATGAGCCAATCCAGGCTGAGTGCACACTAGCCCCACAGGGCAGGGGCTCACATCTGATTCACCTCTGTAGCCCAGGGCCTGGTCCAGCATAGGCAACAAAGAGGCATCAGTGATGGTTACTAAAGGAGATCTGATCTCCACCCAGGGCCCCCAGTGACCAGCAGCTCTTCAGCCTCTTCTGCTGCTGCTCCTTTGGTGGACTGTCTCTGTTCCAGCCACTCCCTCCTCATGGCTCCCACCTCTGTGGCAACATCTCTTTCTCTGGCAAACTGTCTTCCAAAGGTCAGTTCAAAAGATGGGCCCTTGTGGCAAACTTCGGTTTCAGCCCGTCAGGCTGAACAAGCCGACCCCTTTTTCCTGCTCCTGTCTCCAGAAGTGGGGTGTGTGTAAGGGAGGGAAAGGGAGGGATGCTGGGAGACAGTAGGAAAGGGAAGGGTGGAGAAATAGTCAAGACCTTAGGCATAGCTGAGGGGAAGCCCCTCTTGGGTGGGCCAGATGTGGACTGACAGGAACGGCAGGCGCCAGCCTGTGCCAAGCACAGCACAGACCCTGTCCCTTCTCCAGACCCAGCAGGCCCCAACAGCTTCCCACCTGGGGTTCCTGCCCGTGCCTGCCCCGCACACACCTGAAGAGGAGGGAGAAAGCACAGGGGCTGCTCGGGAGGAGCAGGGGGAACCAGGACTGGGCACAGCTGGGGGCGGGTGTGAGGCGGCTCCAGGCTGGCTTCACAAGGGTTACTTTATTATCTCTTTAACTTTCACCCACTTCACAGGTACAGGCCCCAAGATGAAACACGTTCAAGGTCAAGCAGCCTGCAGGTGGCTGCAAGTGGATTGAAACCCGAGTGTCCTGACTCCAAAACGGCATTCTTTCCGCCATACCATTTATATCATCGCTGCAGCTCCCACCTCTGCAAGTCTGAGGGGTTAGGGCTCAAAGATAAAGGAGACCTCCCCTCTCTCCTCTAAGAGCACTAAGGGAGCTCTCAGGAGTCTCTCTGGTGCCCAGGTCCCATCTTTCAGAGGGTACCGAGGCCCAGAGAGGTGAGGGGACTTGTTAGGGTACACACATAGCTGGCGAGAATCTGCGCTGCGTTTGACTTCACAGCCTGGTTTTCTGCACGAGATGCCCTCTCTGAAACAATCCCTCTTGGTCTGTTCCATATGCTGTAAGTCCTGGATTTAAACCACTATCTCAAACGGTAGTAAATTTGATTAACTCAGTCCCCTTGGCGATCTGATGGGGAGGGGAAAGCTGCCACCTCTCTTCTCATCTTTACTCTTTCCTGGGAGGAGAAATGCCGGATGTGACTGCTTAGATTTGAGGATACTGAGTGTGTCACGATTACTGGTGTGAGATGAAAATTCTCTCCCACATAGGCAGCCCTTCCTGACTTGCTGCCTCTGCGTGGCAGGGAGTGAGCTGGGCAGGCCTCCTCCTTGGAGCAGGCCACCTCTGCCTCTGCCCTTCGTGGCTCACTGCGCTGAGGTCTTACTGCCCTAGGTTCTTACTCCGCCAGCAGCAGCTGAGAGTCATATTGGGACCCTGGGGGAAGGGGCCCTGTTTTAGGTCACAAATCCCAGGGAGCTCTGCACTGGAGAACTGGGAGCCCAACACAGCGCCAGTCCAGTGCTCCTTTTATTCTTTCTCATCTGCCACTGTCCTGGTGTAGTTTCCTCAGAGATTTCTGGGAAAGGAGAAACAGTAAGACTAAGACATGGTTTGGGCATTTCCGGTTTCCCCAGCCACAAAAACATCAAGTACCAACAAAACTTCAGCCTGTTTCCTAAAAAAAAAGCTGTAACTCCTCTTCTCAGAAACACGTACACAGGCACATACACAGAACGTCTGTGTACCACTGCAGAGGCTTTGGAGTGTGAAAAACAGAGGCTCAATTCCAGCTCCACATCTCTGTGACCCGGGGCACATTGTGTCCTCTCTTTACACCTCAAGTTCCTTATGCATACAACAGGGCTGATAAGACCTACTTCCCAGATAGCTGTAAGGATTAGAGATGCTGTGCATTTTACAGCATCTGGCACAGGGTCTTGTATATAGCAAGCTCAATAAATCTTACTTATTATGATTATAGTGAGTGTCACACCAGGAGAGTGAAGCGGAGGGTGTGGTCAGCAACGTCAGCCACCGGAGAGGCCAGGACACATCCACACCTGCACACGTGCATGCGTTTGAATGGGAGAGCCAGCCTTCCCCCTGGCTCCCCACGGGGAGGTCTGCCTGCTGCTGGAGACACTACCAGGCCTGCTGCCAGCACACAGTCCTATTCCACAAGGCCTGTGCCTGCAAGTGTCCACATCTGGCCCAAGGCCTCTCACATCTCATTTCCCTAATCCACAGGACACAACAGAGGCCTATAAGGCCAGCCAGTGCTGCTGGTCTGGCATGGTCCAGCTTCTCCTCAAGGCCAGCTGTGGGCTGCATTCCTTGTTGAATCCCTCCTCCTTCAGGAATGCCCCTGCCTCAGTCAAGTCTGGACCCAGCTCTTCTGTGTGGAGCTGCCAGACTCCTGCTGATGCAACCTGTTCCGTTCTTGTCAGAACATCCAGGAGCAATGGGGAAAACATCTGGGAAGGAAGCACTTTCCCCACCAGGCTCCTGAGAGAATGTTTCCTGGTGTGCTCACAGGTCTGGGAGTAGAGATTAACCGTGGTAGGCTTTCACAGCAAGAGTAGGCAGATATGTCCACGCCTATGCTCCCTGCTGCTACTGCCTTAGGGTGGGCCACCAACTCTCCTGGGGTCACTCTAACAGCCATCAGCTCTCTCTGACTCCCTCTTGCTTTCCCTTCAGTTCATTCACATCCCTGCACAAATCTGATCTTGACACTCTTGGGCTTAAAATCTTCAGTGGCTTTCCACTGCCCACTGCAACAGCTTGCGTTGACAATTAGAGTGCAGGTCTTAGACTGTGAACCCTCACACCCCCAACTACTCTAACTCTGTGTCCCGAAGCAAGTTCTTTACCCTTCAAAGTCTCATTACCCTCTCCCATGCAGTAATACCAGCTTCCTTTATAGTGTTTTTGTGTTATGACGGTTTAAAGTCATGCATATAATATGTTTGGCACAAAGTCAGCTCTTGTTAGCTTCTGCTATTATTGGTCCTCAGGATAAAGTCCAGGCTCCTTGTTGAGACTTTGGCTTTTAAGACCCTTCACCATCTGTCCCCTGCTCACCTAGCGTCATCTCCAGCCACTGCCACCATATCCATGTAGGTCCACTCCTAACATTGTTGGGCCAAGGACAAAACTACAAATGGGTGTATTATACACATATCACATGTCTAAAATTTAATTTTAAATATCTCACAGTTATGAGGCAAGTTATCAAGATGTTAAATATATTCTAGCACCCTGCAAGGCTGAGGTGGGCAGATCACTTGAACTGAGGAGTTGGAGACCAGCCTGGGCAACATGGTGAAACTCTGTCTCCGCAAAAAAATACAAAAATTAGCCAGTCATGGTGGCACACACCTGTAGTCCCCAGCTACTTGGGAGGCTGAGGTGGGAGGATGGCAGGGGCCCAGAAGGCGGAGGCTGCAGTGAGCCAAGATCGCACCACTGCGCTCCAGCCTGGGTGATATAGCCAGACCTTGTTTAAAAAAGAAAAAAAAATATATCTATATCTATATCTATATATCTATATATCTATATATCTATATGTGTGTGTGTGTGTATGTATATATATATATATATATATATATCCTTCCTTGAAAAATGTCCGAGGACAGGTTTGAGTTTAGAATCCTGATCCTGGGAATCTGTTGTGTGGGACCATGGTGGTCCAGCCCAACTCCCACCCGTGGTCCCATCCCATACCATAAGAAGTCTTGTGCAAAACCCCTCTCTAAAAAAAAAAAAAAAAAGAAATATTACTCAGGTGTAGTGGTGAGGACCTATAGTCCCAGCTACTAGGAAGACTGAGGTGGGAGGATTACCAGAGCCCAGGGAGGTCAAGGCTGCAGTAAGCCGAGATCGTGCGACTCCAGCCTGGGCAACAGAGTAAGACCCTGTCTCAAAAAAAAAAAAAAAAAAAAAAAAAAAAAAAAAAAAGAAGTCTGTGCATGTGTGTAGACTCCTCCTCACTCCACACATCCAAGCTCTGCTCACAGCCTCTGCAGATACCCTCCTTGGGCTTAGGGTATGCAAAGAGAGTTAATATTCTGCCCTCAAGAAGATGGAAGTGGACTTGGACTTGGCACTGTTAGGGCAAGAAATTCTGAGGTCTCCATTACCTGATAGTGGTCTCTCAAGGCAGATGGGCCTGGGGTGGGCACATTCCTCTTGGCTCTGCATATTCTTCTTTACTCCATGGCAAAGGCTGTGGTCAGAGGAGGGCCACAGTGGGGCCTAGGGCAGATGCCTCTCTCAGGTCAAGGGCAGTATCATGCCCATGCCACACTCGTTATACTGAATTATTTTTAATTCACTAAATACACCATGCTCTTTGCCAACGTTGTTCTCTATGCCCAAAATATCCATGTTCATCGGTATCCTGAAGGCCAAGAAACAAGGTGGCAGGACCCTCCTGATCAGGTGGCATCTGTACCCTTGGGCCCAGGCCCTGTTGCTCTCGCCGACACGCTCACTCCTCATCCTGTGGTTGGGGTTCTGCCCAGCGGGCAGGCAATATTTATTGTGCTCATTCTCACTTCTCAGAAGGTGAATGTCATTGCAGATGAGCACAGTGTGTCACTGGTGTCCTGTGCATTGTCCTACTAGTTCTTACAGCAGAATAACAGGTAGCTATGCAGGGAGGCTTTCACGATTTCCATTTTATAGAAGAGGAAAATGAAACTCAAAGATGTGGCAGAAGAAGAGATTTGTTTTCAGTTCCTAACACTGAGGCCAGTGCTTTACCTGCTGATCCTACCTGCACTGAAGGTTTGGGGATAGCAGCTGTGTTGGCTGGTCCAGGTGCCCACACCCTCGGCAGGACTGCTGTGCTACTGCTTTATACTCCATCATGTAGTGAGACCATAACTCACATTAAAAAAAAAATCCTTAGGTAATATTTGGGTTTGGCTATTATAAATAACACTACAAAATATAAAGTAACACTACAATAAAAATCTTTGTGCACTGACTTTTCTTTCCTCTGGGTGATTGCTCTCAGTACCAAGTTCCATTTCCTTTCCAAAAAGCTGGTCCCTGTTTGTACTCTGACCAGTAGCCTTTGATACACCTGTCATTGCACTCATGCAGCATCATGTAGGATAATCTAACACATTATTTGAAAACATGGTAGGTGATAAATGGCAGCCTGTTTCCTTTACATGAATTTCTCTGACTGCTAGGAAGGTTAAACATATTTCTGTTGTTTACTAGTTATCTTTCTTTCTGTGTGATCTGTTCAGTTTCCTGTCCATTATCTGCTGGGATTCTAATGGCTTTCTTGTTAACTCTCATAATAACCCTTTGCCTGCCATATGTTCTAAATATGTTTTTTCAAAGTTGTGCGGCAGTCTTTTTGTGTTAACTTGAAATTCTAATATGTTATCAAATTTGATTTCTTCTAGCACTTCTGTGTCTTGAAAGTTCTTTCCTTCCAGGGATTTGATTTCTATCCTTACTTTAAACTTCCCTTTGGTTATATTTTTATGTTTCACTTTTTAGTCCATTTGGAATTTTGATGTATGCTACGAGGAGAGGGTCAGAAAACTTTTTGAAAGCTATATTTGGAGAAAAAGCGATGAACAAAAAGAAGAGCCAGCTTGGGGCGGTCCGTGTGATGCCAACAGGCAACTGAAAGGCAGAGTGCCAGGGACTGTTCAGTTCTTATTTCTTTATCAAGGAGAATGATCTCGGAACTGCATAAAGAAGATCAAATATGGCTAAGAGGAAAGAGATGCCCTGGAGAGGCAAGAAGAGAGCAAAAGGATGCGAGGGTCTGAACCTAAAAGAAAGACCTTTCAGGGCAATGAAAGGAGGCAGCCTCGCTGAGAGGAAAGAGCCTGACTGAGAGGCAGAGTTTGGAGTTAGAATCCTGACTCTCCTCGAAGGTACTGCTGCACTCTGGGCCTCAGTTTCCACATGTGCTTATTCTCTTATGTATACCAACTATGCCTCAAACACGCTGGAGGTGATGGCCTTACAGAGATCAACAGGACAGCTGCTGCCCTCCTGGCGCTTATAAGAGGGGCATCTCATACATCCATGGGCAGGCGAACGGGTAGAACACGGAGGCATGAAACAGGCCAGAGTGGAGAGGACATGCTGGGTGCTAAAGAGTGGCAAGGGTCGGGCGCAGTGGTTCACAGCTGTAATCCCAGCACTTTGGGACGCTGAGGCAGGCAGATCACCTGAGGTCAGGAGTTTGAGAGCAACCTGGCCAACATGACGAAACCCCATCTCTACTAAAAATACAAAAATTAGCCAGGTGTGGTGGTGGGCACCTGTAGTCTCAGCTACTTGGGAGGCAGAGGCAGGAGAATGGCTTGAACCTGGAGGGGGTGGCAGAGGTTTCAGAGAGCCGAGATCACGCCACTGCACTCCTGCCTGGGTGACAGAGTGAGACTCCATTTCAAAAAAAAAAAAAAAGAGTGGCAAGGAGAAGGGAAGGCTTGGAAGGGGCCAGATCATGGAGTTCTGTGCTGTGAAGTTGAAACTGAGTTGAGGTTGAGTCTGCTGGATTTAGAATCAGAAGGTCACTGCCAGGTGAGAGTGGTTTTGGAAGGCAGGATGGAGAGGTGGAGAAACAGACAGCAAACAGCCAGACCCTGGGACAGGCGATGACTTTTCCCAGAAACTTGAAAGAGAAGGGAGGTGAATATAAGCTAAAGAGAGGCCTTTTATTTTTAAGGTGAAAGAGACCCAAATACATTCATAGATGTGAGAGGAGGACCCGGCAAAGAGGTGAGAAAGGAGACATAGGAAAGAAGACAGTCCTGAGAAGGTGAAGGGAGATGGCATCCAGGACAGGAGAGAACTGACCATGAAAGGCAGAGGCACAGGAGGGATGGTAGAGGAGGAAGCAGGGATGAACGGGGATGCAGGTATGTTTGTAGATGGGAAGCAGGAAGCTGAGAGTTTTTGGCTGGTGACAACCTTTATTTTCCCTGTGCAGCTGGACACGCAATTTCTTTGGAATAGGATGGAGGTACAGCGGAATTGAAGATGATGAGGGTAAAGATCTGAGATGATCAAGGAACAGGGACAGGACACAGGAATGGGAAGCAGCACTGAGATGTTACTAAGGTAACACCATGTGTTACTACCTTGGCTGGAGCTTCTCTCCCTTGGGTGACATTCAGTCCCTGGTACTGGACTGGCTGGATGTGAAGGAAAGCACTGGGAAAGGGAGCTGTTGAGTGAGTGAGACTGTGCTTGAAGAATGGGACTCCATGTGATGTTGGTGATTGCTTTGGATTTGCTGAATCAATGAATAAATGGGAGGTGTTATAGCGCAATGGTTAAAGTGAGACACCTTCGGTCCAAAATGCGGCCCTACCGCTGACTACTACTCATAGTACCTGCCTTGTAAGGTTGTGGAAATAGCCGGCTGAGATGATGCATATAAACCACATCGTCCAGGGCCTGGTATAGAGAAGAGTTCAGTAAATGGTAGTTCTTACCATTCTCACAGACCACGGCAGATAGGAGCTGACTGATGGAGGATTCTAACCAGGAAGGTATGTGGTCAGATTTATTTATTAGGAAGATCCCTAAGGCAGTGAGATCTGAGTTTGAATTAGGCTTTACCACTTAACTAGTTGTGTGACCTTACACAAGTAACACATCCTCTCTGTACCCTAGTTTCTTAATCTCTAGCATGGGGATAATAACAGTACCTAGCCATAGGGTCATTATGAGAACTGAATGAATTCAAGGAAAGCTGATAAACTGAAGAGCTTAATAAGTGACAGCTATGATGATAATGATAGTGATGACAGAAGGAAGAGGAGAACAAAGGGAAGGAAAAGAAGCAGGGAGAGGAACAGGAGGAGGAGCAAGAGTGGTGGGAAGAGGAGCAGGAGGAGGAGGAAGAGTGGTTGGAAGAGGAACAGGAGGAGAAGGGGGAAGAGTGGCAGGAAGAGGAACAGGAGGAGGAGAAGAGTGGCTGAAACAGGAACAAGAGGAGGAGGAAGAGTGGTGGGAAGAGGAAGAGGAGGAGGAGGAGGAAGAGTGGCAGGAAGAGGAGCAGGAGGAGGAGGAAGAGTGGTGGGAAGAGGAGCAGGAGGAGGGGGAGGAAAAGTGGCAGGAAGAGGAGCAGGAGGAGAAGGAAGAGTGGTAGGAAGAGGAACAGGAGGAGGGGGAGGAAAAGTGGCAGGAAGAGGAGCAGGAGGAGGCGGGGAAAGAGTGGCGGGAAGAGGAAGAGGAGGAGGGGGAGGAAAAGTGGTGCAAAGAGGTGCAGGAGGAGGAGGGAGAGGAAGAGTGGCAGGAAGGGGAACAGGAAGAGGGGGAGGAAGAGTGGCAGGAAGGGGAAGAGGAGGAAGTGGAGGAAGAGTGGCGGGAAGAGGGGCAGGACGAGGGGGAGGAAAAATGGCAGGAAAGGGAAGAGGAGGAGGGGGAGGAAGAGTAGTAGGATGAGGAACAGGACGAGGGGGAGAAAAAGTGGTGGGAAGAGGAGCAGGAGGAGGAGGAGGAAGAGTGGCGGGAAGGGGAGCAGGAGGAGGGGGAGAAAAAGTGGTGGGAAGAGGAGCAGGAGGAGGAGGAGGAAGAGTGGCGGGAAGGGGAGCAGGAGGAGGGGGAGGAAAAGTGGCAGGAAGAGGAGCAGGAGGAGGGGGAGGAAGAGTGGCAGAAAGAGGAGGAAGAGTGGTGGGAAGAGGAGCAGGAAGGGGAGGAAGAGTGGTGGAAAGAAGAGCAGGAGGAGGGAGGGGGAGAGTGGCAGGAATAGGAGCAGGAGGAGGGGAAAGTGGCAGGAAGAGGAACAGGAGGAGGGGGAGGGAGAGTGGCAGGAATAGGAGCAGGAGGAGGGGAAAGTGGCAGGAAGAGGAGCAGGAGGAGGGGGAGGGAGAGTGGCGGGAAGAGGAGCAGGAGGGGGAGGGGGAGGAAGAGTGGTGGGAAGGGGAGCAGGAGGAGGAGAATGACAATGGTAATAATTATGAGGCAGTGACCAAGAGCTTACAGCAGACAGTGAGGAAGAGGAGCTGAGGGAGTTCCCATTCTTGAGCATTTTTATCTGAAGGCAGAGGAGCAGTGGTGGAGAATCCTCGAAGAGCTGGTCTCAGAGGCTTGGTGAGAAGCCTGGGCTGGGTGGTGTATGCTGGCTAGGCAGCAGGAGGCCTGCACTGAGTCTCCCAGGACAGAGTCCACACTAAGGCTCTGCATTCCTCTCAGGCTGGGGGAAGTGCAGGGAACAGGTGAAGGTGCAGGTGGACATCATTCAATCCCCATTTGGGCCTGGTCCAATAAGAGGCCTTACATTTGGGGATGTGGCGGCCCCTTCTGCCCTATGGATTAGTCCAGCCCTGCTGCCTTTCACTAGGAGGCTCCTTGTCTCTCCCTCCTCTAGGCCTGGCCTCTGACCCCTGCTTCTGGGTCACCTCCTAGGTCAAGCCCTACAGCCTGACAGAAAAATGCTTTGCTCCCTGGGATAATTGGGCTTTTCTAACAGCAAAATCACCACCAGCGATAAAAAATAAATAAATAAATAAATAAATAGCATTACTATTTGCTATAGACTGAGAACTAAGTTCTCTATGCTAGATGCTTCTAGATTTCATCTTTTCTTTTCTTTTCTTTTTTTTTGAGACGGAGTCTCACTCTGTCGCCCAGGCTGGAGTGCAGTGGCTGGATCTCAGCTCACTGCAAGCTCCACCTCCTGGGTTCATGCCATTCTCCTGCCTCAGCCTCTGGAGTAGCTGGGACTACAGGCGCCCACCACTACGCCCGGCTAGTTTTTCGTATTTTTAGTAGCGATGGGGTTTCACCGTGTTAGCCAGGATGGTCTCAATCTCCTGACCTCGTCAACCACCCATCTCGGCCTCCCAAAGTGCTGGGATTACAGGCTTGAGCCACCGCGCCCGGCTAGATTTCATCTTATCTAATTTTAAAAATAACCCTGAAAGATGCACAGCACTCCTCATCTACTGTATCAATGACACTAAATCTGAGGAGGTTAGATTTAGTGCCTAAGGTAGCCCACTAGTAAGTGAGGGTCTAAACTTAAACCCACATCTGTGTAACTCCAAGGCCTAAGTCACTTTCCCCTCTTAAGCCATGTTGTCTCTCTAAAATCAGGGACTTAGTCTCCCTGTGTTTGAATGTGGGGCCCTGGCTGGCCTCTTAGATCCTGCCCTCCTCCCTCTCTTCCCAGGGACTGAAGTACAGCTGGAGGGTAAGTGCTGTGTCAAGGCTGTCCAGGGACCCACTCCCAGCCCTATCCTCTCCCTACTGCTAGGCTGGGACCACCCCACACCCACCCAGCCTAGGCCCCAGGGCCTCAATGAATTGATGACCAGTCAGAGATGCTCAGCAGCGAGGCTGGCTTTCCGGTTTTAGGAGTGGGGAGGAGGAAGAGGAGGCAGCAAAGCGGGTCAGGAGGCAGTTCCCAGGGGCTTCTGTGGCCTGCTGAGGTGCAGTGGGTGAGACTGGCCAAGGCAGGAGGGCAGGGCCTGAGGGATGGGGATGGGAGGCTCTGCCTCTCACCTGTCCTGTCCTCTCCAGACCCCAGGCCTTCGCCCTCTGGACAGTGGATGGGGTGTCTCCAGCCTTCATCCAACACCAGGAAGAGGATGCACAGGCCACAGCATTGGAGGTATTAGGCAGCATGCTCTGACACACCACCCTCATTGTGCCATGCTTGATCCACACAGCACACCTCCAGTTTCCTGAAGGGAGCATGGTCTCTTGGGTCTACACATGCTGTTCCCTTTGCTTCTAATGCCTTTCGCCCACTCACTCCTAACTCTTCCTTCAGGGTCCAGCTCAGGAGTGACTCTTTTGTCCAGGAGGCCTTTTTTTGTCCCCCACCTGCCCCAGAGCTGCCTTAGGCCTTCCTCATCATGGCAGCCTCCACACTGTACTGTTAACTCTAGCTTTGGGACTATCTCTCCCACTAGACTGTGAGCTACTTTGGTTGAGAACAGTGCTTAATTCCTCTTTGTATTCCCAGGGGCCAGTGTAGAGCCTGCAAAGAGAATACCTCATGAACATCTGATAAGTGAGTGAGTGTGTTGGGGAAGACTGCAGAGGCACCTCTGAGAAGACCTGCACCGGAGCTGGAGGCTGCACCCCCATGTCCCTGGCTCCACCCTCTCTCCAAGCCTCAGCTTCTGTGTTGTGCTTGCCCATCCACTGGTGCTCTTCTGAGCTGCCCTGAGCACACAGCCTGCTGGGAACTCCTACACCTGCTTGCTGGCTTGGCCGCGGCTCCTGGGATCTGGGAGACAAAAGGCCTTTTTGTAACCGGTTTGGAGTTATCAGTGCCACTGTCCAGTGAGTCAGGGCCACAAATGATGAAGAGGAGAGTTCTCAGATGCAAGAAAGTAAGACCAGCTCTGGCACAGGCTCTTAGCTCTGGGTTGTTTGGCCATCTTTTCCTACGTCTTCCCCCTTGCCCTGCCCCTTCCCATATCCTATGAGGACTCCTGGGTACTAGAAAGTTATAGGCTTTAAAAGACTCCTCATGTAGTAAGTGGCAGGAAGCAGCTGTGACTAAGGCCTAATTCCTGTTCCAGCCCTGCCCTGCCAGGCCTTGGCTCCAGAACACAGAGCTGCCTCCTGCCAGAATTCTGCAGGTGAGGCTCCAGACAGGTGCAGAGAGTTCTCCAGCAGCCCAGAGGCGGCATGACTGGAAACGTCCCTACAGGAGCAGGATAAGCTGGTGACTAGGACACCAGACAGGAGGGGACCTGGAGAAGCAGCCTCTCTCACATTTTCCTGGGTCTCAGATGCCAGGGAAGTGCGGCAAAGCATGGGTGAGGTCCTGGGAAGGCATTAGCCTTGGGCTTGGGGTGGAGAGGACACTAAAGAAGAGGTCCCTGGGGCAGCCAAAGGGCCTGGGCAGTTCCACTCTGAGAGATGGGGGAGGCGAGGCCACGGGCAACCTGGCATTCCTCTGGCAGCTCACTTTAAAGGTCCAAATTATCTTTCACTTTGGAGCCAAGGAAGGCCCACGGTAATTCAGAGGACTCCTCCCTATCTCTTCTCTCTCCTTCCCACTCACCCCCACCCATCCTGGGGAGCAGTTCTCACCAATGCAAGGCTGGTCCTAGAGCCCCGGGTATGGCCAGGAAAACACAGATGTCAGCAAGAGTGAGCCTGTGCCTGTGCCTCATCCTGCAATGCTGGTACCTTGAATCTGCCTGCTGCCAAGGCCAGTCTGGGCGGAGAGCTCCTCCGTCTTCCTGGGAAAAGCAAGGCTCTGCTGTCTGCTTCCTGAGTAGCCTGAGTATAGTGAGTTCTCCGACTCTAGTTGGCTTCCTTCCTTTTCTTCTTTCTTTTTTTTTTTTTTTTGAGGCGGAGTCTCACTCTGTCGCCCAGGCTGGAGTGCAGTGGCGCGATCTCGGCTCACTGCAAGCTCCGCCTCCCGGGTTCACGCCATTCTCCTGCCTCAGCCTCCGGAGTAGCTGGGACTACAGGTGCCCGCCACCGCGCCCGGCTAATTTTTTGTATTTTTAGTAGAGACGAGGTTTCACCATGGTCTCGATCTCCTGACGTTGTGATCCGCCCGCCTCGGCCTCCCAAAGTGCTGGGATTACAGGCGTGAGCCACCGCGCCCGGCCCCTTTTCTTCTTTCTTTCCTTACTCCCTTGGATGAATTTTAAGAACCTTGAATTAACTGACCTTGGTGTTCCTGGAAGGAACACGTGATAACATCCACGACAGGCTCTGACCCACCCCTTTGGCCCGGCCTTATTTGAACTGCTGGCTTCTCCCAGTCTGCCCAGTAGGAAGTAGGAACTGGTGTTTGAGCCAATTCCAGATCATTTATGGTGACTGGGCACTGAAGGGTAAAAACCAATGGGATCAAGCCCTGTCCCTTAGGAGCTCTTGCCCTGAGGGAGGCTGTGACAGAGGAAACGATGTGAAAGGAGGATGGCAGAAGGCCAGGGTGAGACAGGAGCCCTTAGGCTCACTAGGGTTCACCAGGACAGACCCTATTTCCTACCATTCTCCCTTAAAAGTACCTATCTGTGATCCTAATTCTACTGCCCTCAAGGCAAAGAGAGGGACTCTGAAAACACTAGTGTCTCAGTTCCCAGGGTTCTGAAAACAGTAGGGTACTCCTGGAGCCACTGTTATTTACCTGGTCTGTGTGGGCAGTGGGCCTACTTGAAGCTGGGTCTGGCTAAGGCCAAGCGATCACTCTGCTGCCTGGCCCTTTCTTCCCCTTTGGGGAGGCGGACTGGACACCGTGGAGCCCCGGTGCCTCATCCAGTCTGGTTTTGAAATGGATTCCCCTTCCCCACTGTCCCACCTACCTGAATTTCTGGACCTGACTTCTGTCTTCTCTCTTGCTTGCTACCTACTTGACACTGCCTGTACTTGGCCTTGCTTGGGAAAGAGCTGTGGAGTTAAACCAAATTGCACTGAGACCCTACAGGCAAGGGAAGCTGTTCCCACTCCCAACTCTTCTCTAAACCTTCAGAAAGAACAACTAGCTTCTCATTGTAGGCAGAGGGCTGTCTGTCATCATCCTCCTCTAGTAAGAGGCTTGGGTATTAGAAGATGAATGGCCTGAACTCTGCAGTACCCCAGCCCTGGGGCTCCTGGTGACAGCTGGTTGTGGGGGAGTGGACCTGGACAAGTTCACGGATGTCCCTGTAGGCCCAGAGCTGGGAAGTAGAGGTCTCGGGAGGGAACTCAGTGGTGGTCTCCTAAAGAGCAGTTGACCTTACTCTGCCACATAAGCTCCCTAAAGAAATGGGCCCAGAGCCTTACCTGCTTTGAACAGTCAGTGGAACCTGATCATTCCCAATGATCAGACTCAGTGGCAGGTTGGGGATTCAGCTATAGGTCAGTGGTAAAAGTACAAAGTGGAAAGAGACCAGGACTTACAAGCTTGGAAGCTGGCACTCTCAAGTTAAGGGGTCTGCTGTCCCTGCAGAACCCAGGCTGAGAAAGAAGGCAGGGACCCCTAAGACCAGAGTCAGAGAGAACTTACAGAGGAGAAGACGGGGCAAGGGAGGCAGCTACAATGTCAGGGCAGCAGAGTGGGAAGATTGGGAGTGATACAAAGGCTGGCCTGAGAGACAGCGCTTTCCTCGGCCAGGAGATCTAAGGCCAGGGAAGGGTTCCTGGGGCTGCTGGGGTCTGACTACAGAAGGCTAAGGAAGGATCTGCACCTGGGCACCTAGAAGCAGGTAGCAGGTGTCAGGCATATCAGCCCCCAGAGTTTGGCCAGCAACCCTGGCAATCTCCTGACCTTTCTGCCCCTTGGCTGCCATTGGGTGACTTGCAGCTTTGGGTCATTAATGCTTCTTTTGAAGGTTCTTACTCGTTCTTTGCTGCATTCAAGGGGCGGGACTGCTTAGGAGTTGGGGAAGGCCAGGGCAAGAGGTGGTGCCAGGAGAGCTTACCACTCTCTCCTTGTAGACGATATATTTCAACCACTTGAAGTCCTGCCACTTGAAGCCGGCGAGGACAAAGAGAGAATCGCGCTCGTACTGCTCAGGCCGCTGCATGGCGCCCTCGGGGTAGGTGATGCGCAGGGTCGTTTTGCTGCCCACATCCTTCTCAAAGCCTTTCACTGGTGCTGAGTTCAGTCTACAGAGAGCAGGCCCAGTCAGAGCCTGGGTCTGTGTTTGGGAAGGCACCATGACCCCAGAATACCCCAGGCACGGAGAATAGGAGTCCAGGTCACCTGGACCTATTCTCCCCAGGCGCTACCCCTAGTTGTCTGTTCCAAAGCCCTCCAACCCAGGTTCTTGAGGCTTCTGTTGACCTCCAGCCCAACTAGCCAGATAGACAGTTTTCAATGGGCTCAGGGCTAAGGGTTTGGACCAGGACACTCACCCGAGGTGCCATTTTGGGGAGCTCACCTCACCACAATGTCATAGTCGTCAATTCGTGACCCCAGAGACTTGTTGGCAAGAACGCCTCCATTGCCCACGATGATGCAGCGGCGGCAGCGGAGGCTGAGGAGAGAGAGGCGGAGACCTCTGTACAGAGAACTGCCCACCAGGTCTTTTCCCCTGCTCCTTTGGCCCTTGACCCCATGCCCTTGTCCAGGACCAGGCTGGGATAGAGGAAGAAGACCAGTGGGCTTCTGGCAGCATTTCTGAGAGAAGGCTTGAACCATACCATGGGTAGTTGGGCCCTGAGACTCTCCAGCATCTCTAGGCCCTGACACTTCCCCAGGAAAACAGGGCCATGGAAAGGCTTGGGTGCCAGGCCTGGGTAGTGAGGAGGGAGCTCTGGTAAGATGGCATTCTAGGGTAAAGGTTCCCCAAGGGGTAGTGGTGTTTAGGCAGGCTTCAGGGGAGAGGGAAAAGTGGGCCAAGCTTGGGGCTATACCAGGAAAGCAAGAAAAGGGGAACAGGCCAGGGGCGGTGGCTCACGCCTGTAATCCCAGCACTTTGGGAGGCTGAGACGGGTGGATCACAAGGTCAGGAGATCGAGACCATTCTGGCTAACATGGTGAAACCCTGTCTCTACTAAAAATACAAAAAATTAACCGGGCATGGTGGCGGGTGCCTGTAGTCCCAGCTACTCAGGAGGCTGAGGCAGGAGAATGGCGTGAAGTGGGAGGCGGAGCTTGTAGTGAGCCAAGATTGCACCACTGCACTCCAGCCTGGGTGACAGAGCAAGACTCCATCTCAAAAAAAAAAAAAAAAGAAAAAAGAAAAAAGAAAAAAAAGAAAAGGGGAACAGGACAGGAGGCTCTAAGACTCAAGCAGTCACTAGGGAGCTTACTCATCTTGCTTCTCCCATCCCTGACCCTGGCGCTTTCCACTCTAGGGTCTGTTGGTTTGGGAGCTGTCACTGCCTTCTGGACTTCAGCTTTGCCCCCTTCACCTGCCCCCACCACCCAGGCCCTCAGTCCCATTGCTGGGCTAGTCCCAGCCCCAGTGTCTTCAGTGCTTACCCTCAAACCTCTGGTATCTGAGGACTGGGATGTCTTGCCAAGTGCTTACAACCCATGGGGGTGCAAGTCAGGTGGAGTGGTTCCACTTACCTGCTCCACCCGCCCTGTGTGTGTACTGTATGTGCATGTGTGGATGTGCTAGAGAAACTGCTCATGTCCAGGGAAGGCCAGCTGGACCTCAACACCTCTGCACACCACCAGGCAGCGGTGGGTAGGAGGCTGCGCAGTGTGTGGCTCACCTGTCCAAGGCAGGGGTCAGGCGGTACTCTTTGGTGGCTGACAAGATGGCTTTGATCAGATTGTCTGCAGACAGAGGAGAGAGGTTTCTGTTACAGGGTCACTTACGTTTCTATAAAATGTTTACAGATAGGCCGGGCGCGATGGCTCATGCCTGTAATCCCAGCACTTTGGGAGGCCGAGGCGGACAGATCACGAGGTCAGGAGATCGAGACCATCCTGGCTAACACGGTGAAACCCCGTCTGTACTAAAAATGCAAAAAATTAGCCGGGCGTGGCAGCAGGCGCCTGTAGTCCCAGCTACTTGGGAGGCTGAGGCAGGAGAATGGCGTGAACCTGGGAGGCGGAGCATGCAGTGAGCCGAGATCACGCCACTGCACTCCAGCCTGGGCGACTGAGCGAAACTCCATATCAAAAAAAAAAAAAAAAAAAAAAAAGTTTACAGGTAATCCTACTGGAAAGCACAAGTTCCTGGGGGCTAGAGTGAAAGTGGAAGTGGAGAGAGCTCTGGACACGAGGATGCTTTGGGCCACTGCCCTGACTTTATTCCTGACAAAGGAAGTGAAGGCGGGAAACAGACAGGCATATCACTGCCAGGAGCCCGTCCCTAACACTGGCACGCAGCTTCTTTCCCAGGCTTCTGGGAGGCTCAACTGGTTTTCTGAGGCTCTGTAGTCAGGCCCCAGGGCATGCATTCCTAGGCAAGGGCCTGGAAGCTGGAGCATGCGGTCTCCCCTGGAATGGGAGTACTTGCTCAGAGCTAGAGACCACCTTGTGCTTATCTCTGTGTTCCCACCCAGCAGATACTAGGAAACGAACAAGGAGACACCCAACAGCTGAAGAGCTCACCACGTGCCTCATTATCTGACATCACCTTTCCCTCACTTTCTCCCTCTCACATTGCCAATCCTGAATCCTGCTCTTTGCCAGGCTGACTTTACCTCCTCACCTCTTTACTCCCTGAGCCTGGCTCTGCCCACCTGCACTCCACTCAGCAAGGACCCCTGTGACTTCTGTGCTCTCAGACCTGTGCCCACTATGTAGACCTCATCTCTTCGGCCTCTCTCTGGCTTTGGCAATGAGGACTGCTCTTCCAAACTGGTATCATGAGCGCACTACAATATAATGTATAGTGAATAGTAAGGGTATTGGCTTTGGAGTCAAATACTGGCTGTGCTCTGTGACCTTACATAAATCATTTCCTTTCTTTGAGCTTTAGTTTCCTCATCTCTAAAATGAAAGTAATTCCTATTTTGTGGAGTTGTTAGGATATAAAATAATGTGCATAAAGACCTAAAAATAAAGTAAACTGGTATCACCACAATGGAGAGCATCTTAACAACATCAAATAACCACAAAGATGTGCATACACTAAGATCCTACAACTAGGCTCCTAGGCACGGAGCACTGACAAAGTCACACGCTTGCTCCAGGAGACATGCAAGAGTGTCTGCTGATGAGCTGTTTGTTATAGCAAAAGGTTGGAGGCAAGCTGAATGTCCACCAAAAAAAGAAAAAACAGATTAAATGTAGTGTATGAAATCCTATACAGCCATTAAAAAAAAAAATCAATGACCTAGAGCTATATGTATCAATATAGATAAATCTCAAAAACATATTCAAAAAAATGAAGAATATACATACACATATACACAAATATATGTACATATAATGACACCATTTGTAAAGTCTAAAGACATGTAAGAGTGGTACTATATTTTTAATGAATATATAAATATGTAGTGAAAATACATAAGGCTGGGTGTGGTAGCTCACACCTGTAATCACAGCACTTTGGGAGGCCAAGGAGGGAGGATTGCTTGAGCTCAGGAGTTTGAGACCAGCTTGGGCAACATGGTTAAACCCTGTTTCTACAAAAAAAATACAAAAATTAATCAGGAGTGCTAGTGTGTGCTTTAGTCCCAGCTACCTGGGGAGCTGAGGTGAGAGGATTGCTTGAGCGTGGGAGTTGAGGCTGCAGTGAGTCGTGTGTGTGCCAGTGCACTCCAGCCTGGGTGACAAAGCAAGACCCTGTCTCAAACATACATAAACAAGGCATAAGAATGCCAACACTGAAGCCAGGATAATGAAGAATAATGGCTTCCTGGGGAAGGAAGAGAATGGAGTGGGAAGGGCTCCACAGAAGCTTTAATTGTATCTCATGTTTTATTTCTTAAGCTGAGTAGAAGGTACATCAATGCTCATTATTCCTAGTATTTTTTGTATGCTTGAAATATTTCTTGTAAAGAAAAGATGTCTCCAAAATTAAAAATAACAAACTTATACTTTTTTAAAGGAGAGGGGTGGAGATGCTGGTAGAGGTAGCTGAGAGGTCATGTTAAGGACTGAGAAGTATCCCTTGGATTTCTCCAGGACACTGAGCAGTTTCACTGGAATGGTGGGGTGGGATGGGCAGGGATGCAGATGTTCTTCAGGAGTAAATGGTGAGAAAGAGGAAGCAGTAGGTGCAGTGAATCCTTCCAGAATGAGGTAGGGAATCCTTCCAGTTGAGTGAGAATGAGGTAGGGAAACAAACCTTTAAGCAATGTTCTACACTAAGTGCCTTCAGATATACCTTATGGTGGGCTTCAGGAAAGGCCACAGATTCCCTCCTTTTCCCACTTCCAATTTCACCTTTAAGGAAGAGCATATTGCTACTAAAATTAGCCAAGGTCAAGGATATGGATTGGGCTTTGTTTTCTAGGAGGAGAACCTCAGCAGAAAGAGTACACATTAGCAGGTGCTCTCTGCTTGCTGGGTGATGGGCTCCATAGCAAATTTCCCTGGCCTTTGTAGCTATCCCTTCTGAGTCTCGAGTGCAGATTTAAGAGAGAAGAGTGGCCTTCTTTGCTGCATGCACCCAGGGAAAAGGTGTTCTTCATATGGTTTAACCCGACCCATTAGATTTGTCCTTGGAGGTCTGAGGTCAAAGCTCCAGTTCAACAGTGCTTTTCCTGGCCACTGTCTTCTTTTCAGGGAGAGGTAGGCTGGCTGAGTAGAGGGTTCAGGTATTCTTGAGTCACCTGGCCAAATGATACCACCCCTTTAGCTGTTATTTTATGTAACTCTGACCACAACTTTACACAGTAGTATAATTCTCTCCATTTAACTGCTGAAGGAACTAAAGCATAGACAGGTAACTTGTCCAGGGTCACAGCTAGTAAAAACGAAGTATGGGGATCTGATCCCTCTCTGCCTGACCCATAAGTCCAGATTATTTTCCACCACGCCATGAAACAGCACAGAACCTGACAAAGAAGCAGAATTGTTTAACTACTAGGGATGGGAAAGTCTTAAGTTAGGAGGGAGCTGTGTGGGTGAGGTCCCCAAGGCAACAGAAGGGGAGTTTCTAAGAGGGCAGGGGAAAGGTTAGCCTTGGACAGGATAAGGAAGGGTTGGAAGGGAGACGAGGTTGAGGTGAAAAACATCAGGATGGGCTGATAGAGGGGTGTGGGGCACTCCTGGGGGACAGTCTCTTATCTCTCTGGGAATGTCCCTACTATACCTAGTACTCTAGTGTTCCTGTCTATGGCACGCCTTTCCTGTGCTCTCACAGCTCCTTGTACTTCCCTCACCAGAACGCTGCACTCTGAGTATCTGTATCTCTGCTATACTGGAGCTTTTTGAGGAGAGGAACCAAATCTGTCCACTTCACTGTTGTATACTTAGCCCCTGGCAAAGTGGTGGGCTCTGTGTACATATTCCATTAAAGAAGAAGCCGGGCACAGTGGCTCATGCCTATAACCCCAGCACTTTGGGCAGATCATTTGAGTCCAGGAGTCTGAGATCAACCTGGGCAACATGATAAAACCCTGTCTCTACTAAAAATACAAAGAAAAAATTAGCCAGGCATGGTGGTGCGTGCCTATGGTCCCAGCTACCCAGGAGGCTGAGGTAGGAGGATCTTAAAGGTGGTGGAGATTGCATGAGCTGAGATCATGCCACTGCACTTTAGCCTGGGAGACAGAGCAAGGCTCTAACTAAAAAAAAAAAAAAAAAAAAAAAAGTGAAAAAAGGAAGGGAAAAAGGTAGAGATTTGTTGAGAGTAGAGGAAGGGTGGATTCTTAGCATGGGGACTTCGAGGATGTAGCCTTGTCCTGAAGGACGGGGAGACAGTCGTGGGGGTGAGATGTTAATGTAGGTCAGGGTTCCCAACATACCTTGACCTTTGATCCCAAAAGGCGGCACAAACTCCCGGATTCTAGCCCACTTGCGAAAGGAGTCATCCAGGAACATGGGTGCTGGCTTGGAGAACCTGGAATATAACAGGACTGTTGAGGATCACAAAAACGCAACAGGCTGGAGTCCTGATGGCACTTCTGTGCGTCCGTCTTGGCTAAGGATCGTCTGGAAGCCCCCTCTGATTCCGGCATACCCCCCTCCGCCCAGCCTGTTCACTGGGTTTCTGTTGAGGGGTTTGACAGATCCAGTGGAGCCTGAGTCTGAGGGAGTAGGCCTGGTCAGTCTTTATTTGGCCAGCTGTAGGAGTGGAGAGACAAGATTTGCTCAGCAAAGATCAATTTCTCAGAGCTAGAAGCTCTCTGGAAGGTTGTGCAGGCATCCATCAAATAGTCACTGCTGCCCACACTGTTCCTGCAATCTGGGAACACAGAGATGAGACACTGTCCAGTTGAGCAGAAATATATCCAAAAATACAACCAGTACATGGAGACAGATTTTGGAGAGAATTCTGGGAGGTGGACCACCCACAGTGAGGAAGAAGGAGAATTCATGGTGAGAGGACAAAGCAGGTTAAAAGCTATAGGAGACAGAAGTTCAGTAGGGAAGAGAAAGAAAAAGCAGAGTCCTAGGAGGCAATGCCAAGGGGAAAGGTTTCAGACCAGTAGAAATTTGAGTGCATTTGCTGGTGGAGAGAAAGAAAGAGAGGAGGCTAAATTCCTGGGGAAGTGAGGAAGGATCCAGAGCTTCACGGGAAGGGTTGATCTGGGCCTGGAGGGGAGATGGGGAGAAAGGTGAGAGAAGGAGTGTGAAGTGATGCTGAGCTCGGGGGAAAGAACAGGCAAGTCTTACTCTTCTTGGAATGGGCAGGGAGGGGACAGGCTTGGGGAGGAGGAGACGAAGTCTGAAGGGAGGCAAAGGGAAGTGAGGAAGAGGGAGAAGGTGCAGCAGGAATTGAGCTCTTCAGAGATGACTGGAGAGCACAACTTCACATGGGCCCTAGCACCCTGCTTTGAGGCCACTTTCAGGGGACCTGGCAGCCCCAAAGATGGCCAGTCCCTGATCATCCACTGTGTGCTGAGAACCTGCCATGCAGCCTGCTCAGGACCTTCCTGGCCATAAATGAATGTTGGGAGGCCTGGGCCTCCGTGGCTCTGTCTCGTTATTTCTAACTCACCCTGAATCAGCCACTGAATAACTGCAGGCTGCAAGGGTGGCCCTCCAAGCCCAGAAGCAACCACAGCATGGATTTCTCATCCCTATCATCACTAACACCATTATAACCAGCAGTCCCAGGAGCAACAGTATCAGTTATCACTCAGAGGTCTGGTATTATTAGAGATTTTGACATGAACTTGAAAAAGGCAGAAAACTCTGAATCCTGCTCCCTCCCCCATCACTCTTGCTAGGAAGATGTCAACACTTGGGAGCTCGGAGCCGGGTCCCAGCAACTAAGTCAGTGCACTCCCCCTAGCATCCCATGTAAAAGGGTAATGCATATTTCTTGTGCCAAGTATATAAAATCTAAGTAAATTAATATATTTGATGTTTTGCCAGAGACTCTGAGGATCCTGGTCATGGTCTATGTGTAATATCAAAGCAAACATGGTCCCTGGATAAGCCTGCACCAAGAACCTCTTTTTCTGTGTCAGGACTGAGCTTATAAAATTTCTGGAAAGTTTCTCTCAGAGTCAAGCTTGGACAGGATTTTATCTGCTTTCCAATATGTACTAGATGTCATATGCTAATAAAATATGCCTAAGATCTAGCCAAATGATCTTGACTTTTTTTTTTTTTTTCCTTTTCCTCTCTCTCCTTTCTTCTTATTCAGACGACTGGAAAGTTTGGTAAGTTTTACTTTTAAAAACACCTCACTTTTTGTGCAACCTGTAACATATTAATTTTGGAAAAAAATACAGACAAGCACACATGCAAAATAAAAACACCCATAATTGTACAACACAGAGATAATTAACCTTATGGTATACATCCAAACTGATTTTCCTTTTCCCATATTACTTTGTAGACTGCTTTGTAGACTTTCTCCTACTAGACAGAGACTGTAGTCCCAGCTATCTGGGAGGCTGAGGCGGGAGGATCACTTGAGCTCAGGAGGTTGAGGCTGCAGTAAGGTGAGATCACACCACTGCACTCCAGCCTGGGTGATAGTGTGAGACCTTGCCTCAAAAAAAAAAAAAAAAAAAAAAAAAAAATTATTGATCAAGATTGGGTTCAGGCTGGGCGCAGTGGCTCGTGCCTCCAATCCCAGCACTTTGGGAGGCCAAGGCAGGCGGATCACCTGAGGTCAGGAGTTTGAGACCAGCCTGGCTAACATGGCGAAACCCCGTCCCTACTAAAAATACAAAAATTAGCCGGGCTTGGTGGGGATGCTGGTAGTCCCAGCGACTTGGGAGGTTGAGGCAGGAGAGTCGCTTGAACCCAGGAGGTAGAGGTTACAGTGAGCCAAGATCACGCCAACTGTTCTCCAGCCTGGGCGACAGAGCAAGACTCCATCTCAAATTTTAAAAAAAGACTAGGTTCAAGTGTTCTTGGCCAAAACTGATAAAGTTCTCAGTGGCTCTGCACAGAATGCTTGTAGCAGCCACTGAGGATCATCACCTAGATCCATCCTTTCCTTAGGAGATGCTACAATACTTCTATAAACTTTCTCTTGTAACTCTTTGGTTGCAGTCCTACAGAAAAGATGAGATAAAATGCTTAATTTTTCCCCTTACTTACCCATTTGCAGAATAATGAGCTGATTCCTTAGCACCCTCCAAAGATGATTAATGAGGCTTTTTTACATTTTAATCATTAGGAATTCAGACATTTTCATGTATTTGATATATGTCAATCTACTGTAATTTCTGTAACCATTATTATGTATTTATTTATTATTATTATTATTTTTTGAGATGGAGTTTCACTCTTGTTGCCCAGGCTGGAGTGCAATGGTGCGATCTCGGCTCACTACAGCCTCTGCCTCCTGGGTTCAAGTGATTGTCCTGCCTCAGCCTCCCGAGTAGCTGGGATTACAGGTACTCATCATCATGCCCGGCTAATTCTGTATTTTAAGTGGAGATGGGGTTTCACCATGTTGGTCAGGCTGATCCACCCACCTTGGCCTCCCAAGGCGTGAGCCACTGAGCCCAGCCAATCATTATTTTTTGATGCTCAGATTATCCCATCTTTGGCCAGTGGAGTCTTTTCAATTTGGCTCCTGAATCTTCTGGACACATCCCAGTAACCTTTGATAATGTCCTGGTTTTCTTGTATGAAGAGATGTTTGCGGCTGATCTTGTACATTTCTTGCCCCGACTTGGAATCAGTCATTTTCCCAAGGAACCCTGGTTCCTTTCAACTGGTAGTGGTATTTACAGATCACCATCAGAGTAGTTAGGGAAGCTCATGTTATTATGGGTTAGTCATTATTTCCAGGCCGGTCAAAACTAGGACATACGCATATTTCCTAGTCCTATGTATGTAGGTTATTTGTCCTGTAGAGTGACCCATATTCCATATTTTCCCAGTTACATTCAGATATTGTTGAGCATGTTCACTTGTCCCATATATATCTGTTACCCAGGCTGGAGTGCAGTGGCGTGAACACAGCTCACTGTAACCTCAAACTCCTGGGCTCAAATGATCCTCCCACCTCAGCCTCCCAAGTAGCTAGGACTACAGACATCCATCCCCATAGCCAGCTAAGTTCTCATTTTATTTTTAATTTTGGTAGTGATGAAGTCTTGCTATGTTGCCCAGGGTGGTCTTGAACTCCTGGGCTTATGTGATCCTCCTGCCTCAGGCTCCCAAAGTGCTGGGATTATAGGCGTGAGCCACCATGCTCAGCCTCAAACACTTTCCACTTCGTCTCCCTCTTTTATTAGGCCTTTGGCTTTGGATTTTCTTTCTGTAGCTGCTCTTTCTATTCCTTGAATGATTCAACCAGCTCTCCTCTAACACTTCTGCTAGTTGGGTGCATCTCTTTGCAAAGGGAACTCATTTTTTCCTCCAGTGTATATATTTTTAAACTTTTCATTACGGAAAATTTCACATATAAAAAAGCAGAAAAAATAGTACAGTCAACCCTGCCACCCCCATCACCCAGATTCAGCAATTTTCAATCATGGTCAATTTTATTTCTTTAATACCCCATCCACTTTCTTTCTATACTATTTTGAAAATTCCCAGAAATTATGCCATTTCATCCACAGAATATTTCAGCATTATTTTCTAAAAGGACACCTTAAAACGTAAACCATACCTAAACAACTTTTCTTAAAGCATTATCACACCTAAAATTTTGACTATAATATTTTTTTTGAGACAGGCTCTTGCTCCATTGCCCAGGCTAGAGTACAGTGGTGTGATCTGTGTTTACTACAACCTCAAACTCTTGCACTCAAGCATTCCTTCCACCTCAGCCTCCTGCATAGCTAGGACTACAGGCATGAGCCACCACACCTGACTGATTTTTTATTTTTTGTAGAGATGGAGTCTCACTATATTGCTCAGGGTGGGAATTAATTTTTTGAGGAAAAGACTACATCATTCATTTGTAACTAGTATTTCCAATACAAAATTAGGATTATAAGATTTGTATTTATCTTCTTTTTCTTTTTAAAAATAGCTTTATTGATATATAATTCACATAGCAAACAACTGTTTACCTACTATATTTGACTTTATATTTGTATCTCTTTTAAGCTGACATCCGTGTTTCCAGTGACATTAACACAATTACTTTTTTTGCTTGATCCTAACATATACATATAGAAAATGTATATAATGGTTTCAGAAAAACAATACCAGTATACTACTAACACTATCATTACTAGAAACAATTTAAGGTTTCTTTGCAGTTCTTTTTGCCTTAGGCTATACCCCACTAGAAGAACAGACAAATTACTTTGCATTTGCCAGTTGAAATAATTCCGCTGAGTTTAATTCATCAATGACATGATACATAGTTAGGTTCATTTGTTTCATTCCGCTTTTGCTTTCAAGGGAGAGCTTTTCCCTCATTTTAATTGATTTTGTTTAATGATGATATAGAGTTTTGCATAGTTACACAATTAAATCCACAAACAAAATATATTCAAAGAAGTCTAGCTTTCATCTCTGTCTGCCTGTTACATCTAGTCCCACACAGTATTCATTTTTATTAGTTTTATTGTATCCTTTTTGTTTTTTTGATATAAGTAAATAAATGATACGCGCGCGAGCGTGTGTGTGTGTGTGTGTGTGTGTGTGTGTGTGTGTATTCCTGTTCCCTTCTTTATTCACTAAAAAGGTAACACAGTATACATACTGTTTTGTCTATTTTTCTTTTTTTACTAAACAATATATCCTGGTGAGCATTCCATTACAATTATATACTGGATAATACTTCACGATTGATTATGTACCTTATTTTATTCAATCAATCTCCTGGGTTGTTTCCAGTCTTTTGTAAAGTAAGTTCTACTAGTAGTGATTACAACGAATAACTTAATGCATATGTCTTTTCTACTTGCCAATGTATCTTTGAAATAGATTCCTAAAAGTGGGTTTGCTAGATCAAAGGGAAAGTGTGTATCTTTAATTTTGCTCCGTACTGCTAAACTCCCCTCCACAGGGATTGTGCCATTTTGCAATACCCACCAGTGGTGTATGAAAGTGCCACTCCCCCACAACCCCTGCAACCTCACCAAGAGTACACTGTCAAACGTGTTGATTTTGTTAGTCTGATAGAAAAAAACAGCATTTCGCTGTCATCTTAATTTGCATTTCTTTTGTTCTGAGTGGAATTTAGCATTATTTCATATATGGAAGGGCCATTTGCAGTTCTTTTTCTATTTTTTCCTTCTCTTTTTAAAAAGTTCTTTATATATTTAATATATAAACTCTCTGAGATACAGTTACAAATATTTCCCCTTGTTTGTTTATCTATTTACTTGGGTTATGGTGTTTTCTTCCCCCCGCCCCTCATTTTTGCAAAATATTTTTATTTTTTCTCAAAGCAGGAGGCAGAAAGTTGCTGCTATGGTCATTCTTGGCCTCCCACACAATAGGTTTTGTTGTTGTTGTTGTTGTTATTTTAAGTCAAATTTATCAGTCGCTCCCCTATTGCTTCTGGAGTTTAAGTCATAGGAAAGTTTTCCTCATCCCCAGGTTATAGAGAAATTCATCCATACTTTTTTAATGCTTATGTGTTGTCATGTTTTACATTTAAATCTCTGGTCTATTTTGGTTGGTGTAAAGACCAGATCCAATTCTATCTAGTTCCATAGGACTAACAAAGGCCTCTCTTTACCTGTTCTAAGACTATCCTGTGGTTTTTCTTCACCTTTTCTTAGGAGATTTGCATGCTTGTTTTAATTCCTGGTTTTCCCTCCTTGTATCATTGATTGCAGCCGCATGGATTCAAGGACTGTTCCCTCAACATGTCCTGTGCTGTGCTCTAGCCTCTTCCTCCTCCTCCTCCTCTTCTTGGCCACAGGCATGCTTTCATGGTGATGGGGAGATCAGGTTTCAAGTTGGGAACAAGGACTCGGAACACTACGTTCTTGTTACCCTAGAACTCCTAGACAGGACAGTGGGCCGGGCGCGGTGGCTCAAGCCTGTAATCCCAGCACTTTGGGAGGCCGAGACGGGCGGATCACGAGGTCAGGAGATCGAGACCATCCTGGCTAACACGATGAAACCCCGTCTCTACTAAAAAAATACAAAAAACTAGCCAGGTGAGGTGGCGGGCGCCTGTAGTCCCAGCTACTCGGGAGGCTGAGGCAGGAGAATGGCGTGAACCTGGGAGGCGGAGCTTGCAGTGAGCTGAGATCCGGCCACTGCACTCCAGCCTGGGCGACAGAGCGAGACTCCGTCTCAAAAAAAAAAAAAAAAAAAAAAAAAAAAAAAAGAAAGGACAGTGGTGGATGTGGAATTTCTAACAATCACAGCCAGCACCTTAACTTTCCCTAACATCATCCTCACCTCCATCACTACATCACCATCACTTTTATTACCAAGTTTCAACTGATCATCTACCAACTCTGCCATATTCACTCAAGGTTTCAGCATCTGTCTCATATTCTATGCAAACCCAATACTTGCTCAATTATTTTCAGAAACTTCAATGCCTACAACTCTGGCCTCGAAGATGACTTACTCGACTCCAGTGACCTCCTCATCTTCACTCCACGTCAGCCACTCAGTTCCACAGCCACATTCTGAAACTCTTCATCACTTTTAAAATATTAATCTCCGATACTCTCTGAATACAATTTCTTCATGTTCTATTTTCTCTTTCTCTCCTTTGTTTTCTTCACTCCAAACCCACTTGATTTCTATACATACTTCTAGTCTATTATCTCTCTTGGCTAGATCCCATCCATCTCCTCAATCTCACTCTTGCCAGGGGCCTATACCCCTTGGTTCCACTGTCCTTTTGTCTTACACATTAGGCAAAATCCAACCAAAGATTGATCTAATCTTACACTGTTGTACCTTTTATATTCGAGGGGCTGCGAGAACAAACACACATATACACTAAAGTGCACTGATGCCACCACAAATTTATGAGGCATTAGGTTCTCAACTTTGCTCAGCAGCTATTCCAAACATTCTCTACTCTCCATAAACTCTATCCTTTTCCAACTCTCTTTAGGCAGGTGTCTTTTCTCTCACTTCACAGAAAAACCAAGACCATCAGATAGGAACTCTCTCAGTTTCTGGCTTCCTTACCCACAAATCTATCAGTCCCTTTACCTATTCTTAAATTTGGCCTCCTTACAAGACATGGTCCCATGACACCAAAGCAGATCTTTCTATCATGCTATGGGTTCCATCTCTGTTTCTCTTTATGCACACAATAAGGCTCAGGTCTCTCCCCTGTAAAAACAAACAAACGAACAAACAAATTCGACAAAGTTTCCTGGCCATATACCCACTTTAGCTACCAGCTTCTCTTTCATCCCTTCATGGCAAAAGTACTAGGAAGAACAGTGGATATTCTGTCTCCACTTCTTCATCTCCTAGTCACCCTCCTATCTAATGCAATCTAGATTTTACTCCCCTGGGACTACTGTTACATACTCCCAGCCCAGCACTATATGCAGACATGTCTGTCTTCATGCATTTACACATGCATTATCTCAGCCTGAAATGTGCACCTCTGCTCTATTTCCCAACCATTTTCCTTCTCTATTTGTCTGGAAAAAATGCATACTTATTCTTAAAAAAAATTTTTAATAGGTACATAATAATTGTACATATTTATGGAGTATAAAGTGATGCTGTGATACATATAATGTATTGTGATCCAGTCAGGGTAATTAGCATATTCATCATCTCAAACATTTATCATTTCTTATTTATTTATTTTTAGACAAAAGTCTTGCTCTGCTGCCCAGGCTGGAGTGCAGTGGCGCGATCTTGGCTCACTGCAACCTACACGCCTCCCAGGTTCAAGTGATTCTCCTGCCTCAGCCTTCCGAGTAGCTGGAACTACAGGTGTGCACCACCACGCCCAGCTAATTTTTGTATTTTCAGTAGAGACAGGGTTTCGCCATGTTGGCCAGGCTGGTTTTGAACTCCTGACCTCAGGTGATCTGCCTGCCTCAGCCTCCCAAAGTGTTGGGATGACAGGCATGAGCCACTATGCCCGGCCAACATTTATCATTTCTTTGTGTTGAGAACATTCAATATCTTCCTTCTAGCTATTTGAAACTATATATTATTGCTAACTACAATCATCCTAGAGTGCCATGGAATGCTAGAATTTATTCCTCCTATCTAGCTGTGATTTTGTATAATTTAACAACTCTCTCCCTATTTCTCCCTTCCCAGCCTCTGGCATCCTCTGTTCTGTTTCATTCTTATTAAGTTGAAAGACTACTTCTCTGGACAGTCTCCCCTGACTCCCCCAGGGAGGCTTGCACTCTTCCTCCAGTGTTCCCACTGCACTTTGTTCAACCCTTGTGAGGTGGCTAGGCGCCTGCAGAGGCCTTGGAAACTGGGCTGGGGCCCATAAACAACAGGAAATGTGGGGGTGGGGTGATGGTAGATGGTGTGTGTGTGTGTGTTAATTACGCAGGTGGCTTAGCCTCATGCTATATGCCTGGAACAGAATCCAGGGGCTTCCGTCCAGACCAGTGTGCCAGTCTGGGGGCCTGGCCAGGGTGGAGGTGGCCCTTAAGGTGTAGAATGACTGGTCAGACTAGCGGGGGTATGGGACGCCTGACCTACTTGCCCTGGCCTAGGGGGTAGCAGGGCAGGGTGGGGCAGGCTCCAAAAGACAGGCCCCAGCCCGCCAGCCCTGCCAGCACCCCGGCACGCGAGGCGGCCTCAGGATCAGGTTTCAGCAGGGTGTGTGTGAGTGCGTGAGAAGGACCGGGGAAAGGAGGAGACGCAAGTTGCACTGGAACTTGCCAATCCTTTCTCCTTAGATTCCACAGCCTAGTAGTTTGGGGGTTCTGGGCCCTAGGAGAGTACATGCTGAGTGTGGATCTGACCCCCATGTCTCTCACAGCATAGGTGGAACCTCAGGAGCCAGGAGGCTGCCCTGCTCACAGACCTGTAGACTGAAAGAGGACTATGATTAGGCATAAGGGTCAGGCTAACCAGCCAGGAAGGGCAACCTGGGGCCCTCCTAAGAGATCTTCCAGCTTATTTAATGCTCAAAAATGTGGCTTAGGTGCAGCGTAGAAAGTGAATGTCCTCAACTCTGGTTCATCAACCTAAACCATGTTCTAAGGCTCGGAATATTAAGCCTGTACCCACAGACTGGCACGAAAGTTGACTGGTCTTATTAAGGAGAGAGGCGAGGAAGTAGTTATGTGTGGGCACCAGCAGATCCAGGGTAGGGTCTTCCCCCTAGTTCCTACCAACCCAACTGAAAGAAGTGCTTCCAGATATGGGTTTGCTGGATTAGGGTAACAGATGGCTTCAGCCTTGCCATCTGTGCCTGGTTGGTTGCGTGGTCAGCCTTTTAGCTACTTCTCCCAATGAGTTTGATGAGTGCAAGCAGCCCATGAGACAAAAGGAAGGCAGAGCCCAGCAATGAGTTCTTAGACCAGGGACCACAGCACATCAGTCCATTAGATTCAACCACAGGCCTTGGCTCCCACAAGGTGAGACTGTCATCCAACAGGATGAAGTGAAATCCCATAGATCCACCTTCCTAGAACCTTCTCTGAGTAGTGGTGGGATAGACATAACGCAGGGAGATAGGTGTTCTAGAGTCTACATTGTCTTGCTTGGGATCTAACCGCTGTAGCCCCACCATAAACGGCCATGCACAGGAAGAGCCTGGTGTATGTCTAAGCAAGTAACGCAAACACTTTCTAAATGCCCTGTCAAATATATGTCTTGCTGAGTTCCCCTTGCTGACCACTTGAATGAATCCCATGGGAGATGGGTCCTATGGGAGAGCAGGAGTCGAAGGAGAAAGGATGGTATGTTTAAGAGCAGGTGGGCATCATATGTCCTGAGAGAGGCAGCTCAGAGATAAAGAGACAAACATCAGGTGCCAACCACCAAGTACTATTTCAAGCCTGTTCAGGAAGCTCTTCTTGCTTCCACATCTTACATGGGACTAGATGGAGCTGGAAAACACAGCCCCATCCAACAACTGCTTGCCTACTCAGTGCTAGGTCCTGTGCTGAGTACGAGCTCGGAACCTAAAGGTAAATTAGCCTTGGTCCTTTCCTCAAGAAGCTAGTGGTAGAGACAGGTAGAGAAATAATCATAAGAAAATATATGTCCACATTCTACATTCTGGAATAGCATCCTACATTTTGGTACGAAGGTCACTGACCAACTTGAGGGTATAGGAAAGACTTCTCAAAGGAGATAATGGCAAAGCTGAGCTAAACCTTGAAAGACAAGTAAATAAATGTTGAGAAGGGTAGTTGTAAGACAAAAGCACAGAAGAGAAGAGAACCATAAGTAACTGTCCCTTCAAGATAAGAAGAGAGAATGCAGAGGCTGGAGGAGGGAAGCAGCCCCCACCAAGGGCAGAGGCAAAGGCTTCAGCCTGGCACCCTCCCCACCCTGCACCCTTGTGACTCTGCCCTCTAGTTCCACCCAGGCAGGTGGAGCAACGTGTGAGGAAGAATGAGTGGGCAAGTGCATTCTGACTAGGTGTAAACAAAGCAGCTGAAATGCAAATACTGCACAGAAGGAAAAGGCCAGGCAGGGCGTGCATCAGCACTGCAGGGCCAGCCTGGTGCCTGAGGCTGTGTCAGGACCAATTTCAAGCTGGATCATCACTGGTATTTTCAGGCACTCAGTTCATGCTCTTTCTTGTTGGCATGTTGCAGTGGATATCCACATCGCTTCCTGTCTTCTACAATAGCATCCCACTTTTCATTCCCTATGCTCCTGGTTCGGCTGATTCCCGCCACTGCTACTGGGATCGGCACATGTCCAGGCTGACCAACCAGGAGACCCCTTCCTAAGTGGCTCAAGAATGGGCACCTGGCCAGGCATGGTGGCTCATGCCTATAATCCCAGCACTTTAGAAGGCTGAGGTGGGAGGACTGTTTGAGCCTAGGAGTTTGAGACCAGCCTAGGCAACAGAGTGAGACCCTGTCACTATGGAAAAAAAAAATTGAAAAATTTAGCCAGGCATTGTAGTGCACGCCTGTAGTCCCAGTTACTTGGGAGGCTGAGGCAGGAGGACCGCTCGAGCCTGGAAGGGTCGAGGCTGCAGTGAGCTATGATCTTGCCACCGTACTCCAGCCTGGACAACAGAGTGAGAGCCTGTCTCAAAACTAAATAAATAAATAAATGAATAAATAAATAAATAAACAAATAAAAGAATCGTCAGTTGACATAAGTGCTACACACCATGGTCTTCTCTGAGATTTCATATTTGGACGCTGGGGGCTGTGGGAGTCTCTTTTTTTCTCTAAGATAGTGAGCTATACAAACCATGCAAGCCTAGAACAGGGTCAGGCAAACTACAGCCTATAGGCCAGCTGCCTGTTTCTATAAAAAGTTTTATTTTATTGGAATACAGCCACACCTATTCATTTAAACAATGTATGGCTGCTTTTGTCCTATAACAGCAGAAACTTGTGATATAGACTATATGGCCCACAAAGCCAAAAATATCTACTATCTGGCCCTTTAAGAAAAAAAAATGTGCCAACTTCGAGCTTAGAACTCCTGGAGCCATCTTCTATGGCTGCAGGGAGAAAGACACTGTTTGAGTCCTAGATTGAGGTGGGCCTAAAGATAGTTCAGGTCCTGAACTTCACAGTTATGTAAACTAATACAATTTCCTTTTTGCTTGAAGTAGTCTGATACGAGATATTACCAACTGCAACTGCTACCTAGAAGGTAGAGGTTAAGCTCTTCAGTCTGATTTACAAGGCTCCTGTCTACCTCTCCAGCCTCAGATACCCCCTCTTCTCCTCCCTTTCCCTACGTTTTAGCCCCGTACAACTACGTATAATTTCCAGAGTTGGCCAGGCTCTTTTAACGCCTCCATGCCTCTATATCACTGTTCCCTCTGCCTGGGATTCTCATCTCCTTATCATTCACATGCTAAACTTCTGCTCATTCCTCAAGATGGGACTGTGGCATCTCTACCTCTCTGAGGTCTTCCCAGAGCCACACAGGACTGACCAAGCACTCCTCTGGGTCATCAGTGTTCTTTGTGCACAGTGAGCTCTTAGCACATGCTAATGTTATGGCCCAGTTCCCCAGCAGGCTGTGCAGCACCCCCGGCTTGCAGCCAAGCACACAGCAGGTGCTCAGCAAATGCCTGTGAGCTGTAAGAGACAGGAGCAGCTTGGGGTGACAGCCTCCACCATGTGGATCTTCCAGGGCCAATCCAGGCCAATTCCTGCTCACCTTTGGAGGTCTGGTGACTGCCTCTGTGTGGATCCTCATGGACACTCTGATCTCCTTGTTCCAAAGCACCAGGCTTCCAGTGATGTTTCCAACGTTCACAGATACCCCCACCCCCGGTCTGAAATACTGCCAGCTACTGCCCCCACCCCGCCTGCCTAGGAACGGTGGCCACATCTGTGTCCAGACAGGCTGGAGCCACATGCATGACATGTGTGACAGGCAGGGAGGCCTGTGCTGAAGGAGGAGAGGAGAGGCTGAGCCAGAGGCCCTCAAGGGGGCAGTGCCTGGGCTCCTGCTGACAGGCTCCCACTGACTCTGCTGACAGCCTGTGCCTTGTGTAGAAGAAGGAGGGAGGGAAGTGGGGAATATGGGGGACGAAAATGTGAGCTGAGAAGCTGCCATGACAGGCAGGCGCCCCTCCCCCAAGAAGAGCCTGGTTGATGGCCGGATGGTCTGCAGAGGCCATATAGCCCAAAGCCCAAAGGCACGGTCCTATTGGTGACCAACATCTACCATCCATGTCTCCAATATGTGCTAAGCCCCAGCTTATCTCAGGCTCTGTGCTAGTCACTGCGAATATAAAAAACTCAGAGGCTGGGCGTGGTGGCTCACGCCTGTAATCCCAACACTTTGGGAGGCTGAGGCGAGTGGATCACCTGAGGTCAGGAGTTCAAGACCAGGCTGGCCAATATGGTGAAACCCTATATCTACTGAAAATACAAAAATTAGCTGGGAGTGGTGGTGGGCGTTTGTAATCCCAGCTACTTGGGAGGCTGAGGCAGGAGAATCACTTGAACCCGGGAGGAGGAGGTTGCAGTGAGCTGAGATGACGCCATTGCACTCCAGTCTGGGTGAAAGAGTGAGACTCTGTCTCAAAAAACAAAATAAAATAAAATAAAATAAAATAAAATAAAATAAAATAAAATAAAATAAAATAACTCAGAGTCCCTGCCTTGGTGGATAATGGGTGAGGCAGTCAAACAGAGAGGCAGTTATGAAATATATGATCAACGTCACAATAATAACAGTAATAACAGCAATGAACAACTGAGCTCTTACTGCGTTCCTGGCACTGTTCTAAGCACTCTCTCCATTTTCGTATTTACTCTCGCAATGACCTCAGGATGGGCACTATTTATACCCACGTTCGTATTAACCGCACTACTTCTGGTAATACATGAAAGTCACTGGCCCCTTAGGGAACACACTATTGGGGAATGGAGAGGACAGAACCAACTGCAGGGGTTGAGGAGGGAAAGAAGTGAGAAAGTGTTCAAGACAGAGATCAGACAATTCCTAAAGAGACTTGGTAGTGAAGGAGAGGACAGAAGTGGAATGGAGGCTGGAGATGAAGTGGGATGGGGAGAACTGAGATGTTTGTATTCAGATGGAAAGGAGTCAAGCAGAGAGAGGGAGCAGGTAGGTGACAGCAGGGGTAACAGTGGAATGAAGCCCGGGAGGAGAGGAAGGGGATGGATCCAGAGTATAAGGGGAGGAACACAGAAGACAGGATATCTTTTCCCTGGAAAGGGAGGAGGATGTGAAGATGGCTACTCCAACAGGTGAGATTAGAAGCATGGAGAACCTGAGAGAATGCTCACCAGATCGACGCTTTTCCCTGGGAAGATTTGGGGTTGTGGTGTGAGGGTGTAGACTGTAGGGACTTATGAATAGGAAAGATTTGGGACAGTCACCATGGTAAGTCACACTGACCTCTTAGCACTTAGCACATGCTAGTGTTATTGCCCAGTTCCCCAGCAGACTTTGTGGCACCCGTAGCTCTCAGCCAAGTACACACCAGGTGCTCAGTAAATGCCTGTGGGCTGCAAGAGACAGGAGCAGTTGGGGTGACAGCCTCCACCATGTGGATTTTCCAGGGCCAACCAGACCAATTCGTGCTCCCCTGGGACAGGGACAAGGATTGCTAAGCTGTGCACAGAGGCCGGAGAGCACGAAGCCACAGTAGTGCCAAGGCTGTATTTGTGTGTTGCCAAGGCAGTGGTGCTAAGCAGCCCAGAAGTAGAAGCAGGAAAAGTCGGATGGATCCAACCACGTTTGGGCCCTGCTGTAGCAGGTTTGATGGAAGGACAGGAGTATGATGGGATTCAAAGAAGTGGTGAAAATACCAGTGATATGCAGGGTCACGGTGCAGGAGCAGTGGCTCTGGCTTTGATGGTGAGGAAGGCAGGGGCCAAGCTAATGTAGTTGATCAAGCCAAAACCTAGGAGTCATTCTTTTTTCTCTTTTAGTCCCATATTCCCAGATCCTCACAAAGAGCAACACCTATTTTACAAACGAATCTCCCTCTTGCCAATTGGATGGCATCCCTTGGAGTCATTCTTGACTCATCTCTTTTTCTTGGCTGCCTCTCATTCAACTCATCAGCAAGTCCTATTAATACAATCACTAAACATATTCTAAATTCACCCACTTACCTCTCTCCGCTGCTATGACCCCAGTCCAAATAATCATTTCTGGACCACTATGATGGTCAATGAGCAGCTTCGGCTCTTTTCTTTCAGAGTCCATTCTCTCAAGGAGGCCAGCATGATAAATCATCAACCATACCATGCCAACCATGCCATGAAGGTTTGAACCTTCCCACTGTCTCCAAATAAAGCCAAACCATAGGTTAAAGGGCCTAATGCTCACCAGTGTCTCACCACACCTCAGATCCTACTCCTTCCTCACCCTGTTACAGCATACTGGCTTTCTGTCCAGTCCTTAAATACAAGCCTTTTTCTGAGTCTGCAACTTTCCAGAACAGCTCTGGATCTTCCCAAGGCTGGTCCTACATTTTCAATCAGATTTCTGTTCAAATGTCACCTCCTCAGGGACGTCTTCTCTGATTCTTCTGTCTAAAGTGGGTTTCCTGCCGGAGTCATTCTCTCATGTCATCTCCTTTTGTTTTCTCCGTAAGCACATATCACTTTTTGTGCATTGCTTCCTCTCTCCCATGTGCACTTGTTATTATCGGGAGAGTGTAAGCTCCATGTGAACAGGAGCTGCCCATTCTGTTCACTGTCGTGCCCCTCAGGACTTAGAATTGTGCCTAGCATAAAAGGTGCTGAATAAATATTTGTTAAGTGAGATTAGAGATCTGCCTCCCACCAAGTCTACAAAACTACCATGTCTGCTCTTCTCTCTTGATAAAACTGAGCAAAATTCCATTCTTCTATCAAAAATCAATTATTTCCACATGGGCAACATCTTTCTATCTCAGAGTAAAGGCTGACATCCTTACAACAGCCTACAAGGCCATCTATGATCTCCCTCACCCCAACTTCCTCTCTGGTCTCATGTCCTACTACTCTCCCTCTGTTCACAGTCCCTCAGCCACATTCCTTGCTTCCGTAGGGTCTTGACTAGAGCTCTTTCCTCTGCTTGGAATGTTGTTCCTCAGACACACATTTGGCTCATTCCTCACCTCTTTCCAGTCTTTATTCAAATCTCTCATTTCCTGTGAGGCCAAACCTCACCATCCTATTTAATAATGCAACTTGCTCCTGTCACCTTGCCATACTTTCTCTCTTCCCATGGCATTTATCTTGTGGTAATTTACTAAATATTTTACTTCTTAGTTGTTTATTGCTCGTGTTTTTCTGGTAGGATGTACACTTCCTAAAGCAGGATTTTGAGATGAGGATATAATCCTGGATTACCTAGGTGAGCCCTAATAGCATTTTGAATCCTTAGAGGAGAGAGGTGGATTGAGATTTGACCACACACAGATGAAAAGGCAACGTGACCACAGGTCAAGAACGGAGAGATGCGAACACGAGACAGATGCTAGCAGTCGCCAGAGGCAGAAAAGGCGAGAGATGGATATGCCCTAGAGCATCCGGAGGGAGCCCAGCCCTGCTGACACCTGGATTTCAGTCCAGGAATGCTGACTTTGAACTTCTGTCCACCAGAACTGTGAAGGAATCACCTGTTAGGGCAGCCACAGGAAATTAATACAGATATGTTACTTTCTGAACCCCTAGAAATGAGATTCCTGGAAGGGAAGGTTTCAGCCATCTTCTTTCCTATGCTAAGGAGGGAGACAACATGACAGAGAATGAGCAGATGCTGTCCTGTGAGATGAGACCCTATACCTTCAGGGGAGGGGCACGAGGGCAGTCACGGCTGACCACTATCTGCTCTGCATCCCATCACTGCTTACAGTCCCAGGCAGATTTTAAAAAGAAAAGGCTGGAAAATGTGACTGTTTACAGGTGGGTTCAAGTTCCAGACATCCAGACACATATATCTAACTGGGGGCTGCTGAATCTCCATCTCAAACTTAGACCCGTGTCCTGAGCTCAACACTTCTATATCCAACTGCACCTGGAGTATCTTGCCCAAGATATCCTACTAGCACCTAGGCTCAACATATCAAAAAAGGAGCCCATTATCTTTCCCTAAACCTATTCCTTCTCTCTGTTCTTCAGTGAAGAGCGTCCAAATCACAGATTAAGGAGAAACCTACCTGCCTGTTGCTGTCTCTGGGGTCTTGAATGTGGCCTCTGTGTGTTTCTCTGCCGAGAAGTGAGAAGGGTGAGCAAACTCTGCTGACCAGGGAAGTCTGAAGACCCTGCACCCATGTGGCTAGATGACATCACAATCATCACCGCCCCAGACTGGGCAATGCATGAATGCAGACTGCTCCTGGAATTTCCCATGCAGGTCCCCTTTAGTCCTAGCTGGGGACTGTGTTCCTACAGGAAAATACTAGAGCTGCCTTCTTCAGTCCAGGGGCTCAAACATTGTTCCTGACTTTGGAGACCTTGGGTAAGGCTGTAGGGGCAGAATTCTCTCTCTGCGAACACCTGATCAATTACCAAATGGGATGGGTCAAGCTAGTGATAGACAGAAACCTGTCACAGACTATTGTCACGATGCATAGGGAGAACTGTCCCCCAATAAGAATTCCAGCCCCCATACAAACGCAGAGGCTGATATTCCTATTTCTGCCATTTTTCACCTCTGCGCACCTCCTGGGTGAGCTGAGAGGTGACAGTTTTATCACCATGCCTTGTCTTTTCATCACATGCCTAGTACCTAGAACAGCACCTAGCATATTGTAGGTAATCAATGAATGAGTGAATAACCACAATGGGCCCTGCCCACTGGATAGGGGCCTGTCACAGCCATAAACTACTGGGCTGCAGCATCCCTCTTGCACATTCGTCCATCCACATGCAACGAACACACCCTATGGCCATCCAGCCAACCACCAGCAAGGAGGACTAGAGACTTGCTGTAGGTCATTCTAGACACATGACACCTTTCCAGGCTATGGTACTGCCAATACCTGGTAAAGTTATGGAGATAAGCAAGTCCCAGCCTATCTTGTCCCTTCACTGGAAGATCTTCAGCAGTTCCACATTACTGACTCAGGCCCAACTCTCTAGCCTTTCCTGTCATTGTACCTTATGATGGCCTCTATGGACTGAATCTTTTTTTTTTTTTTTTTTTTTTTTTTTGAGACGGAGTCTCGCTCTGTCACCCAGGCTGGGGTGCAGTGGCCAGATCTCAGCTCACTGCAAGCTCCGCCTCCCGGGTTCACACCATTCTCCTGCCTCAGCCTCCCGAGTAGCTGGGACTACAGGCGCCGCCACCTCGCCCGGCTAGTTTTTTGTATTTTTAGTAGAGACGGGGTTTCACCGTGTTAGCCAGGATGGTCTCGATCCCCTGACCTTGTGATCCGCCCGTCTCGGCCTCCCAAAGTGCTGGGATTACAGGCTTGAGCCACCGCGCCCGGCCGACTGAATCTTTTATACTTGACAGCTAAGAGCCTCAATCCCGATGCTTGACTGGCTCTCTCCCCTCATGGTCTGCTCTATGACTTGAGCTGCTTTTCTTCCAGTCTTGATGTTTTAGGGCCACAAATCAGTTATGATCCCTGTGCTTGGCAAGTCTAGTACCCCCTTCCTTGACAGATCTCTCCCTGCTCAACTATAGGCTCAGTTAAAAATAAAGTGAAGAGAAATTCTAAGCTGGGTGCAGTGGCTCATGCCTGTAATCCCGGCACTTTGGGAGGCCAAAGCAGGCAAATTGCTTGAGCCCAGGAGTTTGAGACCAGCCTGAGCAACATGGTGAAACCCCGTCTCTACAAAAAATTTAAAAAATTACCCTGCAATGGTGGCAAGGTAATCCCAACTACTTGGGAAGCTGAGGGGGGAGGTTCACTTGAGCCCAGAATGTCGAGGCTGCAGTAAGCCGAGATCACGCTACTGCACTCCAGCCTAGATAACAGAGTGAGACCCTGTCTCAGGAAGAAGAAGAAGAAAAAGAAGAAAAAGAAGAAAAAGAAGAAGAAAGAAGAAGAAGAAGAAGAGGAAGAAGAAGAGGAAGAGGAAGAGGAAGAGGAGGAAGAGGAAGAGGAGGAAGAGGAAGAGGAGGAAGAGGAAGAGGAGGAAGAGGAAGAGGAGGAAGAGGAAGAAGAGGAAGAGGAGGAAGAGGAAGAAAAGGAGGAAGAAGAGGAAGAGGAAGAAGAAGAGGAAGAAGAAGAGGAAGAAGAAGAGGAAGAAGAGGAAAAAGAAGAAGAAGAAGAAGAGAAATTGTAAAGCAGTTATCATCAGTTGCAGTATTTTTGTGTATTCTTTTCTCAAAAAGCAGGAAACAGGAGAGATGAGTTCTCTTCCAAAGGAAAGAGGTTTAATTGACTCACAGTTCACATGGCTGGGGAGGCCTCAGGAAACACAATCATGGCGGAAGGTGAAACAGGAGCAGGTACCTTCTTCACGAGGTGGCAGGAGAGAGAGTGAGTACAAGCAGGGGAAATGCCAGATGCTTATAAAACCATCAGATCTCGTGGGAACTCATTCATTATCACAAGAACATCATGGGGGAAACCCCAATTGAAATTACAATTCAAGATGAGATTTGGGTGGGGACACTGCCAAACCATATCAATTCCAAACACAGAAAGTGGTAAACTCCAAGACAGGCCTGCCTTGGCCTCCCCTCCTCCAGTGATCTTAATCTCTTTCCTATCTCAGCTATTTACTCCTAAATTATATGTTAAACTGGGTCGCTAATAATAACTAAAGCCCTCTCTAATATCAGTCTCAAGCTCTCACTCCCTGACTGCCTCCATGAATCTATGTATCTATAGCTCACCTGCTCTTGTAGCTAAACTCCAACAATCCTCAACACACTGAAATCATCAAGCCATTGGCTTGGCCATCTTTTCATTGTCCTTTACTTCCTTATATTCTTACTGCAATTCTCATCCAGCTTGAATTCCAAATCAATCATTATAATCACTTCTTTGCATTCACCCTCAGCTTCCTTGTTCCTCTCATTTGGGGGAAACACAGCTTTGATTAAATTGAAATTCCTACCTACTCTGGGGATGTACCTGCACAGCTGAATATGGCTGGCTGGAGAAAAACCATGCTGGTTGCTGGTTGGTCTCACTCAAAATTCCAGTGAGGTCCTTATGCTTCCTGGCAATCACACATGTTATCAGCTCAGTCATTCTTCCATTCTCTTGGATGACTACTCATACTTTCTCTTTTCTCTCTACACTTCCAACACCTTCCTCATTCTTGTTCCCATAGATAACCTGGTTTACCATGGTACTGAAATATGTGAAACAATCAGAATAGAATGTTTACAAGCTGCATATCACCACTTGCCTGCATTTGTGCCTATATTCTCTACTTTATGTTTGAACTGCCCTTAGTTGTAACTAAGGCCAACTTTTGTGCCCTAGACCTTATCTTTTTCATTTACTAAAGGACACTGCTCCAGGAAGTCTTCACTCTTACCTCATCTCATTTCTGGATTATCCCCATAGACATACAAATATGTTGTTTATCCATATTAAACCCTTTCTCTCTTCTTTTTTAAGGTTTTAAAATTTGCACTCTTCTAACTTTACATTATGAAGAGCATTCATACAGAAAAGTTAAAAGAACAGTACAACTATCACCCATATAGTGACCACCTATTCGTTTATCTCCATCTCTTCACAGAAACACTCCTTCAAAGGGTTATCTACACTTGCTGTCTCCAATCTCTCTCCTCCCATTTCTCTTGAATCCATATCAATGATCCTTTAAGGTCACATATTACTTTCATGCTGCTAAATCCAAAGGTCAATTCTTTACTTAACCTATCAACAGAGTGACCATACATTCTGATTTGCCTGGAACAATGTTGGTTTATGTGTCTCATCCTGGAGTAATTAATATTGTCCATTTTCACTCTCAAAAGTGTCCTAGTTTGTACAGTAACTTATACAATCATCCTGCCTACCAGCAACATATTACATAGTTAATTACTCCTTTTGTAATACTTTCTTTGGTTTCCAGAATATCACATTTTCCTGGGTTTCCTAATGTTGCACTGGGCGCTCCTCTTTCTCATTCCCTTCTGCAGTTGCTCCCTCAATGTCCCACACCATTCAGGCTCAGTCCTGGCTTCTCTCCTCCATCCATATTTACTTATTTGGTGATCTCATCCATTTTCATAGTCTGGACCTCTTCCCTGAACCCCACACACTGCTATATTCCCCTGCCTTCTTTTTGTATTTTTATTATTTATTTATTTTTTTGAGACGGAATCTCACTCTGTCATCCAGGCTGGAGTGCAGTGGTGCGATCTCGGCTCACGTTGCATGCAACCTCTGCCTCCCGGGTTCAAGAGGTTCTTCTGCCTCAGTCTCCTGAGTAGCTGGGATTACAGGCACGCGCCACCACACCCCACTAATTTTTGTATTTTCAGTGGAGACGGAATTCCACCATGTTGGCCAGGATAGTCTCAAACTCCTGACCTCAGGTGATCCGTCTGCCTTAGCCTCCCAAAGTGCTGGGATTACAGTGAACCACCACCCGGTCCTTCCCCTGCCTTCTTGATAGCTACACTTGGATGTCTAAGAGGTATCTCCAACTCTGCATGTTTAAACTTGAGTTCATAATGCTCTTAAAATCTGCTCTTCTTGCAGTCATTTCTCCATCTTGGTAAACAGCATCTTCATTCTTCCAATTTCTCAGGCTACACTCTTTTAGTTGGCCTAAATTACTCTCTTTCTCTCATACTCACACCTGTGCTGGCAGCAAACCTGTCAGCTCTCCCTTCAGAATATACCCTGACCTTGATGCTTTCTTACTACCTCCATTGCTTCCACCATGGTCCAGGTCGCCATCATCTCTCCTGTATTTCACAACAGCCTCCCAGTTGGACTGCCTTGCAACAGTCTATTCTCATCAAGGCAGCTAGAATGATCCTTTAAAACTGAAGTCACTCCTCTGCTTGAAATCCTCCATTCCTAGAGTGACCTCCAACACCCCCATGATTCAGACTTCTCTTTCTTACTTCATCTCTCATATTTCCCACTTCTTTTTTTTTTTTTTTTTTTTTTTGAGACAGAGTCTCGCTCTGTCACCCAGGGTGGAGTGCAGTGGCCGGATCTCAGCTCACTGCAAGCTCCGCCTCCCGGGTTTACGCCATTCTCCTGCCTCAGCCTCCCGAGTAGCTGGGACTACAGGCGCCCACCACCTCACCTGGATAGGTTTTTGTATTTTTTAGTAGAGACGGGGTTTCACCGTGTTAGCCAGGATGGTCTCGATCTCCTGACCTCGTGATCCGCCTGCCTCGGCCTCCCAAAGTGCTGGGATTACAGGCTTGAGCCACCGCGCCCGGCCAATATTTCCCACTTCTTTAACCCAGGCCTCTTTCCTGCATTTGGATCCCACCTCAGAGCTTTTGCACTGGCTGTTTCCTCTGCCTGGAAGGCTCTTCCCCAAGATATCAGCATGGCCTTCCCTGATTTCCTTTAGATTTTTACTTAAATGTCACCTTCCCATGAAGATCTTTCCCAGTCTCAAATGGCAGCCCCTCTCGAACTTCCATTCCTGCTTTATTTTTCTCTAGTATTTCCCACCATCGAATATACTGTATGCCTTATTTCTATATCATTTCTTTGCCTGCTTCCCACTAGAATATGAGCCCCACGAAGGCCGGAGTGTTGGTCAGTTTTGCTCACTGCTTTACCTCCAGTACAAGAGCAGTGCACTCACTAAATATTTTGTCGAATGAATGACTGTAAAAAGGGGCTAATAATACCTACCACCTCGTGGATTATTGTGAAGATGAAGTGAGATAAGGCATGCGAAGTTCTTGGCACACCATGTTGCTCAATGACTGTCAGTTTCCTTTACCTCCCTCTCTCCCCTCCCAGTTTTGGTATCAGCCATGCTCCCGTTCTCCCTCAGGGAGTGCCCGGTCAGAGGCAGGGTGAAGAGCAGCAGGTGCCTCACCACCAGCCCTGGCAGGACTCTCTCTACCCCGAGACAGTCCTCCCCACTCACACCCCGTCTTGCTCACACCCCTCCCCAACACACCCCCTCACACCTCTCCCCAACACACCCTTTCTTCCTTCCCCTGACACCCCCTCCCTCCTTCCCCCCACACCCCTCCTCCCTCTCCTCCTACTCCCGGTCCCCCACACCCCTCTCCCTCCACCCTCTCCTCTCCCTCATATCCCAGTCTCTCCCTCATATACCATCCTCTTCTAGTCCCCATCCTCTCTCACACCCCAATCATCTCCCCCACACACCCCTTCCTCCCCCTCACACCCCTCCCCCTTCCCCTACATACCTCCCCCTCTCCCCATGTCCCCTCCTATCCTCACCCCCTCCTCTCCCTCACCCCAAGCCTTACCCTCAGACCCCATCCTCTTTCTCACATCCCAGTCATCTCCCACACACTCCCTCCTCCCCCCCACACCCCTTCCTACCCTCACACACCCCCTCCTACCCTCACCCCCAGCCTCTCCCTCATATACCATCCTCTCCCTCAGACCCCATCCTCTTTCTCACATCCCAATCATCTCCCACACCCCCCCTCCTCCCCCCACACCCCTTCCTACCCTCACACACCCCCTCCTCCCCTCACCCCCAGCCTCTCCCTCATATACCATCCTCTCCCTCAGACCCCATCCTCTTTCTCACATCCCAATCATCTCCCACACACCCCCTCCTCCCCCCACACTCCTTCTACCCTCACACACCCCCTCCTACCCTCACCCCCAGCCTCTCCCTCATATACCACCCTCTCCCTCAGACCCCATCCTCTTTCTCACATCCCAATCATCTCCCACACACCCCCTCCTCCCCCCACACCCCTTCTACCCTCACACACCCCCTCCTACCCTCACCCCCAGCCTCTCCCTCATATAACATCCTTTCCCTCAGACCCCATCCTCTTTCTCACATCCCAATCATCTCCCACACACGTCCCTCTCCGACACACCGCTCCCCATCCCCCACATACCCTCTCCTCCCTCCCACACACCCCTTCCTACCCTCACACACACCCTCCTCTCCTTCACATCCCAGCCTTTCCCTCCCATCCCATCCTCTCCCTCACATGCCATCCTCTCCCTTACACCCCATCCTCTCCCTCACACCTCAGTCCTTCCCACACAACCCAGCCTCTCCCTCACATCCCAGCCTCTCCTTCACACCCCATCCTCTCCCTCACACCCATCCTCTCCCACACCCCATCCTCTCCCACACATGCCAGTCCCTCCCTCACACCCCAGCCTCTCCCTCACACTCCATCCTCTCCCTCACACCCCAGCCTCTCCCTCACACCCCAGCCTCTCCCTCACACCCCATTCTCTCCCTCACACCCCAGCCTCTCCCTCACACCCCAGCCTCTCCCTCACACCCCAGCCTCTCCCTCACACCCCAGCCTCTCCCTCAGACCCCAGCCTCTCCCTCACACTCCAGCCTCTCCCTCACACCCCAGCCTCTCCCTCACACTCCAGCCTCTCCCTCACACCCCAGCCTCTCCCACACCCCATCCTCTCCCTCACACCCATCCTCTCCCACACCCCATCCTCTCCCACACATGCCAGTCCCTCCCTCACACCCCAGCCTCTCCCTCACACTCCATCCTCTCCCTCACACCCCAGCCTCTCCCTCACACCCCAGCGTCTTCCTCACACCCCATCCTCTCCCTCACACCCCATCCTCTCCCTCACACCCCAGCCTCTCCCTCACACCCCATCCTCTCCCTCACACCCCAGCCTCTCCCACACCCCAGCCTCTCCCACACACCCTAGTCCCTCCCTCACACCCCAGCCTCTCCCTCACACTCCATTAACACAGGTCCAACAGCCATCACCCATGGGCTCATATCTCAGTCTCAAAGGTTCATGTAGCACATTGCCTGGCTGTATCCCTAGCCTCCTTCTGAGTTCTCTATCAGGGTTCTTCTGGTCCCCTCATTGTTACAGTGCACAGCCTTGCCAAGTACTTTGGCCACCTCATTCCAAAGAGGCTGGAGTGCTCCATCCACTGGAGCCTGCTGTTGTCCCACATGTAGGACAGTCCTGGGAACTATTATCTGTGGCCAGCTGCTCATTTGGGCCATGGCTGCTCCCTTCTGAAATGGCCTGAGTCCTGTCACTGCCCCAAGCCCCAGCATCTTTCTCCTCACTTCAGGAACAGAGGCTGTTTCCTACACATGAATCCTAGGAGGCACAATCAATCTGGGCCAAGCTTTCTGGCATGGGGGTTACTTCTCAGAATCTTTACCTCACTACTGGGAGGACGAAACCTGCTGGGGAAAACCTACACAAGCAGACAGGTGGCCACCACAGACTCCTGGCCCACTTGGCCTGCTCCGTGCTCAATAGTTTTGGGGTTCTCTAGTACCAGCCTCTTCTCCTTTCCACAGTGGCCCTTGCAAACATTCTACTTTTCCTCTCTGCAGACACCCACTTCACCCCATGGCCACGTCCCCACTAGCTTCAAGCCTGTCCTCTTCCCATCACAGCTCTCCCAGGAACAGTTCACATGCACGAACCATAGGTCCTGGCCTGGGATTCAGCCTCATATCAACCAGCTCCCACCCCCACCCTCCAGAGACATAGCTCTCTGAGAGCTTCTCCATTTCCAGTTCCAACCCCTGAGGTCTCGCTCCCGCCTTGCCTCCCTTGGGTTTCAGGCTTTTATGCACAACATGTGTCCTGACACCAGACCAGACCAGTGAAGGTGGCCTGTTCTCAGCTTGACTCCAGCCCCTTCTGAGAAGCCTTTGCTCTGCCCTGTCCCAGGTTCCCTTCCCCATACCTGGGCTCTCCTCCTCCCAGCATGGCCTGTGATTGCGATGGCCTGGCGGCCTAAGCAGACCTCCTGCTGGATCAAAATTCAACAGGGCTCATGGGATTCCTACTTATGTCACTTACAGGGCTTACATACTGGCAGGGTTTCAATAAATGTTTACGATATAATTATCAACACCTTGCTCTATTTTTCATTATACAATATAATTTTAGCCTCACAAAATTCATTTGAAGTAAGTAGATAGGCATTCCCCCTAATTTACAGATGAAGACACTGAGATTTAGAGTTTGAGTGACTTGTCCAAAGAGAGAAGGTGCTGAGCCAGGTTTGAGCCTCTGATTTCTGACTCTGGGGTAAATGCTCCTTCTAGAACTTTGTGGTTCTTCTTTAGGGCATGAGTCCTTGCCTGGAGCTCTCAGATACCACATGCGGACCATGACAAGGTTTAGGAAAGCATGAGGCAACTGCCCTTCCAGGTGGATTTGGCCAGGTGTGAGATGGATAGCAATGTAGGCTACAGGGAGGGTGGTCTGAGAGATAGAAGCTAGTGAACTTCAGAGGACAGAAGCCCTGCTAACTGCCTGCAGCGTAGGGGGCAAGTTTCTGCGTTAGGCTTATCTCAGTCGCTCTTTTTTTTTTTTTTTTTTTTTTTTGAGACAAAGTCTCGCTCTGTCACCCAGGCTGGAGTGCTGTGGCCGGATCTCAGCTCATTGCAAGCTCCGCCTCCTGGGTTCATGCCATTCTCCTGCCTCAGCCTCCCGAGTAGCTGGGACTACAGGCGCCGCCACCTCGCCCGGCTAGTTTTTTGTAGCTTTTAGTAGAGACGGGGTTTCACCGTGTTAGCCAGGATGGTCTCGATCTCCTGACCTCGTGATCCGCCCGTCTCGGCCTCCCAAAGTGCTGGGATTACAGGCTTGAGCCACCGCGCCCGGCCTCTCAGTCGCTCTTTTTATGTGTACTGTTTAGACAAGAACAGAATGGCTTAATCCTCAAATCTATGCAAGACAAAGAGAAAGGAAAGGAACAGTTTATATTGGAGACCAAAGAGGATCCAAAATACTCCAGAATGACAGCTACCTTGCCAAGCTTGGTTTGGACTCACACATTCCATCATACGTGCTGAGAAGGAAGGGAGGGGGCTTGGCAAGAGCATGTCAAGAATAGGCTTATGGTCAGTGGGACATGACCATTGAAGAAAATCGTGTCTTTTGGGTGTGAGGCATTATGAGGAGCATCAAAAATGGGGAGATGCTTCTCCTGCTATGCTCCCTGAGAAGAAAACCACTTCTTCTCTGGTTTTCTGATAGGGAGGGGCCCTTTATGATACCCTATAAGGGCAGAGATGTCTGGTAAGAGACATTACCAGCTTCAAATCTCTGAACAAATGATGGAGAAAAGGGATTAGACTTGTCCTATGTGGCTCTGGCAGGCAGAACTAAGACCACAGGGGGAAGCTGCAGAAAGGCAGATTTTGGCTTTTCATAGTTAAGCCTCTGCAATTACTGATGAGTATCTCGAAATGAATGGGCTGTTTCCGCAGGTCAAGGACTTCTAGCTATTGGAAATGGGGAATGGACTAAGTAATCTCTATGATTCCAAGATACAGGGTTCTAGAACCACCAAGCCCAGGAAAGTGGCAAGAACCATCTTCTCCCTGGACTCACCCTGGGCTGAAGATAGGCCCAAAGAGGCAGCAGGTCCAGCCTCCAGTCTAATGTCATGGCCAAGGCTGTGGGTTCAGCTGCTCAGTGCTAGCATCTAGGGACTTTCTTCATTGGGCTGTCTACAGTTTGGATTAGTTGTTTACTCTCTTTAAAAGGAAAAGCGCTGGAAAGGGGCCAGGGGTTGTGGGAGACTATTTCCATCTCCAGTGTCTCTTCCAAAGCTCTGGTGTTTTGCCAGGATTTAAGCATGGTATACACAACACAGTTAAAAATAACCCCTTGATTGAACAGAAGGCGTGGGAGAGAGGGGCTAGCCAGGCAACTTTGCTAGAGGGTGGGGGACGTGGGCAAGGAGAGGAAACTTGTACTCAGAGCCCTAGGAAGGGTTTTATCCCAGAAGAGATATGTAGATTCAAGGGGGTGAGAGTCAGGAAGATACTGTCCCTAACTGCTCCTTTCCAGGAAGAACTGCCCAGTAAGTGCCTTGCTTTAGGTATGCCCAGGGTTTAAACAAACTGCTAGTTTTGAAGGGTTCTCCCAGGAATGACTCTGCCATTTTTCAGTCCTGAGTGCCAGCCTATGGGACTAAATTTAGGGAAAAAAGACAAGAAGCAGAAAGCCAAGAAAGGTTACACAGTGTCAAAAGCCACAGACAGGTCAAAGGCACAGAGGCCAGAGAAAGGTCTACTAGATTTAGCTATTGGGAAGTTCTTGTGATTTGTGTGTGAAAGCTTCCAGACTTTTCCTTCCATAAACAGACATTTAACATAAATGGAATTATCTTATATATAGTGTCCCATAACTTGCTTTTTAACAAATTTAACAATAAACTGTGGGAGCATGCCAGTAAATACAGTCTGACATCATTTTTCATGGCTACATACTATTTCATCACAGGGACATACTACATGAACCATGCTTGGCTCAGAGGCACTTAGGCTGTTTCCAGTTTTTTGCTGTTATCATAAACATGCTGCAACAGCATATTATAGTAATGCATACATACATATGATTACTTCTGTATGTACAATATTTATAAGTGGAACTGTTGGATGAAGTGGAATCTACGTTTTATACTTTATTATACAAGTACGTTGCCTATATAGCCTCTCATAATTTTGGAGAGAAATTCTATTCTCTTCTGACTTCCTCTAATCTTTCCAGCCATTTTTTTCCTATTCTCCTTCATCCTATTCAACCGTTATATATTGGTATTCCCCAGAGCTAGGTCATTCCGTTTTCTTCTTCCTTAAAGAATTACCAACTCAAATGCCTAAAAGAGCCAAGAAGGTATGGTAAATATGTGTACTGGGCCAGATATAAGACAACAAGAAGGGGCAGGGTTACAGCAAGCTAGAATTACACACTGTCTAAAAATATTCACATTATTTTAAAACACTGTGCCATAAAGCATGTCTACAGGTGGATTTAGCTCATAAGCTGCCAATTTGGGACCCAGTTAACACACCTTCCCCACACAACTTTGCTGCTGCCAAAACTTCATCTATGTGCTTGCTGATAACTCCCACTGCATCATCTTTAACTCTGACCTCTCCCTGGGAACCCCAGACCCACATATACAAACGACTATCTACATCTTTCCTTAAATGTCCCAGAGGCATCTCAAACTCATTATGCACACAACCAAATTCATCATCCCTGCCCTTTCCTCCTCCCAAAAGTCAGAAATCAAATAAAAGAAACAAATGATCTTCTTCTTGGGTTCTCTACCTCAATCAATGGCACCTCCAATTTTCCTACTGATATGGTTTGGCTGTGTCCTCACCCAAATCTCATCTTGAATTGTAACTCCCACAATTCCTATGTGTCGTGGGAGGAACCTGATGGGAGGTGATTGATTATGGGGGCGGGTCTTTCCTGTGCTATTCGCGTCATAGTGAATGAGTCTCACGAGATCTGATGGCTTTATTTATTTTGAGACGGCGTCTTACTCTGTCACCCAGGCTGGAGTACAGTGGTATGATCTTGGCTCATTGCAACCTCCACCCCTCGGGTTCAAGTGATTCTCCTGCGTCAGCCTCCTGAGTAGCTGGGATTACAGGTGTGAGCCACTATGCCCAGCTAATTTTTGTATTTTTAGTAGAGACAGGGTTTCACCATGTTGGCCAGGCTGGTCTCAAACTCCTGACCTCAGGTGATTCGCCCACTTCGGCCTCTCAAAGTGCTGGGATTACAGGCATGAGCCACTGCACCCAGCCTGATGGTTTTAAAAATGGGAGTTTCCCTGCCATGTGAGGGAATGCTGCCATGTGAGACATGCCTCTCACTTTCTGCCATGATTGTGAGGCCTTCCCAGCCACGTGGAACTGTAAGTCCATTAAACCCCTTTCTTTTGTAAATTGCCCAGTTTTGGGTATGTCTTTATGAGCAGCATGAAAACAGACTAATACACCTACCTTTGAAGACAAAAACCTGGGAGTCATTCCAGATTCTTCCCTTTCCCTAGCCTTCCATACTCAATAAGCACTTGCTGAGCACCTAATCAGTGCCAGGTACTGTCAGGGACTAGGGCTGGCCACAAAGAGAAATAATATGCAGTTTGTGCTCTGGAGGGGCAGACAGACAACAATGTCATCAGGACATGTGGTGGCGATGGAGAAGTACCTTATAAGATGTTCTGGGAGGAGAGAAGGGACACTTTGATTCTATTTTCTCAGCATTCTTCAAATAGTCTTTATTCTCCATCCCCATGGGACTGCCTTCACCAGTCACCACAACAGCCTCCTAACTGGGCTTCATGCTTCCAAGTTCCCTCCTCCAATTTATCTTCCACATTGGGTGAGGGCAATCTTTTGGAATGGCCAATCTGATTAAGTCAATCTTGTTTCTCGCCTAAAACATGTGAATTATTTCCCATATCTTTTTTTTTTTGAGACAGAGTCTGCTCTGTCGCCCAGGCTGGAGTGCAGTGGTGTGATCTCGGCTCACTGCAACCTCTGCCTCCCGGGTTCAAGCAATTCTCCTGCCTCAGCCTCCCAAGTAGCTGGGATTACAGGTGCCTGCCACCATACCTGGCAAATTTTTGTATTTTTAGTAGAGACGGCATTTCACCATCTTGGCCAATCTGGTCTTGAACTGTTGACCTCGTGATCCACCCACCTCGGCCTCCCAAAGTGCTGGGATTACAGGCATGAGCCACCGCGCCTGGCCTAATTTCCCACATCTTTAAGAATGTAATCGACCGGGCGCGGTGGCTCAAGCCTATAATCCCAGCACTTTGGGAGGCCGAGACGGGCGGATCACGAGGTCAGGAGATCGAGACCATCCTGGCTAACACGGTGAAACCCCGTCTCTACTAAAAATACAAAAAACTAGCCGGGCGAGGTGGCGGCGCCTGTAGTCCCAGCTACTCGGGAGGCTGAGGCAGGAGAATGGCGTGAACCCGGGAGGCGGAGCTTGCAGTGAGCTGAGATCTGGCCACTGCACTCCAGCCTGGGTGACAGAGTGAGACTCCGTCTCAAAAAAAAAAAAAAAAAAAAAAAAAAAAAAAAAAAAAAGAATGTAATCTAGAGTCCTTTTGGAGTGACTTGTGAGGTCTTCCATGATCTTGCTCTAGATTACTTCTCTAGCCTGTCTTCCAGCATCTAGGATGTAACACTATGTGCCAAATGTACCAAACCATGTGCAGTTATCTGAATGTCCTTACGTGCATCATGTTCTCAGTTTATGCATTCCCTCTGTCTACAATACCTACCCTGTCATTTTTCAACTGCCTAATTCCTTAATCTTTTTTTTTCTCTTGAGATAGGGTCTCACTCTGTCACCCAGGCTGGAGTGCAGTGGCACAATCATGGCTCACTGCAGTCTCAACTTCTTGGGCTTAGGGGATCCTCCCACCTCAACCTCTTGAGTAGCTGGGACTATAGGTACACACCCCCATCATACGTGGCTAATTTTTTTTTTTTTCTTTTAGTAGAGATGGGGTTTCGCCATGTTGCCCAGGCTGGCCTCAAACTACTGGGGTCAAGTGATCGGCCTGCCTGAGCTTCATAGTGCAAGGATTACAGGTGTGAGCTACTGCGCCTTGAAAAAAAATCACCTCCTTTAAAAATCTTTCTCTGACCACTTTCCCCCAAAAGATGGCTTCTCCCAGGTATTCTCTGTCACAGATCCTTCCTGTCCTGCAGGCTTACAGTAGGGGAGAAAAAGAAACTTCCAAGGCATTTTCCCAGGCTGCTGAAAGGGGCCATGATATGTCCTTACCTGGGTGTCTTTGAGAACCAGCAGTGTTGAAAATATATGGGAGTGTGAGGCAGACAGTGATGACTCCAGAGGAGGTCGGGAGCCCTGGGAAAGGCCCGGCTGCTTGGCTCTGGTTGCGTGTGGCCTTGAGGGGCCATGAATACTTCAGGTCCACAGACCATGTATCTTAAGGAGCTACTGACATAATGTATCCCACCCACTGACACTTATGGCACCGACCCCTGCCAAAAACAAAACTAAAACAAAAAAGAAAGACAACTTTTCAACTTCATGATGGTGAGTCAGCAATCACCAGCAAACCAATGAAAAGGTCTTCTTTGGCCCTTTAATGCTAGCAGATGATCAGAATGAAGGTCAAGAAGTCCTGTAAACAATAACAGCAGAAGAGGAGTGAGCCCAGTGATCTACCTTAGGAGAAAAGCCCCTTCTGACACCTCACTTTGATTAGGTGTCTCCTTTCTGTGTATTCGTGGCACCCTAGACTTCCATTTACCATCATGTCAGCACAACATAATTTTGTTTTCATGTCTGACTCACTTTAGACTGAAGTTCTGGGGTAAGGATTATGTATTACTTTTCATCCTTAATACCCAGCACGGTGCCCAGTATATGGAAATGCTTATAAAATAAGTGATGGAGGAAGGGGAGGGAAGGAAGTTTAAGTGAACAGGTTTCACGTTGAGAAGTTTGGTGACTCAAAGGGAGAGATACTACAAATTCATGTGATGTAATGAAAAAATTTCTTTCACTATGTCAGAGATAGTGAGGAAGCTGCATAAAGACTTATTTATACGAATGTTGTACATAGATACTCTGTTTACAATAGGAAGAAATTGGGGGAAAAAATCCCTTAAAGGACCTGGGTGCTTCACAGGGATGTCCCGCAGGAACTTCAAGCTGAGCGTTCTCCCCAAATGAACTCAACAGCTGCCCCGTAAGCGTGCTCTTCTCCCTGTGTTCCCTAGGTTAGGAAATGGTGCCGCTATCTTGCCAGCTGCCTGAAACAGAAACTAGGAATCCATTTTTACTCATCCCGCCACCAGCACCTAATGTTGTCATTTCTCCTCTCCTAATATCACATGAACTTGTCCTTATCACCTCTTCCCAAGCATTACCTTTCTCAGTCCCACTTCCTGTAACCCTTTCTCCCCATTTCAGACAATGACCTTTCTAAAGCACAAATCTGATGCTGTCCTTCTCTCCCTGCTTTGAAACCTTGGTTGATCTCATAATAAAGTTCAAACTTCTCAGCATGACATTCAAGGCCTCTTGCCAAGGACTTGTACTCCAACAGGCCAAATTACTTCCAAGTGTGTCTCCTTCCCCCCACGTGATTCCTGCCCTTCCCTAGATTCTCTACCTGGCCAGTTTCTAACTGTCCTCCAATAGGCAGCACAGGTGTCACCACCTCTAGGAAGCCTCTCCTGCCTGCAGTTTGGTCAGGCGCTCTTATCAGAGCACACACAGCTCCTTGTGCTTGCTCTGTTGCTATAGTAACCACAATGCCCACTCAGTTTCTGTCTGTCTTTTTTTTCCCCAAGACAGAGTTTTGCTCTTGTTGCCCAAGCTGGAGTGCAATGGCGCCATCTCAGCTCACTGCAACCTCCATCTCCCAGGTTAACATGATTCTCCTGCCTCAGCCTCCCAAGTAGCTGGGATTACAGGTGTGAGCCACCATGCCCAGCTATTTTTTGTATTTTTAGTAGAGACAGGGTTTTGCCATGTTGGCCAGGCTGTTCTTGAACTCCTGACCTCAGGTGATCCGCCTGCCTTGATCTCCCAAAGTGCTGGGATTACAGGTATGAGCCACCACGTCCAGCCCCCACTCAGTTTCTTATCTGTCACTCTCCCCTAGACCTGTGCACTAGGCTTGGCAGACAGTGAGTGCTTAGGGGTTCGGGGAGGGGCAGAATACTTAGGGTCTCTGGAGCTTGGAAGCGGGGCAGCAGTCACCATGGGCAGGTCCGGATCGGGATCTATGAGGTGCTGATGCAAGCATGCTCTTATCTGGAGGCCTGGTCACTGCTCCACAGAGGTGGAAGGGGAGGAGGAAGCTTCTCCCACACCCTGAGGACACTCTCTGCCAGACTGGGGCCTCTGTGGCGTCTCCCAGGATTAAGAACATCATACTGACCAGACAGGCCCCATTCTAGGGGGCGGAGGCTGGCTTAGTGATGGAGCTATGCTTTCCCCAATCCATTCTTTATTCTTTATGATCTCCGAACTGCAGAAGCAGAAACTGCTCACCCTTGGTCTGAAGCTTTTCGTGACTTGTGTGAAGAAATGTCATCAACAGCCTTTTGTTTGAACTTGACTTGTGTGAATGTGCCAGGGGACTTGCTCAGAGGAGTCTTTTCAGATGTCATTTCTGTTTGTCTACAACCCTGGTCCGTGCAAAGTCATTCACAAGCCAGTTTTTCTGAGGCTCCAGGGCTGTCATAGTCTCATTCCTGCCACTGCCCGCACAGCTACTGTGACTGCCTCCAGCCTGGAGTGGGTGCAGGGTGGCCTCCCCACAGCCTCACACTTAGCAATGGTGTGTGCTGTGGCCAGGTCAGAGCCAGGCACTGAAATGCAGCTGTGAGGCAGCACTCAACCAAGTCTCTCACTCTTCAGCTTGACTTGAATGTCTCTGAAACCCTGAGCTACAACTTCACTTTACTTCTCCCAGACAGTGAGCTGGGACTATGCCTGCATTTTTAAAAACCATTTCCCCAGTGTCCACACAGTGCCCGGCACTCGATAAAAATGTATTACATGAGTGAACAGACAGACATGCAATATCCAGTTATTTGAGTCAACGGAGGGAGACCATCAAACTCAATGTTTTGAAGGAAGAATAATCCAGAATTTAATATGTCCTTAGAGCCACTTTAGACTCTGTCCACTGTTTTTTTGAAACTGGGTCTCAGCCGGGCACAGTGGCTCAAGCCTGTAATCCCAGCACTTTGGGAGGCCGAGGTGGGCAGATCACAAGGTCAGGAGATTGAGATCATCCTGGCTAACACGGTGAAATCCCGTCTCTACTAAAAATACAAAAAATTAGCCAGGTGTGGTGGTGGGCGCCTGTAGTCCCAGCTACTCGGGAGGCTGAGGCAGGAGAATGGTGTGAACCCGGGCGGCGGAGCTTGCAGTGAGCCAAGACCGCGCCACTACACTACAGCCTACAGCCTGGGTGACAGAGCGAGACTCCGTCTCAAAAAAAAAAAAAAAAAAAAAGAAAAGAAAAGAAACTGGGTCTCACACTGTCACCCAGGCTGGAGTGCAGTAGCATGATCACAGCTCATTGTAGCCTCAACCTCCCTGGCTCAAGCGATCCTTCTGCCTCAGCCTCCTGAGTGGTAGCTAGGGCTACAAGTGCACACCATTATGCTAATTTTTTTTTTTTTTTTGGTAGAGACAGAGTCTCGCTATGTTTCCCTGGCTGGTCTCAAACTCCTGGGCTCAAGTGATCCTCCCACCTCAGCCTCCCAAAGTGTTGGGATTACAAGTGGAGCCACTGCGCCTGGCTCTGCCCACTGTTGATGCTGCTGGTGTTGGTCCTGGGAAGGAATCCCAGAGTGCTGGGCCCAGCTGCACAGTGGGCCTGGATGTGGTAGAATGCACAACTAGGTCAGCAGGACCCGCCGCTTCCATTTCCCGCCCCAAGCCCAAGCCAGCTGCAAGGAATGGATAGATAAAGGGAAATGGGAGCTGTCCCCAATTTAGTCAGTCACCAAGTGGTGATGGAGGGTAAGATAGAGGTAAAAATTAGACAAGGATCAGTATAGGTCTCAGGAGGGAACTATAATGCAATATACACAAAACTGTTACAGAGAGAGGTGCACACAGAGCTGGGGGAGCTCCAGGGCAGGAAAAGCTTCACAGGGAAGGTGACATCTGAGCTGGAGTTTTAAAGGTGGAGAATGTGAGGACGGACACTCCAGACAGCACATGCATGTGGGAAGCTGGCCAAGCTGAGCGCCTGCCTTGTCCACGCCCCTTTGGAGGGGAGAGGCCTGCCACAAGCAGTTCTCTGAGCAGAGACTGCTGTGTCTGATGCCAGGCAACATTCAAGTTACTCATTGAAGTAAAAGCAGTAGTTTTCTTTCTTTCTTTCTTTTTTGATACAGAGTTTCACTCTTGTTGCCCAGGCTGGAGTGATGGCGTGATCTTGGCTCACCGCAACCTCCGCCTCCCGAGTTCAAGCGATTCTCCTGCCTCAGCCTCCTGAGTAGCTGGGATTACAGGCATGTGCCAACATGCCCAACTAATTTTGTATTTTTAGTAGAGACGGGGTTTCTCCATGTTGATCAGGCTGGTCTCGAACTCCTGACCTTAGGTGATCTGCCCGCCTTGGCCTCCCAAAGTGCTGGGATTACAGGTGTGAGCTACTGCGCCCGGCCAAAGCAGTAGTTCTTAAGGCAAAGAATATGGAGAAGCACTCCAGGTTGGGGGACTAGCAGGCACAGCACAAAGGCACAAAAGACTATGGGTTAGTAGGGCATTGGCATCTAGGGGTTAGGGCACCAGGAAGCATCAGCTTAAATTATTAATTTAATTTATTAATTTAAGCATCAGCTTAAACTAAACTTATGCATCAGCATAAATTACAAGTCATCCGTTGCATCCTGTGTAGCTGGAGTTGCCAAAAGCCACACTTCCCGATATGTGGAAGTATTTCTGTATCAACAAATGCCAATCACCTGGGTTTGTACGCAGTCTATACAAGTCTTGACAGCTCCACACCAAGACATATTACTGGAAGGTCTCCATGAGAGTTGAGGCAGTCAGGGCATAAAGACAGAACCACACTTACCACTCCAGACGAAGCACTCGCTGCATGCCAGGCACCAGGCCACACATATCATGGACATTATCTCGTGTAATCCCCATAAATGCCCATGAGATGGGGGCTGTTATTAGCATTTTGCAGATAAGGAGGCTGATGTTTAACATGACTAAGGGCTTGTCCAAGGTTATACAGCTAGCAAAGTGGCAAAGTTGGGATTCTAACCCAGGCTTGCCTGATTTCAAAACCTAAGTTCTTTTCACTTCCCCAGACTGAGGCAGAGGAGCTCCCAGCTGTATTCCATCTCTGCTGAGAAAGCAGGAAGGAGATGCTGTGAACCTGGCACAGGCACACAAGGTCCAGCCATAGGGATCAGTGAAACAGCGGTGAGGCCAGGTGGTAAAGATGTACCCCTCTTCCTCTGACCAGCCTCACTGCAGTGCCAACAGATGACAGTCTAAGTACAGTAAGACCACTTTTGCCTCAGCTCAAAAGCTCTCTACTTCCTGAAATCTAGGCCTACACTCAGAAAAGGTCTGAAATCAGGCCCAGTCACAGGCTGGAAAAAATGATCAACCTCTGGCTAGGGAGAACATGGTGGCTGTAACCCACATAGACCACATCCCTCCACTGCCCTCCCTTTCTGCATCTAGCACTCCAGGGGTTAGGGAAAGGGGCTCAAGGCTAGACAGGAAGAGACTTGCTGCTCATGAAGGACGGCCCTTGGGATCCAGATGAATGGCAGAAATGGCTGGTCCTACCTTTCTTCCTTTAGCAAATGCTCCTCTGTGGAGTACCTGATGAGGACTGGATCAGAGATGGATAGAACCAGGCTCACCCTTTGCTCCTGAACCTGCACTCTACATGCAGCTGTGCCTTTGCCGACAGCTTTCCTTGGCCACACTGGGGTCTCTGAACCCTGTGTTTCCTCCCAATAATCTGAGTGGTAGCAAAGAAATGCATCTCTATGAGAGTCGGCAACTTTCCTGGAGTGGGCCCACTGGAGACAGGGCTGTGTCAGGAGCCCAGGCCTCCTGGATGAGCTGGCTTTCCCCACAGCCTTGAGTGTGGGTCACGGTGTGCTGTGCCCTGCCCTACTGCCTCTTGCACTTTTCTTCATTTTGCCCCCAAAATGACTAGGCTACAGGCAGAACTGGCTAAATCAGAGGCAGCTGCTGACCATGTTAAAAAAGGTCAGGAGGAAGGATTCTTTCCATCAGGAGGCCCACATGAGCTCATGGGGCCTGATCCAATCAGTTCTTGCATACTCCCTCAGGGGTAGGGAGGGGCAGAGAGAAGCCCTTTGGAGGAAGGGACTTGGGTATCAGGGGCCCCTGTGTGTGCAACAGCCACAGGGCAGGAAGAGAAGAGCACAGGGACAGAGGCAGGGGGTTTGAGATGGTCAGAAGTGGCCTAAGGGTGAACATATAGCTGGCAGAGTCCTGCCCTTAATCCCTCTTGCTGGTCTTGAGGTACGAATGAGGATGGTGATGGAGACGGGGAATGTGGTGGCGACAGCCCTTAACCTGGCCAGACCCTCACTGATCACAGTCACCCTGGACACATAGGAGCAAGGCCAGTGGAGACAGCAGGCAGAGCCACCCCTCATCAGAGCTAGTGTCCGAGCTCAGGCCTCAAGCACATGCCTTCTCCATTTGGAGGACTTGCTCCATTTGGGCATTTGCTTCTTAGAGCAAGTTCTGCAACTGGCAATTGGCCTCTGGCCCAGACACACTATCTGAAGGGGCTGGGCAGCAAAGCAAAAGGTGTCACTTTGTTTTTCCAATCATCTGTTTTCTTTTTCTTTTTTTTTTGAGATGGAGTCTCGCTCTGTCTCCCAGGCTGGAGTGCAATGGCGTGATCTCGGCTCACTGCAACCTTCACCTTCCGGGTTCAAGCGATTCTCCTGCCTCAGCCTCCTGAGTAGCTTGGGATTACAGGCATGTGCCACCACACCTGGCTAATTTTGTATTTTTAGTAGAGATGGGGTTTCTCCATGTCGGTCAGGCTGGTCGCCACATGACCAGCCCCAATCTTCTGTTTTCTTTTTTTTTTTTTTTTTTTTGAGACGGAGTCTCGCTCTGTCACCCAGGCTGGAGTGCTGTGGCCGGATCTCAGCTCAATGCAAGCTCCGCCTCCCGGGTTCACGCCATTCTCCTGCCTCAGCCTCCCGGGTAGCTGGGACTACAGGCGCCCGCCACCTCGCCCGGCTAGTTTTTTGTAGTTTTTAGTAGAGACGGGGTTTCACCGTGTTCGCCAGGATGGTCTCGATCTCCTGACCTCGTGATCCGCCCGTCTCAGCCTCCCAAAGTGCTGGGATTACAGGCTTGAGCCACCGCGCCCGGCTAATCTTCTGTTTTCAAACTATGTTCGGAAGTTGTCCACTGCGGGAAACTTCCCCACACTAAGCCCTTGGAACCCAGGGAGAGAGGATGGGTCTATCCCAACACAAGGGCCACAAAGATGTCACAGGGCCAGCTGCCAACAGGCCTGCTTTCGTGCTGCTGCCACCTATCAGGTGTGTGTTTCCCTGACCAGGAACTCCTGTGAACAGAGGCCATGTGGCCCAATACTCGCCACATCATCCCTGGACAATCTCATCCATGCTCTGGGGGTTGTATATGGACCTACCTGCAATTCGTTTTCTTCTAGCCCAGACCTCTCTCCTGAGAGATTCACTGAACTCAGGATCCCTGCGTAGGGCCGTGGCTTCCCTCTGACACTTCATTTGCCTGGATCTGGACTCTTTGCCTGTGTCAGGGCAGAAGGCAGAGCCAAGGGCCCTCATCATGGGAGGCAGGCATAGACTGCTGTCCTGCCTCCACAGTGGGGAGGCGAGGCTTTAGCCCTCCTTCTCCCCTCTAGCTCTGGCTATTTATTTGGGGAGACCAGTCAGAGAGTGACCTGTCTCCCCAGGTGCACACAGAGTAGGGAAAGCAGGACACAGTCCTGAAGGTGCCAGCATCTTGCTCTCTGCTGAGCTGCTGCCTCACCGCTGGGACTTGTGTGGGTGGAGCTCAGACCTGGGCCTTCCCTGTCACTGAGGAACTTGCAGAGCTGCTTGCTCCTGGCTGGGAGCCTTACACAGCTCGGAGGAGGGCCAGGATCACGTTCTGTGCTTTCACCAGCTTCTGCTCCTCACAAGCAGCAAGAACTCCCCACGTGGGGATCTTGTACCTGAACCAAAAAAAGCAAAGCTGCTAATCTGACAAGATCAGTCCTCAAATACCACAGGAATGCAGCCAGCCTGCATGCTCTCACCAGGTACTGCGCTTCTAAGCACCCCTACGGTTCCTGCTCTTAGGCTGGAACTGGTCTGCGAAGGAGGAAGCTGCCCCCACCAGTGTGTCTGGCCTTGCTGCCGAAGCCCCACCCTCCCCAGCACAGCTCAGGCATCGCCTTCACCAGGACGTCTCCCCAGTCAATCTCTCATCACTCCTCCAGCTGAAGGACCTTCTCTGTGCCCCCACAACCCTCTGTCCTCACCTCTGGCAGAGCACATATGCCTGGATATGTGTTTGTCTCCATGTACCATTTCTCTTAGCTCTGGGGAAGGTAGGTACAGATGAGGAAGGTGAGGCTCAGAGAGGTTGAGCAATTCAGCCCTATTCACTTCCAAAACCTGTTCTCTTTCCACTATAGTCCAAAACTTCTCAAACCATCTGTGAAGAACGATCCATTGGTTTTGCTTTTTAAATTTCTATTTTGTCACAGAATGATAATTTTATAAAACAGAATAAAAATGAATTACTAGAAAAATTAAATAAGGCCAGGCGTGGTGGCTCATGCCTGTAATCCCAGCACTTTGGGAGGCTGAGGCAGGCGGATCACCTGAGGTCAGGAGTTCGAGACCAACCTGGCCATCATGGTGAAGCCCTGTTTCTACTAAAGATACAAAAATTAGCTGGGCATGGTGGCGGGCACCTGTAATCCTAGCTACTTGGGAGGCTGAGGCAGGAGAATTGCTTAAACCTGGGAGGTGGAGGTTGCAGTGAGCCGAGATCACACCATTGCACTCCAGCCTGGGCAACAGAGAAGACTTGAAGGAAGGAAGGAGGGAGGGAAGGAAGGAAGGAAGGGAGGGAGGGAGGGAGGGAGGCAGGCAGGCAGGCAGGCAGGGAGGGAGGGAGGGAGGGAGAGAGGGAAGGAAGGAAGGGAGGGAGGGAGGGAGGGAGGGAGGGAGGGAGGGAGGGAGGGAGGGAGGAAACATAAAATATATGCTCCATTTTTAAAAGTTTTTTTTCTTTTTTTTTTTTTTTTTTGGTAACAAATAGCTGAGACCACAGGTACATGCCACTGTGCCAGGCCTATTTTTTATTTATTAGATTCAGGAACATAAACTGACTCTAATTGTCATAAATGTTTTCAAAAACCTTATTTCCAGTATCTCAAAAATATTGTGGCAGACCAGTTCAAATCACCTTTGATTCTATAGCACATAACAGGTTCCAAACTGTCTTTTGCCTGTCTGGGACATTCTACTAAGGCTTTGCCTGTCATTCACATGGCAAGTTAGAAAGGCATAAGAAAGGGGTAAGATGTATCTCCTCAGGTCCTGTCCTGGGGTAGGAGAAACAATGTACTCTGACACCATCAGAAACAGTTAGCAGGTTGAGGCCTAGAACTTCTCCTACAGCAGATGGATTTATAACCAGCTAGGTCTGCAGGATTCACCTTTGCAAACAAGTGTGGGTCCCTAGTTATCTGGGAAGGAGATCTAAAAAAAAAAATCCCACAACTTCTGGATATCTATTGCAGCTCCACCTATGAGAACTGGAAGACAGAGCAAAGAGGAAAGAGATGGGGTGTACCATTATAGGCAACTGGCAGGCTAAATTCCTTAAATAATGGAGGAGGCAGTAAGCTCAGGCAAGATTGAAATTAATTTAAAAGCAGAACATGGATGAGTTCCAGAGGTGGTTCCAACACCTGACGCTAAGGAATATATGGAAAAAAAAAAAAAAGTAGTGGGCAGAGAAAAGGACAGGACACAAACGGCAATTCCTCCAGCTGTAAGCTGGAGTCCAGGTCATGGACAGGTATTGAGGTTGTCTAGCCCATGCAGGCTACTCTTAGACACTCTGCAGAGAAGCTTTAGTTATAGAGCACTCTGCTCTTCCCAGAAAGGCCTGTACCCAAGGATTTCACTGCAGCGGGTACCTACTGAAAATATTTAAAACATTCTCCAAACAAAAGGAATCTGTATTCCCCTCCAGGTCCATGGTTCAGAGCCTCGATTCAGGACACAGGGTGGGGCTGGTGGGTTTGATTCCCGGCTCTGTGCTACTATGACCTTGAGCAAGTCATTAGCTTTCCCATCTACAAAATGGGTATAACAACACTTACTTCATGGGGCTGTTGTAAAGGGATTTTGCAAATTTGACTCCATAAAAGTGCATTATCACATTGACTTTGTGTGTAACGATTGTGCGTGTATGTAAAAACACTGAAACTTCCTCGATAAGAGATGTCCTTTTTGTATACATGCATTTGTGAAAGATAAAATTTCTCAAGATCTTGGCTCTTTGAACAACTGCATATGCAGTAGTGACCCCCTGTGACTTTTGACTGATCTCGACAAAAGACTGTGACGAGATCAGTCACGGTATTTCAGATGTCTGTCACAGTATTTCAGATGACCGCAGCTGTAAACCTAGGTGTACACAATTACCAACTATAGTGAAATGTGTTTATACGTGTCCCTTTGTACCTATTTCTTTATGAACACGGTTTGCCTGTTCCTGTGATATCCATGTGACTGTCATTAGTAACCTGTTCATGCCTCTCATTAGTATACCTGTTTATGCTAGGCAAAAAAATCTGTATGTTATTATTGCCCATTTCATTGTGTAAAGTGGCCTATGAAGTGTTCTGTAATGTTTTTACGTTTATCAAATAAATCCCCTTTTAAGAATGTAAATAAATATATTTTAAATAATTTTAAAAATTATTTTTTCCAGAATGACGTTGTCAAGATTTTAATCTTTCAGAATTGTGATTTTCAGGGTTTTAGACTTTTTGGGATTCTCATCTTTTAGGATTTCCTTTTTCTTTTTAATTTAATATTTTTTTTTGAAACAGAGTCTCGCACTGCCACTCAGGCTGGAATGCAATGGTGTGATCTTGGCTCACTACAACCTACGCCTCCCGGGTTCAAGCGATTCTCCTGCCTCAGCCTTCCGAGTAGTTGGGATTACAGGCACCCACCACCATGAACGGCTAATTTTTGTATTTTTATTAGAAACAGGGTTTCGCCATGTTGGTCAGGCTGGTCTCGAACTCTTGACGTCAGATGATCCACCCGCCCTGGCCAGCCAAAATGATGGGATCACAGGCGTGAGCCACCACGCCCGGCTGATCTTTTAGGATTTCAGCATTTGGGACTATGGCGTTCGTGATTGTGTCTTTTGGAATTATGATTGGCTCCCATTGTAAAGTCTAAATGAAATAATGAAATACGGTGGCACAGTGGCTGGCACACAGTAGGTACTCTAAAAATGGCGTGACACTTTATGTGCACAGGTTATCTGTGTCTGCCAGTGGAATGTAAGATCTCTGAGAGGAAAGGTTTTATGTAACTTATGCAGTGCTGAAGCTATAGCACCTAGAAAAATATCTGACACTTTGTTGAATGAGTTTACAGAATAATAGGATCAATGTGGCAAGTTTTTAAGTGATGAGAGAGACCTGAATATGATTAAATACTGATAAGAAGGAAACAGTGAAGAGAATGAAGATCCGGGTTCCTGCAGAGGTGACAGAGGTTGGAGAATCAGGGCTCAAGAGAAGGAACTGACCTCAGAAAGAAGACAGTACACAAGTGCCAGGACTTGATGACTCATTAGATATCTGGTTGAGAGGGGAAGGAGAAAGAATAACTCCCAGATTTCTTGCTTGGGTGAGAATGGATAGTGGTGCCATTTCCTGAAATAAGAACATAGGCTGATTAGATTTGTTGGAAATTCAGTGAGTTGGATACACTGAACTTGAGATGCTTTTGAGTCATCCAAGTGGAGCTGTCCAGCAGGAAGTTTGGTATTTGGGTCTAGAGATCAGTAGAGATGTGGGCTGCAGAAAGATTGAGAGTCATTAGCACATACGATGTTAGCTAAAGCAGTGGAATGAGAAGAGAGGAGAGCTATAACTGAAACCCGGCAAACACCAACATGTAAGGACGGGTACAGGAAAAGAAGATCTCATGCAATAGAGACTGAGAAGGAACAGAGAGGTAGGAGAACTGGGAGGGAGTTTGAACAAAGAATTAAGGAGAAGAGAGAGTTTCAAAATGGAGGAAGAGATCAATACTGCCAAATGCTTCAGAGGCATCATAAAAAGAGAAGGACTATCTATCTGTCGGATCTGTCAGTGCTTTTTTGGTGGTCTGGATTAGAGCATTCTGAGGAGGAGAGAAGCGAGAGTGGAGGCCAGACTACATGGATTAAGAGTTAGAGGGACATGAGGGAGCAGAGAAGGTAACTGTAGCAAGTCTTGCACATTCCTGGTGGGGGTTGGAAGTGCCCAATGTGCTCCCAGCCTAGAAGGACAACGATTCTGCAGAAGTAGAGAAGTAGATGGTATTCCATTCTCCTCCGTAATTTATGGGATGGGACAAAATTTGTCAAGGATGCCTCTCAATCTTACCACTCCTCCCTGGTGTTGTAGTGATAAAAATCCCAGAATCTCTTTCTGGAAGGGCAGAGAGGGAGGGGCTTTGTAATGTGGGGATACCAGATACTCAGCTACACTGGCCAGGAGTCCACAAGCTTTCAAAGTCTTCAGGGCAGTGCAATAGGTCTCCTGTACCTTCTCATGCAAGGGTCCCAAATCAGGCAGCTGGGACTGTGTGTCAACTCTCTAGACTTCCTGCTTCAGAGAGCTCTGCAAAGTTTCAAGGGCCATCTTTGCACTCTGGAGACTCAGCCAGCTTGGACCACAGCAATGATTCCTTAGCAGTATGTGAATCACAGACGCACGGTCACAGATACACACCACACACCCCAGCCTTCCTAAAACAAAATGCATCTCAAGAGAAGTGTGGTTTTCCTCTGTAGAGCTGGGTAAGGGAACCATTTCCACATCAGCACCTCATTAGCTACTACCAGGCATCTGGTAGGCCTCGGTACTTTGGCCACTAGCCAGCCTGCCCATGAAACAGCAGCTGTGAGAGGAAGTAGAGAGCGGTTGTTAAATATATGGGCTTGGGTTCAAAACCTAGTTTTATCACTTCCTATCTGTGTGACCTCGGGCAAACTGCTCGACTTCTCTATGCCTCTAGTTCCTCGTATTTAAAACTTGACTAACAAGGGTTAGTCTCATTATACAATTGTTGGGAGAATTAAAACAGAAGAAATAGGAAAAAGTTTCAGCACGGGACCTGATCCAAAGTAAACATCAGTGGGTGTGAGCTATCATTGTCACTGCTGCTAGTATCACTCTGCAGCACGGACGTGGCATGGATTAGGGCTCTGCTTTCTGCTGAAACTGTTGGCCACAGGCTTAGCCTGTAGGCACCTCACTTTCTCCCAATACTGAGTGGCCCCACTGGCCACCAACTAAAAGATATGACACTCAATTGTGTCTTTCACCAAAGCACAAACAGCCACTCAAACGTATGAGGCAAAATATTCGCAGGAAAATGGGGTATGCCAATTATGTGTCAATTTAGGTTTTACGAGTTATATTTTTTCTTTTTAAAGAAAACATTCAAAATGTTTACTGTGACCTACTCTAGGAGCTTTATTTTTCTTCCTGAAAAACAACTTATCTAATTATAAAGAAAGCTACTCAGAAAACAGAATTCACTTAATTAAGTGTCTAACATTAAATGTTGTTGAAATGATCTAACATTTATGGCCCCAAGACACATCCTCTCATTTCATTCTCTTGACTAATGAGTGAAGTAAGACTCCGACTTTTCCAAGATCACACAGCCTGTGAAGTGAGAAAGCTGTGAGAACTTTCAGTCTCCAAATCTTCATCTCCTTTCAATCTATCATATATTGGAATATGTCACAATAGTTTTCTTCAGTAACTCTCTCCACTAAAAGTGTCTTATCAACATTTCCCACATCCTTATACTCTCAACCTCTGGGGCAGAATTAATTTCCATTCACAATACAAATGCCAAGTGTCTACTGTGTGCTAAAGGCTCTGCTAGGTGTTGGCAGCCATGAATAGACCATGCCTCTGTGCGAGAAGTTCACAGTCTCTATGGTAGAAGAAATATCAGCCAATAGTTATATACATAATAACAAAGCTATGTGTGAGGCACTGCGGTGGTGCACGGGTAGGGGAAAGAGTAATGGAGTGCATTTCTAGGTAAGGGAAGACTTTGCATTCCATGAGACCAAACAGATTGAAAAGCCCTAACTCAAAATTTAGAGTAAAACAAGTGCTCAATAAATCTGAGTTCCTTTGGACCTACTGCCATCCCCTCCCCATCTCTCTAATTAGAGGAAGATGTATCCAAGTGAGCAATATTCGAGGGAGGAAAGGAGGCCTTTTCAGCAGAGAGTACAAAAGTGTGAGAGCAAACAGGCTAGCTTCCCAGAGAAGCAGGACTTTGGTCTGGACAGGCGGGCACATCGGCACCCCTTCCTTTACACTGCCTGCTCCCTAGTCTGCACCTAGGGATGGGAGTCAATGACTAGGTGGGTCATTCAGGGAAGAGTGAACCATAGGAAAAGAGAATGTATGCCTCACGCAGCATTTGGGAATTTTTTTTAAAAGGTAAGATTTAGGTCAAGCCTAAGCCTGGTGCGACGGGTGCACCTAGCAGAGCACTAGCAGTCCTGCACCAAGTTTGGGATTTGGGGTTGGTGCGACAAGTCACGTGGTTGGCGCGTGGCAGTGTGCGGGGTATTGGGTCTGCGGGTGTGGGACTCTGGTGGCACTGGCGGTGGCGTGGGACTGAGGCTAGGCACGTGTGCAGGGTCATGTTCTGGCAACTTCAAACCCATGCAATGGCGATGCCAGTCAATGGGGCCCACCAAGGATGCTGACCTGTGGTCCTCACATGACAAGATGCTGGCGCAGCCCCTCAAAGATAGCGATGTTGAGGTTTACAACATCATTAAGAAGGAGAGTACCGGCAGAGGGTTGGACTGGAGCTTATTACCTCAGAGAATTTTGCCAGCCGAGCAGTTTTGGGGGCCCTAGGCTCTTGCTTAAATAACAAATACTCTGAGGGGTACCCGGGCCAGAGATACTAAGGCAGGACTGAGTTTACTGATGAGCTGGAAACCCTCTGTCAGAAGCGAGCCCTGCAGGCCTATAAGCTGGGCCCACAGTGGTGGGGGGTCAATGTCCAGCCTTGCTCAGGCTCCCCTGCAAACTTCGAGTGTACACTGGGCCTGGACCTGCCAGATGGGGGCCACCTGACCCACGGGTTTATGACAGACAAGAAGAAAATCTCTACCACATCCATCTTTGAATCTATGCCCTATAAGGTGAATCCAGACACTGGCTACATCAACTATGACCAGCTGGAGGAGAATGCCCACCTTTTCCATCCGAAGCTGATCACTGCAGGAACGAGCTGCTGCTCCTAAAGCCTGGACTATGCCCGCCTGCGGAAAGACTGTAGATGAGAATGGAGTGTATCTCATGGTGGACATGGCACATATCAGCAGGCTGGTGGCAGCTGGTGTGGTGCCCTCCCCATTTAAACACTGCCACATGCTGACCACCACCACTCACAAGAACCTGAGAGGCTGCTGAGCCGGCACAATCTTCTACAGGAAAGGAGTGCAACGTATGGATCCCAAGACTGGCAAAGAGATTCTGTACTACCTGGAGTCTCTCATCAACTCTGCTGTGTTCCCTGGCCTTCAGGGAGGTCCCCACAACCATGCCATTGCTGGGGTTGCTGTGGCCCTGAAGCTGGCTGTGACTTTGGAATTTGAAGTTTATCAGCACCAGGTGGTGGCAAACTGCGGGGCTCTGTCTGAGGCACTGACGGAGCTGGGCTGCAAAACAGTCACAGATGGTTCTGACAACCATTTGATCCTCGTGGATCTCCATTCAATCAAAGGCACAGATGGCAGAAGGGCTGAGAAGGTCCTAGAAGCCTGTTCTATTGCCTGCAACAAGAACACCTGCCCAGGTGACAGAAGCACTCCATGGCCCAGTGGACTGTGGCTGGGGACCCCAGCACTGACATCCCTCAGACTTCTGGAAAAAGACTTCCAAAAAGTAGCCCACTTTATCCACAGAGGGTTAGAGCTAACCCCTGCACATCTAGAGCAACGTTGGCATTGGAGCCACCCTGAAAGAGTTCAAGGAGAGACTGGCAGGGGATAAATACCAGGGGGGCGTGCAGGCTCTCTGGGAGGAGGTCAAGAGCTTCACTCTCTCTTCCCTCTGCCTGGCCTGCCTAACTTCTAAAGGAGCCGGCCCACTCTGGACGCGCCTGGCACCACAGAGGAAGCTGCCTGCTGGAGGACCCCCTTGAGAGATGTACAAACTGCCCCACAAGGGACCTACTGGCACTTCTGTCCTTTGAGGGGGCTTCTTTTGGATTTTTTACATGTTTTCTTCACAAATCAAAATTTAAGTCTCATTGTTAGTAATTCTGGGACAGGTTATTAAAAGTTTTAAATTTGAACCTGGCTTTCTCACGGCTGGATGAAATTATTCCAGAAAAATAAAATACTGTGTAGCCACTTGGCCATAATCATTTAGACCATGGTGTAGGGCAAAGCTATTAGAAAGATTCTAGCTTTTTACTCTCCCTGGGCTTTCCTTTGCCTTGCTGCAGCAGAGAGGAAATGCCCCTGTCCACAGCTTGTACACGCTGCCACTCTTACTATCTTACTATCCCAGCAGCATGCCAAAGGAGAACGGAATTCGCCTCGAAGCTTCTGCTGTGTGCTGTAAATCAGAAGTGTACATTAGCCAAGTGTACACAAGGTGCACCCACTATGGTGGGAGGGTTTTGTTGTCAGTAGCTCAAAGTATGGTGTAGAAAGGGTCTCCTCCCTCCATCCTGGGGAATCCCAGTCCCATCCTGGTGTGAGAATCAACCATTCCTGCTCCATCCTGAGATAACCAACTCCCTCCCATAATCAGGAAACCAAATGTCACCTTCCCAAAGAAACTTTATTTTCACATCGCTGGAGTGCAAAACATATGTGACCATTTTTAATAAGCACAATCAAAATTTTAACCACAGAATGTCTACAAGAATTATAGCTTTAAAAACATAATTTTTATATTTCAAAAATATTTGAACTCAAATTAATTTCTTAAAAAGTTAAAAAAGGTAATATTTAATGGTTTGTTTTTGTAGATCATGTCAAAATTAACACATCAAAAAGAGTTTTATCAAGTTCTTTTCTGTCAAAATATTGATGCTACAGAAATCAAAACCTTGAATTTATTTATTTTGTGATCAAAATACCAAGAAATACTAGCTACCTATATGAAAAAAAAAAAAAAAAACCTAGAACTCAATCTCATTCCTAACACACAAAACCAAAAATAGACGCATTAATAATTTAAATATAAATAACAAAACTGTAAAACAGAACAAAGGATGGCACCATCATAATCTACTATGTGTGTATGTAAATTCCAAAATTGTTATGAAGGGCAATTTGCCAATAACTCTCAAAATGTTCAAGAAGGCAGAAGAAAACACAAACATAGTAAGAAATGAAACAGAAGATATAGAAAGACCTAAATGGAACCTACAGAGATTAAAAACACAGTATTTGACATAATAATATACCAGGTGGAATTAACAAATGATTAAATGCTATAAAAGAAAAAGCTATAAATGTGAAGACATAGCAATATAAACTATTCAAAATGAAGTAGAGAGACAAAAAGATTGAAAAACAAAAACCCAGAGCATCAGTGACCTGTGGGACAAATAATATGGCATCCATGTAATTTGAATCCTGGGAAAGGAGATGAGGCAGAAAAAATATTTGAGAAAATATGTAAACAAGGTCCAAATGCAATTACAAAGAAGAAAACAAGACAAACAAGAAAACTATGAACCTATAGATCTGAGGAGTTAAATAAACTCCAAGCCAAATAAATATAAAGAAAACCACAGCTGGGCATGGTGGCTCACACCCCAGCACTTTGGGAGGCTGAGGCGGGTAGATCACCTGAGGTCAGGAGTTTGAGACCAGCCTGGCCAACATAGTGAAACCCTATCTCTACTAAAAATACAAAATTAGCCAGGTGTGGTGGTGCATGCCTGTAATCCCAGCTACTCGGGAGGCTGAGGTAGGAGAATTGCTTGAACCCGGGAAGCGGAGGTTGCACGGAGCCAGGATTGTGCCACTGCACTCCAACCTGGGCGACAAGAGCGAAACTCCATCCCTATGCCAAAAAAAAAAAAAAAAAAGAAAATAAAACCACAACAAGGTACATCATAATAAAATTGCTGGAAACCAGTGGTAAAGAGAAAAATCTCAACAGTCAGCCAGAAGAAAATGGAAATACTACATACAAAGGAATATAGGTAAGAATGACAGAAGATGTTTTGTCAGGAATGAAGCAAGTAAATAGAGTTACATATTTAAAGTAGTGGGGGAGGAGTGGTAGAAGTGAGAATGGGGGACCATCAACCTAGAAGTATATACCTAGCCAAAAAATTTTTTAAAGTCTTTCAAAATTGAAGGTAAAATAAAGACTTGTTCAGACAAACCAATGCTGAAAGACTTCACAGTCGTCATCGGACCTGCCCCACAAGAAATGTTAAATGAAGTTCTTCAGGCAGAAGAAAAGGGATACCATTTGGAAATATGTATTTACACAAAGGAAGAAAGACCAACAGTAAAGAAAACTTTGTGAGTAAATATAAAAGAATTTTCCCTCTCATTAAAAAAAACTTTTAAAATGTTTGAATTGTAGTAAAATACACTAACATAAAATGTACCATCCTAACCATTTTTAAGTGTACAATTCAGTAGTATTAGTTATTTTCACACTGCTGTGTAGACAATATCCAGAGCGGTTTTTCATCTTGCAAAACAGAAACTCTATATCCATTAAACAGTAACTCTCCATTCCTGCCTCCTCCCAGCACATGGAAACCACATTCTACTTTCTGTCTCTATGAATTTGATTTCTCTAGGCACCTCATATGAATGGAATCACAAGATATTTGTTTTTGTTTAACTGGCTCATTTCATTTAGCATAATGTCCTCGAGGTTCGTTCATGTTGTAATGTGTGTCAGAATTTCCTTCCTTTTTCAGGCTGAATAACATTCCACTGCTTATGCATACCACATTTTGTTTAACCTTTCATCTATCAATAAATACTTGAGTTGCTTCTACTTTTTGGCAATGATGAATGATCCTGCTACAAACACCCTTTGGAGCTCTGTTTTCAATTATTTTTGGTATATACCTAGAAGGGGAATTGCCGGATCATACGGTAATCCTATTTTCAGTGTTTTTAGGAACTGCATCCTGTTTTCCACAGTTGTTGGACATTTTACATTCCCACAAGGAGTGCACAAGGATTCTAATTTCTCTACATGCTTGTCAACACTTGCTATGTTCTGGTTTTGGGATAACAGCCATAGTATCCTAATGGATGTGAGGTGGTATCTCCAGAAAATTATTCTAGAAAAATAAAATACTGTGTAGCCACTTGGCCATAATCATTTAGACCATGGTGTAGGGCAAAGTTATTAGAAAGATTCTAGTGTTTTACTCTCCATGGGCTTTCCCTAGTGATTAGTAACATTGAGCACATTTTTATGTGCTTTTTGGCCATTTGTACATCTTCTTTAGAGAAATGTCTATTCAAGTTCTCTACCTGTTTTTAAATCAGTTTTTTTTGTTGTTGAGTATTATAAGTTCTCTATATTTTCTGGACACTGACCTCTTATCAGATATATGATTTGCAAAGATTTTCTCCCATTCTGTAGGTTGCCTTCCCTAAATAATTGATTATTTCAAACAAGAATAAATAAGCTGGGCATGGTGGCTCATGGCTGTAATCCCAGCACTTTGGGAGGCTGAGGCAGGCAGATTGCTTGAGCATGGGAATTTGAGGCCAGCCTAGACAACATGGCAAAGCCTTGTCTCTACAAAACATACAAAAATTAGCTGGGTATGGTGACATGTGTTTGTGGTCCCTGCTACTTGAGAGGCTGAGGTGGGAGGACTGCCTGACACAAATAGGTTAAAAAGATAGGCTGCTCCCCAACCACCCCTGAGACAGCTCAAGGGCAAATACAAACATGCTCCTTCCCACAAACAAAAGTAATTGCAAAAATCACAATTACTTTTGCACCAACCGAATAAAAGGATGGAAAATATACACTGCAATACAGCTTATTTTACAGAGGCCAGAGTGGTTATATTAATATCAGACAAGGAAGATTTTGGAACAATAATTATTTGACTACCAATAAGAAAAAGGGACATTTCAAAACAATGAAGAAATCTATTAGAAATGGGATACAACGGCCGGGCGCGGTGGCTCAAGCCTGTAATCCCAGCACTTTGGGAGGCCGAGACGGGCGGATCACGAGGTCAGGAGATCGAGACCATTCCGGCTAACACGGTTAAACCCCGTCTCTACCAAAAAATACAAAAAAAACACTAGCAGGGCGAGGTGGTGGGCGCCTGTAGTCCCAGCTACTCGGGAGGCTGAGGCAGGAGAATGGCGTAAACCCGGGAGGCGGAGCTTGCAGTGAGCTGAGATCCGGCCACTGCACTCCAGCCCGGGCGACAGAGCGAGACTCTGTCTCAAAAAAAAAAAAAAAAGAAATAGGATACAACAATCCTAAGTGTATACACACCAAATGACAGAGCTTCAAAACAAATTAAATAAAAACTGATAAATGAAGACTTCATTACCCCTCTGTCAGTAATTGTTAGAAAAAGTGTACAGAAAATCAGTAAGGATATAAGAAACTAGACACATACCATAAAACAACCTAAGCTAATTGCCATTTATAGAATGTCCCAAAACACAAGTATTTTCTTTTCAAGCACACACAGAATATTCACCAAAATCAACCATATTTTGTCCCATAACTCAGATTTTAATCAATTTAAAAGTATTAAAATAATATAACATATATTTGGATCACAGCAAAAATAAATCAGAAATCTATAACACAAAGATATCTAGAATACCCACAAATATTAGGAAATTAAGCAAAAATACTTCGAAAGAACTAAAGGGCCGAAGTAGAAATCACAAGTAAAGTTAGATAATATTTTTAACTCAACAAAGATAAAAATATAACATATCAAAATTTCTAAGATTTAGTCAATGCAATATATAGAGTGAAATTTATAGCATTACAATGTTTATATTAGAAATAAATAAAATCAATGATCTAACTTCTAGCCTAAGAAAAAAACAAACAATAAATTAAAGTCCAACTAAGAGAAAAGTGAAAAAATAAAAAAATGAAGGTAGGCACAGAAATCAATGATATAGTGGAAAAAATATCAATAGACAAGAACCAATGGAACTAAAAGCTGGTTATTTGAGAGGACCAATCAAAAATGATAGACCTCAAACCAGATGAATTAAGAAAAAGAGAGAAAAAATGCAAATTACCAATATCAGGCATGAAAGAGAGGACTCTGTCTCTATCCTAGACATTAAAATAATAATAAGGGAATATTATACACAATTTTACGCTAATAAATTCAACAACTTAGAAAAAAGGCAAAACTTCCTTGAAAGACATGCTACCAAAGAAGAAACAGAAAAACCTGAATAACTCTAGTATTAAAGAAATTTAATTTGTAATAATAATGATAATAAAAACCTTCCCTGGCTAGGCGTGGTGGCTCATGCCTGTTATTCCGGCACTTTGGGAAGCTGAGGCCAGTGGATCACTGGAGGCCAAGAGTTCAAGACCAGCCCAGCAAACATGGTGAAACCCCGTCTCTACTAAAAATACAAAAATTTGCTGGGCGTGATGGTGCACACCTGTAATCCCAACTACTCGGGAGGCTGAGGCACAAGAATTGCTTGAACCCAGGAGGCAGAAGTTGTAGTAAGCAGAGATCACGCCACTGTACTCCAGCCTGAGCAACAGAAACTCTGTCTCGAAAAGAAACCAAAAACAACAAAAGCCTTCCTACAAAGACTGTGCAGGCTATGAAATAATAAAAAATATAAATATTGGTCTCTGCTCCTGGTCCGTACATGAAGCTCCTAAAATCCTTACAGATAGGGGCACTAAGAGAATCTTTTGTTCTAATATCTAGTCTTTGACCCTAGTTTCTGACTCAGAGCTCTTAAGACCTTTGTAATTTCCTGACTGATAAGAGCACATCTGACAGAGAGCTGCTAAATTCCTTCAAATTTCCTGGGTGATGGGAACATCTTTTGTTCTCATGAGGTGACTTCTGGATAGCCTTATGTTGGGTGCTGGTTGGCAGGGGAACCAACTACGCAATTAGAGGGCTGGAACTTTCAGTCTCACCCTCTGACCTCTGGGGATGGGAAAGGGCTGAAGGTTGATGTGATCACCAGTGGTCAATGATGCAATGAATCATGCCTATGTAATCCTCCACAGGGTTTACAGAAACCTCCATAAAAACCCGAAAGGACAAGGTTCAGAGAGCTTTCAGACTGCTGAACACATGGAGGTCCCCAGAGGGTGGTGAACCCCTTACCACATGCCATGCCCTATGCATCTCTTCCATCTGGCTGATCATCTGTATCCTTTGTGATATCCTTTATAATAAACGGATAAACACAAGTTTCCCTGAATTCTGTGAGCTGCTCTAGCAAACAGATCAAACCCAAGACGGGGTGGTCTTGGAATTCACAATTTATAGGTGGTTAGTGAGATGTATAAGTAACAACCTACTACTTGTGATTAGCATCTGAAGTGAGGTATAGGCCTGTTGAGCCGTCAACCTGTGGGATCTGACGCCATCTCCAGGTGGAAAAGGTCAGAACTGAATTGAATTATAGGACACACAGTAGGGTCTGCTGAAGAACTGCTTCATGTGTGAGGAAAAACTGTGACACATCTGGTGTCAGAAGTGTGTTCAGTGGTGCATGAGAATAGAGATAAAAAACTGTTTTTTCTTCAGACAGGCCTAGATTTTGCTGGTGAATTCTATCAAACATTTCATGAAAAATATTACCAACTGCACACAAAATTTGTAGGAAGATGAAGAAATATTTTCCCGCTTATTCTGAAGCCAGCATTACTATATTACCAAAACTAAAGACATCACAAGAAAGCTACAGACAAGTATCTTTCATAACCAAAGACACAAAAATTCTTGAAAAATTTTAGCAAATTGAATACAGCAATGTGTAAAAACGACAATACGCCAAGACTAAATGAAGTTTATCCTACAAATGAAAGATTGGTTCAACATTCAAAATCAATTAATGAGAAAGAAATCAATGTAATTCATCATATTACTAGACTAAAAAAGAAAAGCCATATGATCTTAAAGCATTTGACAAAATTCAACATCTATTCATGATAAACACTCTCAGGAAACTAGGAACAGAAGAGAACTTCCTCTACCTAAAAAAGGGTATCTATGAAAAACCTACAGCCAACACCATAATGGTAAAAGACTAGACGTTTTCCTCCTAAGACCGGGAACAGGCAAGGCTGTTCCCTCTCACCTCACCTATTTAATACTGTACCGAAGAATCTAGCCAGCGCAGTAAAGCAAGAAAAAGGAAATGAGACATACAGATTTAAAAGGAAGAAATAAAACTGTCTTTAGTAACAGACGACAAGACTGTCCACGTATGAATGATACTGGCACAAAGTCATAAATCAACAGAATAGACTAGGGAGTACAGAAGGAGACCTACACATATACGTTCAACTGATTTTCGACAAGCATGCCAAGGTAATTCAAAGGAGAAAGCAGAGTCTTTAACAAATGGTTGTGGAACAACTGAACATCCACGTGCAAAAAGTGAACATAAACTCTTTTTTTTTTTTTTTTTTTTTGAGAGGGAGTCTTGCTTTGTCTGGAGTGCAGTGACGTAATCTCGGCTCATTGCAACCTCCAGCTCATTAAACCTCCGGGTTAATGCAAATCTTCTGCCTCAGCCTCCCGAGTAGATGGGACTACAGGCGCCCACCACCACGCCCAGCTAATTTTTGTATTTTTAGTAGAGATGGGTTTTCACCGTGTTAGCCAGGATGGTCTCGATCTCCTGACCTCGTGATCTGCCTGCCTCGGCCTGCCAAAGTTTTGGGATTACAGGCGTGAGCCACTGTGCCCGGCAACTCTAATCTTTTATATACACAAAAATTAACTCAAAATTCTGAAATAAAACAAGAGAAAGCTTTTTGACCTTAGACTGGAGAAAGATATCTCAGATGCAATACTGAAAGCACAATCCATAAAAGAAAATGTAGAAAATTAGACTTTACCAAGATTAGAAATTTCTGCTCTGTGAAAGACATTGTAAAGAGAATGGGAAGAGGCAGTAAGGTATCTGCAAATCACATATCTGACAAAGGGCTTCTGTCCAGAAGTTTAAAAAACTCTTATAGTTCAATAAGGTAAACAACCAATTAAAAAATGGCAACAAGCCAGGTGCAGTGGTTCACACCTGTAATCCCAGCACTTTGGGAGGTTGAGGCAGGCGGATCACGAGGTCAGGAGAAAGGAGACCATCCTGGATAACACGGTGAAACTCCGTCTCTACTAAAAATACAAAAAATCAGCCGGGTGTGGCGGCGGGCGCCTGTAGTCCCAGCTACTTGGGAGGCTGAGGCAAGAGAACGGTGTGAACCTGGGAGGTGGAGCTTGCAGTGAACTGCGATCATGTTACTGCACTCCAGCCTGGGCAACAGAGCGAGACTTCATCTCAAAAAGAAAAAAAAAAAAAAAAGGCAACAGACTAGGACAGTTCTATAAAGATAAAAGAATGGAAAATAAACACATGAAAAGATATTTATCATTGCCAGTCATTAGTAAACTGCAAATTTAAAACCATAATTTTAGATATTGAGATATCACTACAGACCTACTAGAATGGCTAAAATCAAAAAGACTGATGGCAAGGATGTAGAGCAACTGGAACTGTCATTCACTGCTGGTGGGAAAGCAAACAGTACAATCACATTGGAAAACAGTTACCATGGGACCCAGCCATTCCATTCCTAGGTATTTACTCAAGAAAAAGGAACACACACATTCACACAAAAACCTGTACTAATGTTTATAGCAGCTTTATTTATAGTTACCAAGAACTGGAATTAACCCATATATATGTCTTTTGACCTCTGAGTAGGTAATCAGACTGTGTTAATCCATTTGATGGAATACTAATCAGCATAAAAAGAACAAACAACTGATGCACATAGCACATGTATGAATCACAAATGTGTTGCACTGAGTTAAAGATGCAAACTCAAAAGGCTTCATGCTATATGATTCCATTGATATGACATTCTGGAAACACTACAGTGGTTGCCAGGGGCTGGGGGTAAGGGGAGAGGTTAACTACAAAGGAGCAAAAAGGACTATTTTCGGATTGCTGGAAATGTACTATTGATTGTAATGGTGGCTACACAAAGTATGTATTCATAAAAATTTACAGAACTACACTAAAAGGGAAATTTTGTTTGTAAATTAAACTTCAATAAACTTTAATTTGAAACAAAATTTATTTTATTTTATTTATTTTTTAGACGGGGTCTTACTCTGTTGCCCAGCCTAAAGTGCAGTGATGCGATCTCAGCTCACTGCAACCTCTGCCTCCCAGTTCAAGCAATTCTCCTGCCTCAGACTCCCGAGTAACTGTGATTACAGGTGTGTGTCACCACACCCAGCTAATTTTTGTATTTTCAGTAGAGACGGGGTTTTGCCATGTTGACCAGGCTGGTCTCAAACTCCTGACCTCAAGTGATCCGCCTGTTTTGGCCTCCCAAAATGCTGGGATTACAGGCGTGAGCCACTGCACCAGGCCAATAATTTTAATTAACCTTCAATTAACCAACAATTTTAACCTTTAACCAATAATTTTAATTTAACCTTAATTTGAGTAAAATTATGATACAGTCATGCAATTGTATATTATGCATTCATTTTAAAAATGAAGTGGATCCATATATGCTGGTAATATAATAATCTTAACCTATATTCTTAGGAGTAAAAAGGAAGGTACATGATATAGTTTGGATAATTGTCCTCACTCAAATCTCATATAGAAATGTAATCCCCAATGTTGGAGGTGGGGCCTGGTGGGAATGGATCATGGAGGCTGATTTCTCAAGAATGGTTTAGCACCATTCCCGTGTGATAGTGAGTGAATTCTCACAATATCTGGTTGTTTAAAAGTGTGTGCTCTTGACTTGCTCTTGACATGCCTGCTCTCCATTTGCCTTCTGCCATGATTGTAAGCTTTCTGATGCCTCCCTAGAAGGTAAGCAGATGCCAGCACCATACTTCCTGTAAAGTCTGCAGAACTGTGAGCCAATTAAACCTCTTTCTTTATAATTTAGCCAGTCTCAGATATTTCGTTGTAGCAATGCAAGAATGGCCTAATACATAAAATTGGTACCAGGAGTAAGGTATTGTTAGAAAGATACCTGAAAACGTGGAAAGGACTTTGGAACCGGGTAATGGATAGAGGCTGGAAGAGTTTGGAGGGCTCACAAGAAGACAGGAAGATGAGGGCAAGTTTGGAACTTCTTAGAGACAGGTTAAATGGTTGTAACCAAAATGTTGATACGGATATGGACAATGAAATCTAGGCCAAAAAGGTCTCAGATTGAAATGAGGAACTCACTGGGAAATGCAGCAAAGGTCATAACATGTTATGCCTTAGCAAAGAGCTTTGTTGCACTGTGCCCTTTCCCAAGGGATCTGTGGAAGTTTGAACTTGAGAGTGATGATTGCGTATCTGGCAGAAGAAACTTCTAAGCAGCAAAGCATTCAAGATATGACTGGCTGCTCCTAACAGCTTACACTCAGATACGGGTGCAAGTAAATGACTTAAAGTTGGAATTTATATTGAAAAGGGAAGCAGAGCATAAAAATTGGGAAAATTTGCAGCCAAGTCACATGGCAAAGAAAGAAAAAGCTTTTTCAGAAGAGGAATTCAAGCAGGCTGTGGAGTAACCACTTGCTAGAGACATTTGCATAACTAAAAAAGAACCAAGTGCTAATATCTAAGATAACAGGGGAAAAGCCTCAAAGGCATTTTAGAGATTTTTGGGGTAGCCCCTTCCATCATAGTTCCTGAGGACCAGGAGACAAAAACGGTTTCATGGGTCAGGCCCAGGGCCTGGCCCCTATGCAACCTCAGGACACTGCTCCCCACATCCTGGCTGCTCCAGCTTTAGCCATGTCTCAAAAAGGGCAAGGTACAGCTCAGGCTGCCACTTTGGAGAATGCAAGCTGCAAGCTTTGACAGCTTCCATGTGGCGTTAAGAGTGCACAGACGGCCGGGCGCGGTGGCTCAAGCCTGTAATCCCAGCACTTTGGGAGGCCGAGACGGGCGGATCACGAGGTCAGGAGATCGAGACCATCCTGGCTAATACGGTGAAACCCCGTCTCTACTAAAAATACAAAAAACTAGCCGGGGCAAGGTGGCGGGCGCCTGTAGTCCCAGCTACTCGGGAGGCTGAGGCAGGAGAATGGCGTAAACCCAGGAGGCGGAGCTTGCAGTGAGCTGAGATCCGGCCACTGCACTCCAGCCTGGGCGACAGAGCAAGACTCCGTCTCAAAAAAAAAAAAAAAAAAAAAGAGTGCACAGACTGCAAGAATGGAGGATTCTTGGATGCTTCCACCTAGATTTCAGAGGATGTATGGAAAAGCCTGGCTGCCCAAGCAAAAGCCTGCTGCAGCAGTAGAGCCCTCACAGAGAACGTCTACTAGGGCAGTGTGGAGGGGAAATGTGGTATTGGAGCCCTCACACAGGGTCCCCACTGGGAAACTGCCTTGTGGAGCTGTGAGAAGGGGGCCACATCCTCCAGTCCCCAGAATGGTAGATCCACCAGCAGTTTACACCCTGCACCTGAAAAAGCCTCAGGCGCTCAATGCCAGCCCATGAGAGCAGCCGCAGGGACTGCACCCTGCAAAGCCACAGGGGCAGAGCTGCCCAAGATCTTGGGGGCCCACTTCTTGCACCAGTGTGCCCTGAATGTGGGACATGGAGTCAAAGGAGATCATTTTGGAGCTTTAAGATTTAATGATTACCTTGATGGGTTTCAAACTTGCATGGGGTGTATTACCCCTTTCTTGGAATGGCTGATTACCCCTTTTTGGAATGGGAATGTTTACCCAATGCCTATACCCCCATTGTATCTCAGAAGTAAGCAACTTGTTTTGATTTTACAGTCTCATAGGTGAAAGGAACTCATTTCCAGATAAGAATTTAGATTTGGGACTTAGGACTTTAGAGTTAATGCTAGAATGAGTTAAGATTTTGCAGGCACCATTGAGAAGGGATGATTGTATGTTAACATGTGAGAAGGACATAAGATTTGTGGGGGCCAGGGACAGAATGATACAGTTTGAATATTTGTCCCTACCCAAATCTTACATTGCAAAGTAATCCCCAGCCAGGCTCAGTGGCTCAAACCTGTAATTCTAGCACTCTGGGAGGCCAAAGTGGGCGGATCGCTTGAGTCCAGGAGTTTGAGACCAGCCTGGGCAACAGCGCAAAACCCCACCTCTACCAGAAATATAAAAATTAGCTAGGTGTGGTTGCATGTGCCTGGAGTCCCAACTACTTGGGAGGCTGAGGTGGGCTAATTGCTTGAGCCCGGAGGTCAAGGCTGCAGCGAGCCAAGATTGCACCAGTGCACTCCAGCCTGGGCAACAGAGCAAGACCCTGTCTCAAAAAAAAAAAAAAAAAAAAAAAAGGAAGGGAAAAAAATGTAATCTCCAGTGGGACCTGGTGGTAGGTGACTGGATCATGGGAGTGGTTTCTCATTAATGACTTAGAACCATCCTCCTGGTTCTGTACTTGTGATAGTGAATTCTTGTGAGATATGGTTGTTTAAAAGTGTGTAGCACTTCTTCTCTTTCACTCACTTGCTCCTGCTTTTGCCATATGACGTGCCTGCTCCCCTTCTACTTTCTGGCATGATTTTAAGTTTCCCGGGGCCCTCCTAGAAATGAAGCAGATGCCAGCACCATACTTCCTGTAAAGCCTAATGAACCATAAGCCAATTAAACCTCTTTTCTTTACAATTTACCCAGTCTCAGATATTTTTTCATAGACATGCAAGAACGGCCTAATACACAGCACAGAATACTAAATACAGTATGTTCCCATTTATGGTAATATTGGCTGTCTCTGGAAGGGGCCTGGAGTGGCAGTATGTATCCTTTTGTACTGTTTGAGGGTTTTATTTGTTTTGTTTTGTTTTCCACATGCCTGTATTACTTTCAATTAGAAAAAGTAAAAGAAACCTATATACTGGTCAAGGAAAACTCACAGGTGTCTGGGCCAAGGGACTGGGTCGTATAGACTTGCAAAAACCTGTGTTAAGAATACAGAACACAAAGCCAGACACAGGGGCACTCAATAAATAGCTGGAGGAAGCAAAATATTTGGAATCAATTCAGAAGGCAGACCCTGGACAAAGAGATCTCTATCTGAGCACCGGATACTCAGTCAGCATAGCCCTTGCTTTACACAAGGAGCTAAGCTGAGCTGCTCACGTTCGAAAAGAAAGGGAGCATAAAAACCAAATATCCTGGAGTTACTTTGGGGCCAGCTGTTTCTCAGCATTCCTTTGCAAGCACATTGTGTGTCTTAACCTCAGCCTTCTAAGGGATGGGAGGCAAGTCCTTCCCCCAGTGAGCAGAGCCCACCCCTAGCACTCCTCTGGTGGTCCAAGTGCCCAGACAATCCTAGGCAGCCTTTCCTCCAGCCCCTCCAAATCAGAAGGAACAAAATGACTCTGATAGTTTCACTGCACACCAAAGACAATCTCAGCACTTCAGCTCCTTTTCCACACCAAGGCTTCAGAAAAGAAAACCAAAAAGGAGGATGGATCGGTAAGCAAGATCCCTTAGCAGCATTTGGTAAAAGGAACTCCCTAGGTTATGCACAGATTCTGTCAGGTGCCAAAGAAGCCAGCAGCTCCAGAATGCAAAATGGACAGAGAAGGAAAGTGCTAAAACTCAAGACAGCCTCAGAAATTTCTCTTTGTTCCCTGCTTTATTTGGATATGCCTCCCTGAAGCCAGCTAGTTGGTCCCAGCTTCCAAAAAAGTTCGTTTGGCCACTGATACTAGGTCTAGGAGTTTCTGTGCTTGGCAGCCTTCTCTGGCTGCCTCTGGATACCTGGCTTGCATGGGGCAACCATGTAGGTTATCCTTCTGCAGAAACAGGCTGTGCCACAAGGTGCAAGCTCCAGAGACAGGATGGGAGTAAGGCAAAGCAAGGGCATGGAGTAGGACTGGAGTAGGAACCAACTTAAAGGCAGAGTCCTTTCCAGGAACCCATGGTTTCCAGAGCATAGGAGAACATGACTGGCTGTGAGAGGCAGAGTTTCTGGCTCTTGGACCCCAGACCAGGCTGTCTAGGCAGTGGAGGAAACAGAAGCACTTACCGGGGGAAGATGGCCGTCATCAAGGCTGAAGCATAGCCAGGCTTGCAAGCTCCCTCTGAAAAGTTTGCGTACTTGGTGGCTAATTCAGCAGGCCTATGGGAAGAGAAGGAAAGTTACAGCTTGCCAGGTACTGAGCACTGAGTGGGTTATTAATTCATAAGGAGCTGTAGGTATTTGAATCTTGAGTGAAGCTTCAGTCCTTCAGGCATTTTCCACATTAAGGCTTTAAGGGTAAAAACAAAACAAATCCCCAAACCCTAAAGGAATAGATAGATAAATAAGTCAGGCCCCTGGATAGTATCTGTAAAAGGAACTTACCTGGATTCTCACAGATTTCTTTTTAAGAGACAGGGTTTCATTGTGTTGCCCAGGCAGGTCTTGAACTCCTGAGTTCAAGCGATCCTCTCGCCTCGGCCTCCCAAAGTGTTGGGATTACAGGCATGGAGCCACCATGCCCAGCTCATACTCATAGATTCTTTGCAGGAAGCCTGATACCAAGGAAATGAGGAGCTCTATCAAGGCTCCAATACCCAGGGGAGTGGTGCTTGGAGTTCACAGGATAGAAATACTCAGGCTTTGATGGTCAGAGCCCCTGGCCTTTCCACCTTCCTTGTATGTTCCTACATGGCCAGCCTCATCTGCTTTTATTCTCTCCATTCATGCTATGATCCACCCAGTGGGAACCATTCCCCAGTAGTGGGAACTGTCCCGAACAGTGACCGAATACAGACATGATAAATGTATGTAATTGGGGTTACTGATGTAACCATTAGACTTTTAGTTGAGGATGCTTTCCTAGTCTCTCTGCCTGGAATGTTATTCCTTGTCCTTCTTCATCTGGCCAATAACTACTGGTCCTTCATGATTAAGCTTAAATATCAGCTTCACTGGGAGTGATTCTCTGACCCTCGGATTGGGCTAAGTGCCTCCTCTGTGCTTGTACAGTCACTCCCCCTGCCCCTCACATCATATACTTACCCCCAGCACTTGCTATTCTGTATTGTAATTTTTGGTAGTATGTCTCCCTTGACACACTGTAAACTCCTAAGGTTAGAATCTGATTTAACCCTGCCTACCCTCTCCAGTGCCTTGTGCCTTGCATAAATGGGCACAGAGAAGACACCTATAACTTTCTTAAGGAACAAAATGACCCTGACAGTCTCACTGCAGACAACGCAATCTCAGGAACCCACAAGGCCGAGACTGCTGCATATTTTTCAGAGGACTTGTGTTCTAATCCTGGCTTGTTGCTGTGTGACCACAATCATGCCACCTCACATCTTTGGGTTTCAATGTCCTTATGCGTTCAGTTTGGGTCTGGAGTCACTGCCCTGCCACCAAAATCTCTGCACCATTCAGTCCAGAGAAGATCACAACCAAAGAACAGGATATAGTCAGTGAATGGGTTCCGTGGGCTGGAGGCCCTGCATGCTGGGGCACCTGAGTGAGCCCTGGCTGGCTGCCAGTTCTGAGTCCCCACCTTCTCCACCCCTACCCTTGGGCCTGCTGCCAACACTCTGGTGCCCAGCTGCTCTACTGTGATGGGGCCGTGGCGAGCCTACCCTCCAGGCTGCCTTCTGCAGGGTCTGGGCGGGTGGGTGTGGGGTGGTGGTACAAGAAATGATGATGCTACTGCCTACTGTCATGTCTGATTCACCATAGACCCCTCGGGCCTAGCCCAGAGCCTTACACAGAGTAACTGCTCACTGAACATAGACAAACTCATCTGATCAACGCACAATTTCTTTTAGAAATCTACATTTTCAAGCATCCCCCACCAAGGAAATTCAAAGCCTGAAATGCAACCTGAAGGCTGAGTGACAAGCCAAGGAGTTGGGCCTTTATGTGGTAGGCAAAAGAAAGCCAAAATTTTAACAAGAGCAAAACAATCTTTTCTTATGTATACAACTGTATTTTTGAAATGAAATATAAACCTCGGTGCAATTATGGAACTGATTAGAAGCTTTTTGACTAGGCACAGTGACGAAAACGTTCTAGATGTTTTCAATCAGCTCTCTCAACAACTCTGTGAGTTGGTGCTATGAATTAATTTGCACACAAGGCCTAGAAAGATGAAGAGACTAATCCAAGATCATATAATGGTAGACACTGGATTAGAACCCAAAGTCTCTAACACCAGTGCAGAAACTCTTAACAGGGCACTGCCACCAACACGGTCACAGAGGAAGGCACGGGACAGCACAGGAGTGGTCAACACAGTTGGAGACGGGGTGGAGAAGACAGTCCAGAAAGTCTCACAGAGCTCTGGTCCGCGGCAGTGAGGCATTTTGAGTCTCTTCATGTCCTGTCTCCCAATCTCCCACCATCTGCTTGCCTGCCTCGTGCTGTGAGTTCCTGTGGTCTTTCTGAATTCTAGAAGGTTTCATAAACAGCAGAAAGATGGACAGCAGGTGCCCTTCTTAACACAGTGCAGTGCAGAAATAAATGCACAACGGACAAACCTTTGGCCACCTTTTTTCTCTCTAGTTTACCCCCTCAACTTTTGACAAGGTGCTTAAAGAAGAAGGGCTGTGGGACAGTCCAGGAGGCACAGGATCACGTCATCTACAATGGAGACGGAGCTGGAGCCCAGCAGGCAAGGCAGGAGATACTGCTGCCTCCACGGCAGTGCAAAGCAGTTCAATATCAAGGATGATGGGCTCCAAATGAACCCCTCATTTAGAAAGCGACAGTAACTCCTAAAACATACAACTCTGGGTACAGTGTGTCATGTCAAGTTATTACCAAATTAAAATGCCTTAGAAATGGCCTCCTGACTATCCCAGTGAGAGAAGAATAGGGGGAGTGTTGGGGAGTCTGAGTCATCCAGCAGGCTGGGACCTCTAGGGCAGTTAGCGGTCAAAACCACCAAGATTAACGGTCGCCAACTCCCTGGGGCCAGAATAGTTAGTCTCTCTAAGGCACTCACACTCCAAATGCCAGCAGGCCCCCACAGATGTCTGATCAAATCACTCAGCCCTTGTTCTTCTCCTACTCTGCAGCTGGCCTTTCATTTTGGGAGATTTAGCATTAAACCCAGTAAGAGCACCCATTGTCCTGCAAATGTGACTACCAAGCCCCTGGGGTGAAGAGTGTCACCACTGCACTCACAAGAGGAAATCCAGATGGACAGGCTGGAGTCCCAAAGAAGGAACCAGACGCTTCCACTCTCCTGCTTCACTCAGGAGGACCGAGTTTAAGGAATCAGGCCAAGCAATGGGTCATAAATGGGAAAAGCATCAGATCTGGAATCAGAAACTTTCACAGAGGACACTGACAAGCAACTGATGGAAAATCTGATTTTCAGCTTCCCCATGTGCAGTGGAAACCACGTAATTCCAAGAATCGCTCCAAGGGAGCACATTTGGAGGGGATGGCCATCCTCTGGGGTGCCACACACACGCTGTGTGAGACGTGTGGCTGCCATGAGCGCCTGGCTCGGGTTCAGATCCAATCACAGAGAGAGTCACCACCACATGATATCCAGTGGGAGGGTGCCCTGGCTGACGTGTGTTTGAAGGATCAGCATTTGGGAGGCGAGGAGTAGCACTGCAGGAGGCTGAAAGAGCAGGTGAGTGTGATGCTGCGGTGAACCAAGTATCACAGGAAGAACGCAGAGACCAACTGCATCACACACTGTGCAGGTCCAGTAAGGTGTGGCCACAGGACTAACTGCTGGATTTGGCAACAGGGAGGTCACCACCAACCTCAACAATAGCCATTCCACTGGAATGTGGAGGTGAAACTCGTTTCACTGGGTTTAAGAAAAAACAGGAGGAGAGAAACTGAAGTCATGAAACACAGACTATTTTTAGGAGTTCTGTTACAAAGGAACAAAGAAATGGGGCAATAGCTGGAGCAAGGAAGCAGGGTAAATTGTTTTTTGAGGTTAGGAAATATTTTCCTAAGTTTAGAAGCTGGTTAGAATAAAAGAAAAACTCACGATGCAGTAGAGATAGGACAGTTGTAGGGAGAATGTTTCTTTTTGTTGTCTGTTTCTTTTCTGAGATGGAGTCTCACTCTGTCGCCCAGGCTGGAGTGCGGTGGCGCAATCTCAGCTCACTGCAACCTCTACCTCCCAGGTTCAAGGGATTCTCCTGGCTCAGCCTCCTGAGCAGCTGGGGTTACAGGTGCCTGCCACCACGCCTGGCTAATTTTTGTATTTTTTGTAGAGACAAGGTTTCACCATGTTGAATGTCTTTGAGAAGGCGGAGGGGGAAAGGATCTAGCACAAAAATGGAAGGGCTGGCCTTAGCTCTGCTCCCTTAGCCCACCTTGGCCAGGGATGCCTATTCTCTAAGCACCACTTCCCTTGTGAACTTTCCATGATGCTTCCCTTCCCAGGTAGAATAAACTCATCCCCCTGTGGACCTGAGCTACCTGGGACAGACCTTCATCTTCGCTTGCTCACTTATTCCCCTACTCTCCTACTGCCTTCCCCTTTCTGCCTCTCATTTCTACCTGCAACAAATATTTAGAGACAATGAAGACACTCTGCTTGGATTTTTATCCTGGCTCTCTCTTTTTTTTTTTTTTTTTTTTTTGAGGTGGAGTCTCGCTCTGTCGCCCAGACTGGAGTGCAGTGGCGCAATCTTGGCTCACTGCAAGCTCTGCCTCCCGGATTCACACCATTCTGCTGCCTCAGCCTCCCGAGTAGCTGGGACTACAGGCGCCCGCCACCTCGCCCGGCTAGATTTTTGTATTTTTAGTAGAGACGGGGTTTCACCATGTTAGCCAGGATGGTCTCGATCTCCTGACCTCATGATCCGCCCGTCTCGGCCTCCCAAAGTGCTGGGATTACAGGCTTGAGCCACTGCACCCGGCCTATCCTGGCTCTCTGAATAGCTGTGTGATTTGGGGCATGTCTTTTAAATTGTTTTGTGCCCTTAATTTCCACATCTTTAAAACTGGGATTACACTAGTACTTATTTTATAAAATTTTTTGTAACAGTTATGCTGAGAAAGAAGGGCTGGCACTGAGTATGGTGGCTGGCCCCTTGTTGGTGCTCAGTACATGCTAACTAACTGGCCTGGGATTAAGGATACAATGATGACTAGGACATAGTTAAGGCCTAGCATTACACGTCATTACACTGAAGAGAAATTGTCCATTTAAATATCTTTCTCTCATAGAATATGATCATTTAGCATAGCATGTATGGCGCAGAGTATACAAGTACCCAATAAAATGCTGGACTGAAATCAGTTGGTTACCTTGCCTTGGAAGGTTAATCAATAGGAAGTGTAAGGGGGAAGTAGGGTGATGGCCAGAGAAACTGGGAAAGGGTCATTGATGGTTATTCCTGAGGACTCTACAGATCAGTGATGGACATAGTGTAACCAACAGTCTAGTTTCTAGAATCATCACAGAGAGGACTGGACTCAGATCAGCCCCTACCATGCCCGCTCCCTCAATTCATGTGCTAATTTAGTTTAAAGCACTCGTTATGAGAAAAGAAGACCATGTATGCAGTACTTAGCACACTGCCTAACAACTCAGCGGCTTAATCAAAGCCAGTGTGACCATGCTAGGGGGACATGCGTGCAGATGAGCCTCTCCGCACAGAGCTCGCTCCATCCACAGAGGAGGGAATTCTTCAATTCCATCTTCTGCCTTCCTCATGAGGATGCCTTTCTCCAAGTACTTGAGAGTTGTTTCTGGGATAATGACATGATGAGGGAAATGGCAGAAGCAGCTTTGCCTAGCTTGAGTAATCCTATTCTGTCATTAAATATTTTCACTTTAATTTTTTTTTTTTTTTTGAAATAGCCTTTACTGCCATAGATCCTCTCAAGCCCCAAGATGGAAATGCTTCTCCTTAAGGACAACTTCTATCTCCTCTGACTGTCGCCTGTCTGACCTGTTACTCCAGGTCTGCTGGGTCTTTTTGCATTGTCACCAGTTTCTTCATCTACCCACATATGGGCTGTGCCAATCCATTCTACCCGAGATCACTGACTCTTTGCTCTTTGTGACCACCAATGTAGACTCGGGTTTCTCTACAGCTTTTGCCCCATGTACAGCCATCTGTGATAAATGCTGAAGCACTGTCAAATGTCTTCTATCACTTTAAGAAAAAAGGGACTGCTTGATCTGAGTCATCTGAAACTTGTGGTATTTCTCAGTTCCGGAGGCCCTGCCTTTCTGCTCTTGCTGCTAGGCACTGCAATACCTTTTCATCAAACCAGGCCACATTCCTATTTGATCAGTGATTCTCAAGCTGACATTACTCCAGGTTACATTTGTCTTCAGGGCCTTGTAATTTACTTCATCTTAGCCGGAGGGATGCTCCCCACTAAGTTCTCCAAGTGCTTCAACAGACAATTCTCACGGAAGCACTCCACCAGAGATCTGCTGTGACTCTCCAATTCAATTTTGCTTCCACACTTCATTTCCTTAAAAATAAAAACACATCCTCTTTCTGGGTGGTAGTGAAAAACACAAGGGAAGTAACATTCACTGAGCACAAACCAGGTACCAGACAGGGGATCTAATGATCTAATTTAGCTTTACAATAATCCTCTAAAAAGTAGTACCTCCCTTAGACCCAGGCATGTGGGGCTGAAGGAGTCCAGGAGAAGCCATGGTTGGAAGATGTACTGTTCTGTTTACACTACAAAATGTCAAATGATACATTTAACATGACCAGAAAACATTACCCTTCACATTTTCCCTGCACTCTCTGACACTGGTGTGTGTGGTCATCACCAACAAAGCAGTCCCATCTTTGAGAGAGTCACTGGATCGGGCCTCAGGAAGGATAGTGCAGCCTCATGAAATGATGTATCCAGCATGAGCTGAACTGTACTGGAGAACTGAAGGAAGAAGATCACCGTTTCCACAAAACAGTTTCCAAAAAGCCATGGCATTGAGTACTAATAATACAGATACTTGTTTTTTGTGGCAGGAGATATGAAACTTTCCAGCAATGATATATTTGACAATAGAAAACGCAAAGAGATGGTTCCTGAACCTGAGTAGAAAAAGGTGGTGGTGTCTGGGTACCCAAAAGAATTTTCATATGCACTGATCGGATAACAAACAAATATATAAGCATCTCTTCTCTACCCATTGTTCTAAATCCTTAGTAAGTCATTATACCATACATGGACCTATCAACTGGTTTACGCAGGCAGAGGCCTTGCAAAACATATTTGGCCAGGGCCCTGTCTACCTTTGGAGCAGTCTTACTCTAAGATAAGTATTATTTTCATTTTTGGCAAAAGAAAACTGACTCCAAAACTCTATCCTGTTCTTACCAAAGCCCCAACTTTCTTTGATGTAAAGCGTAATCAGCTTAAGGTAAGAAGATTGGAGTTTAAGTCACTTACTAGGTATGCAACCTCAGGTAAGACACAACCGGTTTCCTTAACTCTTAAAATAGCTATAGTACATTTTATAGGGCTGATGGAAAAAAAATTAGCTGGGCGTGGTGGCAGGCGCCTGTAGTCCTAGCTAGTTGGGAGGCTGAGGCAGGAGAATGATGTGAACCTGGGAGGCGGAGCTTGCAGTGAGCTGAGGTCGCGCCACTGCACTCCAGCCTGGGTGACAGAGCGAGACTCCGTCTCAAAAAAAAAAAAAAATTACCTTTGGGTATAAGTACAACCACTGTTATATACAACATATGGAGGAGACAGACAATTAAAGTGGTCTCAGGAATTAGGGCGGGTATCTTGAGGAGGTACTGTCAAGAAAAGAGAGAAAGTAGAAGGACATTCTCAGCCGAGGGTACAACATGTGCAAGGGTTCAAAGTAGAAAGAGAGCCTGGCACATATCAGAAACTGCAAATACATTAGTATTGACAGAACAAAGCCTGTGAGACCACAGCATGGTCTTGCTGCTAGGACAAGGAGTCTTGACTTGCTGATGGAGGCAATGGGAAGCCACTGAAGGATTTTTATGCAGATGAATGACATGCACTAGTCCAAGAGAGAAATGAGGAGACCTGGTTGAAGGAGTAACAGTGGATATAGACAGGAAGAATATTCGTAAGTTATATTTGGGAAGCAAAATAATAGAGTGGAGGAATGTAACCAACAATTATTCAGCAGTATCAGGAGTTTTGTTTTTGTTTTAATTTACTTTTATTTACATTATTGCTAATCCTTAAACAGTCCTATACGATAGGCATTATTCTTCCCATTTTATGAACAGAGAAATAAAAAAATTCAACTAGGAAGTGGTAGGAGGAAGATTTGAATATAGACCGTTCTGATTTCAAAGCCCTCGGATGTTGGTTATAGCTGTTTTCTAAAATATACTTTTTATATTTCCTGATTCCAAAGCCCTTAGTGGTGTTTTTTTTTTTTTTTTTTTTTAACAGACATTTCTTTTTAGTGCTGAATAGTAGTCCATTGTCTAGATGTGCCACAGTTTGAGGACATCTTGATGCTTCCAGTTATTGGCAATTATGAATAAAGCTGCTATAAATATTCATGTATAGTTTTTGTGTAGACATAAGTTTTCAGTTCCACTGGGTAAACACTTAGGAGGGTGACTGCTAGAACATATGGTCATATTATGCTTCACTTCGTAAGCTGCTGCCAAACTGTGCTCCAAAGTGGCCAAACCATTATGCATTTCCACCAGCAGTGAATGAGAGTTCCTATTGCTCCACATCCTTGTCAGCATTTGAGACTGTCAGGTTTTTGTTTTGTTTTGTTTTGAGTCCTTCTAATAGGTGTGATAGTATTTCACTGTTGTTTTAATTTGCATTTCCTTAATGACATATAACGCAAGCATCTTTTCATATGCTTATTTTCCATCTGCGTATCTTTTTTGACCATCTGGAAAGGGTGTCTTTTTGGTTCTTTTGCCCATTTTTAAAATTGGGTTGGTTGTTTTCTTAATGTTGAGTTTTAAGAGTTTTTTGTATATTCTGAACACAAGTTCTTAATCATGTATGCATTTGCAATATTTTCCCCAGTTTGTGGCTTGTTTTTTCATTCACTTAACAGTGAACTTCACAGAGTACAAGTTTTAGAGTTTAATAAAATCAACTTATTGATTTTTCTTTCCTGAATTGTGCTTTTGGTTTTGTATCTAAAAACTCATTACCAAACCCAAAGTCACATAAATTTTCTATGTTACCTTCCAGAAGTTTATTATAGTTTCAGGTTTTACATTTAGTCTATTTAGGTTCCATTTTGAGTTAATTTTTGTGAAAGGTACAAGGTGAATGATTAATTTGTACATACAGATATCTAATTATTCCAGTATCATTTGTTTAAAAAATTATCCTTTTTCCACTGAATTGCCTTTGCTCCTTTGTCTGAGATCAACAGACTATATTTGTGTGGGTCAATTTATGGGATCTCTATCCCATTCTATTGATCTATTTGTCCATTCTTTTGCCAATACCATGCTATCTTGATTGTATCTTGATAGCTTTATTGTAGGTCTGGAGTCAGGTACCGTCAATCCTCCAACTTTCTTCTTCATCGTCAGTAGATTCTGGGTCTTCTGCCTTTTCACATAAACTTTAACATAAGTTTGTTGATATTCATAAAATTACTTGCTGCAATTTTGATTCTGATTACGTCGAATGTATAGATCAAGTAGAGAACTGACATCTTAATAATATTGAGGCTGGGCACAGTGGCTCACACCTGTAATCCCAGCACTTTGAGAGGCCAAAGCAGGAAGACTGCTTGATCCCAGGAGTTTGACACCAGCCCCAGCAACATAGCAAGACCCTCACTCTACAAAATAAAAAATAATAATAACAAATAAATTAGCTGGGTGTGGTAGCGCATGCCTGTAGTCCCAGCTACTTGAGAGGCTGAGGTAGAAGGACCACTTGAGCCTGGGAGGTCAAGGCAGCAGTGAGCCGTGTTTGCACCGCTACACTCCAGTCTGGGCAACCCTGTTTCCAAAAAACCCCAAAACCCAATACTGAGTCCTTCTATCAAAATGTGGAATATCCATTTATCTAGATTTATGTGATGTCTTTCATTAGAGTTTTGTAGTTTTCCTCATTCATATATGAATCTGTGCACAAACACATTCACACATATTTCATCAGATTTATCCCTAAGTATTTCCTTTTTTTGGCACTAATGTAAACAACACCGTGTTTTAAGTTTTAAATTCCAACTGCTTCTTGCTGGTATATAGAAAAGCAATTGCCTTTTGTATGTTAACCTCACAGCCTGAAAACTTGCCTTAACTGCTTATTAGTTCCAGAATGTTTTTGCCAATCTTTGGGATTTTCTACATAGACAATCATGTCATCTGTGAACAGAGTCAGTTTTATTTCTTCCTTCCCAATCTGTATGCCTTTTATTTCCTTTTCTTGTCTTACTGTGTTAGTGAAGACTTTAGTATAATGTTGAACAGGAATGGTGTGGGGGGGACATCCTTGGTTTTTTCTCAATCTTAGAGGAAAAGAATCCAGTTTCTCATCATTAAGCAAGATGTTAGCTATAGGTTTTTTGATCAAATTGAAGAAGTTCCCCTCTACTCATAGTCTACTGATAATTTTTTTAAAAATCATGAATAGGTATTGGATCGTATCAAATGGTTTTTTTACATCTATGGATATATGATTTTTCTTCTTTAGCCTGTTGATGTCACAGAATGTGCATTAATTGATTTTTGAAAGCTGAACCAGCCTTGCATACCCGGAATAAATCCCACTTGGCTGCAACATGTAATTCTTTTTATACATTGCTGAATTCAATTTGCTAATAATTTTGTTGAGGATTTCTGGAGCATGTTCATCAGAGATATTGGTCTGTAATTTTCCTTTCTCACAATATCTTTATTTGGGTAATAGGGTAATGTCTAGGGTAATGTTGGACGCATAGAATGAGAAAGCGTTCTTACTGCTTTGATTTTCTGGAAGACATTGTAGAGAACTGGTACCATTTGGTATCATTTTTTCCCTTAAATTTTGATAGAATCCACCAGTGAAACCATCTGAGACTGTTGTTTCTGTTTTGGAAAGTTATTAATTAGTGATTTAATTTCTTTAGTAGATATAGATTTATTCAGATTGTCTATTTCTCCCTGTGTGAGTTTTAGTGGTTTCTGTCTTTTAAGGAATCAGTCCATTTCATCTAAGTTACCAGATTTGTGAGTACAGAGTTGTTCACAATGTTCTTTTATTATCCTTTTTCTTTTGTTTTGAGACAGGGTCTCACTGTCGCCCAGGCTGGAGTGCAGTGGTGTGATCACAGCTCACTGCAGCCTTGACCTCTCAGGCTCAAGTGATACTCCCATCTCAACCTACTAAGTAGCTGGGATTACAGGTACAACCGGCTGATTTTGTGTTTTTGAAGACACAAGGTCTCCCTACGTTGCCCAGGCTGGTCTTAAGTTCCTGGGCTCAAGCGATCCTCCTGCCTCAGCCTTCCAAAGTGCTAGGACTATAGGGTGAACCACCTCACCCAGTCCATTATTTTTTTAATATCTATGGATTAGTAGTGATGATCCTATGTTCACTTCTCATATTAGTAATTTATATCTTCTCTTTCTCTCTTTTTGGCTAGAGGTTTATCAATTTTATAGATATTTGCAAAGAACCAGCTTTTGTTTTGTTGATTTTCTCTGTTGATTTCTACTCTGTACTTCTACTACAGCCTCCTAAGTACCCTCTCCCTTTCCATTCTTGCCCCTCTCTAATCAAATTACCTTCTTGCGGCCAAAGACATCTTCCTAAGGGTCAAAACTGATTATGTCACTACTCATCTGCTTAAAACTCTTCAAGGCATCTTTTGCCCTTGAGATGAAGCCCAAATTTCTCCTTGTTATCTCTAAAGCCCCACATAATTTGGTCTCTGCCCATTCCTCCAGACTTCTCAAGTTCCACCCTCAGGTCTCCTGGAGTTTGGCAGCATACAAAAGACAAATATTACATCTTTACACATATATTTATTTCAATTATAGATAAGGACAAGATAAATTAGTCAATATAATGTATAGGAAGTTCTTCAATTGGCTGAGATTTTAAAAGACCATTAAGAAAAACTAGAGAAGAAATTGGTAACCAAAAACTAATATAAAATGGATTTCTGAAAATAGTGTCTAGAGATCTATAGCCCATAATGAAAGTTTGAAAAAATTACAGAAACATCCAAACATATTTTTTCATTGTAAGAGTGTAATAAAAACAGTATTTTGAATCAAAAGAAAAGAAAGTAGCTGCAATTGCACTACCCTAACATAACTATTATGATATTCTGCAGTAGTTGTTGTATTATATTCAGATATGATTATAATGACAAGCCTGAAGTCACTTCATGGTTCTTGACCCTGGCACATTAGAATCGTCTGAAAGAATGTTCAAACATAAAGGTACCTGAGCCCCAATTCCTGATCAACTAAATCAGAATCTCTGGGTAGTGAGGTGTGGGGAAAAGAGAGGTCAGCCTGTTACTGTGTCTATATAGAAAGAAGTAGATTTAAGAGACTCCATTTGGTTCTGTATTTGAGATGCTGTTAATCTGTGACCCTAACCCCAACCTTGTCCTTGCAAGAGACATGTGCTGTGGTGACTTAAGGTTAAAAGGATTTTGGGCTGTAGAGAATGTGCTTTGTTGTTTTACAAGTGCCTAAAGGCTGCTTGTGGTTAAAGGTCATCACCATTCTCTTAAATCTCAAATAAGAGAAAAAATTGTCTCCTGCCGGTCCCTGGGCAATGGAACATCTCCGTGTAAAACCCATTGTGTGCTTTGTTTACTGAGCAAAGAGAAAACTGCTTTTAGGAATAAGGTAAGATTTGCTGGAGCAATACTGCTAAAAGGTTTATGGAGATGTTTGCATATGCATCTCAAGCCACAGCATTTTCCTTGAACTTATTCAGGTCACAAAGATCTTTATCTATATGTCTTAATGCTGATTTACTCCCTTAACTTTTAGATGGTAAAGATAATTATCAATAAATACTAAGGAAACTCAGAGATCGGTGCCCGTGTGGGTCCTCTGTAAGTTGAGCGCCGCCGGTCCCCTGGGCCCCACTTTTCTTTCTCTATACTTTGTCTCTGTGTCTTATTTCTTTTCTCAAGTCTCTCGTTCCACCTAACGAGAAACACCCACAGGTGTGGAGGGGCAGGCCACCCCTTCAATGAGGTCTTAGTTATGAATCATCACACATAGACATACTCCTTTGTACAGACAGATTTATTCCTGGTATCAATTACCTAGGGAAGTGGAGACTTCCTCAGACAGGAAACAGAATCTTTTATTAGGCAGTGGTTCTCAATTTGGCTGCATATTAGACTCACCTGGGCAGCTTTAAAAATCCTAATGCAAAGGCTGTGTGCTCGCTCAATGACTTCAAAATCTCTAGAGGATGGGATGCAGGCATCAGTAATTTTTTAGGCTCTCTAGGTGATTCCAATATGCAGTCAAGGTCAAAAACCACTGTGCAGAGAGAGTCCTCGGTAGGCTGCAAAGTGGGAATTTGGCTCTTTCGGTCTTGATCACATAGCTCAAGATGTCTAAGAGAGTCTTTGAACAGTGGGCTGTGAAAAAGGCTAGATGTCATGAAGCAAGGAAGCTAGCCAAATCCTGCAATGCTGTGCTCTCCTGTTGTGAAGTAAGTATGGCCCTGGCTTGTGCTAGCTATAGAAGAGACAGAATCATTTTGGAAACCAGACTACTCCTTTGGATTTCTTGTCCTCTCAAGGTGAATTTCTCTGTTGTCCTCTTTTAACCTTTAGTGAAATATTTTTAGCTTTGCTTAGAGGAGCCAAAAGAAAGTGTCCCCCCACCACACACCCCCCACCTTTCCTCTTTTTTTTTTTAAGGCATTAAAGAGAAGCTGGCCCTCTGAAGTCAGCATGATGGTGGCAGAAGTTCTTCAAGTGACAGTCTCTCCAGGAGATGGGGAAAGTCAGGGTTAGATAAAGGAAGGGGCCACCTGACAGTCCTCATCACTGCACCCCCCTCCCTAAAAACCTTCTAATAACAATACTTGAAAGATCTGGATTTTGTTATTAAAGGTGGCTCTATTCTCTCTTACTCATACCCTCTTCCTTCTGTCCTCGATTGACTGAACAAATATTTATTGAATATTTACTATGCACATAAACACTATACTAAGCATTGTGAATATATCTGTGAACAGAACATTCCTACTTCTTGCCCTTATAAAGCTTCTGGTATAGTTAAAACATAGGATCAAACTGACTGTGAATTTGGAAAAACAGAAAGTTATGTTTTTTTTAAATTTAATTAATTAATTAATTTATTTTTTGAGACGGAGTCTCGCTCTGTCGCCCAGGCTGGAGTGCAGTGGCCGGATCTCGGCTCACTGCAAGCTCCGCCTCCCGGGTTTATGCCATTCTCCTGCCTCAGCCTCCTGAGTAGCTGGGACCACAGGTGCCCGCCACCTTGCCCGGCTAGTTTTTTTGTATTTTTTTAGTAGAGACAGGGTTTCACTGTGTTAGCCAGGATGGTCTCGATCTCCTGACCTCATGATCCGCCCACCTCGGTCTCCCAAAGTGCTGGGATTACAGGCTCGAGCCACTGTGCCCGGCCTAGAAAGCTATGTTGAGTAGTGAGAAAAGTAAAAAGTTTGGAGCCAGGCAGAGAAGGGTTCAAATACTGGTTTGATCACATTTAGTTCTGTGAACACAAGTAAATTACTTATTCCTTCTATAGTCATTTTTACATTTGTTAAAATGCATTTAAATACCATCTGCTTCATAGAGTTGTCCACCATTTATCCATGCAACAAATATTTATTAATTGATCAACAAGTAATACAGTAGACACTGGTTTTGCTGCTAGAAAATAGTAGGGAACAAAATAGAAAAAACACTCTAGTAGATGGAGACAGACAATAAACAAGTAAATAAAACATATGCGGCATCTGAGAGTGATAGACACCCTGGAGAAAATGACACAGTAAAGGGGAACAGGGAATGCCAATAGGGGATGGGGCTATGATTTTAAATGGGATAGGCAAGGAAACTTTATTAAGAAGGTAACATTTGAACTACGTTCTAAAAAGGTAAGGGAGTGCACAATCTCTGCAGGTATCTGGGGAAGTGTTCCAGACAAGGGAATGATCAAATGCCAAGAGTCTTGAGGCGGGAACAGACCTGGAGTGTCCAAATCACAGCAAGGAGCCCAGGATAAAACAATAAATCAGGAGACCAACAAGAAACCAAGGTGTAGACCATGTAGGGCCTTGGTGAGCATTGTAAAGATTCTGGCTGTCATTCTGCAAGAAATGGGGAGCCATTGGGGAGTTCTGATCACAGGAGTAATAAGACCTATCTTGTATTTTAATAGGCTCACTTTGGCTTCAGTGTGGAAACAGACCACAGAGAAGCATAAAATCTGGAAGACTAGTTAGGAGTGCAAAAGTTCGGTGGGAGGTGGTGGTTTGGACAGAGTGATGATATAGAGGTAGTGAGAAGTGGTTGGATCTGAGGGTATTTAAGGTAAAGCTAATAGGGTTTACTGATTATCAGATTTGAGTGTCAAAGAAATGATGCTACAGTATTTGATGTGAAGAATGGAAGGATGTAGTTAGCTGCCATTTCCTAGGATAGAAAAGATTCTGGAGTTTAGCTCTGGACATGTTAAGTGTGAGATGCCTAATATACATCCGAATGAAGGGGGCAATTGGGTAAATGAGTCTGGAGTGTGGGGAAAGAGAACTGGGTTTGATACAAATGTAGGCGTCATCAGCATATAGATGACATTTAAAGCCATGATACTGGATGAGATTAAGCAAATGTTGTGGGAAAAGGTAACATAGAAAGTACCTAGTGCACCACTGGGCATATAGTAGGTGCTCAATAAATGTTTTCCCCTTGAAGTCCTAGGGAACTTGACAGGCTGTTTTAGAAGTGTTAAACTCACCTCATATTTAGACTGCTCCATGCTTATCCACTATTACAAACGACCTGGTTTCCACAAGGCTCTGGGGATTAAGAGTTGTTTGCTTTCATTTTCATATTTGTGTGTCTTCACATGGAATTCCTTATGAAATTAGACTGAGCATTAAAGTCCCCATGCTCTTGCCCACATAAAACACCTGTAAAACACCACACTATGGCAGCAGACAGAGCTTTCCCAGAGCACTTGCCCACACCCAGCAGAAACAGATGAAACTTCCATTTAATTAAATCTGCTCCCAGAAGGCCCACATCAGCTCAGGAAACTCACACCTGGACACCAGGATCTGGCTCCTTCAAGAAATCCAGATGGCTCATCTCTCTCCTGGACTAACGGGCACATTGCTGGCTCATTGTGTCATATTCCTTATAATGGAGACTGAGATTTCCTTAGGGTTCTTTCTGGAATGCTCTGCCTATCTTCCTTTGACTCTTTGCTCAAATGCCACCTTCTCAATGAGTTTTACTTTGACTGTCCCATTGAAACTTGCACTCTCTTCAACAGCATTCCCTTGTCTTGCTCTATTTTCTTTCACAGCACTTATCACCTTCCAAAATCCTAAAAACTTTATTCATAACATTTTTGTTTACTGATTGTCTTGTTCACTGGTATATCCCCAGAGCACAGAATATTGCCTAATACATATTAATTGCTCAACAAATCTGTTGATTGAATGAGAGAGTATCCACTTTGTTGTTGAGGCAAGAGCCTTTACCCCTGAGCCTTTTCCCAGGGCCCTCAACTTTGAGCCAGACAACAGTAGACTCCTTTCAGAGAGCAGATGTGCCCCCTCAGAGGTATCATTAAATCAGGTTGTGGCTGCCTGCCCGTAGCAGCCTGAGTGCCCAACCCCTGGGGAAGACGGGGTCAATTCTCAGGCAACAGCAAGGCTAGTAATGTCACCAGCTCACCAGTCTCACATTCGAGTTATTCCTGTTTCTCTCCAAACCATATTCTCCTCAGTTTTCTTTCCCTCAAGTCACTGTTCTCTGCTTCTTCTTGGTCCAATTTCCTACTTCTCCCCTGGCACAGCCCACACTCTAACTTTCAATTATGTGGCATAAAACTGTGTTCCTTTATATCCTCAAACTCTTCAGTGAATGTTCCTTCCATTTTTGCTTTCATAGAAACCTGGGTCTCTTGGGAAAACACCATTTTTACAGCCCTCTGCAAAGGAGGCTGCTCTTTCATCTATACTCCATGGACCCTGGGATCCATGGTTATCCTCTTTGGAGTCCATTAATGCTTCCAAACCACCAATATGTCATGCTTATTATAAAAAAGAAACAACTAAAAACTTGTCTGTTGCTCATGCTGTCCAGCAATACTACCCTTTACCCTCCCTTCCTGTTCTCAATTGCTTCCTCCCCATTCACTAAGACTTCAGCTTACAGGATAGCCTTTCCAATCAAGCTTGTAAGGCTATGCCTGTGGCTTAGAAGTTTCCATTTATTCCAGTTAGAAAACACATAGCTGGTGCTCAAGAAATATCTGCTAAATCAAAGAGTGAAGAAATGAAATCTGGGGTATGGAGCAGGAGGCAAGCTGAAGTCCAGGTCTCATTTTTCGGCTATATCCCTGCCAGTTTACCAGACACTGATAAGGGCTAACTCTCATCCTTGGTATTACTATTGTCAATGCTTTAACTGAGACTTAGTAGTTAAATAACTCACTCCAGATTAGAGCTAGTAAGATGTGGAACTGGGCCTCAAAACTCCATGTCTGACTCCACAGCTCACATTTTTAACCACCAAAAAGTTCTGCCTAAGCCGGGCGCGGTGGCTCAAGCCTGTAATCCCAGCACTTTGGGAGGCCAAGGCGGGCGGATCACAAGGTCAGGAGATCGAGACCATCCTGGCTAACACGGTGAAACCCTGTCTCTACTAAAAAATACAAAAAACTAGCCGGGCGAGGTGGCGGGCGCCTGTAGTCCCAGCTACTCGGGAGGCTGAGGCAGGAGAATGGCGTGAACCCGGGAGGCGGAGCTTGCAGTGAGCTGAGATCTGGCCACTGCACTCCAGCTTGGGTGACAGAGCGAGACTCCGTCTCAAAAAAAAAAAAAAAAAAGTTCTGCCTACTTGAACAACAGTTCTTGTAGTAAAAAGACAAGGTTTTGCATGTCAGTATTCTGAATAATGTTCACAGCACTAACAAGTGGTTTTGTCATGTAGATACAAGCAGAAGGGAATTCTCAAAGAAAATATAAGCCACTCTATTCCAGAAAGACATAATTAAACAAATACAGTGAAGACAAAAAAAAATCTAAAATGTCTATTTCCAGGCTTTTGGAATATCACTAGATATAAGGTATTTTAAGAGTATTTCTCCCATTCTGTAGGCTGTCTGTGTACTCTGTTGATAGTTTATTTTGCTGTGCAGAAGCTCTTTAATTTGATTAGGTCTCATTTGTCAATTTTTGTTCTTGTTGTAGTTGCTTTCGGGGACGTAGCCATAAATTCTTTGCCAAAGTCAACGATGAGAAGGGTATGTCCTAGGTTTTCTGCTAGGATTTTAATAGTGTGAGGTCTTACATTTAAATCTTTAATCCATCTTAATTTTTATATATGGTGAAATGTAGGGATTCAGTTTCATTCTTCTGCATATAGTTAGCCAGTTATCCCAACACCATTTATTGAATAGGGAGTCCATTCCCTATTGCTTATTTTTGTAGACTTTGTTGAAGATCAGATGGTTGTAGCTGTGTGGCTTTATTTCTGGGTTCTCTATTCTGTTCCATTGGTCTATGTGTCTGTTTCTGTAGCAATATCAAGTTTAGTTACTATATCCTTATAGTAGAGTTTGAAGTCTAGCAATGTGATACCTTCAGCTCTGTTCTTTTTGCTTAGGATTGCTTTGGCTATTCTGGCTTTTTGGTTACATATACATTTTAGAATGGTTTTCTCTACTTCTATGAAAAATGATGTTGATAGATGCAGCTGTAAGTCATTATCCTAAACAAATTAACGCAGAAAAGAAAATGAAATATCACATGTTCTCACTTACAAATGGGAGCTAAATACTGAATACACATGGACATAAAAATAAGAACAGACACTGGGGACTACTAGAGGCGGGAGTGGGGAGTGGGCTGAAAAACTACCTGTTGAATATTATGCTCACTACCTGGGTAATGGGACCATCCATACTCCAAACCTCAGCATCACACAATAAACCCATGTAACAAGCCTGCACATTTACCCCAGAATCCATTTTTTTAAAAGGAGTTTTTCTATGCAATAGGGTTCCAAGAATAGAAAACATCTGGAGTGAGGAGATAATTCTCAAAATAGAGATGTGTTGCATTCTCAATTAAGGGTGAGCCAACTACACTTGTGGGCCAAAGCCAACCTTTCACCTGTTTTTTATATGGCCTGTAAGTTAAGAATGTCTTTTACATTTTTAATAGATGGAGCAAAAAATCAAAAAGCATATTTTTCACACATAAAAATTATATAAAATTGCCAGGCGTGGTGGCTCATGCCTGTAATCCCAACACTTTGGGAGGCCAAGGCAGGCGGATCACCTGAGGCCAGGAGCTCAAGACAAGCCTGACCAACATGGAAAAACCCCATCTCTACTAAATATACAAAATTAGCCAGGCGTGATGGCGCACGCCTGTAATCCCAGCTACTCGGGAGGCTGAGGCAGGAGAATCACTTGAACTAGGGAGGCAGAGGTTGCAGTGAGCCGAGATTGCGCCACTGCACTCCAGCCTGGGCAACAAGAATGAAACTCTGTCTCAAAAATATACATATATAATTAAAACTTCAGGGTCCATAAATAAAGTTTTATTGAAATATAGCCATACTCATTAATCTATATACTATCTATGGATGCTTTCAAGTTAAAACAGCAAAGCTGAGTAGTCGTGACAGAAAAAATAAGGCCCCAAATTTTAAAATATTTCCCATTTGGCCCTTTGCCAAAAGAGTTTGCCAACCCCTTTTATAAATAATTTCTTCTGTCTTACCTTCCAGTTCACTAACTCTGTCTTCAGTTGTATCTAATCAGCTGCTAACCCCTTTTACTGAGTTTTTAATTTTGGTCATTGTATTTTTTAACTCTAGAAGTTCATTGTTTTTTCAAATCTGGTATTTTGCTTTTCATAGTTCCCTATTCTATGCATATAATTCAGTATTGTCTCTTATTTCTTTAAATATAGTATATTTAATTGCTTTATAAATGATGTGTGGTAATTCCAATTTCAGAAATCTTTGTGGATACTCCTCTGTTGCCAGTTGTTTTACATGTTTCTCATAAAACCATGAGAACAAGCTTCAATAGAAGCTTGTTTCCTTGTGTGTTTAGTTATTTTTTACTGTAAGCTCTTTATTTCCTTGAAAAGTTATTTATGAGGAACGCATATGTCTTCCTCTATGGAAAGTCTGCATTTATTTCTGCCAGGTGCTTGGAGGCACTGCCAGTCTGGAATACCTTAAACTGAATTCATGGCTTGAGGCTCCCTAGATCACCTGAGTGATGAGAACTCTGGCAACAAATACCAAGAGTTTTTGTTCTACTGCCATGACCTACTCAGTGCTTTGGTAACTGTTCTTGCAGCCTGCTTTGGGGGTACAGGTTTATTAATAGTTCTAGTTTATCCTTATGCTGGGTCCTTTGGGGTTCCAGTTAACATGAAAGTAATTAAAAGATGAAAAATATGGAAGATAAGTTAATATAATGAGAAGGTCTAAAATTTAACCAGAATTTCAGAAGAGGAATAGAGAGAGAGTGGAGCAGAGGGAATATTTAAAGAGATAATGGCTGAAATTTTCCCAAAACATATGAAATTCTTATACCCAAGAATCTAAATGAGGCCAGATACTGTGGCTTACACCTGTAATCCTAACACTTCAGGAAGTTAAGGCAGGAGGATCACTTGAGCCCAGGAGTACAAGACCAGCCTGGGCAACATAGCAAGAGCCTGTCTGTACCAAAAAAGGGAAGAAGAAGAAGACGAAGATGAAGAAGAAGAAGGAGAAGGAGAAGAAGGAGAAGGAGGAAGAGGAGGAGGAGGAGGAGGAGGAGAAGGGGGGGAGGAGAAGAGGGGGAGAAGAAGGGGGGAGGAAAAGAGGGGGAAGGAGAAGAGGGGAAAGGAGAAGAGGGGGAAGGAGAAGAGGGGGAAGGAGAAGAGGGGGAAGGAGAAGGGGGGAAGGAGAAGAGGAGGAAGAAGAGGAAGAGCAAGAGGAGGAGGAGGAAGAAGAGGAAGAAGCAGCAGCAGGGAGGAGAAGAGGGGGGAAGAGAAGAGAAGGGAGGAGAAGAGGGGGGAGGAGAAGAGGGGGAGGAGAAGAGGGGGGAGGAAAAGAGGGGGAAGGAGAAGAGGGGGAAGGAGAAGAGGGGGAAGGAGAAGGGGGGAAGGAGAAGAGGAGGAAGAAGAGAAAGAGCAAGAAGAGGAGGAGGAAGAAGAGGAAGAAGAAGCAGCAGCTAAAAGAATCTCAATCAAGATAAATAAAAAGAAAGCCTTATATTGGCATACTTATTCATACTTTATAGAATGCTTTCTTTTATTCTTCATAAAGCCATAGGAAGTGAGTGCTATTATCTACATTTTTCATAAAGGAAAATTGGGATTCAGAAAGCTAAAATATAATAATTATCTAAGGTCATGTAATACTATGCAGCAGAGACAGAATTCAAATCCAGTTCCGATTAAAGTTCAGATCCTTTACTATACTTCAGAAATATAATATAACACAACTGCAGAGGGACTTGGTAAGGGGTGATCTCAACTTTGCTGAGTAACTACCCCTACCAAAAACAGAATCCTTAACTTGGAAACTTCTCTCTGGAAGTAGGTGGAAACCTTTCTCACGTGTCTGTGAGACAGGAGAGACAGCACTGGACTTCTGAAGACAGCACTGGACTAGAAAAAGCTTTGCAGCGAGAGGCAGGAAAGTAGCTTGTACCTTATATTGTGAGTTAAATCAAATGAGGCCAAGCCAATTTACTGTGCTAATGACCATGTTAACTCACATAGTTCCAAGAACTGGCCTGATACGCAACAGAAAGCTACACAACAGCCTACTCTGCAGGACCCAACTGTCAGGAGAGCAGGGTAGGAATGTCCTCCTCATCCTCCTCCTTTCACTGCTGAAGACAGTTTAAATACTGTAGTATGTCCTAGAGAATATGCCTTTTGTTCATCAGTGTGATTCAACTTGGGAATTACTCTTATCTCTTCCATTCTGGTGGCATTTCACTTGCTTATGGCTTATACTTGATTTGCTTTTTTCCAGAGTACTAAATTAAGAATTTTCTAGGCCGGGCGCGGTGGCTCAAGCCTGTAATCCCAGCACTTTGGGAGGCCAAGGCGGGCGGATCACAAGGTCAGGAGATCGAGACCATCCTGGCTAACACGGTGAAACCCTGTCTCTACTAAAAAATACAAAAAACTAGCCGGGCGAGGTGGCGGGCGCCTGTAGTCCCAGCTACTCGGGAGGCTGAGGCAGGAGAATGGCGTGAACCTAGGGAGGCGGAGCTTGCAGTGAGCTGAGATCCGGCCACTGCACTCCAGCCCGGGCGACAGAGCGAGACTCCGTCTCAAAACAAAAAAAAAAAAAAAAAGAATTTTCTAAGAGTGAAGTCTATGGCTTTCTACCACAATCAAATACCCCATTCCCTAGATGTTAACACGCGGCTGACATCTCTCTACTAGCCTGGTATACAGAACGCACACATTTTCCTTCATAGTTGCCTCCATAATGTGTAAAAGTTAGGAGATTTATAATGCCTGAACTCACAGTATGAGGTATCAGAGCCAAGAAGCCAAATGCCAGACTATTCAGTAGGAAAACCAACCAGCCCCTGATTTGATGTCTTGTATGTAGGTGTGGCCATCATCATCAGACACAACTGCGGAAAAGGCCCTTATGCAAGATGGAAAAGGAAAGAGAAACAATTCTGATCCTTTATGATGTCTGCCTGGTAAAGGGCAGGGGACATAGGTGCACAAAGATGACTAACAATAGAAACGAATCACAGTAGGTAGTAAGGTGGTTCTGCAAGGATTTATTGAGCATCAGCCATGTGAGCAGGCTTGTAGGGGCATGAATACACGGAGTGGAGACAGCTGCAACTCAAGGCATGCTTGTCAAATAGGAAAGTACACAGTCATCCTACCATCATCCATCCATCCACCCATCCTTTCATCCATCCATCCATCCATCCATCCATCCAAGTGTTCAGTGTTTAATGGGTACCTGACAAACATACACCAATACTGTCTAGGTGCTAGAGAGACCAAGAAGACCAGTAAGGAAGGATCCTGGAAGGATTAGATACTCAATATTTGACAGTCCTCTATGAATTAATCATGTCAATTAAATTCTTACAAAAACCCGGTGGAATAAGTTTATTGTCATCATCTTATAGATGAAACTGAGGCTCAGAGTGGTTAAGTAGCTTGCCCCAAATCACAAAGAGAATAAACGTCAATCTGGGATTTGAACCAAGTTATCTACTAGGCCTAGCTCTGAGCCTGTGCCCTTAAAAAATTAGTAATTATTATGCAATTACAGTATAGTGCGATAATTGTAACAGAGGTAGAAAATTCAAAGGAAGCACAGAGGAAGAGACAATTTTGTGTGGGGAAGAAGTAGTTTCTTTTAGTTTTCTAAGTGAGCTAGCAAGGAAAGAGAATTTCAGGCACAGGTAACAAGCATACACAAAGGTAGAGGGAAAAGGAGGTTCACCTGTGGCAAGAGTGGCAAGAGTTGAAGCTGGAGAGTAAGACAGGGAGTGATTACAGAAAGCTGTGCATGTCAGGTGCCAGAGCATCTCTGAGAGGCCCCTACCTCCTGCTGTGACTCAACTGTCCTCTACCCTGTAGGAGAAGCCTTTCCAGGAGCCTCCTAGTCCTTCCAACTCCTGGCAGTGGCCTCCTCCTATAATAAGTTGCCTGTGCCAGCCAAATCAAAGGCCTTATGTTTGCACCCATCATCCCACCCTCTGTGGTCACTGCAGACTGTAACATGCCCCAAGATTCTACTGACAGCCTGAGGACAGAGGCCCCAGGGAGTCCCCCAGTCACCAGAAGAGTGATGAGAGCTGACCCTTCAAAGTGAGACCCAGCTCTCACAGACCTCTCTGCCACAGAGTCAATGTATCTTCTTGTTCTACTCACAGTTTAGAGTCCAGATTCAGGAGGAAGCCCAACCGATCATACTCTGAAAAAGAAAAGCAGAAAATGTCATTAAAGTCAAGTCACTGATAATACTAGCATATTGCATCCCCCAGACCTAGACCATGGGGACAGACAACCCTTGGAAAAGAACACAATTCAACTGCTTCAAAGAATACAACTAAATACATAAACCACAAAACACCAGCTGAACACCTGTTTTGTGAAGGACCAAGTTCAATGCCAGGTATTTCCTATGCATTCTAGGGCAGCCAGTCCTATGTTGGTATACAACTACCTTCCTTCCTGTATAAATGTGGTAATTGGAACTGAAATTTAGTAAACCATGAAACTGGAACCTGGAAAAGTAAGAGGCTCAGAGGCAATATCTGCGTCCTCTGAGCTCTAAACACAGCATTTGCTGAATCAGCCACCTTAGCCATGGTGTGAGGATGTGGCAGTCAACAAGTCCCCAAATCCATGCCAATTCTCTTCATGGTCATCATAAGGAACCAATAGATCAGATTACATAAAGAATAGCAAGTTTACAATAAAATTTAAAGACAAATTGATGTTTCTAACAAGTGATTAATCAGTATTTTAATTTATTTAAGTTCTTTACATCTTGCCTCATTCTAAAATGAGGTTGAAGCAGTTCTATAAAATTGTACGGAGTACAAGATTTTGAAAAGGATAAATCTGGGGGCCAAAGTGGACATAAACTTAGGAAAATGCAGGTGGGGTAAGGAAAATAGCAAAAGTGAACATCCTAGGGCCGTGTGTGCTTGTTGAAGGAAGATTACAGATCTGTCCTCAAGATTTTCCATAGCTAAAACTAAGTGCAAAGCACTGATTTCATGGTTCAGCAGTATCTAGAAAATAAACCAGGAGAATCACAGCTATTCTTGATACTAAGAGTTGAGGGAAATTTCCTGTTTCCTCAAAAACATTTGTATAAGGAAAATGATAGGGAGTGTCACGGGATTATTTCTTATGGCTCTGCTCCATAGTTGGAGTGTGTGTGTGCGCACGTGCGTGTGTGTGTGTGTGTGTTTGTGTGTCTAGCCAAAATAAGGTGGCCTATGAATGCAGTTCTTAGCTGGCCTGGCTCAGTCTGAGGGTAAAACAGAATACTAAAATACTGGATGGAAAAGGCCAGGCAGCAAAGCTTTCGAGGAACTCAGGCTTTAATAAGCAGTGAACAGCAAAAAGGGGGAAGTCACACACGCTGACAAGTACCTCCCAGGAGTCGTTCTGCAAGGCCAATTAAGGCCAGACTCAGTGCTTTCAAAATCATCTGAGCTGCGGAGGGAGAATAAATCCTCTTCTTAAAATTGAAGATACCAACTAGGACACACCACTCAACACAAGGCTTACCTCCCAAGAGAATGGCCTTGAGCAAGTGAAAGCCTTTCCTCAAAATAATTCTGGCTTTGCTCTAACGCAGGCAAATGGATCAAAGACCTGCCTTAACATATCAAGAACTTACAAACATTGGTAAGAAAAACAAAAAAAGACTTAAATATAAAATAAAACTAAAAATACAATTTGCAGAGAGTTAGTGTCAACGTTAAGTGCTCTCTCAACAATCCTATCTTATCATTCCATAAAAAGGAAGCCTCATCAACTTGCCAAATACCTGTCACTTTTTCCCTGTGTGGTGACAACCCTGGAGGAAGTCTCGTGCTGTTGCTCCTCAGACTTGAGCTAAGACTCCCTTAGACAATGAATCCATACTTAGGCAGATTCCTTCAAGAGAAGCCAGAGAATGTTTCCCTCACTGTTGCAAATTCAAATGTCAGGGGCCAAGCAAGAGCATAACACAAATGAGGGAAGTGGGAGAATGTCATACTCTTATACAGCAGCTCATACCACTTATTTTAGTTGCATTAAAAAACAAATTCTGTTGGAATGTCTTTTTTTTTTTCAATTCACTGTTTTTCCGCCCATATATTTTCTGTATAGTAAAAATAATTATATCTGTGGTTTATTATTTGCCAATGGCATCTTAGTTTTGTTTTGTTTTACACACACATGCACACACACACTGCATATTACATTTCTAAGAACTCTGCATTTCTAAAGCAAGTTTGTCCCTTCATGTCTCTCCTGGTCTATCTGTTGTTTTCTCTCTTTCATTAAGAGATATGAGGGCAGGACACAGTGGCTCACACCTGTAATCCCAGCACTTTGGGAGACCAAGCTGGGAGGGTTGTTTGAGTTCAGGAGTTTGAGATAAGCCTGGGTAGCATAGTGAGCCCTCATCTATTCAAAAATTTTTTTAAAAATTAGCTGAGCACGTTGGTGCACACGTGTAGTACCAGCTACTCCAGAGGCTGAGGGAGGAGGATGGCGTGAGCCTGGGAGATCAAGGCTGCAGTCAGCTGTGATCACGCCACTGCACCCTAGCCTGGGCAACACGGTGAAGGATCACTGTACCCCCCACAGCCCTCAGAAAAGAGACATGAGTACCAGAATAATTTAAGAAAAGGTAATTGTGAGCCCACTGATGATAAATGGCAGCTCACCCTTGGCTCTAGCGTCAAAGCCCAGAGGGAACTGAGTCCATCTGGAGAGTGTGTGCCCTGCTGAAGGGTGGCTCCCACTAGCTCCTGCTAACTATGCCAGGCAGCAACTCAGGCCCCCCATTACCACATCTTCTGATTTTTTTCAAGGCAGGAATCTGGATTTTTAAGGTAAAATTTCTAAGTTTATAAACATCGGCAAATGGATTCAAGAACAATGTAAAGATTATGTGGACTGACAACTCATGAGGGCTGTGGCTGCCCATAGTAGATGCTCAATAAATATCTGTTGACTATTATCAGGATTATTTGGTCACAACAGTCACAAGCCCAAATCAAATTAGTGTAACAGGATGCTAGAAAGAAAATTTTAGCCAGGCCTATAAGGTGATACATTTCAGTGAAGTGCTACACTAAGATGCAGATTTTCAAAGGAAATCTGTTAATACATATCACGTAATTCTAAAGGCCTTCCCTACATCAAATATAAATAGCAATCAGTTGCTAGAGATGAAGGGAGGGAGGATTTGAAAAATGTCATTGTGGGGAGCTGTGTTATGAACAGGGCAGGAGGGGTACTTGTCTCTCACTCCAGCCTCTGAAGGACACCTAACATGGCCTTAAGGTTTAGAGAACACAGTGGGTTGCCTGGGGCCCACCTCCTACCCAACAAGTCTAGAGGACACAAAGGGCAATGGGTGGGCTGCTGCAGGAGAGCACTGCATGGGGGACTGGCCTGCACTCCCAGAATCTGTGGCAAAACCTAATGCATGAAGGAGTTGGTGTGGGCTCGTTTCAGGTCCTTTCCAGAAGATCTGCCTAGAGGGTTGACCGGCCCTTAGCCAACAGAAGCAGTGGGTAGATGATGGGATTCCCAGGAGCTATAGAAGTGAGGAGCAAGGCGGAGACATGGGCTTTACCCACACCGGGGTAACCACAGAGAAGAGGCCCCTAAGATGGAAAGGGGTCATCAGAACACTCACAAAAGCACCCCACCAGAGTCAGCTTTAACTACTTGTCAGGTCCAGAGAGTGCAAACACTCTAGGTCTTTACTGCTCATTCTCTCTCGCTCCCACAGCAATCCCGGATATGTCAGAGGCATATGGGAGAGGAGGGAAGAGGAAAGACAAGCAGGACATGCCCTTTCCCCACCAGGCACCTGCCAGCACTAAGCCCTATTGCGGGGAAGGGAGCACCTGCAGCTTTTATGAATTGAAAGCTGTGACTGTTACACAAGATGGGACCCTCTAAGTTTGGAAATGGCAACTCACTGCGACTATGGAATTCTTATTACTTCAGATGTATTAAGGACATGAAAACATTTTATTTTATTTTATTTTATTTTATTTTATTTTATTTTTTTTGAGACGGAGTCTTGCTCTGCCGCCCAGGCTGGAGTGCAGTGGCCGGATCTCAGCTCACTGCAAGCTCCGCCTCCCGGGTTCACGCCATTCTCCTGTCTCAGCCTCCCGAGTAGCTGGGACTACAGGCGCCCGCCTCGTCGCCCGGCTAGTTTTTTGTATTTTTTAGTAGAGACGGGGTTTCACCGTATTAGCCAGGATGGTCTCGATCTCCTGACCTCATGATCCGCCCGTCTCGGCCTCCCAAAGTGCTGGGATTACAGGCTTGAGCCACCGCGCCCAGCCATGAAAACATTTTAAGGGAACAGTGGGAGACAAAATGAAGGTGTCTGTGATGATCCCTCGATATTTCTTGCATGCTCAACATACTGGTTGCACTAACTCAGGTGAACGGGGTGATTTAGTGGTTCACATAATCAAAACGTAGGAAGGGCCAGAGTGCGGAGGGTCTCAGGGGTGACCAAGAGTGACTGGAATAGAGGGAGCCATCGGGGAGGCCATCGGGCCTCCCTCTATTGTCTGTACTCTCCCCTGGTGAGCTTTCTTCGTAAGTGAGGCAACGTGGCCACCAGCAAAATGTAGGCAAACATCTTCCGCTTTGCCACTGGCAAGGGATTGCATTAGCCCCTCTGCTCCCAAGGGTGAAACTCCTGGGGAAAGGCTAGAGCTGGTGGAGCGTGCACCAGCACTTCATTCTGTTATAGTCACAGAGACTGAGGAGATGGGGTTTGTGGAAAATGATGACTCCCATGTGATACACATGGTTACAAGGAGCATTACCAGAAGAAATGTGTTGTACTGAACAAATAAAGTCCCCTTGCAAACAATAGGAATAATCTTTGAAAAACTAAAGAGCTAGCTAAACCTCAGAGATTAGATTTAGCTGTAAATCTCAGAGCCAGTTACAATGAGCCATGGACCCCATTTCTCTCATCCTCAGTCCTCTGACAAACCCTTCTCATAATGCCCTCTGACTCACGATTCCAACCACCTGGTCCACCCCTCTCTACCTCCTGCCACCACTGAAGCCTGGCAGACCCTACAAGGCTTTTCTTGAGGCTCTCCAGGGGAGGCTGCTTTTCCTCTCCTCTGCCAAGCACCTGTGGGAATGAGAGGGGAGTGCTTATGACATACTTTGCTGCGATTTTCATCATCTTTCCTGTGTTTGGCATCCTTGGGGCTGTTGGATCTGTGGGTTTTAATCACATTTGAAAAAAATTCGGTTCTTATTTCTTCAAATATTTTTCTGCCCTCCTCTTTCTTTTAGGGGCTCCAATAACACATGTGTTAGGGCTGCTTGAAGTCCCATAGCTCACCAGTGGTCTGTTCATTTTTTTTCCCCAGTCATGTTTCACTCTATGTGTCTTTTCTTTTTCTTTTTTATGACAGGGTCTCGCTCTGTGGCCCAGGTTGGAGCACAGTGGTGCAATCCTGGCTCACTGTAACCTCCGCCTCCTGGGTTCAATCGATTCTCCTGCCTCAGTCTCCGGAGTAGCTGGGATTACAGGCACATGCCACCACGCCTGGCTAAGTTTTGTATTTTTAGTAGAGACGTAGTTTCACCATTGGCCAGGCTGGTCTCGAACTCCTGACCTCAAGTGATCCATCCACCTCAGCTTCCCAAAGTGTGGGATTACAGGTGTAAGCCACCACACCCAGCCCTTTTCTTTTTTTAAGAGACAAGGGTCTCAACCTATAGACCAGCCTGGAGTGTGGTGGCACAATCATAGCTCACTGCAGCCTCCAACCCCTAGGCTCAAGCAATCTTCCTCCCTCAGCCTCCTGAGTAGCTAGGACTACAGACAAGCACGACCACACTTAGCTAATTTTTAAACTTTTGTAGAGACAGGGGTCTCACTATGTTGCCCAGGTTGAACTGCTGGCCTCAAGTTATCCTCCTTCCTTGGCCTCCCAAAGTGCTGAGATTACAGGTTTGAGCCACTGTACCCGGCTCTCACTCTGTTTCATTTTAGATAGTTTCTACTGCTGTATCTTCTAGTTCACTATTTTTTTTTATTCTATAGTGTCTAATTTGCTGATTATTCATCCAGTAAATTTTTCATCTCAGACACTGTATATTTCATCTCTGGGAGTTCTTTTTTGAATCTTCCATGCCTTTCCTTAATACTCTCATGCTTTCCTCTGCCTTCTTGAATATAGGAATAGGACATAATGCCCCTAATTCTCTCATTTGTGTCATCTCTAAGCCTGCTTCTACTGATTGCTTTTCCCCTCATTATTGGTTGTGTATTCATGCTTTTCTGAATTGCCTTGTAATTTCTGATTGGCTGCCAGGCATGTGAATTTTACCTTGTTGGGGACAGGATACCTGTGCATTCCTTAAGTATTTCTGAGATACAATTAAGTCATTTGGTCTAAAGCTAATTTTGCACTGTTACTAATTTTGCCCCAGAGATAAGGCAATACCTTCCTGAGTACACTATGTGATACCTCATGCATTATACAGTTTTCCCACAATTCCCAGCCCTGTGTGACCTCTAGGGATTATTCTGGCTGCCCCTTTCCAGTGGTTCTTTCCCCAGATTCTAGTAGTTTTCCCATCCACATATACTCATCAGCTGAGAAGTCCAAGGGGGACCTGCAACAAATCCCCTGAGCTCTCTCTCTGTGCAGTTCTCTCCTCTCTGATGATCTGTGAATTCTAGTTGCCCTGGCCTCCTCAAATGCTCAACTGTTACCTCACCTTCAGACTCCTGGGTTCTCCTTCCCTGCAACGTGGACTGCAAACTCTCCAGGAAGTTGGCTTGGGCAATTACAGGACTAACCTCATTTGCTTCCCTTCTTTCAGAGATCAGTGCCCTGCGCTACCAATTGTTCAATGTCTGAAAATATTTCCTTTTTCTTTTTCTGTTTTTTTTTTTTCAGTCGTTTCTTCTTTCCTCACTTTTTCTTTATTCAGCCTAGACTTCACCTTGCTCAACACTCAGTTCAGCCTGCCCAATTATCTTTCCATTGTGCCCAAACCAAATCTCTCGTTCCTGTTCGACCTTCTCTCCTGAGCTCCACTATTTTTTTTTTTTTTTTTTTGAGATGGAGTCTCACACTGTTGCCTAGGTTGGAGTGCAGTGGCGCGATCTCAGCTCACTGCAACCACCGCCTCCCGGGTTCAAGTGATTTTCCTGCTTCAGTCTCCCGAGTAGCTGGGATTACAGGCGCCCGCCACCATGCCTGGCTAATTTTTTGTATTTTTAGTAGAGACAGGGTTTCACTATGTTGGCCAGGTCAGTCTTGAACTCCTGACCTCATGATCCACCTGCCTTGGTCTCCCAGAATGCTGGCATTACAGGTGTGAGCGGCTGTGCCTGGCTGAGCATCACATGTGTATATCCAGCTGCCTCCTGGACAGCTCCAGTTCAGAGTCCTACGGGCACTTAAAACCTAAACCACACCCCCCAAGTTCATCTTCACCCTCACACACACGCAGAACCTCTTTCTGGATTTCCCACCTTAACGAACAACACTACTATTGACCCAGCTGCCCAAGCTTGAAACCTGGGAGAATTCCTTCATTCCTGCTTCTCTCTTCTTTCTTCTAATTCATTACTATGTCCTTTTAATTCCATGTTCTAAATGGATCTCAAATCTACTTACTTTTCTCCATTTCTACTCCCTTCAGCCTAGACACCTTTACTTCTCACCTGGATTGCTGTACCAGCCTCCTGTTATAGCCCGGTCTCCCTGTGCCTGTCTAATAGATGCTCTACGCTGTAATCAGAGCTATCTTTCTGTTAGATAAATATGGCCATATCACAATCCTGCTTAAAACCTTTGGTTGGACTCTACAGATCTCAGAACAAATCCCAATCTCTTCATCTACAAGGTCCCTCAAGACCTAGCCTGTAGCTACCATTCCTACTTTTTTTTTTTTTTTTTTGATACTGTCTCGCTCTGTTGGCCAGGCTGGAGCGCAGTGGCACGATCTTCACTCATTGCAACCTCTGCCTCCCAGGCTCAAGCAATTCTACCTCAGCCTCCCAAGTAGCTGGGATTTTAGGGGTGTGCCACCACACCCGGCTAATTTTTGTATTTTAGTAGAGATGGGGTTTCACCATGTTGGCCAGGCTGGTCCTGAATTTGTGACCTCAGGTAGTCCACCCACCTCAGCCTCCCAAAGTGCTGGAATTACAGGCGTGAGCCACCGTGCCCAGCCTCCTACTTCATTTCTTGATTCCCAGCATCACCCCTGCTTTATTTGATGTTCCTGCCAGGCTGATCTGTTTTATCTTTCTCCAACATAACTTTATAATCTCCAGGCCTTTGAACATGCCTTTCTCTTTATTTAAAGTATTTTCCCTAATGGTTGCAGTGGCTGACGCCTGTAATCCCAACACTTTGGGAGGCCAAGGCAGGCAGACTGCTTGAGCCCAGGAGTGTGAGACCAGCCTGGGCTACATGGTGAAACCTGGTCTCTACTAAAAATATAAAATATTACTCGAGCATGGTGATGTGCACCTGTGGTCCCAGCTACTGGGGAGGCTGAAGTGGGAGGATCACCTGAGCTCGGAAATTCGAGGCTACAGTGAGCCATGACTGCACTGCTGCACTCTGGCCTGGGCAACGGAAGTGAGACCCCGTTTCAAAATAAAAAAATTAAATTATATAATTTCCCAATCCCTTTTCACATTGGTTATTTCCTACATATTATTCCTAAATGACCCACAGTTACCTCTAGCTCAAAATGGTGCAAATCAGACTTATCTCTGCCTGTTTCCCAGTCTTGACCCTTCTTGTTTTTAAACGATGGCATTATCATGCAGTCCTCCAAGAAGGAAATTTTTGGTGAAACCCTAATGTCTCTCATTTCTACATACAGACCCTGTTCCCCTCCCTATCCCATCATTGCTTTTGCTTGAGTCTTCACTGTTGCTTGGTTCATGTGGCAACCTTTTGATCTGTCTTCTCAACCTCATCTCCTGCCACTCCCTTCTAGGCAGCCTTTATGCCTGAGAGTTAGCTACTGCAGGTGACATTTCTCCTACAATGCCTTCACTCACCTTGCTCATCCTTCAAGATAAAGCCATCACCAAAGTTCTATTTCACAGATGTTTTTATAGTACAACAAGGAATTTTACATCTTTCCCTAAATTTCCAGTCCTGTCTTACACTACTGTCTCCCTTGCTCTGTGCTCTGGTGATTTTGGCCTCTTTCAGTTCCTAGAATAAGCCACCTCTTTATTCGGTTAATTCCTGCTCATTCTTTAGACCCTAGTTCGAAGGCCCTCTTTCAGAAAAGCATTCCTTGCCGGGCACAGTGGCTCAGGCCTGTAATCCCAGCACTTTGGGAAGCCGAGGCAGGCAGATCACAAGGTCAGGAGTTCAAGACCAGCCTGACCAACATGGTGAAACCCTGTCTCTACTAAAAATACAAAAATTAGCCAGGCATGGTGGTGCATTCCTGTAATCCCAGCTACTCAGGAGGCTGAGGCAGGGGAACTGTTTGAACCTGGGAGGTGGAGGTTGCAGTGAGCCAAGATCACACCACTGCACTCCAGCCTGGGCGACAGAGTGAGAGTCCATCAAAAAAGAAAAAAAAAAGAAGAGCATTCCTTGTCCTCCCTGTGTAGACCTCACCCTTCACATGCTCCTGTGCCACAGTGTACTTTCTCCAGTTTGTAATTATACATTTACCAACAGGTGCCTCTCCTCTGCTAGTCTAGATGTTCCACTAAGGCTCTTCTTTTCCTCACAGTTGCATCACCTAACACTATGCTTGGCATGTGGGAGGAATGTTGAACGAAGGACATTTTCTCTGATCTAACTTGTTAGCCTAAACGCACCTTATCTGTGCTCTCCAGCCCTTCTAGAACTTACTCACAAACCTGCAGTGCACATCTGTTGTTTCTGTCCTTTTAGAAACAAGCCCCTTGGGTTTCCTTCAGGGAACTGCTCTTCTCCCATTGCAGGCAAGTGGTGAGACTATCGATGGGATTTATGTCCAAAGTGTAGGCACCTGACAAAAGCTAGGTTAGTGGGACAACTTCTTCCTTAAACTCAGCAACACCAGGGAGAAAAATAATGTGCTGAAGAGAGGGACCACTTGTTCCTGCAACCTAGATTCCTGGGACTGCCCTTCATGTTGTTCCTGAGAGCTGGATGTTTAGATTCTGTGTGTACCCATGTCCTTCTGGTAAATTCCTTTTCAAAAACAGTTATCCCCAGTCAGTTTTTGTTGCTTTCAATTAAACTATCCTAGCTTATATGTATTTGGGTCCTCCTAAGGGGCAGGGCTCACCTCTGCACCTAGTATCACGTCTGGCACAGAGCTGGTGTTCCATAAATGTACTGAATGGATGGAGGAGTGGATAGAGTGATCAAATAAGCAAGGCAGCCTAATAAGTAGTCCTGAGACCTGGAGTATTTGTCTTCCTCCAACCCTTGCAGTGAGGGGGCAGTGTTGGTGGTAGCAGTGATGGCAGCAGCAGGGGCTTCTTCCTCTCCCTGTCCTTCTCCCTCGCCCGACATCTTTGACTGCAGTGATTCCCTTGCTCTGGCCCTTCCTGGCTCCCAGCCTATCTGATTACATCACTATCACCTGCCCACAGCAAGCCTCCTCTGGCTCTTCTTAGGCCCAACTGTCTGCCACACTATTTAATGCCCTTCACACCTTCTATTTTCTGGGTTCAGCTTTGGGGTTCTCTTTTAAGAATTCCCAGTTTGCCAAGGTAGTTCCCTCCCATCATGTATAAAGGCCTGACATTTAACCCTCTCCACAAAGACTTCCTGAGTCACCTGAGTCACTGGCATCTGCCTGCTCCATCCCAACCAAAGTTCTTACCTGACAATCACTTTACTCTCAGCCCCAGCCTCATAGTCATGTTACTGATTATTAAATCTGTGTGTGGCCCCTCACAGAGTTCCCTGACTAGCAGGAAAATTGAAGCATCATCTTTAGGAAGTGTAAATGAGAAAAGAAAGCAATCAGGAAGGCATAGGCATTATGCTCCAGGAATATAGGAGCAGAGCTTCTCTACTGCTGGCGTAGGGCAAGGTTACAGATACCAGCGCATCTCCTTTATACAAATGTGTGCTTAGAGTTGCGTGTGAATTTGCCTTATACAGAGGAACCGCTATTTTGAGTGTACCAACACTTCAGGGACAATTCACCTCTGGGATAGTGGCATGAAAGTCTGGGTCTCACCAGCAGCCCAATGATCCCAGATCTGTACTAAGAACAGAAGACTCTAGGAATCCTGGGTCAGTCAGGCACAATATGCACTGGTATTCCAGCTCTCCGAGCACCTGAAGATACTCTCCTCCCCAGGTATCAAAGCAGAAAGCCAGCAGAAATGTTTAGTCTGATGGCTTAGGCTTCCTGCCTTGGTCAGGCCCAGGATTACAAAAATCACTGACCAAGGAGCTCGTGTGTCTCTGTCCAGCTCCAGGTGGGGAGTGGGCTGATGCAAACCCCTGCCCTTCCCCTCCTGCACGTGTACCAAGTCAGAGCTGTGAATACACAAAGTGCTTTTTCAGATGTCTTTGAAATTAACCACTAACTCTTACATTGCCGCCTTAAAGGAATAAGTCAGTCTAGATGTCATAGCAAAAGATTCATATAACTTGTTGGATGAACACTGGAACCCTGATGTAAACTCTTACTTAGAAGGTTCAGAAACTGGACATAAACAAAAGGATGCCATGTATTAAAATGTGAATACATGTAATGATGAAACCTTGTTACTTATAAAGCAAAATTAATAGAATTAGAAGAAAAATACACAGTTGGTATACCATCATAAACCACTGAAAAATCAGGCTCACAAAGTGTGAAAATTCAGAAGACGTGAACAGAACAATTACTAAATTTAAACTAACAGACATACAGAGAACCTTACATCCAACAAATGGAGAATGTACATTTTTTTTTCTTTGAGACGGGATCTTGCTATGCTGCCCAGGCTGGATTCAAACTGCTGGGCCCAAGTGATCCTCCCACCTCAGCCCTATAGGTGCGTACCACTGTGCCTGGCCTCTTTACAAGCCATGTAGGGAGCATTTACAAAAACCGACTAGGCCAAGCATAGTGGCTCATACCTGTAATCCCAGCATTTTGGGAGGCCAAGACAGGTAGATCACAAGGTCAGGAGTTCAAGACCAGCCTGGTCAACACAGTGAAACTCCGTCTCTACTAAAAATACAAAAATTAGCCAGGTGTGGTGGCATGCACCTGTAGTCCCAGCGACTTGGGAGGCTGAGGCAGGAGAATCGTTTGAACCCGGGAGGTGGAGGCTGCAGTGAGCCAAGATCACGCCATTGCACTCCAGCCTGGGCAACAGAGCGAGACTCTGTCTTAAAAACAGAAACAAAACAAAACAAAAACCGACCGATTGTGAGGCCATAACACAGGGTCAGCATCCAACCCTTGTTTAATTTAAAATTTAAGTATTGAGAAGATATCACATGGAATAACATTTTATCACTGGCAACAAAATACTGTCAGTTATTTCCCCTGAAGTGATAATGCTCACTTTCATTACTGAGAAAATGTCTGCCAAATTCCAGAGTCTGAAAAACCACAGTCTGTCAATTGTACTTTCAAGTAAAAATTATGTTCCATGAAAAATGTTGCACGAAAAACTCATGGAGCAGAGTGTTGCCCAAGAGGCTGCTGGTCAGTGGTAGGCAGGCCAGGTGGGGACTCCCAGGGGAGCACAGCTCCAGGTGAAGGGCAACACACCCGTCCTCACATATCGGATAATTCTCTGCTTATGTGCATTGAATGTAGCCTCTTATGATCTCCAACCAACTCCAGGGTGACTGCTCTAAGAATTCATATACATTTTGCAATAGAGTTTCATGCTATTTTGAAATATCTGATACAAAAAAGTAAGATTAGATTTGAAATCCATTTGTTCTAACAGAAGAAATTTCAACCTTACAATTTTGATTAAAGAAGAGCTGTTGGATTTTTAAAATATAATTTCAGCTGCTGTAAACATCTGAATAAGTATACATAGGATTTTACATTTTTGTCAGTTATTTGTGTGAATGAAATTTCTTTTTGATGATAACTGAGTATTTTTTTTAAGAGAGTATCATTAAAAAGCCTTGACAGGAGTTATGTGAAGCCTTCCCAGGCAAAACTCCTGAATAAAAATTTATGAACACTGAAACAAGCTCAAGTTTTTAATTAAAAACTTGGGCCGGGCGCGGTGGCTCAAGCCTGTAATCCCAGCACTTTGGGAGGCCGAGGCGGGCGGATCACGAGGTCAGGAGATCGAGACCATCCTGGCTAACATGGTGAAACCCCGTCTCTACTAAAAATACAAAAACTAGCCAGGCGAGGTGGCGGGCGCCTGTAGTCCCAGCTACTCGGGAGGCTGAGGCAGGAGAATGGCATAAACCCAGGAGGCGGAGCTTGCAGTGAGCTGAGATCTGACCACTGCACTCCAGCCTGGGCGACAGAGCGAGACTCCGCCTCAAAAAAAAAAAAAAAAAAAAAAAAACTTGAAAAGATTTTTATGGTATAGCAATTCAACATTTAATACATTTCTTAATACTTTGTGTTTCATTTGGCTCATCATAGTTCTTTTTTGTTCGTTTGTTTGTTTGTGACAGGGTCTCACTCTGTCGCCCAGGTTGGAGTGCAGCGGTGCAATCTCAGATCACCCCAGTCTTGACCTCCTGGGCTCAGGTGACCCTCCCATCTCAGCCTCCTGAGTAGTTGGGATGAAAGGCGCAATGCTGCTGGGACTACAGGCGCAATGCCATCACACCTGGCTAATTTTTGCATTTTTTTGTAGAGACAGGGTTTCACCGTGTTGCCCGGGCTAGTCTCAAATTCCTGGACTCAACTGATCCTCCTGCTTTGGCCTCCCAAAGTGCTGGGATTACAGGTGTGAGCCACCACACCTGGCCTGTTCATCACAGTTCTGTAATATTTTTTTTAAAATCACAAATGTTTTCACAATGCCCCCTATGTAGACAACTCCAAGTCCTCTCCTGTTTGTCCTAGTATAGCACGTAAGTATTACTTCCTACCTACGTTCTGATGTGCAATTGGGAACACCAGGCTGTGCAGTCACATCCTGTTCCAGGACAAAAGAGAGAGCTTCTTGAAGGTTCCTGAAGCCAGATGTCCCACTGTAGCCTCACCTTCAGGCTATTGAGCCCCAGAATGGAATTTCAAGGAATACAGTTGTACATGATGAGCCTAACATGCTACTGGCATTTCCGTTTTGAGTGAGCCACTTCCTTTTTTCATTGTAATGAACCACCACAAATTCCAAGCAGCAGTCACTGTACCTGGCACGAAGCAGATGCTTATTAAATGACTGCTACTGATGACAACCACAAATATTCCCCATGAACACCAATTTAAGGAGCATTATTGAGGTATATCAAGTTTGGTATTTTATGGGATAAAAACATGAACTTGGTTCTATCAGAAAATTGCAATGCTTCGAATTATAATTCACAAAGTCATATTGGCAAGATAGTCCATGAGGCAAGAAAACTCCATCTACCCAGAGAAGCAGCTCTGCTGCCAAATCTTCTTTAAAGTGGTTTTTGGCTCCAATCTCTGGGCTATGATGAATTGCTAAGTACAAACGGAATGGCAGTAAATGGAATGAGGACCTATCCTAGCCAAAACAGCTCTGTCATTTCTTAAGAAATGTCACTGTACAATCTCTAAAAAAAAAAAACAGTCATGGGGTATATTAAGCATGTGTAATATATGCCATGGCTTGGGTGGAGGGGGAAGTTGGCAATAGTTCCAAATGGGCTGTCAGGCTTGCAGAATGAAGGGACTGAGAGGAATTACTATTTATTGAGCATCTTCCTTTGTTCATGCTGTTCTCAGTACTGTCACCTACACAGCCCCATGAGGCAGGTACTATATTTTACAGATGAGGAAACAGAGGTTTAGAGAGGGGAAATATGTTCAAGATTCCCCAATCACGAAGTAGGCTAGCAGGGATGCCGCTGAACCAACCCAGGGCTGATTCTTTTCTTTACGTTATGCTACAATGACTCTCAGAAGAAACTAGAAAAGCAGACCCTCACATTAGCAGCACAGTTTTCATGAGAGCAATGATGTACTATTACCTCCCATCTCCTGCCCGGGGGTGATGTCGGAAGGCCCTGGCCATGCCACACATGAATCATGGGAGTCAAAAGAGGCCTGAGAAGGGCTGGCCAAAGTGCAAATAGCTCCCACATCATCCTAAGTCAGGGAAATAAACCACAGCATGGGATCAATTAATCAAAGATAAACTAAAAGGAAAAGCATTTTTCTAAAATAAACACAGAAAAACCTACTGACCTAGACTAAATTAACTGATTGAGTAAAATAACTTAGAAGTTTACAAACTAAGATCCAATCTCAAATTGGTGTATGTTGGTGTGGGGGAGGTGAGAGGCCTAGCAGGAAGCTTCTGGTAACAGAGTCCCCTGTGACTATCAGGCCTCCATCTGAGTACAGCACAGCTCTTCTCCAATGTGGCATACTGGGGGCCAAGGGAGCATGACACATCCTTGGCCCCAAGTAAGAGAATCACAGGCTACAGAAGGAGCCCTGGAAGCCTCACCCAGTAGATAGAAGCCCCCTCCCATGGCAGCCAAAGATGTCACTGCACCCATCTATCTCCCTCCTGTCTTGGGAAAACAGCAGACATCTAGGGCTGAGTACTGCAGTGAATTCAATCCTGTTCACAGCATCAACTGTGTCCAGCTCATACCAGGGCATCTTGCACTAAGCTGCAGGAGGATTAGGAGGGACAGCATGTCAAAAGAGCTGCTGGTACAGGAAATGGGAAAAAATAGTCTGCAGTTTGTGTCTTAAACTTCATGGAGCTTACCACCTTGTAGGGTAGATAAGGCATAAATACTCATTGAAATGGTCTGAATGTTGGGTGTCCCCTGCAAATTCATGTGTTTGAACCTGATATCCAGTGTGATCGTATTAAGAGGTGGGGCCTTCAGAAGGTAATTAGGTCATGAGGGCTCCACCCCCAGGAATGGGATTGATACTTTTATCAACGAGGGCTGAGGGAGCCTATTCGCCTCTTCTGTCTTGCAAGGACACACACAGAAGGTTCCATCTATGAGGAATGGACCCTTTCCAGACACTGAATCTGCTGATGTCTTAATCTTGGACTTCTCAGGCTTCAGAACTGTGAGCAATAAATTTCTGTTGTTTATAAATTACCCAGTCTAAGGTATTTTTGTTATAGCAGCCCAAAGAGACGACGACAATCACCAAGCAATTATTAAACAAAATAAGAGAGAGCTCCACTCACCAAACAAAAATAACTGAATTTTTTCCCAGTTATAAGAATAATATATGCTCGATACAAAAATCCAAATCCAAAAAACTTATAAAGATTGAAGTAATAACCATTTACCTAGGGTTAACTGCTACAAATATTTTGGTGACTATTTTCCCAGAAATCTCTCTTTCTATAAACGCTGTCTATGTATGAATGTACATAAATAATTTTACTTACACTTGGCCTTAATATACATGCTGTTTGTTTCTGTTTTGTTCACTCAACAGTATCCTCAACATCTTCCATGTCAATAAAAGTAAAATTGCATCATCATCTTAAATGACTGCACAGTTACTCCAGTGCATGGATATGCCATTGACCTCAAGCACTCCTTAATTAGTGAATATTATTGTTCCTAATTTTCTATTCCTTAACACCTATTTATTTAACACCTATTTAGGACCTATTATGTGCCAGGCGCATTCTAAATACCAGTGATACAGTGATGAACAAAACAGACCAAGTCCTTGGCCAAAATGAAGCCTACATTCCAGTGGGGGAGATTGACAGTGTATCAGTAAATAAGCAAATAGTTTGAAAGAAGTAGGTGTGCTAAGAAAAACTGAAGACATACCTTTTTAGAGAAGGACTGGTTAGAGGAGTGGACTACTTTAGATGAAGTGGTCTGGGAAGACCTTCAGGCAGAGATGACAGTGGGACAGAGGACTGAAGACAGCAATGCAAAGCAGGAGGTAAGAACAGCCTAGGAAGTGGCAACAGCAAGCACAAAGACCCTAAGGCGGGAAAGGACCTGACATCTTCAAGGAGCCGCAGGCATGCCAATGTAGCATGAGGGCAGTGGGCTGAGGGCAAATGAACTACAGGGAAATCTGAGAGGTAAGTAGGACCCAGGAAGGAGGGACAAGTTTGGATTTTATTCTAAGTGTACTGTAAGGTCACTGGAGAGGCTTCAGTGGTAACAAGACAGGATCCGATTTATGTTTCTGGAACATTACTCTGGCTACAATGTACAGAAGGCAATAAGTGGCACAGATAGGTCAGTCAGGAGATGTTTCTAGTCTAGGGAAGAGAAGATGGTACCTTGGGCAGTGGTGCTAGAAAGAAGCAGCTAGAGAAGAACACATGGTGAAGACAGGAAAGTGGGAGAGGGTAAAGGAAGAGGAACAATTAGGGTGATTCTAGGTTTGCAGCCTGAACTTTCAGTTGGGTAGATGGGGAAGAAAAAGTGGGAGAGGAACTAGTTTCAGCATACAGGTCCTATATATGTTTCATCAGATTTATATATAAGCATTTATACATAAGTATTTGGTTTCAGGAAGCTGCTATAAATGTGTTTTAAATTTTGGTTTTCAACTGTTCATTGCCAGTACATAAAAACATGATGAACTTCTGCGTTTTGACCTCATAACCTGTCATCTTGCTAAACTCAGTTATTAGTTCTAGGAGTGTTTTTGTAGCTTCCTTGGGATTTCTTATGTATGCAATCATGTCATCTATGAAAAGGGTTAATTTTGTTTCTTCCTGTCCATTCTGTATCCTTTTTATTGCTTTATTCCATTGACTAGAACTTCCAGAAGTGTTTCCTGATGTTAGGGGGAGAGCAGTCTTTTACTATAAAGTATGATGTTTGCTGTAGGTTTTTGTAGATGGCTGACATCAGGTTGAAGAAGTTCCTTTCTCTGTTTGCTGCGTGTTTTTTTATCATAGTTGTTGAATTTTGTCAAATATGTTTTCTTCATCAATTAATAAGACAATGCAGTTTTTTTTTTCTTTAGACAGTTAATACAGTGGATTATATTGAATTTTTTTATTGTTGAACCAGCCTTCCATTCCCAGGATAAACCACACTTGGTCACCAAATTTGGGATGCTTTAGCCATTGTTTCTTCAAATATTTCTTCTGGAACTCCAAAGACACGAATGGTAAACCTTCTGGTATTGTCCCACAAGTCACTAGGCTCTGTTTAACTTTTAAAATATTTTCTCTGCTGTTCCAATTGGATAGTTTTATTGCTTTATTTGGTTCTTCTTTGTATTTTCTTCCTCTTTTTTTTTTCTTTGCTAAGACATTCATTTTTAAAAATCTCTTCTATTTTAAAATTTTTTTAGAGATAGGGGCTCACTGTCACTTAGGCTGGAGTGCAGAGTGCACCTAGGCTGGTGTGATCATAGCTAACTGCATCCTTGGACTCCTGGGCTCAAGTGATCCTCCTGCCTCAGCCTCCCAAGTAGCCGAGACTACAGGTGCGTGCCACCACATCTGGCTAATATTTTCCTTTAATTTTGTAGAGAAGAGGTCTCCGCAATGTTGCCCAGACTGGTCTCAAATTCCTAGCCTCAAGCAATCCTGCTGCCTCAGCCTCCCAAAGTGTTGGAATTACAGGCATGGGCCACTGCACCTAACCTTTATTTTTTTGGCTAAGATTTTCTAGTTTTCTATTCATTTCAACAGAATTTGCCTTTACTTTAGGGAGCATTTTTATCATAGCTGTTTAAAAAGTCTTGGTTAGATTATTCAAACATCTGTGTCACCTCAGCACTGGCATTGGTTGATTAACTTTTCCTATGCAAGTTCAAATTTTCCTGGTTCTTCATTTTGGTTCATATCTGGGATATTCTGAATATTGTTATGAGACTCTACATCTTGTTTAAATCCAGTGGAGAATGTTTATATTTTTGTTTTAGCAGACAATCGACCAGGTTGGGTTCAGGCAGCAAATTCCAACTACCCTTCTGTGGATTGTGGTTTCAACATCAGTTCCATTTTCAAAAGCTAGTCAGAAGAGTCCTCTGTGTGTGCATCCAGTCTGGGACTTGGGCAGTGGTCTGTCCCTTAGTTCAGTTCTGAAAGTCTTTGGTATGTTTAGAATCAGATGCACACATGCACAGCTTGGGTTATCCTGAAGTCCATAAATAACTTAAAGGGGTTGCTTTCCTGAGCTCCCTTTCCCTTTGTTTTCTCTTTTGTGCCTCCTGGTTCCTTGGGCCTACCCTTCCTGGGCCTCTGGCCAGAAAGCTGGGGCTTTAGTTACCACATTCTGCCAAGAATTTTCTGAACTGCACTCAAATCTGGGGCCAAGTAGCAGGAAGGCAAAGACAGAAAATAAGCAACCAAAATTGCACCCCATCCTCTTGGGACTACAGCTCCTCTGATCAGAGAGGAAGGTTCCCCTCCCTCAGTTTTAGGTGCTTGAAGGGCCTACTGCTGCCACTGTCCCTACCACCATCACTGTGGGATTGCCTGGGGGCTGGGGCGTGAGGGAACAACTCTTAGAAGTTGTCTGAGCCTTGGAAGCCCTTTTCCCACCCCAGAGCTTTAACTAGAGGTCTTCTCCTGAAGCTGTTTGTGCCTTAGTGTCCATTGCTGAGGTTTGGGGTACCTTGAGTCCAAGACATGGGGCAATGAAGGGAAAATAGGAAATTCACTGCCACTTTAGTAATACATTGAATTCTGGTATTCTTCCCCTATCTGTCTGCCACTATTTATGTCTCAGAGTCCTTAAACTGCTATTAAATGCATTCTGAACAGGCCTTTAGCTGCACTGAGAGATAGGGTGAGTGTGCTCACTCCATCTTAACTGGAACTGGAACCTTTTTTCTTACTTTTAAGTACCTACGCTAACAGAAAGAAAGTCAAATAGGGATTAATTGCAAAGTTATCCTGCTAAAGTTCTAAAACGTTCTTGGCGATGTGGTACGCTACGCCCAACACTTTGTAAATTCTCTCCAAATAAAATAGTAAAGCGGCCACTGTGAAGACCTCTGCCCAGCTCTTCCCTGGTACCATTCCCTTTTAGGCTTGATGCAAAGCATGAGATAGCAAAACGACTGGCCTCTTGCAAATATTCCATGAGAGCATGCATAAGGCAGAACTAGGTGTGGAAGCTGGTAGGTGTTGTTGGGAAAACTAAAGGCTAAGTAAACTGAAAACCAGTCATAATTTGAGGCTGACTCTGAATCAACTTACTCTATCCTCCACTAAGAGGGAGTCAGCGGAAAAATGTCTGAATTCTCATTCTTTGCCAGCCTTCACTGAGAACCATGTACAAACCTGGAGCCTTATTGCCATAGTCCATAGTTATTTGCAGATTAAGCCCAAGATCTTTTTATAACTCCAAGGGAAATGGAGGCTGAGGACCAAAATCCCCTTGAACATTGTTAGCTGTACATTGAGGTTTTATGTACTTTTCTATACATTTGCTATATTTTACATTTTTAATACAATGCCCAGCTAGTGAGTTACTGTAAAATGGACACCTATATAACCCCCTTCAGGTCACTAAAAAGAATATATCAACACGCTAGAAGCCCCCCTGTGCCCATCCCTCAACATACCCCCTTGAACACCACCATCTAGCTATTATAGAATTCAATTCCTTGCTTTTAATACTGAATTCTGTATCTAAGCAAATATGGTTTAATTTCATTTGTTTTTGAACTTTATATAAAAGGATAAACACAGTATGTACTGTTTTGTCTGACTTCTTTCACCCAACAATACGTCTTTAAGACTTATCCATGTTGTTGCATCTGGCTATGGTTTGCTCATTTTTACTGTTCCCTATGAATATAATTTGCATATTCATTCTACTGTTATTAGGTATCTGGATTGTTTTTGGTTTTTGACAATTATGAACAATGTTCTTGTAAACATTCTTATACATGTATCTTGCATATATATGTCCTGTTATGTATAAGCATCCATTTCTGCAGATAATATACCTAGAGGAGGAACTGCTAAGTCACCCGGTATGTGTATATCCAAATTTACCTAGATACTGCCATAGTTTATTCCACAGTGGTTGTACCAAATTATGCCAAAAGAAGTAAAAATCAAAGTTTTCACTGCACCACATCCTTCTCAACATTGGAGTTGTCAAGCTTTTCAAGTTTTGCCATTTGGTAGATGTGTATTAATTTCTCATTGGGATTCTAATTTGCATTTCGCTGAGTACTAACCCAATCAAACACCTTTTCAGAGGTTTGTTGGCCATTTGGATTTCTTCTTTTGTGAAATGCCTATTCAAGTCTTGCTCATTTCTGTAATGGGTTGCTCCTTTATTCCTATTGATTTCTGTCATTCTTTGTTCTGGAAACAAGCCTTTTGTTTATTTGTGCTGTAAAGATCTTTTTTCACTCTGGATTTCCTTTCACTCTCTCTCTCTCCTTCTTTCCTTTTTTTTTTTTTTTTTTTTTTTTTTTTTTTTCAGAGACAGGGCCTCACTCTGTCACCTAGGCTGCAGTGCAGTGGTGCAATCATAGCTCATTGCAGCCTCTAACTCCTGGGCTCAGGTGATCCTCCTGCTCAGCATCTTGAGTACCTCATACTACAGGCACACACCACCATGCCCTCACTATTTAAAAAAAAATTTGTAGAGTTGGGGTCTCACTGTGTTACCCAAGCTGGTCACAAATTCCTGGCCTCAAACTGTCCTCCCGCCTCAGCCTCCCAAAGTGCTGAGATTACAGGTGTGAGCCACTATGCCCATCCAGCCTGCCTTTTCACTCTCTTAATAGGGTCTTTTGATTAATAGAAGTTCTTAACCTTTATGTAATAAAATGACCAATCTTTTACTACACAAATAGACACAAGTTTTGGATCAATTTAAGAACTCTTTCTGTCTGTCCATTCTACCTTAAAGTGACTTCTCCTGCCTCAGCATTTTGGTGGGAAACATACAAGGTAGGAGATAGAAAGATGCTAAGGGAGAGAGTACGGGCTCTAGAGTTAGACAGAGATCAACGGCCCAGAACAGGTTACTTCATGTCTTTGAGCATTAGCTTCTTTATCTATAATAAAGATATCAAAGCTATTGTAAGGAGATCTAGTATTTGATAGCACAGCAGAGTGATTACAGTCAACAAAAATTTATTGTATATTTTGAAATAATTAAAAGTATAATTGAAATATCTATAACACAAATAAGCTGTAAATGCTTCAGGTAATGGATACCCCGTTTACCCTGATGTGATTATTACTCATATGCCTGTATCAAAACATCTCATGTACCTTTTAAATATATACACCCACTATGTACCCATAAACATTAAAAATTAAAAAAATTAAAAATTAAAAGCGATTGTGAGAGATAGCTGAGAGGTGTATAAAGCACTCAGCACAGTACTGGCACACAGTAAAATAGGCAGGCCCTCAGTAAATAGTGGTGGCTGTGATCATATTCTCTGAATGTCTTTCCTCTTGTCCACTCTATCTTCAGCTGCCTGTACCTCATGGCTGTTTTGTGAATCATCAATCTATCATATCAAAGGACGGCAAAATGAATTAACTGCCCTCAACAGGCCAGCAGTCTCCCTGGCATTCACGGGCGGTACCTGTGGTACGAGGCCCACCTGACTTTACCTAAAAACACAGAGACACTCTTCCCTCAAAGTCATGTCATTCTGAGGCTCCCATAGGGACCCAACGGTAGCAAGCTGAAGAATCAAAGTAGTCTCTTTCCACTTCCTGTCAACATGTACAGTGGTGTGGAACAGGTAAACTGCCCCAGACATGGGAGAGCCAGGCTCCATTGGGTCTGGGTGAATTTGGGGCAGGTGTGCTGATCTGTGTGTCCTGCACTGTAAACAGGGAAGAGAAGGAGTGTGTCTACCTACATGCATTTTGGCATGAGTGCACAGTACAGTGTGGTACTCCTCTCCTGGAAGAGGTCTGCATTTGAGTATAAGGGGTATGCGTGTAAACGTGCAATGCAGTGTATGTCCTCAGGAAACTGGGATGCTCCCACCAGCCCAGCATTCTAGTGGAGAGGCCTGATGATTATCTGCTCCAGCATTCCCACAGCGTGGGGTCTTTCAATGCCCTCTGCTCCACCTTCTGAGACAGGATATATGCACAGAAAACAGACATCCTTTTATGAGACTCTTGACAACTCTGAATGAAGAGGGAGCATCTACTGCAACTCCTCTGTGCACACTTTTTTTTTTTTTTTGAGGCAGAGTTTCGCTCTTGTTGCCCAGGCTGGAGTGCAATGGCACGATCTCGGCTCACCGCAACCTCCGTCTCCCAGGTTCAAGCGATTCTTCTGCCTCAGCCTCCCTAGTAGTTGGGATTACAGGTATGTGCCACCACGCCCGGCTAATTTTGTATTTTCAGTGAGACACGGTTTCTCCATGTTGGTCAGCATGGTCTCGAACTCCCGGCCTCAGGTGATCTGCCCACCTCGGCTTCCCAAAGTGCTAGGATTACAGGCATGAGCCACCGCGCCCAGCCAGTTCCTCTCTGCACACTTTTAAAGTAACTGGAAAAGTTCTCTGGATGTGTCCCTCTTCTGCTTCCCTGACCACAAAGTCTCTAGAAAGGCTTCTTGAGACTTCCCCCAATTCTGGGGTATTCCATTGCCCTCCCCAGCAAACCCATAATTGATTAGGCTTCACAATAAATATGGCTAATATTGAAGGCCAAAAAGATGATAGAGGGGGAAGAGTTGGTACCTGAGCCTAGTGCTTGTCCAGCGGAGTCAAAGGAAAGAACCACTGAATCTGCAACACAAGAGGACAAGTTCATTTCTTTCTCCTTCTTATAGTAAAAAAGCAAGCTCCCACTGGCTCTGCCCAAACCCTCCCTCAAAGGAGTCAACCAGAAGGGAACTCAGTTGCACAGCCCAGCCTCCCAGGCCCATGCCCACCCATCCACTGGGCCAGGAGACCCTGCGAGCCCAGTACCCCTTGCCTCCTGCCAGAAGGAGAGACACCTCAGGGCAGGAAGCAGGCCCCAAATTCTTTAGAGGCATGTCTTGCCAGATTAGGGGACAAATGTACTTCTTTTTCCTTCTTCTAGTGAAAATGGAATTAAAACAAAGCAAAATAAAACTTCCTTCCTGAATCTAGTTAAAAGCACTAACATTTCCCCTTTGATCTCTCCCTTTCTTCTACTTATATACTCAATTGTTTATTGTTTCTTCCCCAAAAAAGGCTTAAAGTGGCCTACTGAAATTTACAGTATACACTAGAATTTCAAAATGAAGACGTAAAAGAAAGGAAAAAGACTACATAGTGGGGGAAATGTTAGTGCACAAAATGCATGCCATGAGTACCTATGCAAACACCATAGGCAGAATCAGGGCCTGAGCCTCCAAACAGCCAAAGAAAAAAGGAAATGAACAGTTACAAGACTCAGTACTCACAGGGCATTCATTCATTCATTCATTCATTCATTCATTCATTCAAATGTCCAATAAATATGCATTGGGCATCTACTATGTGCAAGATACTGTACTATGACTGAGATACAGCAGCAAACAGAAAAAGCATGGTCTCTATCCTTATGGATCTTTCTGCTATCAGTCTGGGAGAAAAAAATGTTACCAAAGAACAAACTATTTAACTAGAAACTGATAAAAGAAAAAAAGGAAGTATTATGAAAGTTTATATTAGGAACTGGACTGAGTACAGAAGGCGAGTGGGTGCTGGATAGGGAAGACATCTCTGAAGAAGTGACACCTGACCTCAGAGCTGAAGGATAAGTGAGGGTCAAACCCAACAAGAATGGAATGGGACATTCAAGGCAGAGGGAAGGCCATGTGTGAAGACCTGAGGCAAAATGGAGTCTAGTGCTCCAGAGCAACGGAAAGACCAAAACATAAAAGCAAATACTGTACGGTGATCAGAGAGAACTTTCTCTTGTGGGCCTTAGAAAAAGAGATTCCAGCCAGGTGCAGTGGCTCAAGCCTGTAATCCCAGCACTTTGGGAGGCTGAGGTGGGCGGATCATGAGGTCAAGAGATCAAGACCATCCTGGTCAACATGGTGAAACCAGTCTCTACTAAAAATACAAAAAAAAAAAAATTAGCTGGGCGTGCTGGCACATGCCTGTAGTAGCTACTCGGGAGGCTGAGGCAGGAGAAGCACTTGAACCTGGGAGGCAGAGGTTACAGTGAGCTGAGATCATGCCACTGGACTCCAGCCTGGTGACAGAGCAAGACTCCATGTCAAAAAAAAAAAAAAAAAAGAAAGAAAAAAGAAAAAAAACCAGACACTGTATGCTGTTGAAGATTGTATATTCTACATTTCTATACTAAGTAACTGTAAATCTTGTATGGCTGTTTCTTACAACATAAGCCAATGCCAAATGATGGCATAAATTAAACATAGAGCTCCATAAAAACAATTGTAAGGGGCACCAAGATGATGTGAGGCCCAAGATAACCCAGGAGACCCCAGACACAAAAGGGATCAGATTCCAAAGACTTACTCACTCCAAAGGAGTGTCAGCTGGATACAAATGGCACCAGAGTCTACAGCCACACCCCGCCCAAGCATTATGGGCATTTTCTCTCATTGCACATGAACATTCAACACAATAGTTATCATAACTGTACATAACATCTGTTCCCACTGCTAGGTTGTAAGTTCCATAAAGGCAGACACCACATCTGCTTTATTCACTGCTACATTACCAGCATAACACCTGGCACTCAATATTTGCTGAATAACAATGTATAGAAAAATGAATGAATCACAGATTTTCAGACACTCTTTCATCAATATTTTTTTCTCACATTCATGTGTTTGCTAAGAACTGGGTGGCAGAGAGCTGGAGGATGTTGTTTCTGAGGCAGATACTCTGTACTGCCAGTTAAAGATAGATCCATATGCTTTGAAATCTGCCAAGAAAAAGGTAGGATTGTCACTTTTTTTCAAAATGTGGAATCACAATCAGGACACTTGGATAAACAGATAAGTGACCATCCTATCTCATACAATCAATGTCTAACTCATAAATTCTACTTCTTTTTTTTTTTTTTTTAATAGAGACAGAGTCTTGCCCTGTCCCCTGGGCTGGAGTGCAGTGGTGCAATCGTGGCTCATTGCAGTCTCTAACTCCTGGGCTCAAGTGATCCACTCACATTAGCCTCCCAAACAGCTAGGACTACAGGTGCATGTGACACCCTGCCTGGCTAACTTTTCAATTTTTTTTTTTAGAGATGAGGGTCTTGCCATATTGCCCTAGCTGGTTTCAAACTCCTGGCCTCAAGTGATCCTCCTGCTTTGATCTCCCAAAATGTTGGGATTACAGGCACAAGCCATCATGCCTGGCCAATTCTACTTCTTTACCAGCATTTCTCACATTTATCTCCTCTCATTGAGAAGACTGACTCCTCCAAACCCCTGCTTTTGAAAACAGCTTTATTGAGGTATAATTCACACACCATGAAATTTACTCATATATGTATGCAATTCAATAATTTTTAGAAAATTTACAGAGCTCCATAACCATCATCACAATCCAATTTAGAACACTCTCATCACTCCAGAAAGATCCCTCATGTCCATTCAGTCATTCTCTGCCCCCCACCTCCAGCCCCAGGACCCACCAAGTTACTCTGTCTATAGATTTGCTTTTCTGGACATCTGCCTATCATCTTTTGCTGGGACTACTCTTATTGCCCCCAAAACACACCTCTGCCTCCAGCATAGCCCATTTCCATCCATCTTTCTACTGATTTCTCCAAAAAGTATAACAGATTGTGTCTCTGCTCTTCAATAAAACCCTTCAGAGGCTTCCCGTGGCCTGTAAGATAAAGTTCAAGCTCTGACATTCTATGTCTTTATCATTTGCCTCATTTACCACCTCGAGTTCCAGATACGCAAAATTACTCATATTTCCCAAGAGATGTGTGCCTTCATGTGTTCGGACATTGGACATATTATCTTCTCTGCAGGTTTGCATTAAAAAAAAAAAAAAAAAAAAACTCCCACTTTTCCACTGAGACCAACTCAATTGACCCCTTTTTCCTGAAGCTGTCTCTGATCAGTTCTGCTCACTTACTTCTTTAGGCCATCACTGTACTTCTATTATGGCATTCATTATACTGCATTATAATCCTTGTTTGCTTTTCTTCTTCTTTCATTAAACTGAAAGTTCCTTGAAGACAAAGATTGTCTATTCATTTTGAGGCTTTGATGCCTAACTAATGACTGACACATACAAAGTGGTCAATATGTTTATTCAACTAAGAAATAAGCTAGGAAGTATTCTTGCTTTCTTTCAAAGGTGATGTTATCTGAGTGATATTTTACAAGTTAGGGGTAAAATCCATTCTGCGTATTGACTCCCATCAGTTCCAATCAGTCCTGAAGTGTGCTTGTCCTGTGAAGGTTCAGGGGTCCAAACCGGGCCTCACCTTAGGAAAATGAGTGAATGAGTGCTTACACACAGAGTATCTGCACAGGAGGAATAAGAAAAGCATCCTAAGAGTTTTCTAGATGAGAGATCACATTCCCCTGAAGAAGACTGGGAATGGAATTCTGAGGAGCTGACTGCCCAGATGAGCAACAATAAAAACAAGCATCTCAAATTTTTACTGCAGTTGACAAGTATTTTTCCAACTGCAATTTATCTTCTTTGTACTCACAAGCAGTCTGGATATAAAGTCTCTTTTAAACTTTTCAAATTACATGTACAGAAAGAAGGCTAAAAGTTAACTAAAAGACTAAAACTAAGATAAAAGAGACTAAATCTTAACGTGGTTGTCTCTGGGTGGCAGAATTATAGTAATGCTTATTCTCTGCATTTTTGTAAACTTTATATAGCAAACGTATTACTTGCATCATTTGAGGGGACAAAAAGTTCAAAAAAGAACTTCTGAATTCAGCTCTAGGATTTTAACCTCCAACTCACTGGTACCAATGCCAAAAGATGGAAGGTTCTTGAATGCCTTCATCATTCACTGTACATGCTGAAACGCTGTTGAGTTTTTCTCTTTAATTACTGAGGTCATCCTTATTGTTCATGATACTTAAATATTCCCCAACAATATCAGTCTAAATGGACTGGGCTTTCCTCGCCCTTCTTTACTTCTCCCTCCTTCTCACAAATATTATCAAGTGGCTATTACACGCCAGGCCCATGGAGCCAAATTAGAGATAGCCTTTGCCTTCAAGCCAAGGAAGACAGACCACTTCGTAAACACTTAAGATAAAAATAAAGTGATAAGGGGGAGCATCAAACAGGTGACAGTCTACTGGAAAGAGTCAAAGTCTTTGCAAATATTATTTCCAATGGTAGTGGAATGCTCCTACAATCATACATTTTTCAACTTCAGAAGAGGCAAGTGAGAGAGTAGATATTTTCAGAGGAAGTTAGTGACATATTCATGCTTTGTGTAAGTTTTTAAATGAAATCTGCTATGAGCATTAAAGGTTTGATGAATTTTGTTTTGATGAATTTTGCTTTGACTTCAGAAACAGTTTGGCCATTCATTATTTGTGATTTATTCTAAAGGATGTAAGATTATTTTAGTTATAAACCACTTTGACAGCTAACGGGAAAACTTAGTATTCAACAAACTGAGAAGTTTGCTTTGCAAGAAACAGAGCAAGAATATCCCGACTTCTCCCTCTCAGGCTAGCAAATATGTCATTTTTACTTCAGTCATCCCAGGCTCCAGCTGTTCCTGGCTCCCAGGCCAGAGGCAGCCATGTGGCATGCCATACAAGTGACCAAACAGAATTCCAGACCGAAATACAGCACAGCCTTGCTGCACATGACTTTGTTCAATGAGGAAACCTAGAATTTACTGGCAAGCTTTTATTATAGTCAGATGTTTCCTGTGTCTGGTTTCTGAAGTGGAATAAAAGGAATCTAAAGGGAGTATGAAGAAGAATGGGGCTCAGTCTTTCTGGCTGTTGGACAAATTTCCAGAGCACAAATTATGCAGCGAATGAGCTACCTTTTGGGGTATACTTATCTTCAGCCAACTACCATGTGTAAGCCTGAGAGATGTAAAAATGGACTAAAAGAAAATTGTTCCCTCAAGTAGCTCGCAACCTAACAGGTAAAATAAAAATACATATAAAGCTAAACACAAGACACAGCCACGGAAAAAACAGTAACAAGGGAGATTTCACTGTTTATCAATTTAACAGATGTTTACTGAGAAACTACTACACACTAGGTTTAAAAATACAGTAGTGAGTAACATAAAAATGTTCTTATTCTCAAGGAATTTTTGTTTTAGTCAGGGAGATACAAAACAACCAAACAAATGAAATGAACAAAATAACTGAACAGTGATAAGTGGTCCGAAGAATATTAAAGCATGTAACAGAGACCAAGGGTAGAGGTACAGGCAGTGTTAGTTAGACAGGGTGTTTCAGGAAGGCTTCTCTGAGGAGGTGGCACCCAGGCTGAGACCTGGAGACAGAAGCCAGCTAAGAAAAGATCAAGAGAAAGAGTTCCAGGCAGAAAGAAAAGCAAGTGCAACAGCCCTGCTACATCTAAAGAAGAGGTCAGAAGGTCAGTGTTGCTGGAGCACAGAGCACAGAAAACAGGAGGTGGGAAAACGAGGCCAGAGAGGAAGACAGGAGCTGCATCTGCAGGAGGGTGTACAGGCTGCAGAAAGATGTCTGTGTTCTATTTCATTAGCAACGAGAAGCCCTGCTTAAAACCCCAGGAGTAACAGGGTTGGATTTATATTTTTAAACATAAACTTTGGCCACTATGTGGGAACTAAATTGATTATTCTGGCAACAGAGTAAAAGGTAGATTAGGGGAGAGAGACTGAAGACAGGGAGATCAATAAGGAAGAGACTCATGCAACTCTCTGGGTGAGAAGTGATGGTGGCCGGAACCGGGTCGATGGTAATGGGAATAGAGAAAAAAGGAGAAAAGCCAAAAAAAAAAAAAAAAAAAAAAAAAAGCAGCTTAAAAGGGAAAACTTCAGGATGTAGTGACTGATGGGACATGAGTGAGACAGGAAGGGAAGAGGATGATATCCAACTTGGGCTTGGGCAAATGGATGCTGACTGTTGCTCGACGGAAAGTAGGCCGCATCCAAACCACCTTCCTCCCCTCTGGCCACTGACAACTGGTCCATGGGCTCAAGGGAAGGTAATCCACAGACGTATCATCCACCTATGAGGCAGATAGGGTCTGTCTTTCGGGGATTTAAATTGGGAAGTACAGAGAGTTGGGGGATTTGGTAGGAGACACAAGCAGACAAAGAAGTGCAGAGGCTTGGATGCTGCAGGCTGCGTTAGATGCTAGGCCCTAGGGCCCACATTAGTGGCAGAGCATCAGAGCCAAGAGTCACAACCCTGCTGTTGAGGGCAGCAAGACAACTTTAGATTCAGAATGTTCTCCCTGTTCCAGTCTCTGTGACAACCAGCTATCCCATGGATCATCTTTCCACAAGGCCTTGGGGTTTGATTTTTCTGCAGTTCCCAGAAGGCCTTGCCTATAGTTGATACACTTCATGTCTCTTGCTATATTGGAGCTGTCTGCAGTCTGAGTGGGATCACCTCACCTTCCAGGCCTCATGCTTCAATACCCTGGGGCCTCTGCCTTCTGGATGGCTGCATGAGGTGAATCTGCCACCAGGCTGGATCTGAGCCAAACATGTCTCATCCACAGAGTCTGAAGCTCAGAAGCAGAGGCTCCACTTGAACCATGGCTCTCAACTTTGTTCTCCAACCTAGCTTTATAAAAAAGCACTTAACTTTGGAGGTTCAGCAGTCTGTTAACAGAACTGGTACCTCAATGTTCATGTCGCCACCTGTTTCTTGTTTTTTAGTCTCTCCACTGTTTACATCCTGGAGGGATCTAACCCCTAGTCTTAGCCCCTCAATTTCTTCCCTTCCAACCCCAATCCCAAATAAAACCTGAGGAAATGAGATTCCTGCAGACACACAGAGAAAAGAAAAGTCTGAGGAGAAAAAAAATCATCATTAATTTAGGAGGATGTGATAATATGGACAAGAAAACAGTGAAATAATCAGAGACACGAGCAGCAGGACAGAGAAAGCCAAAGGAGGTGAGAATTGATCACAAGGAGTATCCCAATGTAGAAAAGAGGCGGAAGAAGCTGATGGCTGAAAATATAGCACAGAGTTTTCACTGGGGGCGGGGGCATCTGTAACTTCAGTGGGAATAATTTCTGTACCGCAATCCGATGCAAAGACTCAGCTGTGACTGGAAGCTGTTAATGCAGTAGACTTATGTCAAGAAATTTCTCCTTAGATTTCATTAATTTAACTTACCAAATATATAAAGAGTTCTTGCTAAGCTCAAGAGACTGTTATGAAAAGATCAGATATGATCTCTGACATCAAAGAGCTTTTGAACTATCAGAGAGATAATAGAGAGATCCAAATAACGTTATCACAAGTCTCTAGAGAAGTTGCTATGGGAGTTTATTTTTACTTATTTATTTATTTATTTTGAGATGGGGTCTCGCTCTGTTGCCCAGGTTGAAGTACAGTGGTACAATCTTGGCTCACTGCAACCTCTGCCTCCCAGGTTCAAGAGATTCTCCTGCCTCAGCCTCCCGAGTAGTTGGGACTACAGGCATGTGAAACCACGCCTGGCTAATTTTTGTATTTTTAGTAGAGATGGGGTTTCACCATGTTGGCCAGGCTGGTCTCGAACTCCTGACCTCAAATGATCTACCCGCCTCGGCCTCCCAACTGCTGGGATTACAGACATGAGCCACTGTGCCTGGCCTGTAGGAGTTTAGATCCAAGGAGAATTTTTGGCTGGGAGAAACTGGGAAGATATGGAAGAGACAGTACTTAAGCTGCTATGAAATGACCTTATAGGACAGGCTGTACTAGTAGTGTGGGAACAGCTATGGAAAGGCACTGAAGCATGGAAAGTGAGGGGTGTGTGGTTTCAGGAAGGTAAAATCATATCTAACTGATTTAGTAGGGTTTCTTTCAGGAGGTAAAAATGCATGTGACTGAAAGGGAACCAGTCAATACAATCTATTTAGACTTTCATAAAAAGGCTTTGACACATCAAAGACTATTTTTAAAAAGTGAGTCACCATGAAATTGAGGAAGAAACTGCTATGTCATGCCAATAGACAAAAGGCACCTGGCTGCGGATCAGGGGCAGGACACCACCTAGGGCAACAGTGCTCACAGGGAGATCAGGAAGTCTGCGAGTAGCTAGAATTCTACCAGCTGCTGCCCTCTAAGGGGAGGGAGGGGTGAAAAGGTGGCAGTTCTTACAAACCCCTGTCTGTACGACTCAAGCAGGTGGAATGAAAATGGAACTAGGCATGTGCTGCTGAAACTGAGAGTAAGATGGTAGGGATAAGGTTTGGAGCTCAGGGGCATGGGAAAAGTTTTAGTACAGCTGCTCTAGAAACAGGAAAGGAAGCTGATAAAGGAAATGGAAAAGGCAATATTGCCAAGTACTGAATAAGGCACAGTCTGAAACTGGGAGAGGAGTGTGGTTTGCCTTTCTATCAGGTCTCAAATGAAAGACAGCCCAATCAGAGACAGATGGGCAGACCTGGTCAGAGCTTGGTATCAGTGGGACATTTTCAGGAGGACAAGGGGGTAAAAGGCATGGAGGCTGCTACTGAAAGAAGCTAGCCTGGGTGAATAGGAATGGAAGGGAAGTCAGCCAGGGCTGAGCACTGGAAGAACAGGGAGAGCAGAAAGCCAGCAACCCAGAAGAGGTCGAGGGCAGGGACCTGCAGGTGGCATGGACCTGTGCAGCACAGCAGACAAGGTATGCGTTTGAACCAGGCCACCATGGTGCTAATCCGGGCTCTGCTGTTTTTTCCACTACGTAACTTTGGGCAAACTACTTAATCTAGCTGAGCCTTAATTTCCTCATCTGTAAAAAGAGTAATACAAAGATCAAAATCTCTTATCTGAGCCCCCTCAAACTAGATAGTATTAGAATCCCAAAGTGTTCAGATTTTAGGAAAGCAGTATACTGCACAAACCATGTATTATTTAACATCCCCCTATGAGGTTTGGGGCAGCATCCTGTAATTAAATGTTAATATTTCTTCTATGAAATGAATTTTTATGCTAGAAGGAACTATAAATACATTCACACTTCACATTTCAGGTCAGATTTTACTGCCAAATGAATTCTGACACTTACCTTTAAAAAAAAATGTTTAAAGATGTTTCAAGTTCATATTTGCCATACTGGTGGACCATTAATAGAACCCACCTCATAAGGCCATGTCACGAGGATTAGATGACCAAATTAACATAAAGCAGTGAACACAGTGCCTGGCATGTAGCTACGTCCTCAATACATGCTGCTCTTAGCGTTTTTCTCATCAGCATCATCACTGTTGATGACAGTGTGGCTGAAGTAAAAGGGGGACTGTTAAGTGGGGAGGAATATATAGAGAGAGAAACACAGTGAAAATAAGGCAGAAAAGCAGACCAGATGCAGTTTTGAATACCAAGTTAGGAGTTTGGATTTTATTGAGTAGAAGTAGACAGAGTAGAGAAAAAGACTATAAATTTTTCAGAAAATCAATGATATCAACAGATTTTTGCTTCAGAAAAACCATTCTAGTGGCAGTGTGAAAGACAGAGTGTAAGGAGGCTAAGACCTAGCAGGAGAGCTTTGTGGTAAGCCAGGTGACAGATGATGAGGGTCTCACATGAGGCTGTGGGGGGTGGGATGAAATTCAAAGGGAGAATGGATAGGATTGGGAAACTGATCGGGTGTGGGATGGTGAGGACTAAGAGAAAATAGTATCACAGAAAACAAGGGAGTAGAAATATTCCAGAAATAGATGGGCAGTAATAATGTTAAATGTAGCAAAAGAAAGGAGATGATAAGGTGTGAAAAGCATTCTCTGGGTTTGGCAATTAGGATGCTACTGGCAATCTCAGGAAGAGCAGGCTCAGTTGACTCCGTGAGAATGGAAGCCACACATTATCCAATGTCATAGAGCAGCCAGTAAAATACAGACTGAAAAAATAGGGGTTGAATTCACTAACAAGGAGGTTTTCAATGACTTCTGACATTCATTGCAGTTTGACTTAATGAAGTATTATGGGTAACCGGCAAACCGCAGTGATTTGGTATAGGGATGGGAGAGTAAGGAATAGATTGTCCACTAGATTGATTTTCTCTATGAAATGGGAGGTGATCACTGGCTGTGGGCATTGGGAGGGAAGGAACTAGTCTTCCAGTTTGAAATAGGAGATTTCAATCGGGGCTGAACAACTTTCTCTGTAAGTGGACAGCAAATATGTTAGGTGTTGTGGGCCACAGTCTGTCACATATCCGTCTGTTTTTTTGTTTTGTTTTGCTCAGCAACCCTTTAAAAATGTAAAAATTTTTTTGTTTGTTTGTTTGTTTTGCTTTCTTTTTTGAGACAGCCTTGCTCTGCCACTCAGGCTGGAGTGCAGCATCGTGATCTCAGCTCACTGCAACCTCTGCCTCCTGGGTTCAAGTGATTCTCGTGCCTCAGCCTCCCTAGTAGCTGGGACTGCAGGCGTGTGCCACCATGCCCGGCTAATTTTTTGTGTTTTTAGTAGAGTGTGGGTTTCACTATGTTGCCCAGGCTGGTTTCAAATTCCTGGACTCAAATGATCTGCCTGCTTCCCAAAGTCTCCTAAAATGCTGGGATTACAGGCATGAGCCACTGCACCTGGCCTAAAAATATAAAAATCATTTTTAAGTCAGACCACACAAAAACAAGCTGTTGGCTAGATCTGGCATAGGAACCACAGTTTGCTGACCAGATTTAGATTACTCCCCTTTCAAATCTCCCCAAGTGACAGAAAAGACTGCATGTTCATTGTAAAGCAGAAGCACCCAGGACAAAGACAGAAGAGACACAAAACTGGAAACCAAGTAGACAAGTGGAAGTCAGCAAACTCAAGAAAGCTGAATCCTGTGCTGGTAGTGGGAAAAGTTGAACTGAACGTGAACTATATCACAGAACTCCCCAAAGACTCAATCACTGGCAGCATCAGGTACCACTAGAAGAGGGAATGAAGATGATACTGAAACAAGATTCCCGGTTTCTAAATATGAGCAGGCAGCCAAGATCGTGAGGCATTAGAGGAAAGTATTTTACATAAAGACAGGAGACCAAAACAAATGAAACCTAAATGCAACATGGAAAAACTGAAGAGACTCAGGGGGATAAAAACTCAGAAAAAAAAATCATTAAACTCCTCAGAGAGTAGACATTTTATTCAGGAAACAGGTAGAGGATATCATAAAAAATATATTTGGTGAACAAGAAGAAAAAAGTAACCCTGGAAAATGAAACACATAATAGCAGAAATAAAAAGAACTAGAAAAGGAATTGGAAAAGTTAAGGAAATTTCTCACAATATAGAACAAAAAGATAGAGATGAAAAATGATTAAGAAAATATTTTTAAAAGATTAAAGGACGAGCCCAGAAAACATGACTTCTGAATATGGGAGTCCTAGAAAGAAAGAATAAGGGGAAAAAATGAAAAGACGAAAATGCTGAAAAGAATAACTCAATAAAGTTGTCCCCGAACTAAAGGTTTTGAGTGTTTTGTGCTTAAAAGGGTCCTCTGAGCGTCCAGCACAGTATGAATATAGCTCTCCATCAAGTTATATTATCATGAAATTTCAAATTTCTAGAGAGAACAACAAACAGATTTTATATAAATAATTAAAAATCAGAATAGCATTAAGACTCCTCAAGCGGAACACCAAAAGCCTAGAATACAGTGGGGACAGTATCCTCAAAATACTGAGGGAAAATGATTTCCAACCTAGAATTCCATACGCAGCCAGACTATCAATTAAGTGTGAAATCAGAATAAAGACATTTTCAGGTATGTTCTCAAAAAGTTACCTCTCATGTATCCTTTCTCAGGAAATTAGTACAAGATGTGTTCCATTAAATGAAGAAGTAAAAAAATACGGGGCCCAGGAAATGAGATATACCACAAGAGGATGGTGACAGGGACTTCAAGACCACAGATGTTTGGCTACACAGAGAGCAAACCACCCAAGGAGAGCATGTCAGAGGCTCCCAAAGAGAGTTCTTCAAGAAAATGAAGCTGACAGACAATCTAACATGTCTGAATATATGGAGAAAAATTTATACAACTGGGGAAGAGTTTAGGGTTGAATTAGTGACAAATACATAGAAAACTAAGGAAAGCAAAAAGCAAGACTTTTACTGACTTCAGGAAAAACAAAACATGCAGTGAAAAACCAGTAATCATGGTATCTATGAATAGTGTTTCTATGGTCATAGTATATAGACTGAATATTGCTCTAACTATATTAGGAGAATTGGAGGATAGATTGCATGGCTATGGTACAGGAGTGGTGAGTGTGACAGAGTATTAAATATTCATCTTCCATTGAGGAAAGTCAGTAGGTAATACTTAAAACAGAAAAATCAAGAACTGGCAGCATACACTTGTTATTAGAGATTCAGCGGTTAAAAACCAAACAAATTAGCTAAAAGTTAAAAATGAATGCCTCTCAGAGGTAGGAAGTCAACTAGTGGTGATAATAAGGAAGCGCTTTTTTTGTTGTTGGGAACAAGCCCTGTACACTATGCATATGTATAATTTCAATATGAACAAACACTAAAGTAACTTGCACAAGATTACTCAGCCTATAGGAATAGGACTGGGGCTTCAAATCTAGTTGATCTGGTTCCTTAATTATTACAGCATATCATATACCTACCAATAGGGCCAATGAAGAGTCTGTTAGAAGTCTAGCTGGGCGCAGTGGCTCACACCTGTAATCCCAGCACTTTGGGAGGCGAAGATGGGTGGATCACCTGAGGTCAGGAGTTCGAGACTAGCCTGGCCAACATGGCGAAACCCCATCTCTACCAAAAATACAAAAATTAGGCAGGCCTGGTGGCAGTCCCCTGTAATCCCAGCTACTTAGGAGTCTGAGGCAGGAGAATCACTTGAATTAGGAGATGGAGGTTGCAGTAAGCTGAGATCATGCCATTGCACTCCAGCCTGGTTGCCAAGAGCAAAACTCCATCTCAAAAAAAAAAAAAAAAGAAATCTAGATGCCTCACATTTGATCATATCCTACTGAATATCTTACTAAACACTCATATTATTTTGTAATTGTTTTATTTGTCTAAATGTAATTGAAAAGAATTAATCTAGAATAAGTTTTAAAAAACCCCAGAAGTGTGGACCTTGTTTGGACCCAGATCCAAAGTGCTATGAAAAGGCTTATTTTTCCCATCAGCTTTTATTTTAAGTTCTGGGGTACATCTGCAGGATGTGCAGGTTTGTTAAATAGGTAAACATGTGCCACAGTGACTTGCTGCACAGACCAACGCATCACCTAGGTATTAAGCCCAGCATCCATTAGCTATTCTTCCTGATGCTCTTCTTCCCCCCACCCGCCCCCGGCAGGCCCCAGTATGTGTTGTTCCTCACCATGTGTCCATGTGTTCTCATGGTTCAGCTCCCACTTACAAATGAGAACATGTGCCTTTTGGTTTTCTGTTCCTGCGTTAGCTTTCTGAGGATAATGGCTTCCAACTCCAACCATGTCCCTGCAAAGGACATGATCTCATTCCTTTTTACGGCTGCATAGTATTCCAAGGTGTATATGTACCACATTTTCTTTATCCAGTCTATCATTGATGGGCATCTGGGTTGATTCTACATCTTTGCTATCGTGAACAGTGTTGCAATGAACATATGAATGCATGTATCTCTATAATAGAATGATTTATATTTTTTAGGTATATACCTAGTAATGGGATTGCTGGGTCAAACAGTATTTCTGCTTCCAGATCTTTAAGGAATTGCCACACTGTCTTCCACAATGGTTGAACTAATTTCTCCCATTCTGTAGGTTATCTGTTCACTCTGATGATAGTTTATTTTGCTGTGCAAAAGCTCTTTAATTAGATCCCATCTGTCAATTTTTACTTTTGTTGCAATTGCTTTTGGCATTTTCATCACGAAATCTTTGCCTGTGCCTATGTTCTGAATGGTATTGCCTTGATTTTCTTCTAGCATTTTTATAGTTTTGGGTTTTGCTTAAATTTAAGTCTTTAATCCATCTTGAGTTAATTTTTGTATAATGTGTAAGGAAGGGGTCCAGTTTCAATTTTCTGCATATGGCTAGCCAGTTCTCCCAGCACCATTCCCCATTGCTTGTTTTGTCAGGTTTGTCGAAGATCAGATGGTTGTAGGTGTGTGGTCTTATTTCTGAGTTCTTTATTGTGTTCCATTGGTCTATGTGTCTGTTTTTGTACCAGTACCATGCTGTTTTGGTTACTGTAGCCTTGAAGTATAGTTTGAAGTTGGGTAGTATGATGCCTACAGCTTTGTTCTTTTTGCTTAGGATTGTCTTGGCTATACGAGCTCAAAAAGGCATTTTTAATAATTGGAGTTATCTGAATATGGAATGTGTATTGGAAGACATTAAGGAATTATTGTTAATGTGAGGTAATAACACATTGGCTTTTTTAAAAAAGATCTTACGACTTAGACATGCATAATTAAGTATTCATGGGTAAAATGACATGATGTCTGGGATTTGCTTTAAAAATCCAAATAATAAATAAGATATGAATCTCTCTGACAGCAGGACCTGTATAATACGCATGTGCCAGAAATGCTTAGACATGATGAGACTCTGAAGTCATTAGCCATATGACATTCCTCCTTTCACCTGGGAAAAGGTGAACTTGATAACAATGTCCTTAAAAGAGCATGGTCCCATACCATTCTCAAGAGATTACTTAGTTAAGCGAGAGAAGGGGCAAAAATGAAAGGTGCTCAACAAAGTCTTTATACTTTCTCACGAGAAATTTTGTATGCCTAGCAATTTATAACATTTCCATTAAAAAAGAGAGGACACAGCTTTCAGTGCCCCAACTGAGAAATATGAAGTTGTAATGGGTTGTCATCACTGTTGATCATTATACGTATTAAGAATGGAGGGCATGGGGAGGAAGGGAACCCTCACGTACTGCTGGTGGGAATGTAAAATGATGTAGAAGCTTTGGAAAGCAGTCTGGCAGTTCCTCCATAAGTTAAGAATAGAGTTACCATGTGACTCAGCAATTCCACTGCCAGATATACACCCAAGAGAAATGAAAACAGTATGTCTACACAAAAAACTTGTACACAAATGTTCAGTATTACTGATAATAAGAGTTTAACGTGAAAGTAACCTAAATATCCATCAACTGATGAATGGATAAATAAAATGTGGTGTTATCCTATAAAGGAATATTATTTGGCCATAATAAGAAATGAGATAAATGTTATAATACGGACAAACCTTGAAACATTATCCTAAGTGCAAAAACCTATATAGCCAGTCACAAAAGACTACATATTATATGATTCTATTTATATGGAATGTCCAGGATACGCAAATCTATGGTGACAGAAAGTAGATCAGTGGTTGCCCTAGGGCTATGGGTGACTGAGGGAAAATGAGGCCTGATGGTAAATGGCTGAGGATTTCTTTTTGGGGTAATGAAAATGTTTAAAATGAATTGTGGTGATGTTTGTAATTGTGGTGATGTTAGCACGACTCTGTGGATATACTAAAAACCACTGAATTTTGAACTTTAAGTAGGTAAATTGGATGGTGTGTAAACCATATTTCAAGAAAACTATTATCTACAAGAAAGGAAGAAAAAGGAATAGAAGGCAGGTCACCGCACCTCCAGGGAAACACTGATCACACTGTGGTCAATGGAGGCAGACCATGGACAAATCTCCTTCACTTGCCTCTTGTAAGATAGGGGGATCTTTACTGCTTAGGTTAAGGAAGGAAGATCAGTGAAAGTCATAATTATTTACTACTTAATATTATATTGAGGAGAAAATAAAAAGGATTTTAAAAAAAAGTTCTGGTTTGTGTCCTTGATATTCTGAATCTTTTATCTGGTAACTATGCTGAACAAGGGTATGGACAAGAAGAAGGGAATTTCTCTAATCTTTGAATTAGAATTCTTGTATAACTACACTTTTGTGTCCCCCAAGCAGAAGCTGTAAACTGGAGGCTCACAGATGTATTAGGTTTAGCCCACAAAGTGTTTGCAAATGTCTGAATTTGTTAACATTTATAAGTAAGGAGATTTCACATAAAAATTCAGATTTCCGGCTGAGCGCGCTGGCTCACACCTGTAATCCCAGCACTTTGGGAGGCTGAGGCAGGTGTTCACCTGAGGTCAGGAGTTCAAGACCAGCCTGGCCAACATGGCGAAACCCCATCTCTACTAAAAATACAAACATTAGCCAGGCGTTGTGGTGGGCTGAGGCAGGAGAATCGCTTGAATCTGGGAGGCAGAGGTTGCAGTGAGCTGAGATCATACCATTCCACTCCAGCTTGGGTAACAAGAGAGAGACTCAGTCTCAAAAAAAAAAAAAAATCAGACTTCCAGCTTCTCTTGAAAAATAGGGAGGTTCTGGCAATCAGGAAGAGCTTCTTTTATTCAGCGAGGGTAACAAATTACCTTCATAAATTGATATCCAAGGTACTCATGGATTAAGTTAGCTGGTTCTCACTCTTACCCTAGGAAAGAGAATGTGCCAGAATCAGGGAGTCAGGGACTGGAAGTAACTAGGGGCTGAGGATGGAGGTGTGGGGTAAGCATCGTCAGAGCTAGACTCTGAGACAGCATCTCAGACTGGCATCTTTCTGGTATTCTCACGCTCCCTGCTTTTACTTACCACAGATGGAACTGAAGGTTTACCTGTGTTTAATGTTGGTTTCCCTGTCTAGATTGAAAACTTGAGGTGACACATAACGTCTTTTCCATAATTCTTTTCACTTGGCACAGTACCTGACACACAGCAGACACTCAATATGTATTTGCTGAGTGAGAAATGAATGAATGAACGAACAATGCTATAAAACAGGATCTGGAAACAGGTCATCTTTAAGAAACAAAAATCCTACCACTCACTTTTCCAAATGAAAGGATGACCAAATTCTACATAGAACTACAACAGACTTTTACAATTCTGTATTTTAGGACATCTACAGCCCTGGAGATGCTTGGCTCCACCTTCCACAGAGGTGAGTCATCTATTTCTTCATATGGGGCTTGCCCACACTTGGCCTTGACTCCTCTCATCCTTTTGCTGGGCCCCTATCCTAAAAACTCCAGACCACAATCAGCAAGGCAAAGGTCCTGAAGATCCCAGAGAGTAGAGATCCCTCAGTGATCCACCCAACACCTTAACAGGCAGCAAAGTGGCAGCCTTCCAGAAACAAATCATTGCAAAACTTTCCACAAAGCAATAAGACAGAAAATAATTCATTTTTAAATTAAAATATAAGATATATAGTTCCATGTGCTCAGTGAAACAAGAGTAACAATAGCAAAAGATAAAACCAAGTTAGAACTGGAATCCAAAACTACTACTAACAGGGAGTTATTATATATAAGAATAACAAGGAGTCAATATTGTCATTATAGTCTATATTAAAATGTACCCAACTGCTCCTACAAGTGACTTGTGTATCTTTTTCTTGTATATCTGTGTTGGAATAAATTTTACTCATTGCATTTGGCTATTCTGTCTCTTTTGCCTCTTATAATCAGAAACAGCCCGCCCTCTCCATTTTTGTTTTCTCATGTGACTGCCTTCTTTTGAAGAGTTCAGGACAGCTGGCTTGTAGCGTGTCCTGTATATTGAATCCATCTGATTTTTTTAATGATCAAATTCAGGTTAAACACCTTGGTACAGACACTATGTAGGTGATATGTATTTCTTACTGCATCACATCAGAAGGCACGTGACAGACTGTCGCACTACTGGTGATGTTAAATTGGATCATTTGGTTAAGGTGTTGAACCACACAACAGTTTTGCCCTTGTGATTAGCAAGTTAATTATTAAATAATTAATGTAAGAATTAAGTCCATTGTCTTAGTGTGATAATGGTACCATGGCTATGAAGGAGAAAAACTTTGTTTTTTCAGGAGGAGCAAACTGAAATACTTGAGGAAGTATCAAAAACTCTATACCTTACTTTCAAATTGTACAGAAAAATGTCTATTATCTATCTACCTACCTGTCTATCATCTATCTACCTATCCATCTACAAAGATAGGACAATGTGGCAAATGTTAAAATGAAAACTGGGGAATCTAGTTAACAGGATCTTGATGCTCATCAGCTAAAAGGAAACAAACAAATAAATAAAAAGGATTAACAATGGGTCAGAGCTGGAAGCCCTGGGACCAGAGCATGTATTAAGCTCAGTAAGACAACACTAAGATGCCAAGGAAGGCTTGAGTTAGTATCCTTTCAGTCTTTAGAAAACAGTAACAAAAAATCACAGATAGGATGTCAATCAGGAGCCAAAATCACGCCCGCTGGAGTGAGGTGGGATGTGGCTCCCAAGATCCAGCTATCTCGGAAGGCATTAATTAACTAAAGTTACAACACTCAATACCCCTCATGTCTTCCTTTCTCACTTCCACTTTCTCACTTATCAGAGCATTCAAAACTAACTAGGAAATTCATTAATATAGTAATTTTTCAAAAAAAATTGGAGAATTGGCCTGGTGCGGCAGCTCACGCCTGTAATCCCAGCACTCTGGGAGGCCGAGGCGGGTGGATCATGAAGTCAAGAGATCAAGACCATCCTGGCCAACACAGTGAAACCTCATCTCTACTAAAAATACAAAAAAAAATCAGCTGGGCATGGTGGTGCACACTGTAATCTCAGCTACTCCGGAGGCTGAGGCAGGAGAATTGCTTGAACCTGGGAGGTGGAGGTTGCAGTGAGCCGAGATCAGCCATTGCACTCCAACCTGGTGACAGAGTGAGACTCTTTTGTAAAGTAAAGTAAAGTACAGTAAAGTAAAGTAAATAAAGTCAGCATCTGCCAAGGAAAAGTATTTCCTCATTTTATTAAACAACTCTACTGAATAAAAATTTTAAAACCTTCTCTAAAAAAAATCACTGCAAGGGATACCGGGCCATGGGATCGCTTGAGCCAGGAGTTTGAGGCTACAGTGAGCTATGATCACACCACTGCACTCCAGCCTGGATGACAGAGTAAGAACCTGTCTCAAAAACAAAAACAAACCAAAAAATCACTGCAATAGGAAAGGGCACCAAAAAGAAACCTACCAAGAGTGTAGCTGGAGAGAATAAGACGTAAGCAATGAGCTCATGAAGGAAGGCTGAGTCTGTCACAAGTGCTCTAGATTCCAGGAAATCTGCCCATCATGACAAAAAGCAAATATACATATAGGATTAAAAAAAGGACCACTGGCCGGACGCAGTGGCTCATGCCTGTAATCCTGGCACTTTGGGAGGCTGAGGCGGGGGGATCACCTGAGGTCAGGAGTTCGAGACCAGCCTGACCAACATGGAGAAACCCCATCTCTACTAAAAATCAAAATTAGCCAGGCGTGGTGGCACATGCCTGTAATCCCAGCTACTCGGGAGGCTGATGCAGGAGAATCGCTTGAACCCAGGAGGCGGAGGTTGCGGTGAGTAGAGACTGCGCCATTGCACTCCAGCCTGGGCAACAAGAGTGAGACTCCATCTCAAAAAAAAAAAAAAAAAAGAAAGAAAAAAGAAAAAAAAGGACCACCTCTGCTGGATATGCTCAGTTTCACGTCAGCTGACTTCTCATATTCCCCCTTATTTTTTCTTTAAACGTCCATGCTCCTGAAAGAGAGAAAAATGATGACTCAACATCCAGGAGCACACACCTTTGAAACAGGCCATCTTCTGTAAAAAAAACAGAGGGAGGTGTTCATCTGTCTAAGAAAGTTGTTTTCCTCAAATTAACACTATAAGCATCACAACTATAACGACCATGAACTGGATAGTACAGATACTACACACACACACACACACACACACACACCTTTATTAAAACATTACAATCTGAGTTCTGGACTAAATTTTAGGTCATGGGTCAAAAGTGGTTTCCAAAAGAAGTCATCCAACAGTCTCACTTATTTAAATATAATAATTTCCAAGAATCACTTTTATAGTACCTGGAAAATAAATCTCTAATTCATGTTTTCTAAGCCAGCCATTCTATTTATAACAGACAGATTCAGATACTCAATTTGAATATAAAATACATTCAGTTTTCTTTTATATGTCAATAAGCATGTTTATTGCCCAAAGGGAAAGAGCCATGACAAAGTAGAAGATGAAAATGTCCAAGAGAAGGGGATAATTGATGAAGGACAAAAGAATTCCACGGGAAATGGTAACTACAGATGGAAGAGTGAAGATCTGATTAAGGAAAGTAAGGCGTGCAAAGCACTTAAACTCAATCGATGATAGCTACCTTTGTTACTTTGGAAGATAAAGCTGTAAAGACAGTCAGAGATCAGAATATGAAGGGCCTTATATGCCATGAGAGGACATTTCTAGATTATCTGACAGAGATCAGGGCTCAGAGCTTTCTTCTGGCTCAGAGATCAAACTTCACCAGACATAATATCCTGGGTACTTGGCAGAGTACTTGGCATGCAGCAGGAATTCAGAAATGTTTGCTAAATTGAATAATTTCTTCTCTCTTCCAAGCAATAAGACGCAAGGCAAGATTTTATTAGAAGCTTTGTTTCTAGAGTTAACAGTCAATCAACAACTATCCAAGTCTCATGTGCATTTGTAGTACTCTCAGCTACTTGGGGAGGCTGAGGCTGGAAGAATGCTTGAGCCCAGGAGTTCAAGACTAATCTGGGCAACATAGACTCCATTTCAAAAAAAAGAAAAAAACAACAACTGTCCAAGCAATTTTCATGCCTAGTCTTGCCTCCAGGACAGCTTGCTTCTTTTTCTCCTTTAAATGTAGTCTTTGAAATGTCCTATCTTTTTATCATCCCGTTTTTGTCAACAGTCCCACCTCGGCAAGTCATGATGAGATTGAACCTTCCCTCCCTCCTATGTTAATGCTTTTAAAATCTGTTCTGTTTCTGTTCGTTAGTTTACACACACAGCTAAAAGCTTGAGGTCTGTCCACTGGTCTTCTCCCTTCTATTCCTTCCTTTACTCTTTCCCCTCTCCTCCCCTCCCCTCTCTTCTCCTCACTTCTCTCTATCTCCTCTCTCTCTCTCTCTCTCTCTCTCTCTCTCTCTCTCTCTCTCTCTCTCTCTCTCTCTCATAGTTACTCTTACAAAGACTTTTACTAGAAAATGTTCTGCTTGATTCCCTGAACCATGCTTCCCAGGACCCCAACATATTTCCATTTCAAAAATCTTTTGATTATGTGCTTTCAAGTTGCAGTTCAAATTATTTACTCCATGGTTCAAGTTATAGTTTAAATTATTTATTCCCTGGGATGAAAGATTAAAGTTTCAGTCCTGGCTGGGCACGGTGGCTCACGCCTGTAATCCCAGCACTTTGGGAGGCCGAGGCGGGCGGATCACAAGGTCAGGAGATCGAGACTATCCTGGCTAACACGGTGAAACCCCATCTCTACTAAAAATACAAAAAATTAGCCAGGTGTGGTGGCCTGCGCCTGTAGTCCCAGCTACTCGGGAGGCTGAGGCAGGAGAATGGCGTGGACCCGGGAGGCGGAGCTTGCAGTGAGCTGAGATCCGGCCACTGCACTCCAGCCTGGGTGACAGAGCGAGATTCCGTCTCAAAAAAAATAAAAAGTTTCAGTCCCATATTGACAATTGAGCTAATCAGTGTAATTCTGTACTTGCTTCTTTATCTATAAAATTAGAAAAAGACCATTTGCCAGACTTTATTCTACTTCAAAGACCTGCTATATGAATAAAAATGAGAAAGAAAAAATAAAAACAGAAGTACTATATAAAATACACCTTTTTATACCTAAATACAAGCTTGAACTAGTATTTTACAATGGGAATGATTTTATGCAAATACATAGTATATTACCTTTTTCTTATGTAGTTTCTCTAACGATTAATTACATGAGTTCTCAAGAGAGCAAAGGGAATATATGAATGAAATAAGCTAAAACACTTGAATCATCTAGTCCAGCACCTTCACGGGGTAGGAACTGAATAAATGTTAGGCCTCTTTCCTTTGCTTCTCTTTTCTACCTTCCCTATCACTAGATAATATATTTAGTCAATATCTGTTGAAAAAAAGAAATGAACACAGGAACCCAAGGCATGACAAGGCTTCTTCTCAAATGTCTCCCAAGCCCACGCCCTCCCCTCCCCATCCTAACTATTACTTCTTCGGTTTAGATTTTCATCATGGGTTTTTCTTGCCTCAGTGCACCAGGCTAGGCATTCAGCTCAATATGAGGAAAAAAGTGGTTTGGGAATGTTCTTGTCTTGTTCCTGATCTTGAAGGGAAAACTTTCAAAATTTCACCCTTAAAATATTTGCTTGAGTTTTACCAACAGATACCCTTTTTCAGATGAAAGCTCTCTGCTAGTCCTAGTCTGCTAAGCATTTCCAGCATCAACACATGCTGAATTGTATTAAATGCTTTTTCTGTATCTACTGAAATGTTTTTCTTTTTAATCTATTAAACCCTGTTTAAACTATGAATGTGATTAATTACATTGATGGATTTCTCTAACGTTAAATCAACCATGTGTATTAGGATAAGCCCAACTACTAGATGGTGATACATTATCTTTTTTATATATTGTGGAATTTGCCAAATTTCTGTTCAGGATTTTTACATTTATATTTTTAGGTAGCTTGGCCTTTAATCTTCCTTTCTTGAGTTTGTCTTTCTTCAGTTTTGGTATCAAGGTTATGCTAGTCTCAAAACAATGAGTAAGGAGTGTCCCTCTTTTTCAGTTCTCTGGAACTGTTTGTAGCTGGAATTAATTATTCTTTTCAATCTGCTAAAGAAATCTCCAGTGAATCCCTCTGGGTTTGAAGTTCTCTGGGGAGAAAGATTTTGGATTATTGATTCCACTGGTTTAAAAAGTTTATAGGATTCTAAGGTTTTCCATGACGTCTTGAGTCAGTTTTAGTCGGATATTATTCTAGAAATGGATCTATTTTCACAAAATTCTCAGGACTTTTGGCATAAAATTGTTCACAATAGCCTCTTTTTATCTTTTTCTAGTCTATAGCTCCTATAGTGTGGTCTCTTTTCCTGTTTTGTTCACTGGCACTTGTGCTTCAATTTCTCTCTTCCCAGACCTCCTCCATCATCAGTCTTGCCAGAAGTCTGTCAGTTTTAATTTCGAAAACTTTATTTTTTATTTTTAGAGATGGGGTCTTGCTCTGTTGCCCAGACTGGAATGCAGTAGTGTGATCATAGCTGACTGCAGCCTTGAACACCTGGGCTCAAGTGAGTCTCCTGTTTCACCTGGAGTAGCTAGGACTGCAGGCATGTACCACCACACCCAGCTGATTTTTTAAAATTTTTGCTAGAGACAGGCTCTTGCTGTGTTGTCCAGGCTGATCTCAAACTCCTGGCCTCAAGTGATCCTCAAATACTGGCCTTTCAAAGTGCTGGGACTAAAGGCGTGAGCCACTGCGCCCAGCATGTCAATTTTATTAATCTTTTTTTTAAAAAACTTGCTCCTCAGAAAAGTATATTAATCTTTCGAAAGAACAAATTTTTGACTTTGTTGATCCTTTGTATTTTTTTTTTCTTTTTCATCAAACTATTATTTTCTGTTTTCCTTCTTTGGGTTTAATGTGCTGTACCTTTTCTAACTTCTTGAAATTGATGTTTAGATTACTAATTTTTTTCAACCTTTGGTTATTTTTCTAACATGCATTAAAGTCTACAAACTTCTCTCTATGCTTATAGGTTATAGTAGTATCATGTAAGTTTTAACAAGTTTTGGTATTTTCTTTTTTTAAATTATACTTTAAGTTCTGGGATACATGTGCAGAACGTGCAGGTTTGTTACATAGGTATACACATGCCATGGTGGTTTGCTGCACCCATCAACCCGTCATCTACATTAGGTATTTCTCCTAATGCTATCCTTCCCCTAGCTCCCCACCCAAGTTTTGATATTTTCAGTATCATTCAATTCAAAATATGTTCTACTTCCCATGATTTCTTCTTTGACCCAATGATTATTTATAAATTCATTTCTTAATATTCTAGTTATCTTTTTGTTATTCCTTTCTAGCTTAATTTCACTGTGGTCAGAGGATTGATTCTGCATGTGATCAATCCTCTGAAACTTGTTGAGACTTGCTTTATGTATGGTCTGTGGCTTCCCCTTCATTTACCTGATGAAGTCTAAACTGTTCACTGTTCACTCTGACATATAAAGAAGGCCCTTTGTGACCTGACTCACTACCTACCTGCCCAGGGAGTACCATCCCCCAGAGACTCTATATGCCAGCCACGTCCATCTTCCCCTGGTTTTCACTCATGTCATGCCTTGTACTCTTGTGTCTCTATCCATAATATTTCCTCTGCCTTTGTGCTCCTCCTAGCCCTCCCTACTCAGCTCAAATGTTACCTCCACCACAAGGCCTTTCCAAGCATCTGTCCATCCCTGAAACCCCTCAAGTGGTGAAGTGCTGTGGCTGTTGGTATCTTTATCTCTTTTCTTTCTCTCTCAATCTAGCCTCCACACAGCTGCCAAAGTGAACCTTCTAAAATGCAAATCCGACCACATTTCTCTCTGGCTTAAAACCTTTTCATTGGCTGCTTCCGCCTAACTCAGAATCCAAACTCTGCATTCCATACAAGACTCTTCCAGCCCTTTTCCAGGCCCCTCCACTTTATTCATGCTACTATCACTGCCTAGAATCCACTTCTCATCTTATTCATTCATCTTTCAAGTCCAAGCTTGAGAGTCACTTCCTCTTATTTTGCTGAGGGAATAAAGGAACACAACCTCCCATTTTAAATTCTAGGTGCTCAATAGAAATTTCAGAAGAAACCTCTGTGTTCTGTTAATTTTTCTTCACACAAAAGTCCAGAACACTACTTTTCCACCAGGTCTTTCCATTAAGGGTAGAAGTCTTTAATGGCCCTGCTGCATTGAATCTAAACTCCACACCTCACCTTAGGGCCTTCTATCATCTGACTCTGCCCTGCTCTGCAATCCTTGGTCTCACTACTCCCCACCCCCCATCATTCATCACAAGTTGCTCTCAGCTCTCACTGAAGCTTGCAAAATATTTCTAGTGTTCTGTTTGCTAAAGCACTTCCCCAGGTCCCCAAATGTCCCACCCCACCCGCCAAGTCTCTGCTTCAGTGCCCATCTCTTCCTCAAAGCTTTGCTTGACATCACTTCTTATTTATTTATTTACTTTTTTTTTTTTTCACATCGCCACTTTTTTATTGTCTCTGAAACACTTCATCTCATTGTCTTGTCCTTGATTACTTTCTGTGAGTCTCAGCTTTCAGTCTTTAAAATTCCCAGGCCCAGGTGCCTCTTCCTAAATGCCCCACACTGCCTGGAATAAAGCTGAGTAAGTAACAAGCTGTCAGTCAGCAGTAATCCTCACAGACTGACAGAAGAAGTCATTGATATCTCTCCCTTGGCCTCTCTTCCTTCGACTTAAGGGCTACTTGGGTGGTATTCATAAGAATCCAGGCAAGGAGCTGTCAGGGCTATTTGAATGACTATTTCCTTGTAATTTCCTCCACTGGATTTTTTATTCCAGCTCTCAAAGGATAAACAGGAACATGTAGAACGGTGCTGGTCTCAGTAAAGAGACCGGTCTCCTCAAGCTTCTTTCTTCAAGCACAGAGAAGCTCATGTTCTTCCCTGCAGCACACATCTATCTCCATGTTACCACGTGAAAGACATCATCCTGGTATCGCTGAGGGAAAGAGGAGCTTGTTTTTACAGCTGCATGGCAGGGTCAGAGGCTTCTCAATTTTCTATACCACTAAAAAAAAAAAAAAAAGAAAAAGCACACACGCACACATACACACACACACAAAATTGTTTTACCTTTTTTTGCCTTTCCAGAGCAAGGAATCTTTAAATTCTCAGCTCTGTATTCCTCCCTTCTATTCCTTCTTTCTGATAAAGTTTAGCTTTCCTCAGCCTTTTAAAATGTCCCCAGATAAGTAAAACTATGATATTATGATGGTGGCAATTTAGGTATTTCAAGTGTGAGGAACCTAAAACAGTTTTAGAAGTGTCTTTGATTCACCAATAGTGATGAAATGGAGCCACCACACAGCTATGAGCAACGTCACAGTGTAGCTGTGAGGGCTACGTGGCCTGCCTGTTCTCCTGGGCACAGGACTGCTCCTCTTAGTTAGGTGGGACCACGCTACTGAGTACTGATCTGTGGAACGTGAGCTGCAGGGAAGCACATGAGCTTCTCTGTGCTTAAAGAGAGAAGCTTGAAGAGAGAGGTCTCTTCACTGAGACCTGCACAGTTCTCCATGTTCCTGTCTGTTTCTCCTCTGGGAGCTGGATTAGAGAATCCAGTGGAGGACTCCAGGCCCCAGGGCCTGGGGAAGTCACTAGATGAAGTCTGTGGCCCTAAATGAATTAGGTAGAACAGAATCCCTCCCCACCAATTTAGAACTGCACTAGATTGTGACAGGAGAGAAATAACCTTTATTGTGTTAAACCACTGAAATTTGAAGGAGTTGGTTACACTAGAGTTCACCCTGACACTAAAATGGTAAATGATAAATGAAATTATTTTAATTTTTATTCTTAAAGTTAAAAGTAACAATTATTTTTAAGTATTGCTTCGAAGCAATTCTGTCTAAAGCTATCTTCTATTACTCTACTAGCCCTTTCAGGGGAACCCTTTGGGCACCATGGTGGAAGCTGTAGAGGCCACTCAGTAAATGAAGGGCTTATTCTCCAGCTGCTGGGATCCTGAAGGACAGAAAGGCCTCAGCTGTCAGCCCTCTTCAGGGAATACATCCGCTGAAGAGTGTTGCCTGGCCCAGGGCCATGCCCCTTCCTGGGGCAGCCCTCCTCCAATGACGGGTCAGGAGGAGCTGTAAAGGCACAGCTCTCTCACTCCATGGCTTAGAAAACATGGATTATCTGAGCCCTAGTCCCCATGGGGTGGGCTAAGGCCTTTTACTGAGACTGAATCACGGCCTGATTTTTCCCTGTATACAATCTCCACATCTTTCCCCTTCTCTTCCCTTCTTCCTCATTTCCTTTCTTTTCCTTCCAGGAGTATTGATTCCATTACCACTTCCTAATAAGCCTTTCACACCCTCATCTTTATCTCAGAGTTTGCTTCCCCTGGATCTCAGCCTGAGACAGGTACTATATCCTGATGCAACATCGTGTTGCCCAACTCTTCCTCATTATGTGGCCCAAATACTGTATTTTCCAATACAAAATACACAAAATCACAGTGGGACGGAACCTTTAAAATTGAGACTCTGCAAAAATTCAGAATGTACTATACTATTAAAAGACTCTTTTTAAGAAAGTAAGAAATACCACAGACATTTTGAGGGCCCCTCTGAGAAAAGGAGCTCTGAAATTGTCTTAAAGAAAATATTACCTCCTTGCTTATAACCAAACAAATTATTACATACATAAAACAGCCACATAACAAAAGTTATTAAGGATCTATTAATATTATTCATCTGTGCTGGTACCTTGTACTATTCTAATTATAGCAGTTACTTTGTGAGTGTTCACAACACAGTGCTAAGAGATCTACACACACTGTCTCATTGAATAAATGAGAGTTAAGAAATGACCCGAAGTCACAGAGGCAGGACTCCACGTTAGGTGGTGTGGATTCCAAAGCCTCAACTTTTATGCTCCATTATGTTGTAATGCCTCTATTGTCTTGCATATTCAAGCTCTGAGAGAGGTTAAGCACTGTAAGGAGTAGAGTTCACTAATTTGCAGGGGAGCCAGGAGCATAAGGCAGATATAGGGGATTCCAAAATACACACTCTCTCCTCTCACCCCTCCATTGCCTCCTCTGATGGTTTAGACACTGGCCTGCCTTCGGGTGCCCACGGTCCAGTAAGTGAGTTTAAGAACTACTCCACGCAGGATTTTGCCAGAAGTGATTCCAGTGCTAACCTGTCCTGTGGCAATCAAAAGGTTTTTCTGCCCTCTTGTGGCTCAGGGTGACTGCTACATTGAAAAACTGAAACACCATATAAAGGCACTTGGCAGCCAGGCACAAAACAGCAGAAGGCAGTGCTGATTGGCTTGAAATGGAGCCGATTTAATAATCTAAAAATTTGATCTGCCACTCCTCCATGCCAACTGTTGCTCATAATAAGAAAGTCAGAAAGAATAACAGAATACTAGAGCTCAGAGAAAAACAAACCCGGCCGGGCGCGGTGGCTCAAGCCTGTAATCCCAGCACTTTGGGAGGCCGAGGCGGGTGGATCACGAGGTCAGGAGATCGAGACCCTCCTGGCTAACACGGTGAAACCCCGTCTCTACTAAAAATACAAAAAACTAGCCGGGCGTGGTGGCGGACGCCTGTAGTCCCTGCTACTCGGAGGCTGAGGCGGGAGAATGGCGGGAACCCGGGAGGCGGAGCTTGCAGTGAGCCGAGATCGCGCCACTGCACTCCAGCCTGGGCGACACAGCGAGACTCCGCTCTCAAAAAAAAAAAAAAAAAAAAAAAAAAAAAAGAAAAAAGAAAAACCCAAGAACCCAGTATCTTGTAATTGTAAGGAATATGAAAACCAGCTACATCCATTTACAACAATGATGAAAGTTTAAAACATTATAAGCCCCAAACAAAACTCCCCATCCTTGTTTTTTACCCCTAACAGTATATTTTAGAATCTTTTCATATCAGTGTATACAGAGCCTCCTCATCTTCAGGTGCAGAGTACTCACGGGATGGGGGAACCATGATTTAATTAACTTGTTCCCTACTGGTAAACACTCTGATTGCTTCCAAATTTTTGCTATTAAAAACAATGCTGCAAATAAACAAACAGAAAGTGCTGCAGTGGGTAACCCTGTGCATAGATCATTTTGCAAGTGTGCAAGAATCCCAATAGGAGAATTCCTAGAAGTGGAAATGCTGGATCCAAGGGCACATACATGCCTTTGCACAACTTCTTGAAACTTTTTCTTCCGTTGGCTTTCCTTCCTATCTGTCTGGCTGCTCCTTCTCAGGCTTCTTCCCATTGTGTCCTTTGCCTGCTTACCCCTTGGTTGTCATTTCCCCAGGACTTGGTTTTTGGTCCCCTTTCATCCTATCTCCTCTCCCCAGCAGTCTCACCCACTCTTGTCTTCCAGCTATCAGTTTTCTTCCCAGAAAGAAACCAAAGTTATTATTTCTGGGTTTTATGCTTCCAGTTATTTTATGCATATGTATGCAAACCTATATATAATATATATGCTTACGTATGTATACATATGAACATACACACAACTTCCCCGTCCCCTTGTTATAAATAGTAGCATTTATATCCTCAATGGATGCAGTTTTAAGGGGATGCTGCCAAGCAACAACCTTCACAGGAGATAAAACTGTGGCCCCAACGCTTTTCAACCTATAGTTGAATTCTTGGTCAGCCAACTGGAGTGAACTCAAAGGGGAAAATTAAAAGTATTGTCTCCCACTCTGGACTACCCGCCAAGTAGCCATGCATTAATTTAAGGGCTAGAGGGAAGGATAGAGCACAAAGGTCAGTAAGTAAAACATCAGAAACTAAATAAGATCCTTGGCAGATACGGTTACAGACCTGTGTAAAGGTTTTGTTTGTTTGACATTTTTGTTTTTTGGTGTTTTTTTTAATGAGACAGGGTCTTGCTCTGTTGCTAAGGCTGGAGTACAGTGGCTCACTGGAGCCTCAATCTCCTGGGCTCAAGCGATCCTCCCGCCTTAGCCTCCCGAGTGGCTGGGACTATAGGCACATGCCACCACATCTGGCTGATTTTTCATTTTTATTTTCGGTAGAGACAAGCTCTCACTATGTTCCCCAGTCTGGTCTCAAATTTTTGGGCTCAAGTGAACCTCCTGCCTTGGCCTTCCAAAGTGCTGGGATTGCAGGTGTGAGCCACCAAGCCCAGTCTGACTTTTTTTTGTTTTTATGATTTTTTTTTTTAATGAAAGTTTTTAACCACAGTAGAGAGAATAGTATAATGAACCCCATCCTACAGATTCAACAATTCAAACGTTTTGCTTCTGGCTTCCTTTCTTCCTTTGTTTTTTCCTTCCCTCCCTTGCCCCCTTTTCTTTCTTCTTCTCTCTTTTTTGGCTGCATTATTATAAAACAAGTCCCTCATACCATGTCATTTCATCCCTAAATACGCCCTTCTGGACATTATAAAACACAAAGACATTTCCTTACACGACCACAGTATCATTAACACAAAGTAAATTTCTTAATTTCATCAAATGCTCAAGCTACATTCATATTTCCACAATTATCTAAAAAAAAAAAATCTTTTTACAGTTAGCTCTTTAAATTTTGAAGGAAATGTATAGCCAAATAAACTCCAAGCCTAGCCTGCAATGGCTTGTGACTATTAAATCTTACAAGAATTCCCAAGCTCCCAAAACCCCCATCAACAAGAAATGAACTGCTGAAGCTGTCCAGCTCCAAGAAGGGACATTCTTCCACTGCTCAGCCTGGTGTGGCCTTGGCAGAAAACGGTTAAGGAAGAATCACTCTATTTCCCTTAGATATCATCCTCCTATCCCCTCCAACCACTAATCTACTTTCTGCCTCTATAGATTTGCCTATTTTGGACATATCAGTGAAACCATTAAATATGTGGCCTTTGTGGCCTGCTTCTTTCTCTCAGCATAATGTTTTCAAGGCTCATCCATATTGTAGCATTATTAGTACCTCATTCCTCTTTATTGCTGAACAGTCAGTTGTTTGGATATACCACATTTTATTTTTATTTTTTATTTTTTATTTATTTTTTTTTTTTGAGACAGAGTCTCGCTCTGTCGCCCAGGCCAGAGTGCAGCGACGTGATCTCGGCTCACTGCAAGCTCTGCCTCCTGGGTTCAGGCCATTCTCCTGCCTCAGGCTCCCAAGCAGCTGGGACTACAGGTGCCCACCACCACGCCCGGCTAATTTTTTGTAGTTTGTTTAGTAGAGACAGGGTTTTACCATGTTAGCCAGTCTCGATCTCCTGACCTTGTGATCCACCCGCCTCGGCCTCCCAAAGTACTGGGATTACAGGCATGAGCCACCGCGCCCGGCCCCACATTTTATTTATCCATTCTTCAGCTGGTGTGCAATAGAGTTGTTTCTACTTTTTGGCTATAAGAAATAATAGTGCTATCAACATTTTTTTTTTTTTTTTTTTTTTTGAGACGGAGTCTTGCTGTGTCACCCAGGCTGGAATGCAGTGGTGTGATCTCGGGTCACTGCAACCTCCACCTCCCAAGTTCAAGCGATTCTCCTGCCTCAGCCTCCCAAGTAGCTGGGATTACAGGTGCCCACCACCACACCTGGCAAATTTTTGTATATTTAGTAGAGACAGGGTTTCACCATGTTGGCGAGGCTGGTTTCGAACTCCTGACTTCAGGTGATGTACCTGCCTCAGCCTCCCAAAGTGCTGGGATTACAGGCATGAGCCATTGTGCCCAGCTCAACATTTGTGTATAAGTTTTAATGTGGACATATGTTTTCACCTCTCTTGAGTTCCTATCCATCTAGGAAGGTACTGATTATTCTTCTACAGCAAGAAGTAACCACAAGAACTGTTTTAAACCCATCTGAATTGACCATTGGCTGTTTCACACCAGTATACAAGGTTTTGAAAGCCAGCCAGTTAACAGCAGCTTCACTTCAATGACTGTGCTTCTGAAAGTTATCTAAAAATCAACAACAGTCTAACTCAGTCTAATTATGAATCCACAGACAAAGATTAGCCAATACCTAAACACTCTTACTTCTTACGGCCACCAATCCCTGATCTTCACTGAAGACTCTAAAAAACAGTAGTTCTAAAACACTTGGCTTCAGGACTCTTTACACTCTTAAAAGTTAGTTAGTTAGTTATTGACAGAGTCTTGCACTGTCACCCAGGCTACAGTGTAGTGGCATGCTCTCAGCTCAGTGAAACCTCTGCCTCCTGGGTTCAAGCGTTTCTTGTGCCTCAGCCTCCCAAATAGCTGGGACTACAGGTATATACTACCACGCCCAGCTAATTTTTGCATTTTTAGTAGAGATGAGGTTTCACCATGTTGGCCAGGCTAGAACACTCTTAAAACTTATTGAGGGCCGGGCGCCTGTAGTCCCAGCTACTCAGAGGCTGAGGCAGGAGAACGGCATAAACCCGGGAGGCGGAGGTTGCAGTGAGCTGAGAACCGGCCACTGCACTCCAGCTCGGGTGACAGAGCGAGACTCCATCTCAAAAAAAAAAAAAAAAAAAACTTATTAAGGACACCAAAGAGTGTTAGTGTGTGGGGGTTAAGAATTATGTTAGTATTTATTACATTAGAAATTAAAACTAAGACACTTAAAAGTATGTACTAGCTCATTTAAAATTCACAATAATAAACTCACTAAATACTGTAACTAGATAATTTCATGAAAAAATACGTCTAAAACAAAAAAAAAATAGTAGGAAAAGGGTGGCATTGCTTTAGAATTTTGCAAATCTCTTTAATTTCCAGCTTCATAAGAGAAAACTGGGTTCTCATTTGTTTCTGCATTCAATCTGTTGTAAAACAGTTTTGAATGAAATATACAAAAAAAAAAAAAAAAAACAGACCTCTTACAAAAATAGCTAGAAAAGGAATGGAGGGGTATTATAATAATCTTTTCAAATGATTGTGGATATTCCTCCTTGACATTATACCAAAACTCAAAACTGGTAGTTTCTTAAAGGTTGGTTGCAACATGGAATCTGAAGCTGTATCAGTGACCATTTTTATACTCTGTTACATTAAAATCCATTGGCCTATCTTACACTTTGAATGGATCTTTTATCCAAGCATGATTCTGTAACATGCTAACAGTAGTCATTGCGCATTATGGGTTCATCAAGTTATACACATCTTCCAATGATTTCACATTCATTATAAAATATCAAAAAATCTCATTTGTTAATATCTCTACTGATCTTATCAGAAAAGTGTTTAAATATTGAGATGTCACGCTTATGGCAGCAGATGTAAGTTTTTCAGAATTCTAGTCTTCTCTTGAAAGCCGGAGTTCTCTCACTGCAAAAAAACACTGCCAATGATTTCCCTTAAAGTGACAGGCTTACTTCATTCATCTTTGAGAAAAGGTCTGTCAAAACCCAGTCTAAATAACCATACTTTGTCTATCATTTCTTTCAAGTAAAAATAGTACCCCCAAAAGAGCAGCTAGTTCAGCCTGTAGTTCAAACAATTCACACCATAAGGGCTTTTCCCTGGGGCAACAATAAAGCTTCAGTGTGCAGTGGTAGTGTTTTATGCATATTTCCCGTTTCATCACCACATTTTTTTTTTGAGATGGGGTCTCACTATGTTGCTCAGGCTGGCCTCAAGTGATCCTTCTGTCTCAACCTCCTGAGTAGACATTTGTTTTTCAGTGAAACGACGCATATCCAAAAATTGAGATTTCATGAAATTAAATGTTTCATCAATAACATTTTTAAGTAAAATTGGCTTCATTTTATTTCCCACCGTGTGTGGCAGTGAGAAATATGATGACAACTATAATAGAGTTTAATGCTACTGATTTGACTTGTACTAAGGGACAAGCAGCTTTACCTGCCATCACTTTGTAGCATCAGTGCAGATGCCAACACAGTGCAACAGGCAACCAAAATAGACTTGACCAAACTTTAAGAACCACTCTACAAAAGACAGTAGTTCTCTGCTTTGCTCAGAGAGACTCAGTCTTATAAGCACAGCTCTTCTAGCTTAAACTACCAATATGCTCAGGTTTCTGTTTCAGATATTAAGTGTTGGCCTCTTCCCCCAACATTAGTTTTTTGTTTGTTTGTTTGTTTGTTTGAGATGGAGTCTCGCTCTGTCACCCAGGCTGGAGTGCAGTGGCCTAATCTCAGCTCACCGCAACCTCCGCCTCCTAGGTTCAAGCGATTCTCCCGCCTCAGCCTCCTGAATAGCTGGGATTACAGGCACACGCCACCACGCCCAGCTAATTTTTGTACTTTTAGTAAAGATGGGTTTCACCATGCTGACCAGGATGGTCTCGATCTTCTGACCTCGTGATCCACCCGCCTCAGCCTCCCAAAGTGCTGGGATTACAGGCGTGAGCCACCAGGCCCAGCCTAGTTTTTCTTTTATTGAGTTTCATGCCTTCTTTTTTTCATCACTATATATCTCCTTCTGTGTGTGTGTGTGTGTGTGTGTTTTGTTGTTTGTTTGTTTGTTTGTTTTTTGAGACGGAGTCTCGTTCCGTCGCCCAGGCTGGAGTGCAGTGGCTGGATCTCAGCTCATTGCAACCTCCGCCTCCCAGGTTTACGCCATTCTCCTGCCTCAGCCTCCCAAGTAGCTGGGACTACAGGCGCCCGCCACCTCGCCCGGCTAGTTTTTTGTATTTTTTAGTAGAGACGGGGTTTCACCGGGTTAGCCAGGATGGTCTCGATCTCCTGACCTCGTGATCCGCCCGTCTCGGCTTCCCAAAGTGCTGGGATTACAGGCTTGAGCCACCGTGCCCGGCCTGTTGTTTGTTTTTTTAAGAGACGGTCTAGCTGTGTTGCCCATGCTACGGTGCAGTGGTATGATCATAACTCACTGCAATCTTGAATTCCTAGGCTCAATTGATTCTCTCACCTCAGCCTCCTCCTGAGTAGCTAGGACTACAAGCACATGCCACCATGCCTGCCTAATTTTTTAATTATTTATCATTATTATTTAGTAGAGACAGAGTCTTGCTATGTTGCCCAGGCTGGTCTTGAACTCCTAGCCTCAAATGATCCTCTTGCCTGAGCCTCCCAAAGTGCTGGAATTACAGGTGTGAACTATCATGCCTGACCTTTTCTAGTCAGTTGTTAAGTTATGCACTTTACATACTCTTTCTATTCTTGTTGTGGCTGACCTAGAAATCTTTAGCAAACATAATTAACTGAAAAAAGTCTAAGTTTATCAACATACTTAACTGACTGAACAAAGGATACAAGAAAAATACTTTAATTCTTAATGCTGTCTCTCAATTTTAATTTTATTATAAAGATGAGGTGCAGTGGCCAATGCCTGTAATCCCAACACTTTGGGAGGCAAGGAAGGAGAATCACTTGAGGTCAGGAGTTCAAGACTAGCCTGGGCAATATAGCAAGACCCTGTCTCTATAAAAAACTTTCAAAACATTAGCCAGGTGTAGTGGCACACTCCTGTAGTCCTAGCTACCTGGCAGACTGAGGCGGGAGGATTGCCTCAGCCCAGGACTCTGACGTTGCAGTGAGCTATAATTGCACCACTGCACTCTAGCCTGGGTGGCAGAGCAAGGCCCTATCTCAAAACAATTTTTTAAAAATTACTAACTGGTAGTATAGTTCCATTCTTCTGTTTTTATAATGCCAAATATTGACTGGATGATACTGCCTTTTTTTTGGGGGGGGGGTGGTATACAGCCAGTGGAGTATAGTATAGGAGTAGTATCTTATTGTGGTTTTAATTTGCATTTCATACTAATTTGACGCTGAGAATCTTTTCAGGTGCTTACTTGCCATCTGTATGTCTACTTTGGTGAAGTGTCTATTCATATCCTTGTCTATTTTTAACTGGCTCTTTGTCTACTTATTACTGAATAGTAAAGTATAAGACCTTTGTCTTGTATTGACTTTGTTTTGACTTTATATTGACTTAGTAAAGTACAACAGTAAAGTACAAGACCTTTGTTGTGTATGTTTCACAACATTTTCTCCCAGTCTGTGGCTTGCCTTTAAATATTTATAACAGTGCTGTTTAAAGAGCAAAAGTTTTTACTTTTGATAAAGTTCAATGTATTTTTTTATGCTTTTCTGCCCTATTTCTAAGAAATCTTTACCAAACTCAACATCACTAACATTTCTCTCCTATATTTTGTTCTATGTGTTTTTTAGTCTTAGCTCTTCCATTTAGGTGTATGATCCATTTCAAGTTAATTTTGTACATGGTGAGAGATAAGAATCAGTGTTCTTTTGTTTGTTTTTGTGCAACCACTTATTGAAAAGACTATACTTTCTCCTTTGAATTGCCTGGGCACTTTTGTGAAAAATCAACTGGCCATATATGTGTGGGTCTATTTCTGGATTCTGTTTTCTGTCTCATTGATCTGTACATCTATCTTTATACCAGTACCACTCTATCTTGATTGCTGCTGGCTTTATGATACGTTTTGAAAGCAGGTAATGTAAACCCTCCAACTTTGTTCTTTTTCAAAATGGTTAGACTATTCTTGAATCTCTGTATTTCTATATAAGTTTCAAAATAAGTTTTAAATTTCTACCAAAGCAAAAATTTTTTAAAGACAAAAAAACCCAAGCCTTCTGCGATTCTGATTAAGAGAATGTGCTGAATTTTAAAACACATTGGGGGCCAGGTGCGGTAGTTTGTGCCTGTAATCCCAGCACTTTTGAAAGGCTGAGGCAGGCGGGTTACTTGAGGTCAGGAGTTTGAGATCAGCCTAGCCAACATGGTGAAACCCCATCTCTACTAAAAATACAAAAGTTAGCTAGGCGTCGTGGTGGGTGCCTGTAGTCCCGGGTTCTCGCGGGGGCTGAGGCAGGAGAATCACTTGAACCGGGAGGCAGAGGTTGCAGTGAGCCAAGATCACGCCACTGCACTTCAGCCTGGGTGACAGAGTCAGACCCTGTCTCAAAAAATAAAATAAAATAAAACACACTGGGGAGATTCAGTAACATTAATAGGTCTTCTGACCCATGAACATGGTATGTCGATTTCAGTATTCTTTCATTTCCCACAGTAATCTTTTGTGGGTTTTAGTGAACATCTTGGCCATTCTGTTCCCTAGAGGGCCTTCCTCCTTGTGCTTAGATGGGCCATCCTCCTAATATCATGGAATGTATAGTATACAGAAACAATTATCCAGCCATATCAAGTGAGTTGCAATGAACCCTATGGAAATAATATAAATCAAGTCTTCACTTTTATTCTCCCTTTTCACTATGTCTCTCCTCCTGCAAAGGCAATCATTCTATTTTGTTTAATGAGTGTGTGTGTGTGTGTGTGTGTGTGTATACAATACATATATAGTTTATGCTCTGTTAATACATTTATGTTTTATATCATGTACTTTTTCTTATCAACTTTATAAAGGAATAATTTACATATAATAAACTGCATCAATTTAAAGTACAGGACTTGAAGTTTTGAAAGTTGTACACTTACATAAAATCACAATCAAGGTAAAGGACATTTCCACTGATCCCAAAAAAATTTTATGGGTCCTTTTGCAATCCCTCCCTCCCTTCACTCTTTTTGTTTGTTTGTTTGTTTTGTTTTGTTTTGTTTTGTTTGAGACGGAATCTGGCTCTGTCGCCCAGGCTGAAGTGCAGTGGACGGATCTCAGCTCACTGCAAGCTCCGCCTCCCGGGTTTACGCCATTCTCCGCCTCAGCCTTCCTAGTAGCTGGGACTACAGGCGCCCGCCACCTCGCCCGGCTAGATTTTTGTATTTTTTTACTAGAGACGGGGTTTCACCGTGTTAGCCAGGATGGTCTTGATCTCCTGACCTCGTGATCCGCCCGTCTCGGCCTCCCAAAGTGCTGGGATTACAGGCTTGAGCCACTGCGCCCAGCCCCCTCCCTTCACTCTTAACCCTAGATAAACACTGATCTAAGTTACTAATTTAGTTTCCATTTCACACACATGGTGCCATACAATACATATTTTTTTAAATGTCTGATTTCTTTTGTTCAGCATGAGTTTGATATTTATCTATTATGTCATATGTATCAAGTTTGTTTCTTTTATTTTTCCTTTCCTTTTCTTTTCTTCTTTTTTTTTTTTTTTTTTTTTTTTTGAGACTGGTTCTCACTCTGTCCACCAGGCTAGAGTACAATAGTGTGATTATAACCCACTAAAGCCTCAAAATCCTGGGCTCAAGTAATCCTCCCATATCAGTCTCCTGAGTAGCTAGGACAACAGGCATGTACCACCATCCCTGGCTAATTTTTTTAGTTTTTGTAGAGATGGGAGTCTCACTATGTTGCCCAGGCTGGTCTCGAACTCCTAGAAGTGATCCTCCCAACTTGGCCCCCCAAAGCACTAGGAGCCAATGAGCCTGGCCAATATTTTTAATTTTGGTAAAGTTTATCAATTTTTAATTTTATGGTTCATGCTTCTTGTATCCTAAAAAAACCGTTGTATCTTTCTAATTTATGTAAGTGAAACTGTGTTTCTGTTTCCTTTTTGACTCCAACTATGTTTTCTAAATCTCATTCATGTTGTTTTAGTATATTTAGTCTGTTATTTCTAACAACTGCATATCATCTGATGATAGAAATACCCTACTTTTTGCCTATTGAACCCCCACCCCAGGATGGAAATACATTCATCCTCCAACTCACTGGGTTCACAAGTAATGCATGTTTCTGGTAAGTTCTGTGGAATATAAATAAAAGATTTGCTGAGCTAAAGCATATGTATATACTTAAGTTATTAATTATTGCTACAGTGCTCTCCAGAATGGCTGTACCAATGTACTTTTCTACCAGTAAAGGATGTAAGTTACAATAGTCTCACATTCTAGCCAACACGTGACATTATCTAGCTTTCTAATTTCTTATCAGTCTAAGAGAATAAAACATCTTTTTTTAATCTGAATATTTTCATAGCTCATGAGTTTGACTATCTCTTCATATGCTTAGCATTATGGGTTTCTTATTCTGTAAACTGCCTGTTCTAATTCTTTGCCCATTTTCTACTGGGGTTGTTCTTTTTCTTCTTTTGACTATCTCTTCATATGCTTAGCATTATGGGTTTCTTATTCTGTAAACTGCCTGTTCTAATTCTTTGCCCATTTTCTACTGGGGTTGTTCTTTTTCTTCTTGATTTACAGGAATTCCCTGTATATTCTTTGTGAATTTTAAATATTGAAAATGTTTTCTCCCAGTAAATTATCTGTGTATTAACCATGTCTATGATGTCCTTAATAGCACAAAATCCTTAAATTAGATTTAAACAAGTTCATCAACTTTTTGCCTACAATTTTTGCTTTTAAGGTTTTGTTTAGTCCTTCCCTTAGACACCTAAATCACAAAGATAATCTTTTATTATGTTTTTTTTTTGAGACAGGGTTTTGCTCTATCACCTAGGCTGGAGTGCAGCCTCGACCTCACAGACTCAAGCAATTCTTCCACCTCAGCCTCCCAAGTAGCTGGTACTACAGGAATGCACCACTACATTCAGCTAATTTTGTAATTCTGTGTAGAGATGGGATCTCACTTTGTTGCCCAGGCTGGTCTCAAAGTCCAAGCCATCCTCCTGCCTCATCTTCCCAAAGTGCTGTTGCACCCAGCCACAGAGATAATCTTTTGTGAATACACCACTACATTCAGCTAATTTTTTAATTTTGTGTAGAGATGGGATCTCACTATGTTGCCCAGGCTGGTCTCAAAGTCCAAGCCATCCTCCTGCCTCATCTTCCCAAAGTGCTGCTGCACCCAGCCACAGAGATAATCTTTTGTTTTCTTCTGTTACTTTCTAATTTTACCAGTCTCATTTAAATCTTTAGTCTGCCTGAATTTTACACTTGTACTTGGAGTTAGGGATGGACTCAGTTTTGTTCAGCTTCATCCAGCGAGCCCGTATGCCCTTTCTCCTTCGACTTGTGTGCCACCTTTAAACGCTATTAAATTCCTATTATACATGATGCCAGCGTGGTGGCTCATGCCTGTAATCCCAGCACTTTGGGAGGCTGAGGTGGGTGAACTGCTTGAGGTCAGGAGTTAAGAGACAGCCTGGCTAACATGGTGAAACCTCGTCTCTACTAAAATACAAAAATTAGCCAGACAGGGTGCTTGGTGCCTGTAATCCCAGCTACTCGGGAGGCTGAGGCAAGAGAAATGCTTGAACCCAGGAGGCAGAGGATGCAGTGAGCCGGGATTATGCCACTGCACCACTCCAGCCTGGGTGACAAGAAGATTCCGTCTCAAAAAGCAAACAAACACAACTCCTATTATACATGAGTTTTGCCTCTGAGTTATTTTTTAAATTGGTTACTTTTTCTGTCTTAGCATGACACTACTATTTTTAATTGTATGGCTCTAAGGATATCTTAATATCTGAGAGAGCAAGACCCTCTCCTTTTCACAGTGAGAAATAAAGGTAGCCCATAATTTTGGTGTATACATGTCCAGATTTATCTAATGAACTGAGGTTCTATGAAGGTGGCTGGACTGGAGAGAGAGAAGGAGATAGTAAGTTACCTGAGAGTAGACCAAGGCAGGAGCAGGGTCTGGGTGGGAGGGGGTACAGCCCTTCCAGGTACAGCAGTGGGGTGTGCCTGAGCATCCTTCAACCCAGCTGCAGCCCTCCTAACCCAGGGCACTTATGAATCCTGAGAAGGCTATGATATAAAGAACTGGGATTCCAGAGGCCCAGCTAGGGGAATCCCTTCAGAAAGAGCAGCTCATTAGAAGCTGGAGGAACTTTCATCAGGTCAAAGAGGGAGAAAGCCACTGACAAAGGTCAGCAGTCTAGAATAGATTACAGTAACATGAAGTTTAGAACATGACATCAGCAAGGATGGAAAAAGTAGTAGAGGGCAGCAGGGAGGGAACTGAGACCTATCTGCATTCCTCCCACCATCACATACCCTCTCAGAACAAGTGGTGATTCTCAAAGTATGGTCCGCGGTCTACTGATGGGTTCTTACAATTGGCCTATAAACTGACCCAAAAATGCAAGTCCTTTCTTTGTGACACATGGAATCTACAAACTTTCACTTTTATTTACAATTAGGCCTTACTTAGTTATTAGAAACCCACAAAATAAATTACTGCGTTACAAAAATGTGCTATAGGCAAAACCAAAAATAGCACTTTACTGGAGTGTACTCTGAGCCCTATATCAGCATTTCATTAAGCAGTCTGCACACCAGGCAATATTCAACTGTACTGCACAACAGCTCTCACTCATGCCCACGCGTGTACAGGGTCCCTACAGTTCTCTGGAATATACTCTGTTATCAGTGTGCCATCAATGCTGCCTTGAATTGGACATGGTGTGTCATTGTGTTACTGCTTTTAAATTATAAATTTGAGTTAACTTAGCCATTAGTTCAGTTTCTGTAAATTGTTTAGTTATTACCTTTACAATGAGTACTGATGCATATTTACATCAATAAGATTTCTGACTTAACCTTACAATTACAAGGTCTCAAGGCATAATGAGTCACTGTTCAAATATGAATAATCTTTTAAAGATGTATACATAATCCTCTAAAATTTGTTTGTAGAGAGATAGTCCACCCCATCATCCAGTTCTTTCTCTACTGAAAAGTGAAATTAGATGAAAAGTAGAACAAGAGGTTTTTTGTCTTAAAGTTTGCTATAGTCAAATAAACTTGTTGGCTGGATGTGGCAGCTCATGCCAGCACTTTGGGAGTCTGAGGTGGGAGGATCGTGTGAGCCCAGGAGTTCAAGATGAGCCTGGGCAAACATGGTGAGACCCCATTCCTACAAAACTACAAAAATTAGCCAGGCATGGTGGTGTGCACCTGTAGTCCCAACCACATGGGAGGATGAGATGGGAGGCTTACTTGAGCCCAGGAGGTAGAGGTTGCAGTGAGCCATGATTGTGCCATTGCACTCCAGCCTGGGACACAGAGCGAGACCATGTCTGAAACAAACAAAAAATTGTAAGGGAATAAGTGAGGAGGAAGAGCCAAGGAAAAAATATTTAGTCTATGAAACAGGTGGGTGAATCAGGGGCTTCAGATATCAAGTATTGTTATTCAGATCACAAATTTTGAAGATAAGAAACCCTTAGTTAAAGCTCTGTCTCTGTTAGTGACCAACCCACTTAAAATTGTTTTCCCAGCTGCAAAAAGGTAAAAAGTAGCCCCCACTTTATCAGTGTGATCTCAAAAAAGGCATTAACTTGTTGAGACTCATTAGCCTTACCTGTAAAATGTGGAAATACTATCAAACATACCTAGTAGATTAAATAACATGATGCATGCAAAGCGCTTTAGAAAAATGTGAGCTCCAAACACATAGTTAAATGTTCAAAAAATTTAGGCCAGGCGCAGTGGCTCACACCTGTAATCCCAGCACTTAAGGAGGCCAAGGCAGGTGAATTGCCTGAGGTCAGGAGTTTCAGACCAGCCTGACCAACATGGTGAAACCCCCTCTCTACTAAAAAGACAAAATTATTCGGGCGTGGTAGCAGGTGCCTGTAATCCCAGCTACTCAGGAAGCTGAGACAGGAGAATTGCTTGAACCTGGAGGTGGAGGTTGCAGTGAGCTGAGATTGCATCACTGTACTCCAGCCTGGGTGATGAGAAACTCTGCCTCAAAAAACAACAACAACAACAACAAAATGTAACCGATCATAACCTCATAAGGTTGCTAGATTATAACGACCATGAGAGTAGGACAGGCCTATATTCATCTTTCTAGCCCAAAGACCTTACACAGAATATGCCAGGAATACTCTAACTGCCAATAAATGTTTATTGCCATTGATTCTGAGCTTCCTACAAATAAAGTGTGGGATTGACCTATGTGTATACATATGCATTTGAGTGTGTCTCTGTGTGTATGTAAGTGAAAAAGATCATTCTTATATACTTTTCATCTTCATGTAGGAGTACATGAAGATCTACCTCAGCCAATTCAATGGCTGCAGAGTCTCCGCCAAATGGACACGCCATTATTTATTTAACCAATCTTTTATTGTTTCCATTTTTTTCTTATAAACAATGCAATGTGCACACCTGTACATATATCTGTGCTTGCTTGTTCTGTATTTCTTTTTTTTTTTTTTTTTTTTTGAGACGGAGTCTCGCTCTATCGCCCAGGCTGGAGTGCAGTGGCCGGATCTCAGCTCACTGCAAGCTCTGCCTCCTGGGTTTACGCCATTCTCCTGCCTCAGCCTCCCGAGTAGCTGGGACTACAGGCGCCCGCCACCTCACCCGGCTAGTTTTTTGTATTTTTTAGTAGAGACGGGGTTTCACTGTGTTAGCCAGGATGGTCTCGATCTCCTGACCTCGTGATCCACCCGTCTCGGCCTCCCAAAGTGCTGGGATTACAGGCTTGAGCCACCGTACCTGGCCTCTGTATTTCTTTAGGAAGTAAAACTGATGCATCAAAAGGTATGTATATTTATACTTTTGAATACATACTATTATATTGCCTTCCAGGAACCCACTTATATTATATAAGAATAATGGCTTACTTACGCATGTTCAGGGCATTATCACTCTAAACTCTATGCCAACAGGAAAGGTACCATCGATATGGAAGAATAAAATAACAATTATGTACCATCACTCTTTTATACTTTGTGTTTCTTTTAAAAACAGAATGTTTTTGTAAATGAACACTAACCACTTATAAATTTCCTTCTGTGAAATTAAGATGTTCATGCATTTTATCAACTTTTCTATTTAAGTGTTGGTTTTTCCAATTTATATAAGCTCTTTATATACATTAAGAATATCATCTCTCTGTCATATATACCAAAAATATTTTTCCAAGCTTGTTATTCATCTTAACTTTGCTTAGAATTTCTAGAGAACTTTTTAAAACAGAAGTTTTAATAAAACATAGCTTTTTTTTTTTTTTTCTTGAGACAAAGTCTCACTCACTCTGTCAGCCAGGCTGGAGTGCAGAGGCGTGAACACAGCTCAGGCATGAACAAGGCTCACTGAGCCTGCTAAGTAGCTGGGACTACAGGCGCATACCACCACGCCGGGCGAATTTTTTTTTTTTTTTTTTTACTTGTGGTAGAGACAGGGTCTTGCAATGTTCCCTAGGCTGGCCTCGAACTCCTGCGCTCAAGAGATGCTCCTACCTTGGCCTCTGAAAGTACTAGGATTACAGGCATGAGCCACTGTGCTGGGCCAAAAGATAACATTTTTCATTCTTTTATGGTTTGGTATCAAGCTAATAAAATCCCTTTCTCAATCCCAATATCATATTCTTTATTGTTTTCTAGTATTTTAATTTAGTTCTTTACAATTAAATCTCTAATCTAGCTGAAATTTATTTTTGTCTAAGGTGTATATTTGTTTTACTTACCTATTGATGGAAATTGAGATTGTTTCCAGTACCTCGCTATTGTTAATAAAGCTGCCACCAACATTTGTTTACAACTTTTTTTGTAGGCAAAGGTTTTCATTTATCTTGGGAAGTATGAGGTGCTGAGTCATGTACTGAATATATGCTTAATTTTTTAAAAATTACCAAACTGTTTTCCACAGTGGTTGCACCATTTTACATTCCATTTGACAACACAAGAGAGTTGCTAAGTTGAAGAATGCCAATCTTTAAATTTCAGCAATTCTAATTGGTGTGAAGTGGCATTTCACTGAAGTTTTAATTAGCTTTTCCTGATTGAATGATGATGAATCTTTTGAGATGTCTCTTAACCCATCCTGTGTGCTATAACAAAATATCTGAGGCTAGGTAACTTATTAAAAAAAAAAAAAAAGAAATTTGGCCGGGCACGGTGGCTCACGGCTGTAATCCCAGTACTTTGGGAGGCCGAGGCGGGCGGATCACGAGGTCGGGAGATGGAGGCCATCATGGCTAACACAGTGAAACCCCGTCTCTACTAAAAAAAATACAAAAAATTAGCCGGGCGTGGTGGCGGGTGCCTGCAGTCCCAGCTACTCGGGAGGCTGAGGCAGGAGAATGGCGTGAACCCGGGAGGCGGAGCTTGCAGTGAGCCGAGATTGCACCACTGCACTCCAGCCTGGGCGACAGAGTGAGACACCGTCTCAAAAAAAAAAAAAAGAAAGAAATTTATTTTCTCACAGTTCTGGAGGTTCTGAAGTCAAACATCAAAACATTAGCAGGCTTGGTGTCTGGAAAAGCCCCAGTATTCTCTTCCAAGAGGGCACCTTAAAACGCTGCATCCACAGGAGGGAAAAACAGTGTGTCCTCATATGGCAGAAGGCAGAAGGGGCAAAAGGGACCAAACTCTCTCTGTCAAGCCCTTGTTATAATGGCATTCATTCATTTATGAGGACAGAGCACTCGTGACCCAATCACTTCGCGAAGGGCCCCATCTCCCAACACTGTTGCACTGGGGATTGAGTTTCTAACAGATGAATTTTTGGAAGGGACAAGAACATTCAAATCATAGCAAGGTGCTTATTGGTCATTTGTATTTTTTTGTGTGAAATATCTGTTCAAGTCCTTTGTCAGTTTCTTTTTGTTGTTGTTCATTTTTCTGTTTGTTTAAGATGGGGTGTCACTGTGTTGTCCAGGCTGGTCTTGAACTCCTTGGTCTCCCAAAAGTACTTTGTCAACTCCTTAACCAGGTTGTTTGCCTTCTTATTCAGTTGTAAGAGTTCCTTATATCTTCTGGATCCAAGTCCTTTGCCCAATGTATCTTGCCAATATTTTTCCCATTGTGTGGCTTGCTTTGTATTTTCTTGACGGAACAATTGGAAGAGCAGAAAGAATCTCAATGGATACAATTGATAAGTATTTCTTTTATGGTTAATGCTTTTTGTGCTACCACAACAGCATGAAGATTTTCTCCTTTTCTATAAATTTTATGCTTAGGTCTATGATCCACTTAAAATTGATTTTTTGTATATGGTGTGAGATAGGAATTGTGGTTCCTTATTTTTCTATACAGATATTTAGTTATTTCAACATAGTATGTTGAAAAGACTCCCTATACCACTGAATTATGTTACTACTTTTATCAAAATTCAATTGACTACATATGCATGGTCTATTTCTGGACTCTATTCTGTCTATTGATCTTTCACTAATACTGTATTGTCCTGATTACCATAGTTAAGACTTGAAGTGAGGTAGTGTAAGTTCTCTAACTACTACTTTCCAAAGTCTAGATTCTTTGTGTTTTCATACAAATTTTAGAATCAGCTATTGATTTCTTTTTTTTTTTTTTTTTTTTTTGAGACGGAGTCTTGCTCTGTCGCCTGGGCTGGAGTGCAGTGGCCGGATCTCAGCTCACTGCAAGCTCTGCCCGCGAGTTTACGCCATTCTCCTGCCTCAGCCTCCGGAGTAGCTGGGACTACAGGCGCCCGCCACCTCGCCCGGCTAGTTTTTTTTTTTTTTATTTTTAGTAGAGACGGGGTTTCACCGTGTTAGCCAGGATGGTCTCGATCTCCTGACCTCGTGATCCGCCCGTCTCGGCCTCCCAAAGTGCTGGGATTACAGGCTTGAGCCACCGCGCCCGGCCTCTTTTTTTTTTTTTAAGCCTGCTAAAATCTTAATTAGGATTACATTGAATCTATAGATCAATCTTGAAAAACTGAGGATCTTCACTTGAGGCCAGGAGTTCAAGACCAGCCTGGGCAACAACTCAAAACCTCATCTCTACAAAAATAAAACATACAAATTAAAAACAGGTCTGGCAAGGTGGCTCACACCTGTAATCTCAACACTTTGGGAGGCCAAGGTGGGAGGACTGTTTGACAACAGGAGTTCAAGACCAGCCTAGGCAACAATGTAAAAATATAAAAAATGTAACAATGTAAAAATAAAAAAAATATAAATTTTTTACAAAAAAAAAATTTTTTTTAATTAGCTAGGCATGCCTGTAGTCTCAGATACTTAGGAGGCTGAGGCAGGAAGATCACTTAAGCTGGGGAGTTTGAAGCTGCAGTAAGCTGTGATCCCGCCACTGTACTCCAGCCTGGATGACAGAGCCAGACTCTGTCTCAAAAAAATAAAATAAAATAAAGTAAAGTAAAATAAAATAAAATAAAAAATGGGGGCTGTTTTAACAATATTAAGTCTTCCAATACATAGGCATCCATAAATCTCTCCTTATTTAGATGTCTTTATTTAATCTCCTATTTAGATCTTTAATTCCTCTCAGCAATATCTTTATAGTTTTCAGTGTAGAGGTTCTGCATATGTTTAGATTTATTTCTAAGTATCTTACTTTTTTTGATGCTATTACAAATAATGTTGTTTAATCTTATTTTCTATTTGTGCACTTCCAGTATATAGAAACACAATTTTTATATATTGTGTGATATTGTTATATAATAAGAAATACGTATTTGGTTTCTGCTCTTGGTTCCTGAGACAGGGCTCCTAAATCCCTTGGGATTTCCTGGGTGGTAGGAGAATTTCTGTTCTAATGAGGTAACTCTTAGTGGGTTCCTGACAGCCTCTCACAATGAGGGCCGGTTACCAGGGGAACCAACAATGTGTTTGGAGGGCTAAAAGTTGAGTTTATCACCAATGACCAATGATTTAGTCAATCATGCATACATAACGAATCCTCCATAAAAATCCCTGAGCTGGCTGAGCATGGTAGCTCCCACCTGTAATCCCAACACTTTGGGAGGCCAAGGTAGGCAGATCACCTGAGGTCAGGAGTTCGAGACCAGCCTGGCCAACATGGTGAAACCCCGTCTCTACTAAAAATACAAAACTTAGCCAGACGTGGTGGTGGGCGCCTGTAATCCCAGTTACTCAGGAGGCTGAGGCTTGAACCTGGGAGGAGGAGGTTGCAGTGAGCCAAGATGGTGCCATTGCAGGTTGGAGATAATACTCCAACCTGGGCAACAGAGCGAGACCTCGTCTCAAAAAAAAAAAAAAAAAAAAAAAAATCCCTAAGCCATGGGGTCTGCAGAGTTTCCAGACTGCTGAACACATGGAGGTGCTGGAGAGTAGCATGCCTGGAGACAGCATTGAAGCCCTGGGCCCGTTTCCCTATCCTTCACCCTAGGTATCTCTGCCTCTGGCTGGTTTGTTTGTTTGAGATGGAGCCTCACTCTGTCACCCGGACTGGAGTGCGGTGGCACAATCTCAGCTCACTGCAATCTCTGCTTCCTGGGTTCAAGCGATTCTCTTGCCTCAGCCTCCCGAGTAGCTGGGATTATAGGCACCCGCCACCACGTCTGGCAGACTAATTTTTGTATTTTTAGTAGAGACGGGGTTTCACCATGCTGGCCAGGCTGGTCTCAAACTTCTGACCTGGTGATCCGCCCTCCTTGGCCTCCCAAAGTGCTGGGATTACAGGCATGAGCCACTGTACCTGGGCTCATTTTTTTTTTTTAAGTTTTTATTGTGGTAAGATATATGCAACATAAAACTTACCATTTTAGGTTGGGCACAGTGGCGGGCGGATTTTGAGAAGCTATCGGAAGAAATAAATAAAATGTTTAGCATACTAAACATCCGAAGAAAGTTAGTCAGGCATGGTAGCACACGCCTGTAGTCCCAGCTACTTGGAAGGCTGAGGCAAGAGAATCGCTTGAACCCAGGAGGCAGAGGTTGCAGTGAGCCGAGATCGCGACACTGCACTCCAACCTGGGCAACAGAGTGAGACTTGTCTCAAAAAAGAAAAAAAAAAAAAATTAGGCCAGACACAGTGGTTCACGCCTGTAATCCCAGCACTATGGGAGGCTGAAGCAGGCGGTTCACAAGGTCAGGAGATCGAGACCATCCTGGCTAACATGGTGAAACTCCGTTTCTACTAAAAATACAAAAAATTACCCAGGTGTGGTGGCGGGCGCCTGTAGTCCCAGCTACTCAGGAGGCTGAGGCAGGAGAATGGCATGAACCCGGGAGGTGGAGCTTGCAGTGAGCCGAGATTACACCACTGCACTCTGGCCTGGGGGACAGAGCGAGATTCCGTCTCAAAAAACAACAACAACAACAAAATTTACCATTTTAAATTTACATATCTGTGGCATCAAGCACATTCACACTGTTGTACATCCATTACCACTATGCAGCTCTAGAATTCTTTTCATCTTACAAAACTGAACCTCTGAACCCATTGAACTCTCCGCTCCCCTCTGTTGCAGCCTCTGGCAACCACGTTTTACTTTCTGTCTCTGTGAATTGACTACTCTAGGAACCTCAGATAAGTGGAATCTTACAGTATTTGTCCTTTTGTTACTGGCTTATTCATTTAACAGGATACCTTCAAGGTCCATCCATGCTGCAGCATGTGTCAAAATTTCCTTCCTTCTTTGGGACTGACTAAATATTTTTTAGTGTTCCATTTTATTTCTTCTGATAGCTTCTCAAATATAGTCACGCATCACTTAATGACAGGGATAGATTCTAAGAACTGCACTGTTATGCAATTTCCTTGTTGTGCAAATATCATAGAGTGTATTTACACAAACCTAGATAAAATAGCCCACTGCACACATAGGGTACATGGTATAGCCTATTGCTCTAGGCTATACACCTATACAGCATGTGATTGTACTGAAATACTGTAGGCAACTGTAACACAATGGTATATGTGTATCAAAACATATTTAGGTCAGGCTCAGTGGCTGATGCCTATAATGCCATCACTTTGGGAGGCCGAGGCAGGTAGATCATTTGAGGTCAGAAGTTCAAGACCAGCCTGGCCAACATGGCGAAACCCCCGTCTCTACTAAAAATAGAAAAATTAGCTGGGTGTGGTGGCATGCGCCTGTAGTCCCAGCTACTCGGGAGGCTGAGGCACAAGAAATGCTTGAATCCGGAAGGTGGGAGGCTGCAGTGAGCCAAGACTGTGCCATTGCACTCTGGCCTGGGCTACAGAGCAAGATTCTGTCTCAATCAATTATTCAATAAAACATCTAAACACAGAAAAGCTACAGTAAAAATATGATATAATCTTATGGAACCACTTTTGTATATGTGGTCTGTCATTGACCAAAACACTGTTATGCAGTGTATGACTGTCTCTTTTTGTTGTGTTATTTAAGTAGTTGTTCGAGAGCTAACAATACTCATCCTTAACTTATCAGAGTCTATTTAGAGTCAATATAATACCTCTTTAAATCTGACATTTCATACTTATTACTTTACCCTTTCCTCTTCTCACTTTATATAAGACATTCTTATTTCCCACTTACTTCCTTTTTCACAAATGTAATAACTTTGTACAGTAAAATTACATTTACACATCCCCCATCCCTTATGCAAGTGTTGACATATCTTTTACCTCCACATATGTCCAAAATCTCACTTTACTAGGTTATTATGTTTGCTTTAAACAATTAGTTGTCTTTTAAGCAAGTTATGAGAAGAAGGAAACAGAGTCATATTTGCCCACCATTTACCATTTCCAGTGGTCATCTTTCCTGTATATCCCAGTTGGCCAGGCTGATTTCAAACTCCTGACCTTAAGTCAGGCCTCCCAAAGTGTTGGGATTACACGCATGAGCCACGGCACGCACATCCAGCCTGTTTTTCTTTCTTTCTTTCTTTCTTTTTTCTCAAAACACCTTTCGGCCGGGCGCGGTGGCTCAAGCCTGTAATCCCAGCACTTTGGGAGGCCGAGACGGGCGGATCACGAGGTCAGGAGATCGAGACCATCCTGGCTAATACGGTGAAACCCTGTCTCTACTTAAAAATACAAAAAACTAGCCGGGCAACGAGGCGGGCGCCTGTAGTCCCAGCTACTCGGGAGGCTGAGGCAGGAGAATGGCGTAAAAAACCCGGGAGGCAGAGCTTGCAGTGAGCTGAGATCCAGCCACTGCACTCCAGCCTGGGTGGTAGAGCAAGACTCCGTCTCAAAAAAAAAAAAAACACCTTTCACTCTGTCACCCAGACTGGAATGCAGTGGCACGATCTTGGCTCACTGCAACCTCCGTTTCCCGAGTTCAAGAGATTCTCACGCCTCAGCCTCCCACGTAGCTGGAATTACAGGTGCGTGCCACCACACCCAGCTAATTTTTGTATTATTAGTAGAGATGGGGTTTCACGGTCTCAAACTCCTGACCTTAAGTGATTCCGCCCGCCTCCGCCTCCCAAAGTGCTGGGATTACAGGTGTAAACCACCACGTCAGGCCTTTTCTTTATTTTTTAAACGAGAATTTTATTTAAAGAAGACGATGCCGCCAGGTATGGTGGCTCACACATTAATCCCAGCACTTTAGGAGTCTGAGGCAGGCGGGATCACCCGAGGTCAGGAGTCCGAGACCAGACTGACCAACATGGTGACACTCTGTCTCTACAAAAATACAACAATTAGCTAGGCATGATGGCGGGTGCCTGTAATCCCAGCTACTCGGGAGGCTGAGGCAGGAGAATCACTTGAACCCAGGAGGTGGAGGTTGTAGTGAGCTAAGATCATGCCACTGTACTCCAGCCTGGGCGAGAGAGCAAGACTCTGTCTAAAAAAAAAAAAAAAAAAGAAGATGCTTGCTTTGAAGGAAAAACTAGGATTCATTTTTAAGAGTAATTATCCCTCCTTAAAGACAGACTGCTCTCTATATGAAACACCTACATACAACAAATTGTAAAACTGTCCTTGGTTTTATGATGATAAATAAAAAACATTAAAATTCTTCAATCAAACAAGGTATGCAAGGATTTTTCATGTTGGCTTTCTTGTTCAAATAGTGAGAGGAAAATAACTTACTGGAATATAAAGATAAGCATGCCACTAATGGAGAGAAAGAGTATTTTCACAGAACCAGCATCTTTCCCCATTCCATATCCATTTGATGGTAATCAAAACATACCATTGGCCATTTTGGTTTTTTTAAAGTACAATATGCATGTGCACATACACCACTTACTCTACATGCAATATAGGAATGAGGAGGGAAACAAAAGAATAGAGAAAACTATACTGTAGTAGTCAGGATGTGGCGGAACCAAATTGCAGTTTTCTAACTGAGAATGTACTGTTGCTCTGTAAGAATGGAGTTCTGGAATAAAGTAGCAGGTTCCTTTGTAGTAGACACCTGACTGCTGCTGGAACATGGCAATGGTACTTTCTTTTTTTTTTTTTTTTGAGACGGAGTCTCACCCTGTTGCCCAGGCTGGAGTGCAATGGCGTGATCTCGGCTCACTGCAACCTCTGCCTCCCGGGTTCAAGCGATTCTCCTGCCTCAGCCTCCTGAGTAGCTGGGATTACAGGGCGCGCGCCTCCACGTTCAGCGAATTTTTGTATTTTTAGTAGAGATGGGGGTTTCACCATGTTGGCCAGTCTGGTCTCGAACTCCTGACCTCGTGATCCACCTGCCTCGGCCTCCCTCGGCTCACAGCTGTGAGCCACCGCGCCTGGCGGCAATGGTACTTTCATCCTCCACTTCCAGGTGTGCAGGTGTGCCTGTTTCATGCATTGGCCGCCTGTCAAATGGAAATCTGATCTGCCTCACTGACAGACCCTCTCATTCACAATACGCTTTCATTAGTTGACTAAATGGTGTATGCCTCTTAAACTGTACCACAGAACCATCCTGCTCCACCACCTTCAAATTCATATGATCGTTGTTCTTAGTGTTGACATCTCCCTTGGCATTTCATGGGCCACAGGGAACACCAGAGGTATCCTCAGTTGCTGCTTCACTAAAGAGGAACCAGGCCCACACCAAATGAACTCATGAGCAGCACCAGCAGCAGCCTCTCCTTATTTTTAGATTTCAGAAGTCTAACTATGATGTACCTAGGTTTTTTTCCCCCAATATTTATCTTTCTTGGGGTTGACTACACTTTTGGATCTGTAAGTCAATGTTTTTCATCAAACTTAGGAAGTTTTCAGCCATTATTTAATGTTTTTTCCTTCAGATAAGTAGGTATGGGAAATTAATTTTCAAAAAATAAAATGGTAATTTTTTTCCCACCCAATTGTCTTTTTTTTTTTCTTGAGACGGAGTCTTGCTCTGTCACCAGGCTGGAGTGCAGTGGCGTGATCTCGGCTCACTGCCAGCTCCACCTCCCGGGTTCAAGCGATTCTCCTGCCTCAGCCTTACAAGCAGCTGGGACTATAGGTGCATGCCACCAGGCCCAGCTAAGTTTTGTATTTTTAGTAGAGACGGGTTTCACCATGTTGGCCAGGATGGTCTTGATCTCCTGACCTCGTGATTCACCTGCCTCAGCCTCTCAAAAGTGTTGGGATTACAGGCATGAGCCACCATGCCCGGCCCAATTAGACTATCTGATACTGTCTCACAGGTCCCTGAGGCTCTGTTCACTTTTCTTCAATATTTTTCTTTCTGTGGTTCAGACTGGATAATTTCCACTGTGTTCTCTTCAAGCTCACTGGCTTCTTCCATTATATCCTATCTGCTGTTAAGTGAAACTTCCATTTCAGTTAGTATACTTTTCAGGTCTAGAATTTGCATTTGGTTCTTTTTTATAGATTCCATTTCTCTGCTGAGACACTCATTGTTCACTACTGTATTTTCCTTTAATTCTTTAAATATATTCATAATAGTTACTTTGTCTGCTAAGTGCAACACTGAGGCCATCTTATCCATAGATTTTTCTTCTTGAATATGGATATTCTCCTGTTTCTTTTTTTGAACATTAGCCACTGTGGATATTACATATAAAAACTACAAATACCGTTATCTTCCCACAAAGAGTGTCAATTTGTGTTTTTTTTTTTTTTTGAGACAGAGTCTCGCTCTCGCCCGGGCTGGAGTGCAGTGGCCGGATCTCAGCTCACTGCAAGCTCCGCCTCCCGGGTTTACACCATTCTCCTGCCTCAGCCTCCGGAGTAGCTGGGACTACAGGCGCCCGCCACCTCGCCCGGCTAGTTTTTTGTATTTTTTAGTAGAGACGGGGTTTCACCGTGTTAGCCAGGATGGTCTCGATCTGCTGACCTCGTGATTCGCCCGTCTCGGCCTCCCAAAGTGCTGGGATTACAGGCTTGAGCCACCACGCCCGGCCTCAATTTGTGTTTTAGCAGATAGTTCAATGACTACCTGATCGCCCTGAACTTGTGTGGTTTTGATTTTAGGCATCGTGAGTGTGGATCTGAGGAAAGCCCATGGCATTTTTGACCTCTCTTAACTTGACAGGACCCAAACTTCGAAATCTGTCTTGCTGGGGGTTGGCTTTAGGCCTTGTTAGGGCGGGTCTGCAGTAGATCTTACCACACCTGGCTAATTTTTTGTATTTTTAGTAGAGACGGGGTTTTACCATGTTAGCCAGGATGGTCTCGATCTCCTGACCTCATGATCTGCCCATCTCGGCCTCCCAAAGTGCTGGGATTACAGGCTTGAGCCACCGCGCCCGGCCTAACAATGTGTACTTTATAATTTGAATGCATGTATTATAATTTGTCAGGTTATAATCTTTTATAAATATGGGGAAGAACACAAAGGGAGTTGTAATAATTGATAAACACAGTAGCATAAATTTAATTTTTAAAAAATTTTTGAGACAGGGTCTCACTTTGTCACACAGGCTGGAGTACAGTGGCATGATCACAGCTCACTGCAGCCTTGACCTCCTGGGCTCAAACAATCCTCCCACCTCAGCCTCTCGAGTCGCTGGGACCACAGACATGTACCACCACACTCAGCTAATTTTTTTATTTTTCTGTGGAGACAGGGTCTCCCTGTGTTGCCTAGGCTGGTCTTGAACTCCTGGGCTCAATGAATCCTTCCACTTCAGCCTCCAAAAGTACTGAGATTATAGGCATGAGCCACCTCACTCAGTCATGAATTTTTAAAGGCCTCACAGCCCAGGAAACTAATCCTATGAAAGATCTACTTTATTAATTAGAAATGAATTTCCTTCCTTCCCTCCCTTCCTTCCTTCCTTCCTTCCTTCCTTCCAGTCAGGACTTAGGAAGGCCTTACGGAAGGCAAGCCCTCCCTCCCTCCCTTCCTTCCCTCCCTTCCTTTCTTCCCTTTCTTTCTTGTCTTCTTTTTTCTTTCTTTCTTCTTTCTTTCTTCTTTTCTTTCTTTTCTTTCTCTCTCTCTCTTTTCTCTCTCTCTCTTTTCTTCTTCTTTCTTCTTCTCTTTCTTCTTTCTTCTTTTTTTTCTTTCTTTCTTTCTTCCTTCCTTCCTTCCTTCCTTCCTTCCTTCCTTCTTCCTCCCTCCCCCTCCCTCCCTCCTTTTCTCTCTCTCTCTCCCTCCCTCCCTCTTCCTTCCTCTCTCTCTCTCTTTCTTTCTTGAGACAGGGTCTCATGCTGTTGCCCAGGTTGGAGTACAGTGGCACAATCATAGCTCACTGCAACCTCAAAATCCTGGGCCTAAGTGATCCTCCTACCTCAGCCTCCCAAGTAGCTATCCCACACGCTGTATATGTGTACACCACCATGCTTGGATAATATCTTTTAATTTTTTTTATAGAGACAAGGCCTCGTGATGTTACCCAGGCTGGTCTCAAACTCCTGGCCTCAAGCAATCCCCCAGACTCAAGCAATCCTCCCTCCTCAGTCTCTCAAAGTGCTGGAATTCTAGATATGAACCACCATACCCAGCAGAAATACGTAAAATTTACATTAATAAAAATATGCAAGGCTTCCATAAAATGGACCATTGTGAAAGGAGGACTATTGTAAAGAGGCAACTACCTGACTCCTATACAAGGCACTGACCTAAATAAAGCATCAGAGCAAAGAAAAATAAGTCTTTTTTTTTTTTTTTTTTTTTTGAGACTGAGTCTTGCTCTGTGGCCCAAGCTGGAGTGCAGTGGTACGATCTTAGCTCATCGCAACCTCTGCTTCCCAAGTTCAAGCGTTTCCCCTGCCTCAGGCTCCCAAGTAGCTGGGACTACAGGCACCCGCCACCATGCCTGGCTAATTTTTTGTATTTTTAGTAGAGACGGGGTTTCACCGTGTTAGCCAGGATGGTCTCGATCTCCCGACCTCGTGATCTGCCCACCTCGGCCTCTCAAAGTGCTGGGATTACAGGTGTGTGCCACTGTGTCTGGCTGAGAAATAAGTCTTTTATCTTCATTTTGGAGATGAAGAAACAAGCACACCCAACTCTTTCTAACTCCAGATACTGGTGATTTGTTCATTAATTAAAATATATATTAAAAATATATGTATACATACATATTTTAATCATACTACATGTATAATAATTCTACAGTAATTTTTAAAGCAGGTTGATAACTATTCTCATACTTGAAGCTTTTCACATTAAGCATTTGACCCAAGTCTTGGCAACCTGACCAAGCCCTAGGTCACATGTGTCTCTAAACTACCCAAGGCAAAGCAGTTTGTAGTCCTCTACAATACACCTTGGAATTAATGAAAACATAAATTTTCTATCTGGAAGGAATTCTATGCTCCAACACAGCATTTGACACAGATTGTTCTTTTAGAGCTCAATATATAAAAATAGTTGTTTTGTTTTGTTCTCATATTATAGGCTAAGAGTATGAAGGCCTATGTTCATCTTATATCCAGTTTACCCAGAACAGTACATGGACCATAATAAGAACATACTGCTTATTGAATGAATAATTTAATAATAAAAAAACTCTAGCCTCAGGCCAAGCGCAGTGGCTCATGCCTGTAATCCCAGCACTTTGGGAGGCTGAGGTAAGAAGACCACTTGAGCTCAGGAGTTTGAGACCAGCCTGGGCAACATGGAGAAACCCCATCTCTACAAAAAAATTTTGAAAAATTAGTTGGGCGTGGTGGTACACACCTGTAGTCCCAGCTACTTGGGAGGCTAAGGTGGAAGGGTGGCATAAGCCCAGGAGGTTGAAGCTGCGGTGAGCCGAGATCACACCATAAAACTCTAGCCTGAGGCCGGGCACGGTGGCTCAAGCCTGTAATCCCAGCACTTTGGGAGGCCGAGACGGGTGGATCACGAGGTCAGGAGATCGAGACCATCCTGGCTAACACGGTGAAACCCCGTCTCTACTAAAAAATACAAAAAACTAGCCGGGCGAGGTGGCGGCGCCTGTAGTCCCAGCTACTCGGGAGGCTGAGGCAGGAGAATGGCGTGAACCCGGGAGGCGGAGCTTGCAGTGAGCTGAGATCCGGCCACTGCACTCCAGCCTGGGTGACAGAGCGAGACTCCGTCTCAAAAAACAAACAAACAAACAAAAAAAAACAAAACAAAACAAAAAAAAAGAAACAAAACTCTAGCCTGGGTGACAGAGTGAGACCCTGTGTCAAAAACAAAAACCAAAAACCAACTCTAGCCTCTTCCCCCCACCATGAAGAAATTCCAATAGGTTATCTGAGCAACTTATTAATATTCTAAAAATTAAGGAAAAGTAATGTTAAAGACATTTATTTTTCTAACTTGGGATTGTCCTCAACCTCCTCAGATGAAAGGCATACAAACTCTTGATTACACAGCCTCTCTGAAGCTGCAGTTCCTATATCTGTAAAACGAGGAAAATAATAACCAATAAAAACCATAAGGATCAAATGAGATTCTGAATATAAAGACCCTGCTATCTTATGGATATACAGTAGATACTCAATAAATTACTATTTCATCTTATCATCATCAGTATTATTAAAACACAGCCTAAATTTCACAACATAACAGTCTTCGGGGTTGTGATGCTCCTTCAGCTTGACTCTAAGTAAAGGACTCCTCTCTGGCCGGGCACAGTGGCTCAGGCCTGGAATCCCACCACTTTGGGAAGCCAAGGTGGGCAGACCACTTGAGCCCAGGAGTTTGAGACCAGCCTGGGCAACATGACTAAACCCCATCTCTACAAAAGATACAAAAATTAGCCAGGAATGGTGGTGTGAGTCTGTGGTCCCAGCTACTTCGGGCAGTTGAGGTAGGAGGATCACTTGAGCCTGGCAGGTCGAGGTTACAGTGAGCTATGACTGCACCACTGCACTCTGACCTGGGCAACAGAGTGAGACCTCATCTCCAAAAAAAAAAAAAAAAAAAAAAATGGAGGACCCATCTGACTTAGTAAGCCATGCAGGGTGGGTCCTATTACTCTGTTCTCTGATATTACAGCACAGAAAACAGTATGCTATGGTGAGATGGTCTAAACAACCTATTCAAAGTCAAACATCTAAAAGGCTTAGGAGTCAGAATAGAAAAGCTATAAATACTGGTCAGCTAACAACTAATGGAAAGGACAGCAGACAGCAGATAACTAGCAATTAACTTCTGAATCCTACAGCCCAAGTGAGTAGCACCTTGTCACCTTCAAACCTAATAAGCCTCTCTGTCTTCTTTTGATAACTTTCTTTCCCTCCTTTTCTTTTCTTTTTTTTTTTTTTTTTTTCTTGAGACAGAGTCTTGCTCCGTCACCCCGGCTGGAGTGCAGCGGCCGGATCTCAGCACACTGCAAGCTCCGCCTCCCGGGTTTACGCCATTCTCCTGTCTCAGCCTCCCGAGTAGCTGGGACTACAGGCGCCCGCCACCTTGCCCAGCTAGTTTTTTGTATTTTTTTAGTAGAGACGGGGTTTCACCGTTTTAGCCAGGATGGTCTCGATCTCCTGACCTCGTGATCCGCCTGTCTCGGCCTCCCAAAGTGCTGGGATTACAGGCTTGAGCCACTGCGCCCGGCCTTCCCTCCTTTTCTTTTCACACCCTCTTCCTGATACTCTCTACTATTACTTCTCTAAGCTCCTTTCCCTCTTTCTTTTTACCAAGTAGAATACTAAGTCTTGTCTTCAGTATTTATTATATTTTTCAATAAAATAATAAACATAGGTTTTAAAGACAGGAAATCAGAATTGAATTCCAGTTCCAACAATATAACCTTGGTAAATTAAAGTGTTTCAGTGCCAGGCGCAGTGGCTCAAGCCTGTAATCCCAGCACTTTGGGAGGCCGAGACGGGCGGATCACGAGGTCAGGAGATCAAGACCATCCTGGCTAACTAACATGGTGAAACCCCGTCTCTACTAAAAATACAAAAAACTAGCCGGGCGACCTGGCGGGCGCCTGTAGTCCCAGCTACTCGAGAGGCTGAGGCAGGAGAATGGCGTGAACCCGGGAGGCGGGGCTTGCAGTGAGCTGAGATCCAGCCACTGCACTCCAGCCTGGGCAACAGAGCGAGACTCTGTCTCAAAAAAAAAAAAAAAAAAAAGTGTTTCAGTATGCTCAACTGGAAAATGGGGTAATAATGGCATCTTCACAAAACTGTAGTAAGAATTACATTAAATGAAATTACATTTGTAAATTATCTAGCCTAATGCCTGACACACAATGAGTCTTCCATAAAGTAAATTCCGTTCCCTACTGATCTAAGAAAATCTTATCTGATCCTTGGTTATGTCTTCTACAGGTCAGTAGCTCTTAGCAGAAAAGGAGACCGTTGTTCTTCACACACATTTCCATCTATATTATTGATACAGATGGATCCACCACTACCAATACAGACAATGAATGCCTCTAAATACAGAATTCTGCATTTCACTGATATAAACACTCCTTATCCTGGATAGTCTCCTTGGTTTTAAAAATAAGTCAGTGCAGAGAAATTTAAGTAAACTTTTGAAACACAAGTAATTAGTGATAATTATAAGCTAAGCATTTAAAAGGTACTTAAACATCCTATATAAAACAATAAATGAAGGATATAACACTATATTTTAAAAACTGGCTTGAAACTGCCTCAGTAGTTTGAGCCATGGGAGAAATAAATGAGCTACTTCACTGTAACAGTTCCCATGTTAGGGTCTTAGAACAACAGCAGGCCAATTGCCTGTTGCTTCTTCCAACTCACTGCAGCTCACTTTCACCTCGTACCTAGAGACTGACTCTCTTCTCAAGTGAGTTCTATGCTGGTATCTGGTAGATGTCAATAAAAATAAAACTAATTTTAAGAGAAGACATATCACTGTAGTTCAAAACAGGCCACTGTTCTGATTTTATATTATCTCCCACACGAAGCTCAGATAACAGTCAGACAAAATAACCAAAAAGAAAACCACTATGGTCACTGTGTGATATTTCAAGCTACAGCCAAGAAAACAATGTTCAAAGGCTGGTGCCGATCAATGTAAGCCCTTCAAATGCAAGCCTAGAACCAAAACACAGGCCACATCAGGTAAACAGAAACCAAATCAGTGGGATTCAGGCTATGTGGAAAGCACTATGTAACACATGAGACAAAGTGCACAAAGAGAAGAAAAAAATTAAGAGTTACTGGGTGGGGAAAATAAGCCATTATTGTAGCCAGGTGCAAGTTCAATAGCAGCAAGGGCTACAAAGATTCAGTAGACAAAGTTTCTTTAGGGAAAATAAAACAGAGACAATATTATGTTGAAAATTCAACATAAAGATGAATTTTTTTTTTTTTTTTTTTTTGAGACGGAGTCTCGCTCTGTCACCCAGGCTGAAGTACAGTGGCCGGATCTCGGCTCACTGCAAGCTCCGCCTCCCGGGTTTATGCCATTCTCCTGCCTCAGCCTCCCGAGTAGCTGGGACTACAGGCACCCACCACCTCGCCTGGCTAGTTTTTTTTTTTTTGTATTTTTTTTAGTAGAGACAGGGTTTCACTGTGTTAGCCAGGATGGTCTCAATCTCCTGACCTCGTGATCTGCCCGTCTCGCGCCTGGCCAAAGATGAATGTTTTAAGGGCATATGGAAACCAACTCCAATACTAATCCCTAAGGCAATAAATGGAAAAATAAGAGTGGCAATATGCTACAGCAATTAGAAAGAAGAAAAGCGGCCGGGCGCGGTGGCTCAAGCCTGTAATCCCAGCACTTTGGGAGGCCGAGGCGGGCAGATTGCGAGGTCAGGTGATCGAGACCATCCTGGCTAACACGGTGAAACCCCGTCTCTACTAAAAAATACAAAAAACTAGGCGGGCGCCTGTAGTCCCAGCTACTCCGGAGGCTGAGGCAGCGTAAACCCGGGAGGCGGAGCTTGCAGTGAGCTGAGATCCGGCCACTGCACTCCAGCCCAGGCGACAGAGCGAGTCTCCGTCTCAGAAAAAAAAAAAAAAAAAAGAAAGAACAAAAGCATTCAAGAACTAGAAGTATGAGTATAGTTTGGGTTTTTATTGAAGAATAGCACATTCTCACCAAGTTTGTAAAAGGAACAGAGATTTGTCATGGCATGCAGTTTTTCAAAAACATCAAAGTTCTCAGCCTATACCAGCTAAAATGGCAGCAATGTCTAAGTCAAAGTCCCAGAAATGCTCAGTTTACTCTCAGTGCCCACCTCTGAAGAATATGAGAGCACTGCAGCCACATGAAAAACCAGTAACTGACCTGAAACACGCTTCTCCTGGGATGAGCTAGAGTGACTATACTTACTGGAGTCCTCCTCCCACTGGAGTAAGTGTAGCTTCCACGCAGAATAATACAAAAATCCCAGTACCAGAAAGAGGCAGAGGGCTAGCAGCAGATTGCGCACAAATACCAAGAGTCCCATCTTCACATGATTTATGATTTCTTAAATGACCTAGAAAAGAAAAAGTTTCGTTCTTAAAAGACAAAGCACTCATCTTATTGATATATTCTCTCTTAAAATAAAGTATCTATGGAGAGAATTTCCAAATGAAGAACAACTTAAGAGTTACCACTTTCATATCATGGCATTTTCCAACCCACTCATCCCCATCTCAAGAAACAGCTTTGGCCGGGCGCGGTGGCTCAAGCCTGTAATCCCAGCACTTTGGGAGGCCGAGACGGGCGGATCACGAGGTCAGGAGATCGAGACCATCCTGGCTAACACGGTGAAACCCCGTCTCTACTAAAGAAATACAAAAACTTAGCCGGGCGATGTGGCGGGCGCCTGTAGTCCCAGCTACTTGGGAGGCTGAGGCGAGAGAATGGCGTAAACCCGGGAGGAGGAACTTGCAGTGAGCTGAGATCCGGCCACTGCACTCCAGCCTGGGAGACAGAGCAAGACTCCGTCTCAAAAAAAAAAAAAAAAAAAAAAAAACAAAGAAACAGCTTCATCATCAGCCAGCGCCTAAGCTAGAAAGCAGCAGTCATCCTTGCTTCCCCACCCCAACCGCTGACATCCGGTCCCTGACTAGTTCTGGCAACTCTTGCCCCCCAGACATATTTCAAATCATATCCCCTTCCCATAATCACTACCGTAGACTGTGCTATCACAGCATTCCCACAGACACGTTTCCCTGTCTCCAAATTTACATTCTCCAAATCCATTTCCACATGGCATAAGAAGTCTTTGAATAACACAAAACCTGACAATATCCCTGCTTAAACCCCTTTGCATTTGTTTTCTACTGCTGCTGTGGCAAAGCATCATAAACTTAGCAGGTTAGAACAACACAAAATCATCTCAGAGTTCTGAAGGCCAAAATCTGGGTATGGTGAGGCCCAGCTGGGTCCTTGCTTTGAGTCTCACAAGGCCAAAACCAAGGTGTTGGTAGGGCTGTGTTCCTTTCTGGAGGCCCTGGAGAAGAATCCACTTCCTTGCTCACTCAGGCTGTTGGCTGAATTCAGTTCGTGCAGCTGTAGGGCCAAGCCCCCGTTTCCTGACTGGTTATCCGCCAGGGGTCAGCCTTCACGCCTACAGTCCTTTTCATGCTTTCCATGTGGTCCCCTTCAGGTTCTCTCACTCTTTGAATCTCTCCAAATTCCCCCTCCACCATATCTTGCTTCTCTTCCAGCTGGAGAAACTTTTTTGCTTTTTGGGGCCCATGTGATTATAGTGGGCCCACCTTAATAATCCAGGATAATCTCACTATTTGAAGGCCCATAACCTTAATTATATCTGTGAAGTCCCTTGTGCCACGTCAAGTAACAAATTCTTAGGTTCCAGGGATTAGGGTGTGTATATCTTTAAAGGGTCATTCTGCCTAACACAGCTTTCATTCAATTCTCAACTCCTCTGAATAAAGTAATTGCTCCTTAAAGCCTAGCGGCTTCTGACCGAGCCTCAACTTACTCTCCAATCCATCTCTTGCTTCTCTCAACCTCATTTGTGCCCTATGCGCTAGTCATTGTACTTTCTATTCATTGAATGTTGCCTTGTTGTTTCTATCCTCAAGGTCTGTCTGGAATTCACCCACCCTGCTACTGTACCTGTTATACACCCTTTGATGTAAAAGGATATATAGCAGGTACACCTTAAATGTAAAATGTAACATTGGCCAAGGAGACTGCCCTGGGTTAGGCCCCCAACCAAGCCCAATCAGATATCCCAGCGACAAAATGACATAAGAGAAAAAAATGACGTATAAATATTAATAATGGTGTCACGAAACATTATAATTTATAGATAATTGTCCACCTAGGAAAGCCAAGAGAATATACTAAAAAATCATTAGAGTAGGAAGTTCAATAAAGTAGGTGATTATAAGATTAATTTACAAAAATCAACACATTCTTAAAAACCATACCAGCAATAACCAATTAGAAAATGTAAGGTGGGCTGGGTGCAGTGGCTCACGCCTATAATCCCAGAACTTTGGTAGGCTGAGGCAGGAGAACTGTTTGAGCCCTGGAGTTTGAGGCCAGCCTAGGCAACATGATGAGACCCTATCTCTACAAAAAGAAAAATTAAAAAATTAGCCAGGCCTAGTAGTGTGCACCTGTGGTCCTAGCTACTCAGGAGGTTGAGGCAGAAGGATCCCTTAAGTTCAGGAGGCTGAGGCTGCAGTGAGTTGTGAGCATGCCACTGCACCCCAGCCTGGGTGACAGAGCAAGACCCTGTCTCAAAAAAAAAAAAAAAGATAAGAAAAGAAAACGTAAAGTGAAAAAATTCCATTCATGATGGCAACAAAATCTGTAAGATAACTAAAAATAAACTTAGTAAGAAATAGGCAAGACTTTCACCAAAGAACATAAAATATCTGAGTAAATAAAGAGACAAAAGAGGTTCTTTTTTTCCCCGCCCTGCAACGGAGTCTCCCTCTGTCGCCCAGGCTGGAGTGCAAGGGCGCCATCTCGGCTCACTGCAAACTCCGCTTCCCCAGGTTCAAGCGATTCTCCGCCTCAGCCTCCTCAGTAGCTGAGATTACAGACACATGCCACCACACCCAGCTGATTTTTTTGTATTTTTAGTAGAGATGGGGTTTCACCATGTTGGCCAGGATGGTGTCAAACTCCTGACCTTGTGATCCACCCACCTCGGCCTCCCAAAGTGCCGGGATTACAGGTGTGAGCTACCACGCCCAGCAAAAGAGTTTCTTAGGTGAGAAGATTCAATTGGAAATATATCAGTTTTCCTGAAATGTGAGTTTTCTATAAACTCAGTTTCATTCCAGTCAAAATCCATGAATTTTCTGAACTTGGATCTAAAGATCATCTGAAGAGTTCATGCCCAAGAAAGGCCAAGAAATTTCTTAAAATGAAAAATAATGGGATGAGAATCTGCCTCGCCAGATATCGAACCAACTCAAAGCTATAATTACTAAGGTAGATAGGTACTGGCAGAGGAAAACACAAGTTAGGTCAATGGAAGAGAACAGAGTCTAGAAATAATATTATCTCAAACAGAAAGAGAGATACATAAACACACATATACGAATGAGTTTATTTTATACATATAAATGTACTCAATTTACTCTATGCTAAGCATGTACATATAAAAATGGAAGAAAGGGGCCGGGCGTAGTGGCTCACGCCTGTAATCCCAGCACTTTGGGAGGCCGAGGCGGGCGGATCACGAGGTCAGGCGATCGAGACCATCCTGACCATCCTGGCTAACATGGTGAAACCCCGTCTCTGTGGCCGGGTGGCTCAAGCCTGTAATCCCAGCACTTTGGGAGGCCGAGATGGGCGGATCATGAGGTCAGGAGATCGAGACCATCCTGGCCAACATGGTGAAACCCCATCTCTACTAAAAATACAAAAAACTAGCCGGGCGAGGTGGCGGGCGCCTGTAGTCCCAGCTACTCCGGAGGCTGAGGCAGGAGAACGGCGTAAACCCGGGAGGCGGAGCTTGCGGTGAGCTGAGATCCGGCCACTGAACTCCAGCCCAGGCGACAGAGCAAGACTCCGTCTCAAAAAAAAAAAAAAAAGAAACCCCGTCTCTACCAAAAACACAAAAAATTAGCTGGGCGTGGTGGCGGGCGCCTGTAATCCCAGCTACTCAGAAGGCTGAGGCAGGAGAATGGCTTGAACCCAGGAGTAAGAGCTTGCAGTGAGCGGAGATCGAACCACTGCACTCCAGCCTGGGTAACAGAGCAAGACTCCGTCTCCAAAAAAAAAAAAAAAAAAAAAAAAAAGGAAGACAGGCCTGACAGGCTATACAGGTGTTAGCATGCTTACCTGTAGGGAACAGGATGGGATGATGAGAAGCAGGTGAGACTCGGAGGACTTTTACTTTTCCCTTTGTACACTTCTGAATTAACTTTATTTGTCATAAGGCCTAGCATGGCAGCTGAAACCTATAATCCCAACACTCTGAGAGGCCAAAGCAGGAGGACTGCGTGAGCCCAGGAGTTCGAGACCAGCCTAGGCAAGATGATGAGATGAGACCCGCTCCCCCCCGCCCCCGCCGCTCCATCTCTACAAAAAATTTTAAGATTAGCTGGACATGGTGGCATGGACCTGTAGTCCCAGCTGCTTGGGAGGCTGAGGCGGGAAGATTGCTTGAGCCCAGTAGTTCGAGGCTGCACTGAGCTACAATCATGCTACTGCACGTCAGCCTGAGCAACAAAGAGAGATACTGTCTCTTAAAAAAAAAAAAGTATTTTTTATAAAGTCACAAGTACTGCCTCCATTAATTTTTTACTATAAAAAAACACACTGTAGAAATGTAAATTGGTAGACTCCTTTGGGAACAATTTAGAAGTATCTATTGAAATTTATAATATTCATATACCTTAACCTAGTCTTTCTATTCCTATGACTTTTTTCTCAAACAATACTCCAACAAATACTAAAAAGGACACGTACATGAATGTTCATTAGCAACTCTGAGTATAACAGCAAGATACTAGAAACAGTTTAAATGCCCAGTAATGGGGACCCAATAATTAAATTATGGTAAGTCTCCCTGGTCACATTAACTGAGGTCTTAGCAGGAAAGAGATGGCATATGCAAAGGAGTAAACTGAAGGAAATTTAATGGCAGGATTTTTTATAGCTATGCGAGCAGCATTTAAAGGAATCAATAAGGGATGGTGAAGCATCCAGGGACTAGCAACAGCAGGAAGCTATTTCTACCCTTCAACCCAAAAGGGCAAAAGAAGAGAAGGGTGTCACTGGAGCCCAGCAAGAGCTGGCTGGAGAAGAGAAGCTAGCCTAAAGAGCAGTAATCACAGACAACAAGCACAGCTGCTACTAGAACCATGGCAAGGGACAATGGGGATAAAACATAGTCTGACTCCTCCCAACATTGGCCCTCAGGTCTCCTGGCGTGCCTTTTATCAGCTGATCCCAGCTGGAAGCCAGAAGGCAAGGAAGCCCAGATGATGCAGGTTAACAGAGACCAGCTGCCAGTACACAGAAGAAACGAAGGTGAATAAAGGATCTGCGAGGGCAGGAGAATAACAGTGTAGAGTATAATGTACCAGCTGGAAAGAATGAGCCATATCTGCATGTACTAACAGGGAAGTGTGTCTAAACATACTGCTAAGTGAAAAAAATCTGGCTGTCGAATAGGATGTATACATATGGCCCCATACTGGCAACAACAAACGAAGATGACAATAATATTTAAAAATTAAGATTAAGGGCCAGGCACCATGACTCATACCTGTAATCCCAGCACTTTGGGAGGCTGAGGCTGGTGGATCACTTGAGCCCAGGTAATTCAAAACCAACCTGGGCAACATAGTAAGACCCTGTCTCTACAAAAAAAAAAAAAAAAAAAAAAAAAATTTTTTTAATTAGTCAGGGCTGGGCGTGGTGGCTCATGCCTGTAATCCCAGCACTTTGGGAGTTCGAGGCAGGTGGATCACGAGGTCAGGAGATCAAGACCATCCTGGCTAACATGGTGAAACCCCGTCTCTACTAAAAATACAAAAAATTAGCTGGGCATGGTGGCACGCGCCTGTAGTCCCAGCTACTTGGGATGCTGAGGCAGGAGAATCGCTCAAACCCAGGAGGTAGAGGTTGCAGTGAGCCGAAATTGTGCCATTGCACTCCAAGCCTGGGCGACAGAGTGAGACTTCGTCTCAATAATAAAAATTAATTAATTAATTAATTAGGCATGGTAGTATGTGCCTGTAGCCCCAACTAATTGGGAGGCTAAGGTAGGAGGATTTCTTGAGCCCAGGAGGTTGAGGCTGAAGTAAGCCAAGGTTGCACCACTGTACTCCAGCCTGGGTGACAGAGTGAGATACCATCTCAAAGAAAAAAAAAATTAAGACTAAGTATCAAGTACATACATAAAAGAATATGCACCAAACTACTCACAATAATTATCTCTGAAAAGTGGGTTCAGATGGAATACTTTGACAAGGTATTTATTTATCCATATATTTATTTTTAATGCTTATACTTGTAAAAGTAAATACATAAAGTTTTAAGTGAGATAGAAATCAGAGACTTGACGGCTAGGCATGGTGGTTCATGCCTGTAATCCTAGCACTTTGAGAGGCCAGGAATTTGAGACCAGCCTGTGTAACATAGTAAGATCCTGTCTCCAGAAAAAATTTTAAAAAATCAGCCAGGCATGGTGGCGTGAGCCTGTAGTCCTAGCTCTCTGGGAGGCTGAGGTAGGAAGATCGCGTGAGCCCATAAAGTTTGAGGTTACAGTGAGCCAGTATCACACCACTGCACCCCAGCCTGGGCAACAGAGTAAGACTCTGTCTGAAAAAAAAAGAAAAAGAAATCAGAAACTTGTATTTCTAACTACACAAAGAACTATATATCTTGTCCAAACTTCCCACTGAAAACAACTAAAAATTTAAGTTGTAAGTAGTCTATGCACAAAAGGCAAGTGGTTCTTGGAAAGAATTTTATTTTCTTTTAGAAGGGGGCAGAAGTGGCTGGCACCACCCCTCTCCTTCTTTCTGTGCCGAATGCAAGAGATGTGATGCTGAATTGCCACAGCCACACAGTGACCACAGCCCAAAGCTCTGGCAGACACACAACAGTCAGTGAGTCAACAGATGTACCCATTCTTTCAACAAATATGACAGTGAGAAGGCTGAAGTAATCATCTGTTTTATTTCAGTCTTTTCCATTAGGGAAAACAATCTTCAAATGACAAGAGTAGAACAAATCCCAAGGAAGAAACTGATTTCCAAAAGTAGACAACATACACGAGAGCAAAAAAGAGCTTAAAAGAAGCCAAAGCCTCCAAGACAAGGAGAACAATATCCCAAGATCCTGGGAGAGATGTAATTTCAAACTCACCGGTAGGACAAAAGTCTGACACATTCTAGAAGTGAGGCTGTGGGGTAAAAACAGGCTCTTTTATACATTACTGGTGGTGGAAGGGATTTGAAAATATCTAACAAAATTACACATGCTTTTAACCCTTTAACCCAATAGTCTCACTTCTAAGAAACTATCCCAAAGATACACTGACAAAAATACAAAAAGTCTTATGTGAATAGCCACTTACTGTAGCACTATTTGTAACATAACAGAGTAAGACTCAATGTACTCCAAATGTCCTTCAACAGGGGTTGAATCAACTACAGTACATACATAAAATAGGTACCATGCATCCATAAAAGAAATGAGGGGCCGGGCGCAGTGGCTCAAGCCTGTAATCCCAGCACTTTGGGAGGCCGAGACGGGCGGATCACGAGGTCAGGAGATCGAGACCATCCTGGCTAACACGGTGAAACCCCGTCTCTACTAAAAATACAAAAACTAGCTGGGCGAGGTGGCGGGCGCCTGTAGTCCCAGCTACTCGGGAGGCTGAGGCAGGAGAATGGCGTAAACCCGGGAGGCGGAGCTTGCAGTGAGCTGAGATCTGGCCACTGCACTCCAGACCGGGCGACAGAGCGAGACTCCGCCTCAAAAAAAAAAAAAAAAAAAAAAAGAAATGAGGTCCCTCTATCCCTTCCTTTCTAAATAATTTAATCTAAAAACCTTAGATTTAGGGAGTCACACGTGCCTGGGGTGAAAGGGGAGAGAGGGGCATTAGTCCATGAGAGGGGTCTAGGGTGTGGCCACAGGTGATTTGGGATTGACCAGATAAGTAAATGTATTGAAGCTAATGGGAACAAGATTTTCCAATGATGGAGAAGAAAGTTACAAATATAGAAAGGGAAAACTGGAATTAATCTTTTGACTTGTATTGAAATTGGAGGTATTCAGTGGAAAAAATGGTTTTTAATATATAACCAGGCATGGTGGCTCCCATCTGTAATCCCAGTACTTTGGGAGGCCAAGGCATAAGGATCACTTGAGCCCGAGAGTTTGAGACCAGCCTGGGCAATACAGTCTCTACAAAAAATTGTCTACAGCTGGGCATGGTGGTGGTGAACACTTGTAATCCCAGCTACTTGGGAGGCTGAGGCAGGAGAATGGCTTGAACTCCCTGGGGAGGCAGAGGTTGCAGTGAGCCAAGATCACGGCACTGCACTCCAGCCTGGATGACAGAGTGCGACTCTGCCTCAGAAAAAAAAAAAAGAAAAAAAATTGTCTTTACAAAAAATTTAAAAATTAGCTGGGTATGATGACGTGCCTGTAGTCCCAGTTACTCAGGAGTCTGAGGTGGGAAGAGCGCTTGAGCCTAGGAAGTGAAGGCTGCAGTGAGCTGAGATCATGCAACTGCACTCCAGCCTGGGCAATAAAGAGAGACCCTATCTCAAAAATAATAATAATACATAAATATATATATGTGTGTGTATGTATATATATGTACATATGTGTGTATACATATATGTATATATGTGTGTGTTTATATACAAAGATATAAAAATAAATATAGTGTGGATAGTGCGTGTACATTTGTGTGTATACACACATATAATTTTTTTTTGAAACAGAGTTTCTGTCGTTCAGACCAGAGTGCAGTGGCGTGATCATACCTCACTGCAGCCTCGACCTCCTGGGCTCAAGTGATCCTCCCATCTCAGCTTCCCAAGTAGGTAGGACCATAGGCACATGTCACCACACCCAGCTACTAAAACTTTTTTAACTTTTTGTAGAGACAGGGTCTTGCTATGTGGCCCAGGCTGGTCTCAAACTCCTAGACTCAAATGATTCTCCTGCCTTGGCCTCCCAAAGTGCTAGGATTACAGGCGTGAGCCACTGTGCCCACCACCCCTACATATATTCTTTAGCTCTGCTCACAGAAAGAGCCTGGCAGCGGTCATATCCCAACAGCATGAAGCATATCTAGTACCTAGATTTTAGTGGTGTTTTGTTTTTGTTTTTGTTTGCCAAGACGGAGTTTCGCTCTTGTTGCCCAGGCTGGAGTGCAATAGCGTGATTTCAGCTCACCACAACCTCCGTAGATCTTGGTTTTGAAACACTATTCTCCACTAACAAGAAGCAGGGTGCAGCCATAAAAAAGAATGAATTCAGGTCTTTGCAGCAACATGGATGCTGCTGGAGGCCATCATCCTAAGCAAATTAACACAGGAACAGAAAACCAAATACCACATGTTCTTACTTATAGGTGGCAGCTAAACGCTGGGTACTTACGGACACATAGATGGCAATAACAGACACTGAAGACTACTAGACGGAGATGAGGGGTAAAGGTGCAAGGGTTGAAAAATGAACTGTTGGGTACTATGCTCAGTACATGAGTGACAGGATCAATCATACTCCAAACTTCAGCATCACACAATACCCATGTAACAAACCTGAACATGTACTCACTGAATTGAAAATAAAAGTTGAAATTATTTTTTAAGAAAGGTTTAGAACACAGATAGAAAAATGCACTTAATATTCAAGAGAAGTCATAGGTCTTTGGTGAGAAAAAAAAAATTTTGAGACACCTAAAACCCAGAACAATGTGAAGTTTGGGGAAGGGATGAGGCTAAAGACAGCATAAACGATTTTTCAAAGTTATGTCCGAAGCAAGAAGAAAAGATGAGGAGTAAGTTTAGTTTCATCTCTGATACAGCATTTCTTGTTAAAACTGATGACTCTCTCTGCAGGCACCTGCCTTCTGAATGCTGGTCCCACTCAGCCATCCACTTCCACTTTTACCAAGTTAATTTCTACTGATTCTTCAGATCAGTTAATTATTGGTATGCTGCCCCTCCCCAGTCAAGGATCTTTTATTACCCTATCATAGAATCACATTTCTTTCCTTAGTGCACTTCTCTCACTTGAGAAATGCCCCCATTAATGTTATTACTTGATTAATATCGACCTCCCTTTTCTCCTTCCAGGGCTGAAATTGTGTCTGGTTTTGCTCATCATCTTATAGCATATAGCAGGAGTTCAATAAACAATTGTTAAAAAAAAAAAAAAAAAAAAAAGAAAGCAAGTCTTCTTGGAAGAATGGCTGACTCCAAGGCTAGGGCAGAGAAGGCGTGAGGTAAGTCTGGGCCACCTGTGCCTGAAAGTGGGAAAACAGAGTGAGGATAGGTCAAAAGAAAAAAAGGAACCAGCCTAGGACCTCCTACTGGTAAGATTTGGAGCAATTCAGCATCAAGATAAAGACTGATAATAACAGATTATAATCCATTAAATAAGAATCTAATAAACGAAGAGGGGAGAAAGCTCTCGAGTGAAATGACAGCTGATGAAAAGTAGAAGGAATAATGTAATTAGAAAATCACCATTTAGGAACCATTATAGTAATAATTCACCTAAGAAACATAAATGGATGCTAAAAGTAATGCCTACAAGTTTTACAAGAAATGGGATACAGGGCCGGACACAGTGGCTCAGGCTTGTAATCCCAGCACTTTGGGAGGCCGAGGTGGGTGAATCACTTGAGGTCAGGAGTTCGAGACCAGCCTGGCCAACATGGGGAAACCCCCATCTCTACTAAAAATACAGAAATTAGCCAGGCATGGTGGCATGTCTACTAATCTCAGCTACTTAGGTGTCTGAGGCAGGAGAACTGCTTGAACTCAGGAGGCGGAGGATGCAATGAGCCAAGATCGTGCCACTGCACTCCAGCCTAGATAAGAGAACAAGACTCTGTCTCAAGAAAAGAAAAAGAAATGGGATATAGGCCAGGCACAGTAGCCCATGCCTGTAATACTAGCACTTTGCGAGGCCAAGGTAGGAGGATCACATGAGGCCAAGAGTTCAAGACCAGTCTGGGCAACACAGGACAATTCCATCTCTACAAAAAATGTTAAGATTAGCTGGGCGTAGTGGCATGTGCCTGTAGTCCCAGCTATTTGGGAGGCTGAGGAAGGAGGATTGCTTGAGCCCAAGAGTTAGAGGCTGCAATGAGCTAAGATCATGCCACTGCACTCCAGCCTGAGTGACACAGCAAGACCCTGTCTCTTATAAATAAATAAATAAGAAATAAGAGATAAAATAGTTTTAAACTATTTCCTCACTACTTACTATTAAGAGAGGGGAACAGAGTAACTTTGCAGTTGAGAAATCTGATAGATATCACAACAAGCTAGCTGAAGGGGATATATGGGAGTTCTTTGTAATATTTCTACAACTCTTTTGTAAATGAGAAATTATTTCAAAATGAAAAGTTAAAAGGGGAAAATAATTTTAAACTAAATGTTCAAATAAACATCTAAATGAGAGTTTATGCAGCCACTTAAAATGGCTGTATAAACTAAAAAAAAATTTAATGATATAGAGAAACGCTTTTGGTATAGTACTGAATGAGAAAAATAAAATATGAAGCCGGGTGCAATGGCTCACGCCTGTAATCCCAGCACTTTGGGAAGCCAAGGCAGGCACATCACTTGACCCTAGGAGTTCCAGACTAGCCTGGGCAACATGGCAAAACCCTGTCTCTACAAAAAATACAAAAATTAGCTAGGCCTGGTGGTGCATGCCTGTAGTCCCAGCAACTCAGGAGGCTGAGGTGGGAGGATCACCTAAGACTGGGAAGTAGAGGTTGCAGTGAACTGAGACCATGCCACTACACTCCAGCCTGGGTGACAGAGTGAGACCCTGTCTCAAAAAAATGAATTAATTAATTTAATTAAGTAAGAGTATCAGGCACTCAACCATGAGAGATAGAAAAAGATAAATAAAAAATAAAAATGCTAGAAGTAGATTAAGACAGAGAATTCTGGCTGTGGGAGTGCACTTGGCTTCCCTGTATGGTCAGAAAAAGGCATGCAGGCCAGGCTCAGTGGCTCATGCCTGTAATCCCAGCACTTTGAGAGGCTGAGGTGGGTGGGTCACCTGAGGTCAGGAGTTCAAGACCAGTCTGACCAACATGGTAAATCCCTGTCTCCACTAAAAATACAAAATTAGCTGGACATGGTGGCGCATGCCTATAATCCTAGCTACTTGGGAGGCTGAGGCAGGAGAATAGCTTGAACCTGACAGGTGGAGGTTGTAGTGAACCAAGATTGTGCCACTGCACTGCAGCCTGAGCAACAAGAGTGAAACCCCATCTCAAAAAAAAAAAAAAAAAAAGCATGCAGGTAAAGAGTTGCAGATGCTCCCTCTAGAAGGCAGATGGAGCACAGCGATCTGGACTCATCCTCTCACATACATGCATCTTATCCCAGACAGGGAAGTGGCTCTCTTCCATCCAAAGCTAATAGGACACACACTATGTGCTAGGGATTACACAAGGCAGTGAGGACACTGAAACACAGAAACGCAGGCCCCACCTTAGAGGACTTCTGACTTCTATCTTCTCATTCATTCTTCAACTCTCTGTGATCTGATCTGGCTTCTTTTTTTTTTTTTTTTTTTTTTTTTTTTTTTTTGAGACGGAGTCTCGCTCTTTCGCCCGGGCTGGAGTGCAGTGGCCGGATCTCAGCTCACTGCAAGCTCCGCCTCCCGGGTTTACGCCATTCTCCTGCCTCAGCCTCCCGAGTAGCTGGGACTACAGGCGCCCGCCACCTCGCCCGGCTAGTTTTTTGTATTTTTAGTAGAGACGGGGTTTCACCGTGTTAGCCAGGATGGTCTCGATCTCCTGACCTCGTGATCCGCCCGTCTCGGCCTCCCAAAGTGCTGGGATTACAGGCTTGAGCCACCGCGCCCGGCCTGATCTGGCTTCTAATCCCACCTGTCACTGTGGGTCAGTTTACCACTGACCTCTTAAGTGCCAAATCCACTGGACACTTTACAGTCCTCCAGCAATTTGACCTTTATACAGCCCCTGAAACTGTGAGAGGTGGTAAGAGTCTTTCTCTGCCTTCTTTGCCACTCATCTTTTAGGACTGTGTTCAAGTGTTAGCTCCTTCAGGAAGCTTTCCTTAATCACAGCCCTACACTATGACTGTGCTCCATAACATCCCATGCTCACCTCTATCATAGCATTTAGAAAACATCTTGCCTCTTTTTCTGTCTCTGCAGATAATGAGCATACAATCTGAAACAAGAACCTATAACTTAGGTCTGTTAAATCACTAGCATTTATCAGCATAGTGCCTCAAATATAGTAACACTCAGGAAGAGTTTGTTTAAAAATAAAATAGCCTGTAATCCCAGCACTTTGGGAGGCTGAGGAAGGCAGATGGCATGAGCTCAGGAGTTTGAGACCAGCCTGGGCAACATGGCGAAACCCCATCTCTACAAAAAAAAAAAAAAAGAAAAAGAAAATAACCAGGTGTAGTGGTGAGGGCCTATACTCCCAGCTACTCATGGGGCTGAAGCAGAAGGATCACTTGAGCCTGGGAGGCAGACACTGCAGTGAGCTGAGATTGCGCCACTGCAATCCAGACTGGGAAACAGAGTGAGACCCTATCTCAAAAAATAAATAAATAAAATATATTTCCAATTATATTCCCCAGCTCTAGACACAATATAATTTGTACACATTCCAAAAAGTAATACATTTTAAAGGTATAATTTGAATGCATATATATATATATATGCATACATATATATACATACACACACAACAATTTTAAATATAGAGAGCAGCTCAGGGTGCTATCTTAGGCTTTCTTACATTCTCATTCTGCAGATATCCCCAAAACAATGCCACCCTCTTCTGTGACTTCATTTACCAGCATTATGCTGACTCTTAGTCCATTTGCTTTGCTATAAAGAAATACTTGAGGCTGGGCACAATGGCTCATGCCTGTAATTCCAGCACTTTGGGAGGCTGAGGCAGACAGATCACCTGAGGTCAGGAGTTCAAGACCAGCCTGGCCAACATGGCGAAACCCCATCTACTAAAAATACAAAAATTAGCCAGGCATGGTGATGTGTGCCTGTAAACCCAAATACTCGGGAAGCTGAGGCAGGAGAATCACTTGAACCCAGGAGGCAGAGGTTGCAGTGAGCTGAGATCATGCCACTGCACTCCAGCCTGGGCAACAGAGTGAGACTCTGTCTAAAAAAAAAGAAAAAAGAAATACCCAAGACTGGTATAAAAAAAGAAATACCTGAGATTGGGTAATTTCTAAAGAAAAGAGTTTATTTGGCTCACAGTTCTGTAGGCCGTATAAGAAGCATCTACTTCTGATGAGAGCTGCAGGGTGCTTCCATGCATGGCAGAAGGGGAAGGGGAGCAGACATCATATGCCAAGAGAGGAGAGGTCAGGCACGGTGGCTCACGCCTGTAATCCCAGCACTTCGGGAGGCCGAGGCGGGTGAATCACCTGAGGTCAGGAGTTTGAGACCAGACCGGCCAACATGGTGAAACCCCGTCTCTACTAAAAATACAAAACTTAGCTGGGTGTGGTGGTGCGTGCCTATAATTCCAGCTACTCAGGAGGCTGAGGCAGGAGAATCGCTTGAATCTGGGAGGCAGAGGTTACAGTGAGCCCGATCACGCCACTGCTCTCCAGCCTGGGAGATAGAACGAGACTCTATCTCAAAAAAAAGGAGGGAAGAGAGAGAGGGAAGGGTTGCCACTCTCTTTTAAATAACCAGCTCTGAAGGAGAAGTCACTCATTATGCAGGGACTGCACCAAGCAGTTCATGAGGGATCTGCCCCCATGACCCAAAGACTTCCCACTAGGCTCCACCTCCAACACTGGGGATCCAATTTCAACATTAAATTTGGAGAGAACAAATACCCAAACTATGTCACTATCCCAAATTTTACATATTCAGTCTAGATGCCCTTCTGAGTTCCAAGTCCAAGTATGTTAACTTCTTGCTATACCTCATCATCTAGATATTTCACCCTGAGGAACTTCCTCTTCCTCTGACATTTACTGTCTCAATCAAAGTCAACCCTTTCACAGATGCTTCTACAAGAAACCTGGAAATTAGCCTTGACACTAGACTCCTCCTCACTCTCATCCTGCACATATAATCAATCAAGTCCTACAAATTTTATCTCCTAAATACTTCCTGAAGCTACACATCCCTCCCTCTTCACTGCCACCATCCTAATTCGAGTCACCATAACCTTCTGCATGGACTACTACACTAGCCTAGTAATCCTCCTACTTGCCCCTGCCCAATTAGTTCTCCACACAGCAGCCAATGTGATAGGATTATTTTACTCCCAGGCTTAAACTTCATAAATTTCCCATTATCTTTAGGGTAAAGTCCCAGACTCCTTAAACAAAGCCTAGATATCTGGCCCCTTCCCACCTCTCCTCCACATACCTTGCCACCTCATCTCTTTATGAGCCTGTAACATGGAGCTTCTCTCGGTGTTTTCAACTTATCATGCCCTTCCAATGTCAGGCTGAAGCCCTTCCGACCCACCGCTTTATTCACCTCCCAATGTCAGGCTGAAGCCCTCCTGATCCCACCACTTCATCTAGCCAACCCTTACTTACCTTTTAAGTCTCAGCTAAAACCTTAATTCTGTAGGGAAGCATTATCTGTCTCCAGGCTTCAGGTTAGGTCTCCCTGTCATATATTCCTACCACACCTATATATCCCTATCCCATTACATTGTGTACTTATAATTTTATAAGTATTTACAATAATTTAGTATTTATATTCTGGCTGATCCAGGCAGGGAACATGTCTATTTTGTTCACCATTTTATCCCTGGTAGGTGCTCAAAAACTGTTTATTGACTAACTGATTATTCAATCAGTTACAGTATGCTTGAAAAGAAATACATAAGGGAGCCGGGCACATGGCTCATGCCTGTAAGCCCAACACTTTGGGAGGCCGAGGCAGGCAGATCACCTTAGGTCAGGAGTTCAAGACCAGCCTGACCAACATAGTGAAACCCTGTTTCTACTAAAAATACAAAATTGGGCCGGGCGCGGTGGCTCAAGCCTGTAATCCCAGCACTTTGGGAGGCCGAGACGGGCGGATCACGAGGTCAGGAGATCGAGACCATCCTGGCTAACACGGTGAAACCCCGTCTCTACTAAAAAAAATACAAAAAAAAATTAGCCGGGAGAGATGGCGGGCGCCTGTAGTCCCAGCTACTCGGGAGGCTGAGGCGAGAGAATGGCGTAAACCCGGGAGGCGGAGCTTGCAGTGAGCTGAGATCCGGCCACTGCACTCCAGCCTGGGCGACAGAGCGAGACTCCGTCTCAAAAAAAAAAAAAAAAAAAATTGGTCAGGCATGATGGCACATGCCTGTAATCTCAGCTACTCGGGAGGCTGAGGCAGGAAAATCGCTTGAACCCAAGAGGCGAAGGTGGCAGTGAGCCGAGGTCACACCATTGCACTCCAGCCTGGACAAGAGCGAAACTCCATCTCAAAAGAAAACAAAAAAGAGCCAGGCACAGTGGCTCATGCCTGCAATCTCAGCACTTTGGGAGGCTGAGGCAGGTGGATCACCTGAGGTTGGGAGTTCGAGACCAGCCTGACCAACACAGAGAAACCCTGTCTCTACTAAAAACACAAAATTAGCTGGGTGTGGTGGTGCATGCCTGTAATCCCAGCTACTAGGGAGGCTGAGGCAGGAGAACTGCTTGAACGCAGGAGACGGAGGTTGTAGTGGGCCGAGATTCAGCCATCGCACTCCAGTCTGGGCAACAAGAGCACGAAACTCCGGCTCAAAAAAAAAAAAAAAAAAAAAGAAAGAAATACATAAGGTATAGAAAACTAGATTATCTTAATTAGCCATAAAAGGAACACTGTAGGCTGGGCACAGTGGCTCACGCCAGTAATCCCAGCACTTTGGGAGGCTGAGGTGGGCAGATCACGAGGTCAGGACATAGAGACCATCCTGGCTAACATGATGAAACCCCATCTCTACTAAAAAATACAAAAAATTAGCCGGGCGTGGTGGCGGGCACCTGTAGTCCCAGCTACTCGGGAGGCTGAGGCAGGAGAATAGTGTGAACCTGGGAGGCGGAACTTGCAGTGAGCCGAGATCACGTAATTGCACTCCAGCCTGGACGACAGAACGAGACTCCGTCTCAAAAAAAAAAAAAAAAACACACAAAAAAAGAAAATTGTATAAAAATCTGAACTCACCAAAACAAACTGCACCAAACTTGCTGTTCCTAAAACATCCCACAGTATGATTATTTTCTGAACAATACACACAACAATTTTTAGGTTAGTCTAAAATGTCAGAATTCTGATGATCTTCAAATATCAGCCATAATGGATATGAACTCAATTATGACAAAATCCTAAAGAGCAAAAAACCACGGAGTATTTCCAGCACATGTCTCCTGTAAATATTTTTTTGCCAAGATAATTAGAAATTATTACATAGTATTTATTACCCAGCTTTCCAAACCATTTACTGAAAAAGCTTATGAATTTTTTGGAAATGTTTTTGCTGAATGCACCCCTGCTATTTAGACAATATGCATGACCAAGGAGATTTAAGTAGTTAATTAACAAGCAATCTATGAAATCATTATATTCAGAAGCATTGAGCACTTCCTAATTACAAGTCACTGTTAGGGACAAAATAATTAATATTGATAATATTCATACAGCATTTACTGTGGATCAGCCACAGTTCTAAGTTTTCTAGGAATTAACTAACCGAAGGTTCTTTTTTTTTTTTTTGAGACGGAGTCTTGCTCTGCCACCAAGGCTGGAGTGCAGTGGCCGGCTCTCAGCTCACTGCAAGCTCCGCCTCCCGGGTTCACGCCATTCTCCTGTCTCAGCCTCCCGAGTAGTTGGGACTACAGGCGCCCGCCTCGTCGCCCGGCTAGTTTTTTGTATTTTTTAGTAGAGACGGGGTTTCACCGTGTTAGCCAGGATGGTCTCGATCTCCTGACCTTGTGATCCGCCCGTCTCGGCCTCCCAAAGTGCTGGGATTACAGGCTTGAGCCACCGCGCCCGGCCCGAAGGTTCTTAATAATTCTGGAACTTATTCCCATTTTACAAAGAAGAAACTGAGGCACAAAGAGCTAAAGATTTTGTCCAAAATCACAGTGCTGATAAGTGGCAGAGCCAAGAGTCAAATCCAGATGATCTGGCTTCAGTCTTATGTCATACTGCTTCTCTAAATAACAAGAAAAGTTATAGTAGAATAATAATAAAAAGGAATCAGTACAGAATCTACACAAAAATACTGAAACAAAAGAGGAAGAAAGGAATTAGTACAGGAAGGGGAAAGGGTGAAGCATGGCAGATGAAGACCATACAACAGAAAAAATTCCCTCACAGAACTGACAAAGACCATTAACAAAGATCCTTGCAGTCCCACCCACCCCCGAATGGCCCTGTAAAATGAGAGCTAGGGGCACAGACTAAAGGCAAATCTCAGAGGAAAACAGCAAAATGTTTAAAATAAAATAAAATTATAATAGCACTCAGAAAAAAAGTGAACAAAGAAAAATAACGCCATCACAAAAACGAAAGTCTTCAATGGGAGAGAAGAAAGTGGACATTGCTGAAAATACAGTAAGAGTCATGAAAGCCAAGAATGGTTAAAAAAAAAAAAATGAGCAAGACAATGAAAAAAGAATAAAAAGTTAAAAAGATTTCCAAAACAGCCCAGTGGCTCATTCCTATAATCTCAACACTTTAGGAGGCCAGTGGGGGAGAACTGCTTGAGCCCAGGAGTTCAAGACCAGCCTGGGCAACTTGGTGAAACCCTGTCTTTACAGAACAATTTTTCAAAAATTAGCCAGGTATGGTGGCACATGCTTGTAGTCCCAGCTACTCAGGAGGTTGAGGTCAGCTTTAGCCCAAGAGTTCAAGGCTGCAGTGAGCCATGATGGCATCACTGTACTCCAGCCTGAATGACAGCCAGATCCTGTCTCAAGAATAAATAAATAAAATAAAAAATTAAAATTAAAAGATTTTCGGGGGGCGAGGTGGCTCACGCCTATAATCCCAGCACTTTGGGAGGCCGAAGCAGGTGGATCATGAGGTCAGGAGTTCAAGACCAGCCTGGCCGACATAGTAAAACCCTGTCTCTACTAAAAATACAAAAATTAGCCAGACGGCCAGGCGCGGTGGCTCAAGCCTGTAATCCCAGCACTTTGGGAGGCCGAGATGGGCGGATCACGAGGTCAGGAGATCGAGACCATCCTGGCTAAAACGGTGAAACCCCGTCTCTACTAAAAAATACAAAAAACTAGCCGGGCAAGGTGGCGGGCGCCTGTAGTCCCAGCTACTCTGGAGGCTGAGGCAGGAGAATGGCGTTAACCCGGGAGGCGGAGCTTGCAGTGAGCTGAGATTCGGCCACTGCACTCCAGCCCGGGAGATAGAGCGAGACTCCGTCTCAAAAAAAAAAAAAAAAAAAAAAAAAAATTAGCCAGACGTGGGGGCGCATGCCTGTAGTCCCAGCTACTAAGGAGGCTGAGGCAGGAGAATCACTTGAACCTGGAAGGCGGAGATTGCAGTGAGCTGAGATTGTGCCACTGCACACCAGTTCAGGCGATAGAGCAAGACTTTGTCTCCAAAAAAAAAAAAAAGAGGTTTTCAAAACAAACCCAAAAAATCAAGCAAAAACATGTAGCAATGGAAATCATAGGAGGTTGACCACAAACATAACTTGTGTCTGAAAGAGGGAATCAAGCAAATGGAACAGAAAGAGATCTAAAAATAGATAATTAGAGGGAATGGGGCTGAGGGCAAGCTCACCCAAAGATACAGCTTCCAAGTTTCTCCAAACCACAATAGCCAAGGTGGCAAGGATAACCTGATGATCTCAAAAGGAAATAAAAAAGGGACGGGTATGGTGAGATCCCAATTATCCACTGTGCCAGTCATAGACTTATTTTGCCTCTCGACTCCAAATTCATCCTTTTTGACTACCCTGCAAAGTTGATCTGGGCCCTTGAAATGTTTTTCTTTTGCCAGCTGGAGTGAAGTCAAGCATTGTCAGTAGAGGGTGCTTGTGAAACACTGCAGAAAGAAAAGGGTTTGGCTCCCAGCTCCCAGTGTGCTCTGCTCAGGAGGCCCCAGCAACATCCATGGCTTTCCAGGGTCCCACAGTCAGCAACCTTCCCCAGGAGCCCTCTTGGGCAGTTTTGTAGTACAGCACCTCAGCTGAGACACTTAACTGTAAACAGCTTTCCTTAGCACCCTAGAGGGCAGATTTCTGGCAAATTCTGCCACGCAACATCAGTCACTTCTCTGCCATCCAGTGAGACACTACACCAAGTCTGGATCTCAGCTGGGGGTGGAGTCAGGTGGAGGTGGTAGTGGCAGTAGAGGAAGAAGAGGGCTCCTTGTCCGGTGCTCTATCTCAGCCCGGGGTGGTGGTGGTTTCTTATATCTGCCATTTCTATATTCTTTAGAGCTCTCCTTATCTCTTTTTCACAGCTTTATTGAGATATCCTTCACATACTATACAATTCACCCAAAGTGTACAATTCAGTGGCTTTTAGTATATTCAGAGTTCACAAAGTTGTGTGAACATCATAATTTTATAACTTTCTCATTACCCTAAAAAAGGTACCCTGTACCCCTTAGCTGTCACTGCCTATTCCCCAAAATTCCCTATTCTCCCAGCGCTAATCTACTTGCTATCTCTATGGGTTTGCCTATTGTGGACATTTCAAAATGGAATCATACAATATATGGTCCTTTTTGACTGGCTTCCTTCAATTAGTATAATGCTTTTTTTCCAGATAGGCATAGAACCAATGCAGAGCACAAGGTTTTCAAGGTTCAAGCATATTGTAGTGTGTATCAGTATTTCATTTCATTTTTTTTTTTTAAGAGACAGGGTCTTGCTCTGTTGTACAGGCTAGAGTGCAGTGGTACGATCATGACACACTGCAGCCTCCAACTATGTGGCTCAAGTGATCCTCCTACCTCAGCCTCCCAAGTAGCTGAAACTAGTCATGCACTACCATGCCTGGCTAATTTTTTACTTTTGTAGACACAGGGGTCTCACCATGTTTCCCAGGCTGGTCTTGAGCTCCTGGCCTCAAGCGATCCTCCTGCTTCAGCCTCCCAAAGTGCTAGAATTATAGGCATGACCCACTATGCCTGGCCCAGTACTTCATTGCTTTTTATTGCTGAATACTATTTCATCCTAGGAATATACCATATTTTATTTATCCATTCATCAGCTGGCAAGATATTTGGGTTGTTTCTACTTTTTGGCTGGATAATGTTGCTATGAACCTTCATGTACATATTTTTGTATGGACATACTCTTGGGCATATATCTAAGAGTGGAAGTGGGTATGTAACTAGAGCCGCGGTTTGAATATGTCCCCCAAAAAAGCGTATGTTGGAAACTTAATCCCCAGTACAACAGTGCTGGGAGGTGCAGCCTAATGAGAGGTATTTAGGTCATGAGGGCTCCACCCTCATGAACGGATTAATGCCTATCATCAAAGGGCTTGAGGCGGTGAGTTCAGTCTCTTTCTCCCTCTCCCTCACTCTCTCTTGCCCTTCCAGGTCCTGCCATGAGATGACACAGCAAGGAGGCCCTCACCAGATGCCAGCCCCTTGATCTTGGACTACCCAGCCTCCAAAACTGTAAGAAATAAATCTGTTTTTTATAAATTACCTAGTCTCAGCTACTGTTATAGCAACACAAAATGGACTAGGACACCTAGAATGAAATCCCCTGGTTGTATGGTAATTATATGTTTAACTGCTTGAAGAAATGACAGTGTGTTCCCCAAAGTGGCCACACATTTTACATTCCCAACAGCAGAGCACTCCAATTTCTCCACATCGCCAGCTCTAACACTTACTCTCTTTTTCTTTAAGAGACAGGGTCTCGCTCTGTGGCCCAGGTTGGAGTGCAGCGGTATGACCTTGGCTCAGTGTAGCTGCAACCTCCTGGGCTCAAGCAATCTTCCTGCCTCAGCTTCCTGAGTAGCTGGGACTACATGCCCGGCTAATGATTCTATTTTCTGTAAAGATGGGGTCTCACTGTGTTGCACAGGATGATCTCTAACTCCTGGGCTCAAGTAATCCTCCCACCTCAAATCCCAAAGTGGTGGGATTATAGGTGTGAGCCATCGCTTATTCTTTTTTTTCTTTTTTTTTTTTTTTTTGAGACAGAGTCTTGTTCTGTCGCGCAGGCTGGAATGCAGTGGTGTGATCTCAGCTCGCTGAAATCTCCGGCTCTCAATTTCAAGTGATTCTCCTGCCTCACCCTCCAGAGTAGCTGGGATTATAGGCGTATGCCACCACACCTGGCTAATTTTTGTATTTTTAGTAGAGACGGGCTTTCGCCATGTTGGCCAGGCTGGTCTCGAACTCCTGACCTCAAGCAATCCACCCACCTCAGCCTCCCAAGCCACTGCTTATTCTTTTTTTTTTTTTTTTTTTTTTTGAGACAGAATCTCACTCTTTGTTGCCCAGGCTGGAGGGCAGTGGCATGCTCTTGGCTCACTGCAACCTCAGCCTCCCAGGTTCAAGCAATTCTCGTGCCTCAGCCTCCCATGTAGCTAGGATTACAGACACCTGCCACCATACCCGGCTGATTTGTTTTTGTATTTTAGTAGAGACAGGGTTTCACCATGTTGCCCAGGCTGGTCTCGAATTCCCGAGCTCAGGCAATCTGTCCATCTCAGCCTCCTCCCAAAGTGCTAGGATTACAAGCATAAGCCACCATGCCTGCCCCCAGCCACTGCTTATTCTTATCTGCTGTTTTGATTCCAGCCACCATAGAGTGTGAGGTAGTATCTCATGGTAGTTTTGATCTGCACTCCCCTGAAAGCTGATGATGTTAACCATCTTTCTATATGCTTATTTCTTTACTTCTTATTAGCCAATCTTGCATCACTCCAATTCTCTGTAATAGTTGAGTAATCCTTATATTAAACCTTATCTAGTCAAGTTACCATGTGATTTATCTTTTAATTGGATCCAGACTCCTGCAAGACGAGTAGTCAGTGACTTCCTGAGTAGAAATCAGATGATCTACAATGGTTTTAAAAATAGAGAACAGAAGAGTAAAGCTGAAAAATACTTTGTCACTGGCCAGGTATTCCCTTTAGAAGTAGGTAAGAGGCCTGGTGTGGTGGCTTATGCCTGTAATCCCAACACTTTGGGAGGCTGAGGCAGGCAGATCACCTGATGTCAGGGTTTGGAGACCAGCCTGGACAACATGGTGAAACACTGTCTCTACTAAAAATACAAAAATTAACGAGGCGTGGTGGTGGGCCCCTGTAATCCCAGCTACTTGGGAGGCTGAGGCAGGAGAATCATGTGAACCTGGGAGGTGAAGGTTGCAGTGAGCCAAGATCACCCCACTGCACTCCAGCCTAGGTGTTCAAGGCAGAGGTTGCAGTGAACTAAGACTGCACCAATGCACTCCAGCCTGGGTGACGAGTGAGATGCCATCCTAAAAAAAAAAAAAAAGTTGTAGCAGAAGGATAAAAACATGTATGGGAACTTTAAAAACCTTTAACTCAAACAGTGGCTTTTTTCTGTTGAAGGAAGGATAAGGGAAAAACACATTAGGAAGCCTTTCAGTAAAAAATGTAATGTCCTCTTTCTTTAAAAAATTAAAAAAAACTCAAGCAAGATGGCATATTAGGATTTAATGACAGCTGGACGCAGTGGCTCACGCCTGTAATCCCAGCACTTCAGGAGGCCAAGGTGGGCGGATCACGAGTTCGGGAGAAGGAGACCATCCTGGCTGACATGGTGAAACTCCATCTCTACTAAAAATACAAAAAATTAGCCGGGTGTGGTGGTGGGCGCCTGTACTCCCAGCTACTCGGGAGGCTGAGGCAGGAGAATGGCGTAAACCCGGTGGCGGAGAGCCTGCAGTTAGCCGAGACTGCGCCACTACACTCCAGCCTGGGCGACAGAGCGAGACTCCGTCTCAAAAAAAAGAAAAAATTTAATGATAGGGCCAGGCACAGTGGCTCATGCCTCTAATCCCAACACTTTGGGAGGCCAAGGTGGGTAGATCACCTGAGGTCCAGAGTCCAAGACCAGCCTGACCAACATGGAGAAACCCCATCTCTACTAAAAATACAAAAATTAATCAGGCATGGTGGCACATGCCTGTAACCCCAGCTACTCAGGAAGCTGAGGCAGGAGAATCGCTTGAACCCGGGAGGTGGGGGTTGCAGTAAGCCAAGGTCATGCCATTGCACTCCAGCCTGGGCAACAAGAGGGAAACTCTGTCTCATTAAAAAAAAAAAAAAAAAAAAAAAAGATTTAATGATGATATAATTATTTGTTCTATTCTTGTATGTGTAAAACACATCATCAGAAAATATAGGCCGGGCACGGTGGCTGACGCCTGTAATCTCAACACTTTGGGAGGCTAAAGTGGGTGTATTACTTGAGTTCAGGAGTTTGAGACCAGCCTGGGCAACATGGCAAAACCCCATCTCTACAAAAAAATACAAAAGAAAAAAAAATTACCAGGGCATGGTGGTGTGCACCTGTAATCCCAGCTACTCAGGAGGCTAAGACTTGAGCCCAGGAGGTCAAGGCTGCAGTAGCTGTAATTGCATCCCTGCACTCCAGCCTAAGCAATAGAGCAAGGCCCCATCTCAAAAAAAAAAAAAAAAGAAAGAAAAAGAAAGAGGAAATATAAACGTTACCTTTCCTTGCTATTATTTCTGAAACTTTACATGTTTTAGGCCTATGCAGTAGTTCCATATTGTTTATCTCCTCATATATTTTTTTAGAAAGGAAAGACATATTTTTGAAAAACTATGCTGGACTATTGTAAAGTAACTATGCTAGAACTATGCTAGCAGCTATGCCATCTTAACAGTCCCAGCAAAAGCCATTATTACACTCCTGAGTAGAGCAGTGGGCACACAGGGAGTGGTGCCTGCTCTCAAGGAGCAGAGTGATGCATGCAGTTATGGTATAAACAAGGAATAGATGTTATGAGATTATGGCAATTAATAACTGTCTGGGAGGCTCAGGAAAAGCTTCAGAGGCGTTGCCTGAATTAAACTGACTCTGGGAAGCTGAAGCAGAAGGGCAGGAGAGGGATTATAAGCCATGCTAAGGAGCCTGAAATTTATCCCATTGGCAATGGGGAACCACGTACATAGAGAAACGACATAAATCTGTTTTAGAAAGGCTGCTTGTGTAGCAATATGGAGAACAGACTGGAGAAGGCTAAGCACAGAGCAAGAAGAGGCCATTATAACAGCCCAGCTCATTTGCCCTCAGAGGGCATGTACACCTTGAAGGGCACTCAAAGTGATTCAGCAGGGTATTGGAAGAAAAATACTACAACTCCCATTTATAAACTTCTCTGGCATTTAATTTCATGGACACCGGCCTCCTAAGTCCCTGAGTCAGATGTCTGTGGCACATGAGGTTCAGGAAGACTCCTCAGAAGTATGAAAATTCCACAGCGTGGAGTGTGTGGTACTGCCACTCACTCATTCACGTCCTAATGTAGAACGGTTCATGCAGTACAGATGACATCAATATGGTTAGTTTCGTAAAAATTGGATGTTAAAAAGATTTTTTTATGGAACACTTCATAAATTTGTGTGTCATCCTAATCTTCTCTTTATCGTTCCAATTTTAGAATATGTGCTGCCAAAGCAAGCCCGTAATAGGATATTTTAAATAGGATCATAACTAAACTTGACAATGAGACAGTGAGAAACTCTGAAACGTGCACCATGAAGAAGTTTTCCAGTTATCATCTGGCCAAGTGCTTATAAGAGTTTTAGAACTTAAATAACAGTTACGTATTTTTCTTCTACAAAAATGTTGCTGTTCTCAGTTTCGTGACCTTTCCTGGGATGGCAAATGTAAGTAGCATGGCACCTAGCAGATACTCCAAATAGACACACAGCTGCCCTTCCAAGATAAACATCTATTTCGGTTGATGCAAAATTGTGGTTTCTGCCATTAATATTATCAAAGGCTAGAAACTAGCTGTTTTTTATTTTTTTATTTTTTAAATTTTTTTTTATGTTTGCCTCGCACTAATAACTTTTATTTCACTCAAATTAGAGCAATAATCTTCCATACATATCTTCCCTGCCCAATTCAAAGAAAAAAAATCCAAAATGATTAGTAAAGAAAAATATAAGAATTAACAGACCCTTTAAATTTGTTTTAAATATTTTGAATATTTAAAAAGTGTTTAAAGTTTGTAATTCCTAGTAGGAAAACATTATCTGAATGAATATCCCTAATGGCAAACGACTGTAAAATGCTTCAGCTGAATTTGGGGGAGAGGGGTAGGGATTATCTTCAAAGCACCCCAGCTCTCTTGATGAGAAGGTCAGAGGTACACACTGGTTTGTATTATTGCGACATCCATAAGGTGATCTAGGTTGCTTTTCCTTCAGCAAGGGCTTTATTTATCAGAAGGGCATTACGCTTGACCTCCAAATTTGGCTGACAATTACTGATGAGATTCATAACCTTTGGGTTGCTCTGGTATTTTGACATATTTGCTGGGTTCTGAGCCACATCCTGGAAGGCCACCATGACTTCTGGATCCTGCATGGCTGCAAGAACCTCTGGATCACTAAGAATTTCATTGAGTCCAGGCATTCCAGCCATTCCAGGCATGGCCCCTCCCATTCCAGGCATTCCTCTGGGAAAACTACCAGGCATTCCCCCAGGAAAGCCACCTGGAAAAGAGCCATACTGAGCTCCTGACTGTCGTCTGGCTTCTTCCTCCCTCTGGGCTCTCTCATGCTCTTCTCGAGCCTTCTTAACTCGTTCTATTCTTTCTTTGATCTCTCGCTCTTCGCGTTTTCTCTCATACTTTCTCCGATGTTCTGCAATTTTCTGTGCCCTAGGTTGAACTTCTTTCAGCATTGCACTAGCATCTTCATCATAATCCAATTTACAAGCAAGGGCAAGATCATGGGCTGCTTCTTCCCAGTGGCCTAGAAGTCTGTGTGCTTTCCCTCGCCACTTGTAAGGCTGAGCTGAATCAGGATTTATCTCAATGGCTCTGTCACAGTCTTGGATAGCAGCATTTGGCTTCTGTAATTTGATGAAGACACTGGCCCTCTTGGCATACAAAATGGCCAAGCGAGGATTCAGCTTGATGGCATCTGTGAATAAGTCAATGGCTTTCTGGAGTTCACCATCATTTGGGGCTTCAATAGCAGCCACTTTTTTATCATTTGCCTGATCCATCATCTCCTCCGTTATCTCTGCATTTTCATCTCCCATTTCTTGAGGAGAATCAGTGTCTGGTTCAATCACACCTTCTTTATCAATTTCTAGATCACTTTCCTCACTTGATGGTTCGTCTGCCTTTAAGTCTTCCTCCACCTTCTTACTATCAGGTTTTTCTTCCTTGGTATTTTCTTCTGATTTAGCTTTCTGACTAGCAGGTGGTACTTTACCCCCCATGCTCTCCACCCACTCTCTCAGGAAGCGCATTTCCTCGGTGTGCAGAACGCTCGGATCCTGCTTACACATTTTCACAAAGGCCCGAAGCTCGTTCACTTTGTGGGGGTCCATGGTAGAGAGGTGGTGGGTGAAGCTGGGGGACTACGGCCCTGTTCCAGGCCCAGGCGCTGGCTCGGCGTGACCGCGCAGAAGGGGGCGGCTGCCAACTAGCTGTTTTTTAAAGAAAACTGTTGAGTGCATTTTGAAAATAGATGTTTTTAATGTTTCCATCCTTATGTTGTTACCAAAAGAATACAAAAGTCACACAAAAACTCATTATCTATATACCAGCAGTTCTCAAAGTGTAGTCCAAGGACCCTCAAGGGTCCCCAAGACCCTTTCAGGGGGTCCACGAGTTTAGAACTATTTTCACAATAATTCTAAGACATTATTTGCCTTGTTCATTCTCGTTCTCTCATGAGTGTCCCAGGGGGTCCACGAGTTTAGAACTATTTTCACAATAATTCTAAGACATTATTTGCCTTGTTCATTCTCGTTCTCTCATGAGTGTCCAGCAGTTTTCTAGAGGTTACATAACATGATGAGGTGACCACGATTGTTCTCCCAGTTAACAGTATGTGTGCTTGTGGGTTACTGTGATTTTTGAGACAGGGTCTCACTCTGTCACCCATGCTGAAGTGCACTGCCATGATCACAGCTCAGTGCAGCCTCAACCTCCTAGGCTCAGGCAATCCTGCTATCAGCCTCCCTAGTAGCTGGGACTACAGGGATGTGCCATCATGCTTGGCTAATTTTTTAATTTTTTGAAGAGATGTAGTCTCACTATGTCACCCAGGCTGAACTTTTTTTTTTTTTTTTAGACAGAGTCTCACTTCGTCCCCCAGGCTGGAGTGTAGTGGCATGATCTTGGCTCACTGCAACTTCTGCCTCCCAGGCTCAGGCAATCTTCCCACCTCAGCCTCCCAAGTAGGAGATACCAGAGGAGTGTGCGACCATGCCTGGCTAACTTTTTTTGTATTTTTGGTAGAGATGGGGTTTCACCATGTTGCCCAGGCTGGTCTCAAACTCCTGAGCTCAAGCGATCCCCCCACTTTGGCCTCCCAAAGTGATGGGATTATAGGCGTGAGCCACCGCACCCAGCCAAGAACATTTTTTATCATTTTTTTGTACTCAGTGATTTTTAAAACATTAAATATCGACAGACAATACTCACAAAGATGAAAGTTATTTGGGAATACTCAATAATTTTTAAACTCTAAGGGAATCCTGAGACTAAAGAGTCTGAGAACCACCGCTACATACTTTAAATCCTCAGTAACAGAATTTCCTGACTTGTTTAACATATTCCAAACAAAAGGGTTCAGTGTTAAAAATACATAAACATGCCACCTTTCAGTTACTTTGCAAGAAAAACTGACATCAAGGAAGAGGAAATTTATGATATACAGACAAATAATAGGCCAAGGCAGTAGATGACATTTCATCAGAGTAACATAAATTAAGTCCTACAGGAGTTCAGAGAGGAAGAACTCATGTCAAGCCAGGATGCTCAGATAAAGAATCTAATGGAGAATAAATATGAACTAAACTTCCATTATCATCTTTAAAAAAATCATCAGAAGATGACTGAGGAGGAGCAAAATTTCTGGGAGAAGTCAACAATGACAGGCCAAGGAGAAGTGTGTATGTTTTAGCAACCTCATCCAGTGAGAATTTTTTTTTTTTTTTTTTGAGACGGAGTCTCGCTCTGTCGCCCAGGCTGGAGTGCAGTGGTGCGATCTCGGCTCACTGCAAGCTCCGCCTCCCGGGTTCACACCATTCTCCTTCCTCAGCCTCTCGAGTAGCTGGGACTACAGGCGCCTGCCACCACGCCCAGCTAATTTTTTGTATTTTTAGTAGAGATGGGGTTTCACCATGTTAGCCAGGATGGTCTCAATCTCCTGACCTCATGATCCGCCTGCCTCGGCCTCCCAAAGTGCTGGGATTACAGGCATGAGCCACGGCGCCCGGCCTACTTTTTGTATTTTTAATAGAGACGGGGTTTCAACACATTGGCCATGTTGGCCCCGAACTCCTAACCTCAGGTGATCTGCCCGCCTCAGCCTCCCAAAGTGCTGGGATCACAGGTATGAGCTACTGCACCCGGCCCATATGGTATTCTTATCAACTGTCTCTTTTTGATCTCAGAGTAATTCCCTTATGCCTAACACTCCCAGCCCAGCATCATCACTTAAAATGCATATCCTTGTTAGTATAATGGTGAGAAAAAGAATAAAATAAATGCATAAATAAAACCACAACGTGGCGGGGCGTGGTGGCTCATGCGTGTAAACCCAGCACTTCGGTAGGCAGAGCCAGGCAGATTGTTTGAGCCCAAGAGCTCGAGACCAGCGTAGGCAATATGGTGAAACCACATTTCTACAAAAAATACAAAAAATTAGCTGGGTGTGGTGGTGCGTGCGTGCCTGTGGTACCAGCTATTTGAGAGGCTGAGGTGGGAGGATCACCTGAGCCTGGGAGGTTGAGGCTGCAGTGAGTCATGATCATATCATGCCAGTGCACTCCAGCCTGGGTGATAGGGTGAGGCCTTGTCTCAAAAAAAATAAAAATAAAAATAAAAAATAAAAAAAAAAATAAAAAAACCCACAATGTTGGCATCTTTTTTTTTTTTTTTTTTTTTTTGAGGCGGAGTCTCGCTCTGTCGCCCAGGCTGAGTGCAGTGGCGCGATCTCGGCTCACTGCAAGCTCCGCCTCCCGGGTTCATGCCATTCTCCTGCCTCAGCCTCCTGAGTAGCTGGGACTACAGGCGCCTGATACCACGCCCGGCTAATTTTTTTGTATTTTTAGTAGAGACAGGGTTTCACCATGTTAGCCAGGATGTTCTCAATCTCCTGACCTCGTGATCCACCCGCCTCGGCCTCCCAAAGTGCTGGGATTACAGGCGTGAGCCACCACGCCCGGCCAATGTTGGCATCTTTAGGCGGTGAGATTTAAGACTAGTGATCACCTACCATGAACCAGGTAATATACTAAAGATTAGAAATATTACAACTGTTATTTTTATTGTTAAACTATTGTTTGTACATATCTACTAATAGCACAAGACCAGGCTTTTTGTATCTATTCCCTCCAATCCTCAGAGCAACCTTGCAAGGTAGGAACTTTTGTGCTCATTTTCCAAATTTGAAAACCAAGAAGACATGAGATTCTGAAGCCTATCTAAGGTGACACAATAGAAACTGGTAAGGCTATTACTGAAATCCTGGTCTGCTGCTCATCTAGCCCTAGGAAGCACACAGACATGTCCCTCACATATTGCAGCAGCCTAACCAGCCTTCCGTTCAGTCTCACCTCATTCTAACCTCTCATCCTGCATAAATGTTTTATGACTCTTGTGTAGTAGGCATGGTACTACGGCTGCAAACCTCAGAACTCCCCACGTGAGGGAAATAGCTATTCACTCTTCTGCCTCTTCCACACAGTGATGTTCCTGAAAGGCGAAGCTGATAAAATCTCTATCCTCGAATCTTTCAGTGGCACCTAATCACCTTCAGGATAAAGCTCTAATTCCAGAACTCACAAAGACCTTCACATCTATTCTTGACCGATTTCTGCAGCCTCATTTCCTACACACTCCCCAAACAGGCTCTGTACTCCTGCCACACCAGTGTCTTTAGGATGTAGCCACATTCATTGCTTCTAGGCCACGGCACACATTGTTGCCTGTGAGAAAAGCCTTTTAAACCCATATCCACCCAGCTAGTAACTACTGATTTCTCAAGATGTAGGTCAGATGTGAACTTCCTTAGAAAACCACTACTCTCAAGCCTGTAATCCCAGCACTTTGGGAGGCCGAGACGGGCGGATCACAAGGTCAGGAGTTCGAGATCATCCTGGCTAACACGGTGAAACCCCGTCTCTACTAAAAAATACAAAAAGCTAGCCAGGCGAGGTGGCTGGCGCCTGTAGTCCCAGCTACTCGGGAGGCTGAGGCAGGAGAAAGGCGTAAACCCGGGAGGCGGAGCTTGCAGTGAGCTGAGATCCGGCCACTGCACTCCAGCCTGGGTGACAGAGCGAGACTCCGTCTCAAAAAAAAAAAAAAAAAGAAAGAAAACCACTACTCATATTCCCCACGATATCAGGTGCGCTTTTAGAAGATCCCACAAGACCCTCAACCACAGCCCTTGTTATAATGTATTCTAACTGCATCTGGTTATAACGTATTCTTTACTTGCTTCTGGTCCTACTAGACTGCAGGCTCTTTGAGGCCAGGGACACGTCCTTCATACCTATTAAGCCACCACCTAGCACAGAGCCTGGCAGAGCTCATGTTCAGTATACATTTGTGGAATGATGAGAGCACCTGGTCTAGTAGGAGAGACAGAAATGTATACAATCACATAAAATAATAAAAATGTAAAAATAAGATACAGTAGGGATGCTGTCCAAGGGAGAAAAAAGGTGGGGAAATCCAGGGGAACCCTTTTACCTGTATCTCTGAGGGTTCCTTACCTGATTTCTCAAGTTTCTTCTAATCTTGCTGCAGCTGGTTAGAAGCACTCTGATCATGAGTGCTGACTTTGAACCACGTACTCTGCAAAGCATTTTACATGAACTGACTTGTTTCTCACCACTGCCCAATGCATTTCACTGATGAGGAAACTGAGGCTCAAAAATAAGATTCCTGCTTAATGTCAGACAACTATTAATAGTGGAAGACCCAAGATCTGAACCCAAATCTTCTGTCTCCTGAACCAGGGCTCCAACCGGTACTGTTTCTACTGTCTCAAAAGTTTTCACCTCCTCCCCAAATACCAAGTTGGCTAGGTTCAATTAAACCAGTAAGGTTAAACTAAGATTTTTTTTTTCTTTTTTTTTTTTCAGACAGAGTCTCGCTCTGTCGCCCAGGCTGGAGTGCAGTGGAGCAATCTCGGCTCACTGCAAGCTCCGCCTCCCAGGTTCACGCCATTCTCCTGCCTCAGCCTCCCGAGCAGCTGGGACTACAGGCGCCCACCACCACACCCGGCTAATTTTTTGTATTTTTTGTAGAGACGCGGTTTCACTGTGTTAGCCAGGATGGTCTTGATCTCCTGACCTCGTGTTCTGCCTGCCTTGGCCTCCCAAAGTGCTGGGATTATAGGCGTGAGCCACCGCACCTGGCCTCAACTAAGATTATTTTTTAATTTTCACCATTTGAGTGAAAATGCACCTAAAATTATTACACGTTTCCTGATTTCTTATAAATTGAATACCTTGAATATAATTTAACTTTTATTTTTTGCTATCTCAGAACCACTGCTGTATTTGTTACTAAGAATGCTGTGACACAGTAAGTTTTGTAAAAGACATTCTTCAGGAATGACTGTGTTATAACTGGGATGTAACAGATTGCCCTTGTATCAACACCCTTGGCCTGTGAGCACTTACGAGTGCTTGTATGAGTTTTGACTCTGAATCTACCACTACCCCATGCCTAGCTAGAGCTATCATTTCTTGCTACTGTCAATGTTTGCCTCTAGCAGCCCATCTGATGTGCTACCTCTAACCTTCAATGGGCTGTGATACCACAGATGAGGTAGCAATCATTAGTGCTATGCACCAGATATTTCTGGCTCTTTGCTTCCCAGACATATGCTAACACTGAAATTCTCTAACCTTCTTTAAAGTTAGGCATGGCTGTGACTTACTTTGGCTAACAAAAATGTGAATGAAAGTGACACGTGCCGGCCGGGCGCAGTGGCTCAAGCCTGTAATCCCAGCACTTTGGGAGGCCGAGACGGGTGGATCACGAGGTCAGGAGATCGAGACCATCCTGGCTAACATGGTGAAACCCCGTCTCTACTAAAAAAAATACAAAAAACTATCCGGGCGAGGTGGCGGGCGCCTGTAGTCCCAGCAACTCGGGAGGCTGAGGCAGGAGAATGGCGTAAACCCCGGAGGCGGAGCTTGCAGTGAGCTGAGATCCAGCCACTGCACTCCAGCCTGGGCGACAGAGCGAGACTCCGTCTCAAAAAAAAAAAAAAGAAAGTGACATGTGCCATAGTGGGACAGAAACTTGAAAAGCCAGTGTCCACTTGACCACTATCTTTTCATTTAATCAAAATGGTCATGGCAGTAAAGATGAAGTTTCTATCAGCCTCAGTCCCTAAGTGACTATGAAGAGTTTCCTGTACACTCATGCTGGACACGTCACATGAATGAGAAGTCAAGTTTTGTTCTGTTACGCCACTGAAGTCTTGAGGTTTTTGTTAGTGCAACCTAATCCAAGCTATCTATATCAATACAGATCTCTCAGTAAGGGATTCTCTCACATAAACAACTTTATTTATAGATTTTAATGACAAACATTTTGTTTGGATAAAGAATTATCTTTGCGTCCATCCTGGTTCAAAGCTATTTTCAATATAAAATATATTTGCCAAGTACCTACTATGTACAAAGTTGGATGATGAAGAGGACAGTCTATGTCTTGAATAGATTCAGTCTTATATTGTGGGTAGAAGCAGCACTTAAGGCAGTTATCGCAAAAAGGCAAGACTCTAATGTTATGGTGGTTTAAACTTTAAACTTAAAGAGGAGAGACGGCCGGGCGCAGTGGCTCAAGCCTGTAATCCCAGCACTTTGGGAGGCCGAGACGGGCGGATCACGAGGTCAGGAGATCGAGACCATCCTGGCTAATACTGTGAAACCCTGTCTCTACTTAAAAAATACAAAAAACTAGCCGGGCGACAAGGCGGGCGCCTGTAGTCCCAGCTACTCGGGAGGCTGAGGCAGGAGAATGGCGTAAACCCGGGAGGCGGACCTTGCAGTGAGCTGAGATCTGGCCACTGCACTCCAGCCTGGGTGGCAGAGCAAGACTCCGTCTCAAAAAAAAAAAAAAAGAGGAGAGACATCTCATCTAGATGGGAAGAGAAGTACAGACAAGCTTCACAAAGGAAGTTCTGTATCAAATGGCCCTGAAACATACCTAAGAACAATTAGGGTCAAGGAGACTACTTAAGATAGAAAAAGCCAACATGAGCAAAGATACAGAGCACAAACAGCAAAGCACAAAGAGCAAATAGTTCCACTGACCTGGAAAATATGAGAATGGCAAGAAATCAGTTTGCCCACATTGCCCATGCCAGGCTGGTCTGTGCCTAACCCAACAGATAATGGGGAGCCATTCAAAGTCCTGGCTGGAGAAGTGACAAACTTGGAAGTGATGGCAGTACAGATAATAGAGGGGAGGAAGGAAAAAAATGTTAGGGGGTTTCTGTGGTAATTCACAGGAATGGTCCAATGGCCCCAAATAAGTGTGATGACAGTAGGAGTGAAAAGAAGCAGATGCCAGACTGGGTACGGTGGCTCACGCCTATAATCCCAGCACTTTGGGAGGCCAAGGTGAGCAGATCACTTGAGATCAGGAGTTCAAGATCAGCCTGGCCAACATGGTGAAATCCTGTCTCTATTAAAAATACAAAAATTAGTCGGGCGTGGTGGCACATGCCTGTAGTCCCAGCTACTCAGGAGGCTGAGACAAGAGAATTACTTTAACCCAGGTGGTGGAGGTTGGAGTGAGCAGAGATGGGGCCACTGCACTCCAGCCTGGGCAACAGAGAGAGGCTCTGACTCAAAAACAGAAGCAGATGCCAGAAACAGTGTGGAAGTAGGGTCAACAAGAGCTGGCACCCAACCAAAAACACAGGGGAGAAAAAAAGAAGAAAAATAAGAATAAATTTAAGGTACAGCTTCTGGGTTGAGAGAACTGTTATTCCAAGTAGCTGAGGTGAATCAGAAAAGCGACAATGGGCTAAGTGTGGTGGCTCACGCCTATATTCCCAGCACTTTGGGAGGCTGAGGTGGAGGATTTCTTTTTTTTTTTTTTGACTGAGTTTCACTCTTGTTGCCCAGGCTGGAGAGCAGTGGCGCGATCTCAGCTTACTGCAACCTCCCAGGTTTAAGCGATTCTCCTGCCTCAGACTCCCGAGCAGCTGGGATTACAGGCGCCTGCCACCACCCCTGGCTATTTTTTGTATTTTTTTTAGTAGAGACTGGGTTTCATCATGTTGGCCAGGCTGGTCTTGAACTCAAGGTGGGAGGATTTCTTGAGCCCAGGAGTTCAAGACCAGCCTGGGCAACATGGCAAGACCCTGTCTCTACAAAAAAAAAATTTTTTTTTTTTTAAATTCACCAGGTCACCTGCCTGTGGTCCCAGCAAATTGGGAGACTGAGGCAGGAAGACTGCCTGAGTCCACGAAGTCAAGGCTGCAGAGAGCCATGTTCACTGCACTCCAGCCTAAGTGACAGAGGGAGACCCTGTCTCAAAAAAAAAGAAAAAGTGACAATGGTGAGTAAAGTGTTACCGTATTCCTGATAGTTACCTCCAGCTTCCTTGGAAATAAATTCTATTACTTGGGAATAAATTCTATTACTTGTCCATACAGGACAAAAGTACCTCTTGGATTAATGCCATCAGCCCACCTTTTGTGCAACCTCATATCCTGCTTTTTCTGCTAAGAAACTCCCTGGAACCACCCATGAGCATCTCAGGTTCCCCTGCACCTTTGCCATCCTCACTTTTTCATCTGCTCACTTCTTCCTCTTCATCCAGCCGGGCCTACCCACTCTTCATGACCCAATTCAAGCCTCAGCTTCCCTGTGAAACCTTCCTCAAACACACTGATTTCTCCTTTTCCCGGTTTCTCATAGTACCTACCATCTTGGAATTCTAGAGACCATATCATAGTTATCACTGTCATGTGTGTGCTTTATTCCCTTAACTATATTATAGGCCCATTAGAACAAGTTTCTTATCTTAAATGGTTTTGAGTTTCCCCTCGGTCAATGCCTTGCATAAAACATATACTCAAGAGGCGTTCCATTGATTGATACAAAGTCTGTTAGTCTCTAAGAACATGAATGCCTTGTTTCATCATTAATATTTTATTTTTATTAAGCCATGGTTAGACAGACACGTGAAATGAAGAGATTCACCACTTAGTATCTCAAAATATTCTTGAGTTAAGACTTTCTAATCATAGGAGGAGCTGTTATTGCCTTAAGAGATTATTTGTTTTTTTTTTTTTTTTTTTTTTTTTTTTTTTTGAGACGGAGTCTTGCTCTGCCACCCAGGCTGGAGTGCAGTGGCCGGATCTCAGCTCACTGCAAGCTCCGCCTCCCGGGTTTATGCCATTCTCCTGCCTCAGCCTCCCGAGTAGCTGGGACTACAGGCGCCCGCCTCGTCGCCCGGCTAGTTTTTTGTATTTTTAAGTAGAGACAGGGTTTCACCGTATTAGCCAGGATGGTCTCGATCTCCTGACCTCGTGATCCGCCCGTCTCGGCCTCCCAAAGTGCTGGGATTACAGGCTTGAGCCACCGCGCCCGGCAAGAGATTATTTGAAAATATCATTTGGTAATAAATTTCTGTGCCAGCTTCCTTTTAATCCTCTGTTGACTTGAAAGTACACCAAACATTTCCGTGATCATCTCTACAAGATAATTCTGACTTAGAAACAACCTAATTTGTCATGGGGACTATCTTACTTTTAGTAACCTAGTAAGAGTTTTTTCCTACCTTCATGTCCAGCTATCTGTAATTCACAGTACATCCACTGAAAAGTTTGAGTATTTTACTTTCTGAGGTAATAGCTGCCTTCACTGGTCCCCCATTCAATTAATTACATTCAGTTATCAGGTTTCACTCCTTCCTCATACGTGAAGGAAACATAAACAAAATGAGACTTACTGAGGAATCATAAAAATGGACATTGTTGTAAAAAGGAATCCAAAATGTTCATGGGACACTCTTCTAACCAAATCTGCCCTTCTCACTAAGATATATTCTCTTGCAAGCAAAAGCACCGAGGAGACAACAGGGGAAAGTGCCAGAAGGAAAGGAAGCAAGAGAGGCGTACTTTGCTGATCAAACTGACCCCGGTTCTGGCCCCCGCTAGAGCAGTAAGCAATGACAACCACTACCCATACGCTGCCGATTCCCGCTCAGGCGCTCCCTGGACTTTTCTTTCCTCTTCCCACAGCAGGGCCCGAATGATGGTGTCGGTGCTCTGCGCCAAGGTGCGCAGCGCTGTGGGGTCTCACACAGAGATGACCTCAGACCTCCTGGCCTGCGTCCGGGCGGCCTTTCCCCCAGGCTCGGCGGCCCCCACCCAGGCGAGGTCATCCAGATACCGGGCCCCCAGCCCGAAGGACGACTGGGCCGTGCCCCGACCCCTCCTTCCCGGGCACTAGCGCGCGGGCTCCGCGCCCCGCCCAGCCCGGGAACCGCGGCCGGCGGGGGAGGGGCGGGGCGGCGCGGCGACCGTTATTCGCGGTCAGCCATCGCGCCCCGAAGCGCACTGGGCAGGCCCTTACCACAGCAGAGAGGGAGGCAGGGGAAAGGTGGCGCCCGGCCCGACGCGGGGCAGGAAGGCGGAGGCGGCGGCGGAGGCGGCGGCGACAGCCGCGGGGAACCCCGGCGGGCGCCCACGACGCGGTGGGCTGCATGGGCGCCGCCATAGTGGGGACGCAGCGGCGGGCGGAGCGCGCGGCCGCCACCCGGTCGGGAGCCTGCGACCAATGGGCGCGCGGAAGCCGGGCGGAGCGAGGGCCTGGCCAATGCGGAGCTGCGCTGCCCCGAGCAGGCCAATAGACGCAGGAGCCGCGGATTTGCCGGCCCGCCCACCCCGCCTACCACGGGACCAAAGCTGCGGCAAGTGCAGGGTCAGAGGTTCGCGCTGGTGGAGCGCCCCAGCCTGCAGGTTCAGCGCGGGTGTCTCTCCCGGGCACGTCGAGCCGTCTAGAGGAACCCTCTTCCCCCGGCTTCACGGCCCAGAGGACGCACGGCTCTCTCCCCTCGAGAGCGTGTTTCGTCGCCCGCGCGTGGAACGCAAAGTGCTGGGGTAGTCACGGCCACTTCACACCGAGGAACGTCTCATCTCGCCCTCCAGGTCGTGAGCGCACCCAGTCCGCTCACTGAGGCCGAAAGCTTCATACCTCCGTAACCTAGTGGGTAAGCTCCATCTCCATCCACGGAGATGGAGCGTTAAGAGACTCGTAGAACATTTTCAGTCTGGACATGGCACAGGGCCTCCCACCCCACTTTTTCATTCCTGCGGCTGAGCCCTGGTGTTATCCGCCTGGAGCAGTATTTAAAACTTTATTCCTCAACAAAGCTGGGGTGGTCTTTAAACTGCAACCTTGGATCCAAAGGCCCTACCTTACTGAGGGAAGGCAGTTGGCCCTACAAAAAGGCTTCTGGGAGGAGCTGCCTAAGGCAGGAAGGGACTGGCAGACCAGGAGGTGCCGCTTTTGGCTGGGGCCAGTTCTCGAGGTCGACCCGACTGCATAGGCAGCCAGTAGGGGAGAGAATAGGCCGGTCTGTGTGATTTGGATCACCTGAGTTGCGGTTTCCTAAGAGTTATTACGTTAACCAAAATAAAAAGTGGTTTCTGGAAAACTGGTCAGCTGTTGAGTAAAAACTGCTGGGATTAAACCCAGCGCCCACCGCTGGAGGAAGTGGGGTCATCGAGAAAGGTAGGGAACCTGTGTAAAAAGGCTGGTGAAGTGTTCCTCTCTTCCAAAGACGGATGGATTAGTGGATTGGGCTCTCTCACCAATCCACTAAGGCTTGGTTCTGCCCAGCCTCCCTTGCTACATCTCTTGGGAATCCCCAGGTGGACTGTGGGGGGAGGGGGGAAGGCCAACTTCCCTCTCTGGGATCCAGGAGGGGGCTGACAGAAAAAAAGGTCACCTCCTGCACCTTTCTCCACAATGAGATACCAAGTAGCAACCACCTCTCACCCCCAGGGACACAAGGAAGCATCCAGAGTAGCTGAGCTGACCCAAGCCTCTCCCGCAACTGGACAGGGCCATGCCTCAGGAAGTGCCTGGCTGTTCAAGGGCCAGCCAGTGCAGCTCCGGGGCGCCCAAGTCCTGCAACTTTTCATTGCCCCCCTCCCTGTTCTATGGTTCCCCATCCTTTTCCAGTTTGACTTCAGGGACCCACCAGCCAAAGGAGATTGCATCTTCCTCAAGGGAAGCTTCTCACCAACTAGACAGCTCGGATAGCAATCTGAGGATCCCACTGGAGGTTGGGTCCCTTGCTTTTCAATCACCTAAAACGCACCCCGTTCTTCACACTGGTTCCCAATGTGTATATAATACAGATACTGGCATGAACTTAGGCCAGCTCAACGAAGATGTATCAAATAGGGCAGCAGTGAGAGATAACTCTGTTGAGAGGACTCACTGGTCCGGTGCTTCCTGTTACCTCATCCTGCCTGTCTCTAAGGCAGAGCAAGCACAACAGAGGTGCTCAGAGCCAGATGTGTCCCTGTTCCCATGACCCACCATACTTGGTCTAATACAGAGCTTGACAAGCAAAGGACCCACTCTCTGGAATTTCCTAGGGACTGCCTTACTGATTTGTCTTAAAATACACAGCCCTGCTCCAGAGTCTGACTCTAGATACACCCCCAGCCTGACGTGGACCACTTGGGCTCCTTGGGGCAGACAGCCAATCCTCTGCTCAACACATTTTATTGCTAAGGACAAGGTGATGCACCAGTTTTCAAAATAATTTGGTTTATAGTGTTCATACGTAACAAAAAAGGGGAAGTATTATAAATCTGATTCTTGTATACACAGGGTATTGGTGTGAAGCCCTCCAACCCTGGGCCCAGGCAAACAAATTCTCGAGGAGCAAAAACCTGTTTAACCCCTTCAGTATTGCCCTCTAGTCCCACCCCCACCCCAAAATCAGCTCCCTCCCACCCACAGTGGGCCTCCAATGGCCCCAGTTTTTTCATCCTAACCCTACAAGCCCCTGCATGATTGCAATTTTCTGTTGACAGAATCACCCACCAGGCTCTGCCTGCTTCCATCATTAAAATCCCCGCTTCAGGGTAATCCCCACCCACACCCTCTAATACTTTGCCACAGGGGCTCTGCACCTAGAGTGTTGTGGGCACACACCCATGTTATCCCCATGTTCTCCTTCAGGGGAAGACAAAGAGGTGGCATCAGCTCCTTAGCATCTCAATACTGCAGCTCTGCCAGCACTGTCTTGAGGCTGTTCCAGGCCTGGACAGATGCCACACCCATCTCCAACCAACCCCCAGGAGCCCTTACTCAGCTCAGCTGAGGGCAGAATTTCACATTTTGTTTGCCCTGCATAGGCAAGGAAGAAAGTAAAGGCCAGGGGCTGGCAGAAGCTGGTCCAGACCAAACATACATACACACACACACGCGCGCGCACACACACATACACACACACATACACACATATAAATACAAAAGTAGGGGTTGGGGCAAGTACCAGCACCTCAGCCTAGTAGGTGCAGGTGATAGTTATGAAGCTAAGTCCTAGGCCAGGAACAGGGCAGCCAGTCCAGCCAGCACAGTTGACCCCTCTATGGACTGGGGCCAGTGCAGCCACAGCATTCCAGTGCTCAGCCCCGTAGCTGGGAGATCAGCGACTGCTGCCACGTGCCCAGAAACGACTCGTCCTTTCACTATAGCGGAATGCAATGAGGGTGGGTGGGAGGATGATGGGTCGGTTATTTCATTCCTTTTCTTTTTACAACTTCACTTTCAGAGACTTCAGAGTTCCATGTCTGCTGTGCTGTGGAACCCAGAGTGCTCTTGCCTGGATGGCTGGGAATTCCTTGGACCCTGGAAGCACCTACTCCATGATGGCCCGGTATAGTGCAGGCTCAATATAATCTTCCCGGTATCTTGAGTTGATAACTCGTTGCCGTTTCTTTTCTTGCTTAACCTCTTTCTCTGTGAAAATCTCATTGAAGCGCATGTCTGAGGCTACTGACTATAGAAGAATAAGCAAGCCAAATGTCAGCTACCCTAAGAAAAATACAAAGGGATGCATCCTTGCCTTGTTCCCTCCCTCCAAGACAGGAACTGGGGACACACAGAAAATACTCACCAATCTAGATTTGACTCTCTTGGGAAGCTCTTCATCCAGTGTGTATACATCATCTCTCTTAACCACAAGCTGTGAGCCATCCTCAAACTCCACCTACCAAGGAAACAAAGGCCTTTTGGCTAGGATATCCCTGACTCTTTCCCTGGTTCCCATGCACAGTGGCAGTCTCCTACAGTCAAAGGAAGGAGTTAGCACACTAAAATAAGGACTACCTTACTTCACATTTGGCAGACTGCACACAGGACAGACCCCTAGCTCTGAAAGGGTTACCAACCTATTAGCTCTCCTAAGAGCAAAGACTTGCCTCTGGCCCAACAGGAAGCACAGAATTAATCAAGCACCCCCTACTCCCTAGAAAGGTAGAACCTATGGATACCTGGTACATTTGGATAGGGTGGGAGGCCACAAACTTGGCTCCATAGACTTGGCCATCTGTCCATCTCACTTGGACCACTTCCCCTTCAGCAGGAGGACCCAACTGGAGACAGTCCTGGCTCTGAGGAAACAGGAAGGAAAGAGGGTGAAAGGAAGGTCCACCTGCACACAAAGGTAACTGTCCTCTACTCAGGTAAGAGTAACCAGGACAAAGTAACTGTTTTAGAGAACAAGGCAGCTCTCTGGGCTGAAAAATGTAACAGTTAAAGACCTTGCTAAGTCAAAGTCTGCCCCTATCTCTGCCCTCTCCTGCTTCTAGGTGACCAAAAAAAAAAAAAAAAAACAAGCTATAATAAACTTAGTAAACACAGGAGTTAAGTGCCAGAATCAAGAGTCCTTCTTACATTCCTTCAACTGTTCCCCTGAGGGTTCTCCAGGGCTCTGCCATGAAGAAATACTAGAACCATACTCAACTATAAGAAGTGTTTTTTTTCTTGGCCAGGCATGGTGGCTCATGCCTTAATCCCAGCACTTTGGGAGGCTGAGGCAGGCAGATAACGAGTTCAGGAGATATAGACCATCCTGGCTAACATGGTGAAACCCTGTCTATACTAAAAACACAAAAAATTAGTAGGGCATGGTGGCAGGCACCTGCAGTCCCAGCTACTCGAGAGGCTGAGGCAGGAGAATGGCATGAACCCAGGAGGTGGAGCTTGCAGTGAGCCGAGATTGCGCCACTGCACTCCAGCCTGGGCGACAGAGCGAGACTCAAGTCTCGCTCTGTCGCCCAGGCTGGAGTGCAGTGGCCTGATCTTGGCTCATTGCAACCTCCGCCTCCTGGGTTCTAGCAATCCTCCTGCCTCAGCCTCCCGAGTAGCTGGGACAACAGGCACATGCCACCATGCCCGGCTAATTTTTGTATTTTTAGTAGAGACGGGGCTTCACCATGTTGGCCAGCCTGGTATCGAACTCCTGACCTCAGGTGATCTGCCTGCCTCAGCTTGCCAAAGTGGTGGGATTACAGGCATGAGCCACTGTGCCCAACCAAGAAATATGTTCTTAACAAGAAAGATGAGAAAGGATCACCTACCATGGGACCTGACAAAGTACTTCAGAACTTTTATTCCTTCCAGAAGCAGGTAAGTACCCCAAGTCCTCATCGTATTCCTAGCATAGGGCTTGGTATATGGGGCGAGGTTAACACACAAGCATATTGGCTGAATGAAAGGTCTGATGGGTATACCTGAGAGAAGGTCCTTAGGGACATGGCTTAAAAAATAAAAATCAGAGAGGGGCAGGGCAGTGAGTCTAAAAGGATGTGGATGCTCACAACTGCTCTTACAATCACGCTACCGTTCATTTATTGAGTGGAAACAGTTCCCTACTTATTGACAATTCATTTATTGAATAGGTAATCAGTAAATACATTCTGTATCAATCTAACACTTAGGCATAAACTATAGCCTCCTACACCCAATATCTGAGGTGTTCTAAGATTTAACTACTCAAATGTTTGATATTTGATAAATTGCTTAAATTCTCTGCAATTCAGTTCCACCTCCTATAACAGCACTTCTGAAAATGTGGTCTGTGAACCTCTGAGGGGTTCCTGAGACACTGTCAGGGAGCAAGTGAGACATGACTATTTTTATAATATTAAACTATTAGCTTTTGTCACTGTTGTCATTTACCTAGGATAGGTACAACTGCTGGCACCTGAGCGCACATCAAGGCACTGACCCCAAGCTCTACTAGTTGTTACTGCATTTTTCACCACTGTACACTCATAATTTAGGAGAAAAGAGCAAAAACTCGATTGCATGTAACAATATCCCTTGATGAAGCAGTAAAAATTATTAATTTTGTTAAATCTTAATCATTGAGTACATGTGTTAAGTCCTCATAAAACACTTTCGGTTGTCTCAAAGAAATATATCTGTGTTGTTTGAGTTGTGAATTACACTAGCTGCTTTGTTCATGGAATACCAGTTTTATCTGAAAAAAATTACTAGGCCGGGCACGGTGGCTCATGCCTGTAATCCCTCACTTTGGGAGGCAGAGGTAGGAGGTTCGCATCAGCCCAGGAGTTCAAGACCAGCCTGGACAACACAGGGGAGATCCCATCTCTACAAAACATAAAAAATTAGCCAGGTATGGTGGCACGCGCCTATAGTCCCAGCTACTCAGAAGGCTGAGGATTGCTTGAGCCCAGGAGGATAAGGCTGCAGTGAGCCATGATTATGCCACTGCACTCCAGCAGTGATGCTGCGCAACAGAGCAGTACCCTGACTTTAAAACACTCTATGAAGTAAAATTTTAAAAAAGAAAAAAAGTGACTGACAAACTATGGCTTTTCAGACTTAGATATGTGGCAGACATCTTCTTGAAAATGAATTAAGTGAACGCCTGTCATGCCAAGGAAAACAAGAGTCGGTATCTGTTGCCAATAATAAAATTCAGGCTTTCAAGCAAATATTAGCATTTCAGAGAAGCGGCATTCACAACTGTGAGCTTGAAGCTTCCCAAAATTCCAAGTTTTTATATTATTATTAGTGATACTAACAAATGTAATTTTTAAAATATTTATGGCCGGGTGCGGTGGCTCACGCCTGTAATCCCAGCACTTTGGGAGGCCGAGGCAGGCAGATCACGAGGTCAAGAGATTGAGTCCAGCCTGGACAACATGGTGAAACCCCATCTCTACTAAAAATTCAAAAATTAGTTGGGCGTGGTGGCGCACATCCGTAGTCCCAGCTTGGGAGGCTGAGGCAGAAGAATCGCTTGAACCCAGGAGGTGGAGGTTGCAGTGAGCCAAGATTGCACCACTGCACTCCAGCCTGGCGACAGAGTGAGATTCTGTCTGGAAAAAAAAAAAAAAAAATTATAATAATATTTCACAACATTTAGAGGCTATCCATAGGCCAGTGCACCAATATTTTCTAAATGACCAATGTGTGATGTTATAAAAGGATGCATGGGTGAAAGATCCATTCAGAAGAGACCAATGGGTTTTAGTGTTAACAGTATGAAACGTTCACTGACCTTTCAGATTCCACACTGCAACTAACTTAAGAACCTACCAGGAGCAGTGGCTCACACCTGTAATCCCAGCACTTTGGGAGGTTGAGGCAAGAGAATCGCTTGAGCCCAGGAGTTTGAGACTACCCTGGGCAAGATGGCAAGACCCAATTTCTACAAATAGCCAGGCATGCCTGTAGTCCCACCTACTCAGGAAGTGCTTGGTCAACAAAGCAAGACATCATCTCTTAAAAAACAAACAAACAAAAAAGTTGTTACTTCCATTGAGTTTTGGTGGATGTCAGCGAATAATAATCACAATTACCCTACCTCCCCTGACTGGGTGTGGTGGCTCACAGATGTAATCCCAGCACTTTGGGAGTCCGAGGTAGGCAGACTGCTTGAGCCCCGGAGTTTTGAGACCAGCCTGGGCAACAAGGCAAAACCCTATCTCTACAAAAAATTTAAAAATTAGCTGGGCGCCAGTGACAGGCGCCTATAGTCCCAGCTACTTGGGAGGCTGAGGCAGCAGGATCACTTGAGTCGGGTATGCGGAGGCTGCAGTGAGTTGAGATTGCTGCATTGCACTCCAACGTGGGTGACGGGAGTGAAACCCTATCTTAAAAACACAAAAACAAAAAAAACTCCTTTTTCCAATTACATATCTGTGCAAGGCTGAATTTTCTTCCTATACTTTAACCTAAACAGTATATCACAATAGATTGAATCAAGAAGTGACATTAAGGTCAGGCACAGTGGCTCACGCCTGTAATCCCAGAACTTTGGGAGGCTAAGGCAGGAGGATCATGAGATCAGGAGATCGAGACCATCCTGGCTAATACGGTGAAACCCCATCACTACTAAAAATACAAAAAATTAGCCAGGCACGGTGGCGGGTGCCTGTAGTCCCAGCTACTCAGGAGGCTGAGGCAGGAGAATGCCGTGAACCCAGGAGGTGGAGCTTGCAGTGAGCCAAGATCGTACCACTGTACTCCAGCCTAGGCGACAGAGTGAGACTCCGTCTCAAAAAAAAAAAAGTGACATTAAAGAGATTTGCAAACTTGCAGGAAAATGGCAATCTTTTGCTTTTGTTTTAGAAAAGTTATTTTTAATCTAAAAAAATTGATTATTTTAAATCAATCTGCTTTAACTTCTAATAAGAATAAATACTTTTAGATATAACCCAGAGAAACACAGGCTCTTTGGGGTCTCTAACTTGTAGAAAATGGAGTCCTGAAACCACTGTAAGTTAGAGATAATACCACATACTTCTCAGAGTGGGTATGAGAAGATAAAGAGATACTTGAAATAACCACTTAGCATAGTCCCTGGCATACTGTACCAGCTTAATAAATTACAGCAAGGGCCAGGTGTGGTGGTTCAAACTCTTGTAATCCCAGTGGTTTGGGGGCCCAAGATGTGAGGATTGCTTCAAGCTGGGTGTTCGAGACCAGCCTGAGCAACAAAGCAAGACCCTTGTCACTACAAAAAATTTAAAAATTAGCCAGGCATGGTTGCATGTGCCTGTAGTCCCAGCTACCTGGGAAGCTGAAGCAGGAGTATCACTTGAGTTCAGGAGTTTGAGATTGCAGTGAGCTATGATACAGCCACTGCACTCCAGCCTAAGTGACAGACCTGGTCTCTCAAAAAAAAAAAAAAAAAAATAAGGCCGGGCACAGAGGCTCATGCCTGTAATCCCAACACTTTGAGAGGCCAAGGTGGGCAGATCACTTGAGCCCAGGAGTTCGAGACCAGCCTGGGGAACACAGCAAAAGCCCAGCTCTACAAAAAATTTAAAAATTAGCAGGGTGTGGTGGTGCGTGCCTGTAGTCCCAGCTACCAGGGAGGCTGAGGTGGGAGGATCACCTGAATCCAGCAAGTTGAGGCTGTAGTGAGCTGAGATTGTGCTACTGTACTCCAGCCTGGGCGTCAGAGTGAAACCCTGTCTCAAAAATAAAATGTAAATAGGCCAGGTGCGGTGGCTCACACCTGTAATCCCAGCACTTTGGGAGGCCGAGACGGGCGGATCACGAGGTCAGGAGATCGAGACCATCCTGGCTAACACGGTGAAACCCCGTCTCTACTAAAAATACAAAAAGTTAGCCAGGCGTGGTGGCGGGTGCCTGTAGTCCCAGCTACTCGGGAGGCTGAGGCAGGAGAATGGTGTGAACCCGGGAGGCGGAGCTTGCAGTGAGCTGAGATCGCGCCACTGCACTCCAGCCTGGGCGACAGAACGAGACTCCATCTCAAAAAAAACAAAAAAATAAAAAATAAATAAAATGTAAATAAATGATAGCTATACTACTGCTATGAGTACTACTAATGTCCCCTTTTCTATAAGTCTACCTTATAACTATGAATGTGCTTTTAGCAACTGAGTGGCTAATGTGGTATAAACATGGGACAATACCTGATTTGTTAAAGGAAAAAATTGTTTCATTCCTCTCTACTTTGGTTAGTCTACCAACTGAAAAGGCAAGGTGGGGGTAGGGGAAACCTGAACTAAGTCCTCAATACCAAGCCAGACCTAGAACTAGGTCCATGTGGGGCCACCGTGTCTCAGGTGTTAATAACATAAGCAGGCCAGTGGTGTCTCCAGGCAGTTTCTACTTAGCCCTAAAGCCCACTGTGAAGAAACAAAAGCAGATTCTATACCTCTACTAAGAGGGCCTGGTAGAAAAGAGAGGTGGATAATTCTCCTAAAATCACACAGCTACTAAGCAATGAAGCTGGTATTGGCACATTTGATTCCAAAGCCTGGGCTCTCCTATTGCACTAGAATGCCCTCAAGGACAATTTATGACAGCCAACAGTTGCAGGTTTCAAGGAATTGCAGAAATACTGATTCCTAGGTACTTCTAGGGAATATAGGGTACCCTGGCAGCATGCAGTTTTCTTTGCAAGGAAAGACTGGTACAGATGCTTTGTTCTGTTTGAGGACCAGGTGATGGGACCATGGGCCTGGCTAGAAGAAGCAGGCACACACACAGTCTGCCAGCCAGACCTTAGAAACATCCCCCATTCCAAACTGCCTGAGAAGCTCCGTGCAGTTATTACCACTATGTCCTCAGGATAAAGATTGTCGCTGAAGGAGCCATCATCAAAGTTGACTTCATAGAAGGTCTCGGTGGTGAGCCTGACCACTTCACACTGGTAGAAGCGCCCATTCTTATGCTTGCTAATGACTTTCTGGCCTGCAGTGATGCTTTGCAAGGCCCCCTTGGCACGCTGGAAAAAAACAGAGGCTTCGGTTACTCACATGTGGAGTTGGCAGGCCTGGCATATGGAGACCAAGATCAATTAGTTCCTCCTTATCAGGGAAAGATAAACATGGGAAAGTAAAAGTAAAAAGGAGAGAAGAGATGGGAACTAAAACAAGCCTTTCCAGATACCCGCCATCCCAGCCAGGACACTGGAAGAGACCAGTACCACATTTTCCTCCATAAATTTAGCTCCTCCATAAATTTAGCTAGTCCACAACTGGCCTTTATACCACATTGTCTTACCCAGAACCCTCTGAACAACAACAAGGACTTCTCTGATCTTGCCAAGAACTGACATCAAAGTATGGAAGGAAAGACTCAACAGGTGCCCTGAGGCCTGGGCCCCCAGGCAAAGCTGCACCACATCTTAGCATCGGCATTACCCTCAGGGCTAGGGCACAAAGACTTAAGTTGCCCAGATGTCTCCAGCTACACACGACGAACTGCCCCCCATTCCAAGAGCCCTGCTATTGCCATCTCTGGTGCCCTCACCATGCCCTTCTCATCCTGAACTTGCCCTTGATGCAAACAAGATCACAAAGCATGTGACAGCCTCATTTCCAAGTGTGCCTGCTAGCCTGCCCAGGCACTCTGCCCCAGCCATGCTGGCCCCCCTTGCTGTTCCCTGAATGAGTATGCCACATGTGCTGCCACCCAGGGCTTTGGCACTGCTGGTTCTTCTACCTGAGATGCCATTCCCCAGTTACTTGCACACTGACTCCCATCCCAGTATCAACTTATTGATGACATTCCTGACTACTTAATCTTCCATTCCCCTTATCTGACTTAATTTTTATCCCTGCACTTCTCACCATCTGCTATACTGTGTATTTACTTGCTTCTATGTATCCTTCAACTATACTGTATGCACCAGAAGGGCAAGGACTTTTTTGTCTTGTTCAGTGGTATAGTCCTGGCACCTAAAACTGTGCCTGGCATATAGTAAATGCTCAATAAATATTTGAAGAATAAATCAGTGAAAGAAATACTAACTCATCAGTCCCCCCAGTTTCCTCATAGCACCAGCAGTCTACAGCTGCCAGCTTAAGCATGTGGAGTACTAATGATTATCACAAAATAATTATTCTGTGTATGAAAAAACTCCTATTTCCCTATCATATCTGTGACTCGTACTACCTCAAGTTTTTACCTGCGTCGAGGGCAAGTTCACAATGAGAAGGGCATGGTGAGGGCACCAGAGATGGCTATGGCAGGGCCCTTGAGACACTCCGGAGTCTCATTCTCACTAGAATATGTTCCCATCTTCCTAAGGTCCTAACCATACCCCTGACCACCTGTCATGTTCAACATCTTTATGAAAAAGAATGCAGTCAGCCAACCAGGACTTTTCTGCAATCCCAAATGGCAGAGTGAAAAGTTCATCCTTCTGGGCTGGCCGTCTGTCACGTTCTTCCTTTGATTATGTATTTACCACATTGTTGTCAAACCTGTATGATCGTCTCTTCTATTAGATTGTAACTCACTCATGGCAGAGCCTTCCCCGACTACGGTCTGGCATCTGACCTGACTACCCCACAGGGACACTCCAGTTTGTGGTACTTAGTGACCACCACACCAGCCCTGCCTTCTCTGTCGAATGTGACCCTCCTTCCTCCCACTGGCTTGCTTCACTTTCTCAGCTGCTTTCACTGGTTCATGCTCTGCTACCTGCTCCTCCCACTGGGAATCTCCAGAGCCCAGTTTCCAATGGGAACTAGATTTAACTATGCTATTAAATGCTAATAGCCAAATCTTTACCCTCACAGTTACTCTCCAGAATGCTCAGCGACCTTAGCATTTACTTTCCTCTTTCTCATCCCTCTCTCTCTCCCTTGCAGAGCAACACTGCTTCAACTCAGTTCCTGATTGCAGTTACTAACATCATATTAGCATCCTTCCCATCTCTCAAGGGATTAACCTGAGTCATCTTCAGGATTCACTCCCCCTTTCCTCCTCCTCTCCCCTTCTCAACCCACGAGGGTCATCAAATCCTATCAATTCTACCTGTTGGGGGATCTCAAAGTTAAATGTACCCCAAAGCCCTGCCTATGTGTTCCCATTTCAGACCTCACTCTCTCCTAGGCTAACTGGTTTTCTGGCCTCAAATTCTTACTCTGAATCCTCTCTTCAAACAAACACCTAAGTGATTATCAAAAACTATAGTTCAGAATCAAAATATTCAACAAGTTCTCCTCATCCAGTGAAGAGAGGTCAGAGTCCTGAGAGTGGCAGTGCAGGGCCTTCATCCTCTGCCGTTGTCCGCCTCTCAGGCATCACACTCCCACACACTGTCATACTCCCATAACCAGTCTTTCATGGTCCTTCTTCCACGACCTGCTCGTTCTGTTTCTGAAGCTCTGCACACAACAGTCTCTGCACACAATTCCTTCTTACTGTTTAAGACCCACTTCAAACGCCACCTTCTACCCAATCCTCTTCGTAGCTCCTCTAGCTAACATTACATGTCACTTTTTCTCTAATCTTTACCATTCAGAGAACCGCAGAAATCTCTACTGTCTGGCAATTCATGGTTAACTCTTGGGAGCCCTCCCCATTTGTTCTCAACATTTTCAGAGGTTCTGCATGTCCCGGACACTAGGTTAAGTAATAAGGATGCCCACAGTAATAAGATATGGACCCTCAAGGAGTTTATCCTGATGGAGAGGCAGACAAGTAAAGAGATAATCAAAAGGAATCAACTACAAGCAGTTTGGTGTTACTGGATTATGGAGTACAAGGCAGGGAGTGGAGATGGACAGGGGCCATCTCTCAATCTCTTAACTCATTAGCACTCTTCATAATGCAGAATGCTTGAGGAAATTGTTCCTGACACAATAAATGGAAAACATGCAGAGAAAATGATCATGAAAAATGTCAAGAGGATTCTAGAATGGCACCCTCTCTCACCTCCAAATTAGGAATCTTGTGCCGAAAGCAGGTAATGAAGACCACAAAAGGCCAGTCGTCAGGCTGCATCATCACACCGGCAGCCTGGGCACAGCTCACATGGAAGGCAGTTGGGCAGCGGCCATGAGAACACTGCACACAGCAGCCAGCAGTTCTTTTCCTCCGCTTCTTACAGAAGATACATTTCTGCAGCACAGGGGAAGAAAACCAGTGATTGCAGGAACTGACACTACAGCTTCCTCTATTGTTCCCCTCCCAAATGCAAAGTCAAGCAAGCAAGAGTCCCTCCCAAAATACAAGGACACACCAGCCTGCTCTAATCCAGGTCTGGTTACAACTTTATCCACCAAGAATTTTTTTTTTTTTTTTGGAGACAGAGTCTTGCTCTGTTGCCCAGGCTGGAGTGCAATGGCACAATCTCAGCTCACTGCAACCTCCGCCTCCCAGGTTCAAGTGATTCTGCTGCCTCAGATTCCCAAGGAGCTGGGATTATAGGTGCACACCACCACTCTTGGCTAATTTTATATTTTTAGTAGAGTTGGGGTTTCACCATGTTGCCCAGGCTGGTCTTGAACTCCTGACCTCAAGTGATCCACTCACCTCAGCCCCACAAAGGGCTAGGACTACAGGCGTGAGCCACCATACCTGGCCTCCACTAAGGAATCTAACCACAGAGTGAGAATCACAAACTCTAACCAAAACCAAGGGACAAAGGGGGGGTCCCTGTTCTCTTCTACCCAGGTACTTGTAAGTTGGGAAATTCTGTAGTCTACAAACCCTTACCAGTTTGAAGCGGGGCAGGGGGATTTTGCTCACATCCACCGGACTTCTTTCTGCAATGTTGACAAACCTTGCTTCCAGAATTGCCACAGCACATGAAACATGGACCCACCTGCCAAAAAGGCAAAGGCTACCTCAGTCACCTCTGGGCCCAAAGCTCTGTGGCCTTCTCTTCTCATGTGGGCCTGCTGACAGTGCTTCCTCCCTCACCTGGGTGACCACTGACGTCCCCACCAGCCTGGGACCCAGGACGGTGAGAACCAGAACCGTCTCTCCTCTGAGTATGTGGAAGCAGTGTCACCCCCACTGCTGCCACTGCCCACTGCCCTAGGTTAGCACAGGATCATGCTTCTTATACCACTCACTCACTGTCTGTCGAAAAATGAGCAGAGCCGCAGGCTAATGGTGTGTGGCAGGTTTCAGGGAGTGAGAATAAATTGGAGAGCTCTATGCAGACCTCTTTACCACAGGACCCAAGTGCTTCCTGAAAACATCCCCGGCTGTGCCCCAATCTGCCAGTAATCACGGCTCTCTCTCTTGGCCTCTGCCCAAACCTCTCCCCCAGGCTGAAATGACCTCTCCCTTCTGCTCCCTTTTTCCATAGCTGACTCACTCTTTAATCCTTAAGGTTTGACCCAAGCCCCACTTACTCTGAGAGGTGTATCCAACGGACATCCTTAAGAACTAAAGTAAGTTGTGGACATTTTGGGAAACTAGCATGCACCAAGAGGAAAAGAACTAAAATGGTGACAACTCTTAAAGCCATGCTACGTGAAAACCTACAACAGACAACACCGGGGCTCCATGAAGCTGTCTGCAGTACTAGTGGGGCTGTCTTTTTAGAGTAGGAACGGATTTGTTCTGTGTGGCCCTGGAGGGAAGAACAGGCATTCAGAGGTAAAGGTGAGAGGTTCAAGCAGAGCCATTTCCACTCCAAATAAGAATGTTCCCAGCACTATCCTGTGATTGTGAGGAACACAGTGACCTCAAATAATGGCAGCAAGTGCCTTTGAAGGAGCAGAAGCAGCAAGCAGAGTAGCCATCTCTCAGGGACAGCATGACAGGGACTCTTGAGGGCAGACGGCTGGACTGAACATATGCTGCAAGTTGCCACGGGATTCTACTTAGAAGCAGGATACTCAGCACTGACCTGCATGCACCATGCCCTAAACAGCCAGCTCTCCCACGTCAGAAACCTCATTCATCTTACGTTTCCACCTCAGAGCAACTAAGCATATGTCTAAGCACAAAGATTCACTCCATAAAAATGAGTTGCCCAACAGCTGAGAAGCCCAGAAACTTCAGTAGATTTGGTTCCATAGTGGGTGGGCCTGTCTGAGCTCTCCTCAGTGTCCTCCTTGAGCACACTCGCTTCATTCCAAACAGCAGGTCTGAGCCAGGGAGTTTGCCATGTGGAGAAGTGCTTGCTAGCCTGTGGGCCGCCTCTGCCCACCAGCGCCAGCTGTGACAAGGTGAATGTCCTGACTCCAGCCCACACAGTCCCTGCGCATCACCTTCACAGCCTTCATATTCTCATGAGTCCATTCTTAGCGCCTCCAAAGGAGGATGTCATTGACATCTCTGCTGCAGAGGAGCAGCTGGAGTTGGGAAGTCTGGGACTGCTTGGCTCCCTTAGCATTCCATTTTTAAAATGAGTCTTGGAGATGCTATTCCAGCTCCACACGATGTGCTTCCCAAATCCTCATCAGTCATTCAGAAGAACAGCTAGTGCCCTCACAAAGACACTGTGTGCTTCAGAACTGAGCCTGTGCATTCCAAGGCACTACTCAGGAAACTTACCTGTCATCATTTGCTCTCTGCAGGGCCCCTCCTCGTAATGAGCATAAACAGCAGTCCTGCCAAGAAAGGAAAGGGAGGAAAAAGTGGTTAACACCAAGTCATTAACATTCAATCTGCTCTCCCCTGGACCTGCTTTGGGCAACTCCTCCACATAAGAAAGCAGCATAATAGCATGTGGGGCTTCACCCAGGCAGCCCCTGCACCAGGACGCCCTGTCAGAAGGAGAGGCCACTCAGGGCTAAAGTGTGCCAAGTATTCGCGTGACTTCATATAATCCTCTTCACTGTTACTGCTAATAACAACTCTCAGCAAAGTCATGAAAGATACTTTGCTCAAACTAGAGGCACGACAGGGATCTGACTGCTTCTTTTGTGGGCTAGGTACAGCCAGGTTCCAGGGGTACGGTGAAGAGAAAACTGCACAATGAATCATCTGAGCCCCTTTCTGAGGCTCCAACTCAAAATGGCTAAATTCTTTTAAGGGAGTTATTGTTCTTCCCACAGGAAGACCACTAGTTGGTCTTCACATAATGGAGCTAACACAGCGTCCAGACTCCGTTAAGTGGGCAGCAACCACTCTCACTGTCATAGGATTTACTCTCACAATACTTGCTCTCTGACATCACCGCATACCAGACCCTATGCAGACTGCTGGGAATACTGAGTCCAACATGAAATCGTCCGGCCCTGAATATGCACCAAGACTTACGGTGAAGACAGTAACCATGTGGGATCACTCACCTCCTCTAGGGCATTGGCTGAACAGCGAGAACACATCCAGTCTTCAGAAGCCTTTGCAGGGGGGACCCCATAGCAACCTAACAGGGACACCAAGATGTGCAAATTAAACCCAGTGGTCGGAGTCAAAAGGGAGATTTGCAATTCCTTTCCATATACCACCTCCCAAAGCTACAACCAAATCTCACAGAAACCCCTTAGTTTTCTTTAGTCTGAGTCCCCAGGACTCAGGCATATAGTATGGCTCAAAGTCTCAAAAAGTCAGAAACTGTAGATTCACTGGTACAAACACCTAGTAAGTGGCAGGAACTAATCCCTTTCTGCTATCTGCAACCAAGAGGATGGCACAGAGATGCCTAGTGCCAGTATGGACCCCTGGAGACACAGAAAAAATCAGCTAGCAACAGACTCTCCCAATAAAACATCAACAATCTTTTAGGGGCTGGGAGGCCAGGAGGTAGCAAGAACTTCCAGCAGCCAGGCCCATACTCTTGGGACAGGACACACAGAAAGGTGAGCAGCACTCACTGGCATGGACCCGGACGCTGCACTTCTTGCAGGAAACAAGTATGCTGGTGCCATCCTCCTCAAGGTAAGGAGTAGAAAGGTTGATGTCTGTGCTGCAGCCAGTCGAAGTGAAGCACATTTCCGGAATCAAAGGCTTGGTCCTCTGCTTCTGGGGGGCTAAATCTGAAGCATTTCCGCAGTTCTGATTAAAGCCTCCAAACTCAACCTAAGGGGAAAGAACAAGTATACACCTCAGTGAGTACATGTCTATGCTCTTAGCCTTCCACCTGCTCTATCAGCAGAAAGCTGGCTCTCTTACCGATCTGACTATGGCTATAGTTCCCGGGGGCACAGCCATTATCCCGGAGCTGCTAATTGAAGTTACCTCTAATGACTCAAATTCAATTTCTCACAGCAGCATTATACAAAGACCCCTAGGGGACAACTGAGAAAAGGGAGCAAGGTAAGAGGCAACTGGGATTTCAATTTTCCCAAAGCAAGTGGTAACAAAATGCACTGAGAGGCCAGGTGAGGTGGCTCATGCCTGTAATCCCAGCACTTCAGGAGGCCAAGGCAGATGGATCACCAGAGGTCAGGAGTTCGAGATCAGCCTGGCCAACATGGTGAAACCCCATCTCTACTAAAAATACAAAAATTAGCTGGGTGTGGTGGCGCATGCCTGTAGTCCCAGCTATTTGGGAAGCTGAGGCAGGAGAATCGCTTGAACTGGGGAGGCAGAGGTTGCGGTGAGCCGAGATCACGCCACTGCACTCCAGCCTGGGTAACAGACTGAGACTCCATCTTTAAAAAAAAAAAAAAAAAAAAAAGCACTGAAATGTTAGCAGTTAGGCTGCTACTGTGGGCTCCCTTATGTGCTACACCATGCAGTGACCCCACCCAGGGAGTGTACCCAGAGCAGATGCTCCTAATAGGCCAGCACTAATTGCCTCTTGTGGTGACCTGTTAGCAGGTCACCTGAACTGCAGCACTGTTACATGGCTGGAGCCCCACCTGTGTGATTCCTGGCTCAGGGTCCCTCCAGGAAGAACTTATATCCACATACTTCCCTTGGCAAACTATACTGATTGCAAATATCTGCTGGATGGCACCTGCATCCCCATTCCAAGGATGAGGCCCAGAAAGATGTCAACCCCAGAGCCTATGCCATTTGTGAAGCTCCTACTTAGTAGATCTGCTTATAGTAAGAACCCAGCCATTCACTCCCCTCGTAGGCAAAGGCTTTGGTTTTGCTTTTTGTCAATGGAAAGATTTAGCGAGTTCCTAATCCAAAGTGTGTTGGTCTGAGGTTCCATTTTCAGCAAGCATGAATTGGGGGCCCTGCCAGCCTCAGCAGTAGCCATGCTACTTTAACCACCAGGGCAGGTTAAGGACCACTTATCTACCTGCCACGCTGTGCAGGTTCCAGCTGAGACTGAGCTGGTCCCCTGGCACCTGCTGCTGTGAATGCCTTCCTGGCATCCTAGAGCTGGACCCAGAGAGATCTATCAGTGAATCCATACATGCCCTAGAGTATGAAGCACACAGCTGAGCTCAGCAGTCTTGCTTCCCAACCCCTCCTCACATATTGGGCCCTTGCTTCTACCCCTCCCAAGTTCCTTCTGCTACTGGCAACACCCATTGTGGCAATGGGAAAAGAAAAACAACATTAGAGGATCTGGCTTTTCAGCTGAAGTTCAGACTGTGGTAAAGAAATTAGTTCTCCACACTGGCCAGGACTACAAACCACTTGACAGGAATAACCACGGACCAGAATAAGAAAAATGCAGATTGCTCTGCAAACAATGATGTCTGTGGTGAGTGCATGTGCAAAGGGGAGCCTAAGCCCCCCCTCAGCTCATCTCCAAAGCATTCTCAATTGAAACCCACGTTGCTGGGTTATCTGCCTGGAGAAGACTGACCAATACACAGATGGGGCAGAGAATGCCAGAGATGGAGGTTGCCTTTCCCAAGACAATCAGTGACAAGCTATATACTCACAATTAAATCTAGCTCCCCTCTGATTGCTGGTCCTGGGTAAACAGAGTGCATGAAGCTGGCTTACCTGATGGTAAGTCTGGAAGATCATACAGACAGCGCAGTGAGGGGCCTGCTGGGCCATGGTCTCATTGAATTCCTTCTCAGCCTCAAAGTTTGGAGGTCGGTTCTGCCACAGTTGGCTCAGAGGCTTGGCCCAGGCCTCTGTCTCCTCAGACTCTTCCTCAGGGGTCAGCTGTTCAGATGTCTCTAGCGGAGGAAACAGAAATGTGAGTCAGCACCAACCCTGCACATGTGTGGCTCTGCCTGGAGAGCAGATGAGTTCAACTAGGACTCCTGGTCCTAGGTTTGGACCAAGGGTGACTCCTGGATTCCTAAAGATGATAAAGGCAAAGGATGGAAGAACTGTCAGTAGACTCCTTCAGTATCTTGATGATGTGTAGGCAGTCCTGCCAGTACCCCATTCCCTGGCCAAACTGACTCATGGCCTCCAATTTTCCTCCTGTCCCATGAGCTCAGCTTGCTCTGCTCTCCCTTAACAGCTGCCACATTCAGCCCCTCTGCCCAAGGACAGCAGAATGAAGCACCATCTTGCCAGAAACCATCTTATTTGCTGCCTCCAAAATGTCAGCCTGTTAAGTCCTTTACCTTTTAGAGTTTTCCCTTTAGTGCAGCTAAACAAGGAAGGAAAATAACAGGGAATTGGCAAAGCTTAAAAGTTGTAATATCATGGTCCTTGGCCAGGACTTTCCAGCTTCCTCTGGAAAGGTCAGGGGTATGTACCTATTCTGGACAAGGCTCCCCAACCCCTCCTAGCTCTGCCTCAGAAGAAAGCGGAGCTACATGTCCAAGATGATTCCTCTTCCCAGCCACAAGATGTGATGTCCTGACGCTGGCAAACAATATCCTGCAGGCTGAATCCAGCCCACTCGGGAAGTTAAGAATTGTTTTTACATCTTTGTTATGGGGTCTCGCTATGCTGCCCAGGCTGGAGTACAGTGGCTATTTACATGTGTGATCATAGCCCACCACAGCCTCAAACTCCTGGACTCAAGTGATCCTCCCATTGCAGCTGTCCAAGTAGCTTGGATTATAGGCATGTGCCACTGCACCCAGCTTTGTTTTTACATTTTCAGCATTGGGGCTTAAAAAAAAAAAAAGACGGTGATAACCACAGAGACTAATGAGGGCTGTAAAGCCTAAAATACTGACTTCCTGGCCCTTTATATATCCCTGGTCATGACAGATGGTATCTCCTAGGTACGCTAGACAGCAGAACATACAACTCATCAGACTTCACCTGGGAAGGAAAGGCCTGGGAAGGAAAAATCCCCTTTGGGTGCATCTTCCTACAAGAAAGGGACACACTGCTGAGTGGAAATCAAAAAAAGTTTGCTCACAAAACTCATATAAGTGATGAAGGTGCACATTTCCCAGTTCTTCCTAAATCAGTAAAATACGGGCATAGTCCACAAGCTCCCAGCAGAAACAAGGAAACAGAAACAGGGAAGTAAAGGAAACGCCAAAATTCTGAAGGTTATGAGTAAATGAGGGCACTCTTTGGTAGATGTCCAAAATGTTTCTCCAGATGCTCTACCATGCGAGGGAGGTATGAGAAGCTACAGTTGCTATGCCCTTCTTTGGCAAGTGTGACCAAGCAAGGCCCAAGTATGCGGCCCCTGAAAGGAGACTGGCTCTGTGCCAGCCCCATCACACAGGGCATCCTAGGGGATCCCTGCATCTCGCTGTGAGTGGCATCATCAGTCCTCAGCTATGACCCTCCTTCTTCCCAAACAGAAGTGCTTTCTCAAAGGCCCCTGAAATCTGTTCAAAGCAGCCAAGGAGAGCTCTGGTCTGTACTTCCATTAGGTGCCTGTTTCTTCATTTCTGGCAGCTCCAGCTCAGAGCAGATAGTTTTCTACACTGCCCTCACAGTCATGTTTAATCTGAAGGCATCTGGCAGCTGCCATTGTGCGCCACCTCAGTGTACCCTAAGGACACCAACGCAGACAATGAAAATCAACCCCTATATGCCCCATCGTTCAGCTGCAATCAGGAGCCATGGTGCCCAGAACCCAAGCACAGATTTTTTTTTGTTATCCTGGCCAAACAGGAGTGACCAAGATAGAATGGAAGAAACAGAAACAGAGAGGCAGGCTCACACTCACAACTAAAAAATTAACACACTGACATCTGTTTCATTTACAAAGCCAAAAGTGGCCCCAGATCATTCCATTTGTGAATACTGAATGATGAGGGAAAATGTTCACTACGTTAAGTGAAAATTGCAGGAAGCAAAATCACACAGTTTACATACATAAAATTTCATTGAGCTGTACAGTTAAAATGTGTGCATGTCACTGAATTGTTATGCTTGAATTGAAATTTTTTTAAAGTAGGGGGAGGGGCATACAACACTAAAGAAACATAACTTCCAAATACAGTATGTGACCTTAGCTTGATTTATATTAGAGTTCAAAAGAAATAACTATAAAACACATTCTTGGGACAAGGACGGAAAGATGGTCATGGACTGAAGATTCAAGGATATTATGGGGCTGGGCGTGGTGGCTCACGCCTGTAATCCCAGCACTTTGGGAGGCTGAAGTGGGCGGATCACTTGAGGTCGTCAGGAGTTCGAGACCAGCCTGGCCAACATGGCAAAACCCCGTCTCTACTAAAGATACAAAAATTAGCCGGGAGTCGCAGCACACGCCTGTGATCCTAGCTATTTGGGAGGCTGAGGCAGGAGAATCACTTGAACTCAGGAGAAAGAGGTTGCAGTGAGCCAAGATCATGCCACTGCACTCCAGCCTGGGCAACAGAGTGAGTGAGACTCTGTCTCAAAAAAAAAAAAAACACGAAACAAAAAAAGTAGGGGAAAGTTGTGTACTATCTCAATTGCATTATTTTAAAAAGATATACATGGACATACTCTTATTATCTGACTAGAAAAGTCAAGAAGATAATATGTTAATATATTTATAATGGTCATCTTTGAAGGGTAATTTTGTATTCCTCTTGGTAACTTTTCCAGTTTCCTAAAGTCTGTATTGCTTTAAACCAATCGGGAGATAGGCTCATGCTATCCAGAGAACCTGAACTTTCTGTCTGGGCTGGAATAAGAACACAGAGAACTTCCTAGGACCTGACTCAGGGTCCTGCCACACTTCTGAATGGAGGACAGAAGGGATGTTCCCCACCCTGTTTATCATGATCTTTTTTTTTTTTTTTTGGTGGTTGTTGTTTTTATTGAGACGGAGTCTTGCTCTGTCGCCCAGGCTGGAGTGCAGTGGTATCATCTCGGCTCACTGCAAGCTCCGCCTCCCAGGTTCAAGCCATTCTCCTGTCTCAACCTCCTGAGTAGCTGAGCCTACAGGCGCCCACCACTACACCCGGCTAATTTTTTGTATTTTTAGTAGAGATGGGGTTTCACCATGTTAGCCAGGATGGTCTTGATCTCCTGACCTTGTGATCCACCCGCCTCAGCCTCCCAGAGTGCTGGGATTACAGGCATGAGCCACCACGCCCAGCCATATCATGATCTTTCTACTTAAAAAAAAAAAAAAAAAGGCAGAGATGGGGCACTGATCAGGAAGGAGAGGATCAGGTAGGACAGGGTCTGACGTTAGTCAAGAGTAACAAGTACAATTGACTCTGCTCTCCTTGTGGGTGCCAGGGCCCAGTAACCAACCGAGCCGGAGCTGAGGCTCAGCAGTGCTGATCTTCCTGGATCTCTGGGCTCCAGGCAGCACAGGAGACCACTCTCCACTGATGTCAATGCACCCTGAGCTTCAGTGCCATATTTCCTGGTTTTCCTTACACATGTCTGCTTACCCTGCTTCTCTGCCTCCTTCACAGGCTCCCTTCCCTCCTCTGTCCACCTAGCCCCAGCCTCTGCTCACCCACCTTGGTCCCCTCCCCAAGAGCAGCCTCATTATTCCAACAATTGTATCAAATGTCACCTCAGTGCCAACTCCTAAGTCTACGTCCTCCATAGACACTGAACTCAGGTTTCCCCAACCAAAGCTACAAACCAGGGAAGCACTCAACTCATCCTCCTCAACTACCATCCTCATAGCTCCACAGCCAGTCACCAAATCCAGTTGATTTTATCTTCCAAATATATTCCCTACCACCACCATCCTACTTCAGACCTTCATATTGTAGACAGACCATTATGGAAGACCATGTGGTCCTCTCAAAGCCATCCTCAAGATGCCAGCACTAGGAGTGATCTTTTCTAAAGGAATCTAAATGACCATGTCATTCCTCTGCTTGAAAAGTGTCACCAGCTCCTGAATGCCAGTAAGGCAAACTCCTCACTCTGGCCTCCATGATAATGCTCTCCAGGATCTGGTCCCCCTCCTCCTAACCCACCTATCACTCCCTGGCCTTGCCCTCCAGCTCTAGCCACACTGAGCTGACTAGAGTTCCTCTGACTACAGCCTCCTGCTCCTCTTCTCCAAGGCATGCTGTCCTTCTGCCCCAGAGTAATACCTCTTCTTTTTTTTTTTTTTTTTTTTTGAGACGGTGTCTCGCTCTGTTGCCCAGGCTGGAGTGCAGTGGCGCGATCTCAGCTCACTGCAACCTCCGCCTCCTGGGTTCAAGCAATTCTCCTGCTTCAGCCTCCTGAGTAGCTGGGACTACAGGCATGGGCCATGACACCCGGCTAATTTTTTGTAGTTTTAGTAGAGATAGCGTTTCATGTGTTAGCCAGGATAGTCTAGATCTCCTAACCTCGTGATCTGCCCGCCTTGGCCTTCCAAAGTGCTGGGATTATAGGCATGAGCCACCGCGTCCAGGCGCCTCTTCTTTCTTGAGATCTGTTCACCTGTCCAGTTTCCCTACTACGCTGTGAGTGTCTTGAAGGCACAGACATATCTTAGTTATCTTTGCAGCCACATATCCAGCACAGGGCTTTGCATCACTGACAGGAGTTTCTATCTTGAAAAATCAGCTGTGTACCTCCCAGGAAAAGAAAGGAAAAAACCTGCCTGCAATTATCCCCTATTAAGGTACACTGCAGGCCGGGCGCGGTGGCTCAAGCCTGTAATCCCAGCACTTTGGGAGGCCGAGACGGGCGGATCACAAGGTCAGGAGATCGAGACCATCCTGGCGAACACAGTGAAACCCCGTCTCTACTAAAAATACAAAAAACTAGCCGGGCGAGGTGGCGGGCGCCTGTAGTCCCAGCTACTTGGGAGGCTGAGGCAGGAGAATGGCGTGAACCCAGGAGGCGGAGCTTGCAGTGAGCGGAGATCGCGCCACTGCACTCCAGCCTGGGCGACAGAGCAAGACTCCGCCTCAAAAAAAAAAAAAAAAAAAAAAAAAAAAAAAAAAAAAAAGGTACACTGCAAGATACTCAAACTTATAATGAAATCTGGTTAGTGAATTAGATATAAGGAAATCCAGTCCTCTCTATGGAAATCTGGAAGAGCAGCTAAGCCACAGGCCTACCCTTATCCCTAAGCTTGGCCTTCTGATGTCCTGTCCTGTCAAGTCTAATGTGGTGAGCTGCTTTCTTCCTGGTGAAGGAAAAACAACACTTACCATCATCACTGACACACTCCTGCAGCACAAGTGGGTGATGGCGGGGGAGCTTGCTTAAAGGCTGACGGCGTCCCTTGGACTTCTTATTCTCCTCCAGGGAAAACATGTATTCATTCGCAACCTAGGCAAACCAGAAGAAATTAAATTGGTCTTGTCTCCACTTGAGAGACAGCACAAGTCACCCTTACAATGAAAACCAAAGGAAAGAGAGGGGCACAGAGAAACAAAAAGACATATAAAACCAAACACAGAAAATACCTGTCTTAGAAAAAGCCAAGTGACAATACCACGTACCAAACTAGTCTGAACCAGGATTATGTAAATATGGGGGAAAACCCAAGTGTGGTTCTTGGCCTTCTCAGGAGCAGCCTGAAACAAACGTACCAAAAACAAGCCTGCTTCCACTCTGAGAGAGCCTTGCCCCGTCCCTTAAGCTCACTGCCGTGAGACTACCGAGGTGGCCCAAGTGAGAGAGCCCCCAAGGAGCCTAGGCACCCCTTCCCTTGGCCCAGTAGGTCAACAGTACCTGTTACAATATGCCAGGCAGCTGGGCCACCCAGGAGTGTCTAGGGGACACCCAAAGGGGTGAGCAGCAGCTAACCTATTAAAAGTAAAATAGGCCACCTTCTCCTTATACACTGCCAAGACTTCAGCTCTAGCAGATACTGTTCATTCCTCAGTTAGCTGCTGCTTCTCTAGGGGAGAACATCAGTGAGGACGGAAAGTGCATCTGAAACTCTGGCCTGGCTGCAAAGGGAAAGGTTGATTTAACACTGCATTTACATAATGTCAGAGCAAATGTAATTAGATTTAAATGTACAGGATTGACTGAGAAACACTACAGAAGGGTTTCTTTCTAATCAACATATTTAAAACTTGGTTACACTGACATTAGGAGATGTAGGGTTAGCAAAATCCATCAAGCAAGGAAATGAGGCCTGAAAGAGGGCCACTTTACAACTGTGACAAAAACCAATGCCATAAATGCTGCAGTGCTACCTTAGAGAAGACACCCTGGGCCTACAGACTCCATGTGCGACTACACAGAGCCCCGGGAGTTAAGGACCACAGTTGGAATGCCAAGAGAAAACAACTTCTAAACAGGCCATGTCCAGGAAGAACAGAGCCTAATCTTCCAAATGTAAATTTTGCCAACAAGTTTTGCCGTCCATTTGCCATTCATTCAACAAATATTCACTGGGCACCTACTGTGTGCAAAGGCCTGCTCAGGAAAAGAAGAAGGTGTGGAGAAACAAAGAAGATGTGATCTGTGCTTAGGTGAGTAAGGATGCTGCAGCAGTATGGAGGAATATGGTGGAGTGAGGATATTAGGGATCTTTTCCTGCTGATGTCCATGAAGACTTACATGACCATAGACTTAATCAGACCTGAACTGTATCAACTGTCTAAACCAATGGTTTTCAAAATGTACATCCGGAAAGCGCCTAAGGAGCCTCCATTAGAGTGAACAAAAAGGGCTTGAGGCCCCACCTTCTTTCCAACCAGAATGGCTCTGCTTTTGATTTGTATGTTTTAATTGATTACGATTTCACTTAAAGAAAGGGTTCTGGCCAGGCACAGTGGCTCACGCCTACAATCCCAGCACTTTGGGAGGCTGAGGTGGGAGGATCACCTGAGCCCGGAAGGTCAAGGCTGCAGTGAGTGAGCTGAGACTGCACCACTGCACTCCAGCCTAGATGACAGAAGTGAGACTTTGTCTCCAATCAATCAATAAATAAGTAAAAGGGTTCTTTGGTTAAAACAAACTGGAAAACCCATACTTGCCCAACTTTGATAGTCTTACCATGTAAATAGAAAATTTAGGAGCACGTACCCCCAACCTACATAATACTTACTAATCAATTACATATACTAATACTAATGCACATATGCACATTTTAAAGCAAAAACAGACTATAAAAGGTTAAGATAAAAATAAAGTTAATTTTGCTTTATTCCTATACCCCAATAATATTCCTGTTTCCCCCCCTGCCACTGACCTGCCCCCGCCATCACTTTGAGGGCACCTGGACAATAGGCCTAAACCTGTGGGCTGTGGCAGACTAGGGAAAAAAGGAATGAGAATAAAGAAGCCAGAAACGGTGGGGATTTCTAGCCTGGACCACCAAGGTGACAGGGCTCATGTGGAGGAAGTGGAGGCTAATAACAAACCAGGTTAAACAAGCTGTGTGGGGTACACAACATGGATCCAAGGGTCTTTTCATTTGGAAATACCCAGGGGAGGCAATAAGAAATTCAGGGGGTTCAGAAAAGAGGTCAGAGCAAGATCTGGGAACCTGCAGCACCAGGTTCAGAATTACAATGGTGGGAGATGAGATTGTCGTGGGTGATAAATTGACTAAGCCTTCCAGGGACAGGAGGAAGAAGGGAGAAAAGGAGACTCCGAAGCAGACAGGTAAGAGGAATACCAGAAAGCCAACAAAGGGACGGCTTTGGGGAGGGGGAGATCCACAGGCGAAAGAACACAGAAGAGCTGAGCAGGGAAGTGGCCAAGGGACTCACTCAGCAACAGGGAGCTATCAGGACTGTTTTTTAAGATAAGTTCCAGTGGACAAAGAATAAGAAACTAAGGAGTGAATACATCACAGAGTATTTTTGAAAAGATCAAGGGAAAAATGAGATCATAGTTTGAGAAGGAAATTTCCTCTAGAATTGTATAGGGGCTACATGAGCTTGGCTTTATAGGCAAAGCAGCAGCTTGTGAAAGGGAGATAATAGGATATTTGGTAGAGAGAATAATGGTTCCCCAATATGCCCACATCCCAATCCCTGTGAATATGTTATTCTACCATGGTGAAAGAGAATTAAGATTGCTAATCAGATAGTCTTTACAATAGGGAGTATCCTGGATCATTCAGGTGGGCCCAGTATAATCCCAATGGGGAATACAACAGAAGGAAGCAGAAGAGTCTATCTGAGTGATGTGATGCCAGAGACACTTGGCTGGATGCCCCTGCCTTTGACCATGGACGTAGAGGTCCAGGAGCCAAGGAATGTGGACGGCCTAGGGAGGCTGGAAAGGGCAAGGAAATGGGTCCTACCCCGAGAGCCTCCAGGAAGGTACACAGCCCTGCTGACGCCTTCATTTTAGCTCAGTGAAACCCATTTCAGACTTCTAAACTAAAGAACCACAAGAGCACAAGTGTTTCAGCCTCTGTGTTTGTGGTACCTTGTTATAGCAGCAATAGGAAACAAATACAGGGTAGGAGGTACCTAAGATCACCCAGAGGAGGTGGAAGGGTGAAGGTCAAGAACACCAGAATGCAGCTTGGGAAAGGAAGAGGACACTTTTTCCATGATCAGTATGTTCATAGCACCTCCTATATAGCCAGCATACGGTGGGAATACTCGTTTTGGCAGTGTAGAGATGAACAAGACATGATTTCTAACCTCAGGGAGAGAGACCTAGTGTCCAAGTCTGAAGTCTGAGCCCTTTCCACTACTGTCATGCTGCCTCTGACCAAAGTAGTCAGGTCCATTCAAATATTTGAATATTTTTTCACATTTCCTCATCTCCTGGCCAGTACTCCTCCTGCTACCATGGCATCCGCACCCTTCTCATGGTGCTGCCTTCCCTGGGATTGCTCCAGTTTCTAAATTCCCTCAGCATATAACAGAAACCAACTAGCTGTATGAGCCTGGACGAGTAGCAGCCCTACCAGTAAAATGGCAGTAATAAACCCTTCCCCAAAGGGCTCTTTTTGCAGACAGGGTGGGATGGCACGTATTCTCCCAGGGCCCTGCCTGTAAGAAAGCTGGAGCTCAAGGCTCCTGAGTTTTTTTTTTTTTTTTTTTTTGAGACGGAGTCTCGCTCTGTCTCTCAGGCTGAAGTGCAGTGGCCAGATCTCAGCTCACGGCAAGCTCCGCCTCCCGGGTTTATGCCATTCTCCTGCCTCAGCCTCCGGAGTAGCTGGGACTATAGGCACCCGCCACCTCGCCTGGCTAGTTTTTTTGTATTTTTAGTAGAGATGGGGTTTCACCATGTTAGCCAGGATGGTCTCGATCTCCTGACCTCATGATCCGCCCGTCTCGGCCTCCCAAAGTGCTGGGATTACAGGCTTAAGCCACCACGCCCGGCAAGGCTCCTGAGTTCTTTCCTCCCTCCTCCAACATCCGGCACCAGCATCAAGGTTAGTGTTCCTGTTAGGGTTTATTCTGTACAGAGAAGAACCAATTGTTCTCCCACCTTGTTTTGGGAACTCACTTTTCAAAGCAGGTGAACTAACAAGAACTTCTGCAGCAGACATATGGCTGAGGCTCAGTCAGTAGGTAATGAAAACTCTACAGCTTTGGCAGTCAGTCAGCCAGGGTGCTTTTACCAAAAACTGCAGTTTACCAAACTGACCTAAAAAAGGCCCTTGACATAGATGGTGGCATGGAAACTGAACAGCAGGCAGCCCAAATTACAGCTTGGGGATGCTTAAAGTGGGGTAGGGGAATATAAGGGTGCTCTAAGGAACCCAGTTGTCTACAAATATAGATCCAGTGCTATTAGACCTCTCCAGGGATGGGCAAAGTTGCTCAGCTTCTGCCCCCAAACCTTGACTGTCCCTTATTCCTCCCAGTCAATTAATTCTGATGGTGGCTTCTTACGAAAACAAACCTGACCTTCCATTTACTCATTCCATCCTCATTACAGAGGGTTTCATAGGCCAAGCCCTGTGGACCGGGCTGGTAACTCAAGAAATGAGGATGAATGTGGCACAGAGCCCAGCTTCTAGAAGGTTATATTCTTCACCAGCCTACGGCAAGGGCATTAAGAAGCAAGTACTCTAGAGCTTCAAAGAAGAAAGGGAACTAGATGGAAAGCAATGAAGAGTTTCTAAGAGTAGTGGCTTTTGAAAAGCACTGGGTTGCACTAAGCAGAGGTAATTATCTGACTACTCTAGGCGACCCTCAGAGATAAATTCCCCATCTCCTCCCACCTCAAAACCATCTGCATTCTGGTGACAGTGGCCCAACAAAGTTAATGTACTTACTGCCACTGAACTGTGTACTACAAAAACTGTTAAAATAGGTAAATATATCATGTATATATTACCACAATTTAAAAACACAGGCTGGGTGTGATGGCTCATGCCTATATCTCAGCACTTTGGGAGGCCGAGACAGGAGGATCACTTGGGCCCAGGAGTTTAAGATCAGCCTAGGCAACATAAGGATACCCCATCACTACAAAAATAAAAAAATTAGCTGGGCACAATGGCACATGCCTATAGTCCCAACTACTTGAGAGGCTGAGGTGGGAGAATCCTTTGAGCCTGGGAGGTCAAGGCTGCAGTGAGCAGAGATCGTACCACTGCACTCCAGCCTGGGCAACACAAGACCTTGTCTCAAAAACAAACAAAAAACCTATCTGCAGCCATCCCCTCCAGTCCCTCCACCTGCACTCCCACTTCCTTAGATCCCCAGAATCCAATCACTACCTCTTCAACTTCCCGCACTCAGCAGGACCCTGCCCTTTAATACAAGGCACACTTGGCCATATCTCCAGTTGTCTTGAACTTTTCTCCTGCCCTGGCCCTGGATACACTGTTCTTTCCTAGTTCTCCTGATCTCTGGCTGCTCCTTCACATTCTCCTACCTGGGCCCTCTCCCGTCACCCCACACTGTGAAACTGTTCTTCACTCTACACACATTCTTCCATACCCACCAGTGCCCTCCTGGTGACTCCCACACCCACAGACCAACCCTTCCACCCCCAGCTTCAAGGCTGTGTCTATATATCTCCATAGCCTACCTCACAAAAGTTACCCTCCAGACGTACCCAAACTCAAATCATTTCCTGGCCCACACTAAAAACCCTCTAGTTTTCTTATAACCACTATCCTATATGGATGGCACCACCATCCATCCCAAGAACTCAAAGCCGGAAACCCGAGTCAAGCCCCATGCTACCCTCTGACTCACCCCACATCCAGTCACCCAGTCCTGTGCACCCACCTTCCAAGTAGCTCAAGTCCATTTTCTGCTCCCCATCCCTATCACCACCACCCACAGGTCCTCACTACCTCTTTCTCAGACTAAAGAAACAGGTTCCTAATTGGTTTCCCTGTTTCAAATCTTTTTTCCTCCTCTCCTGAAGTAGAAGTATTTAGTTATAAAAATAACATGTTAATCATAAAAATATTCAAATGATGCATAAATGTAGGAAGTGAAATCATCCATAATTCCACCTTCAAGAGAACCTCTGTTAACAATTTCTAATTTTGCCTCTTTCTTCCTCCCCCCCAGAATCTTTATACTGCCTCCAGAACAATCTTCTAAAACATCAGTGCAGTACTTAAAAAACCCTTTACTGGACAACCAATGACAGCTTCTTGATTAAGTCAATGGTGAGGAAAAAATGGGGAGAGGTGCTGGCCTACATCAAGGAAGACTTCAAAACATCATCAAATCAAAGGTGTGGGCCTTGGTTTAATCCTGATACAAACCAGTCAACTGTAAAACAGACTTTGTTTGGACAATGAGGAAATGTGATTATGGACTGGATAGTAAATTATGCTAAAGAATTTTTATAGTTTTCTTAGGTATAATAATGGCATAGTTATCTGAGAAAGTGACCATATTTTTCTTTTTTTTTTTAATTTTTTTTTTGTGAGATGGAGTCTCACTCTGTTGCCCAGGCTGGAGTGCAATGGCGCGATCTCAGCTCACCGCAACCTCTGCCTCCCAGGTTCAAGCAATTCTCCTGCTTCAGCTTCCTGGGTAGCTAGGATTACAGGCACCCGCCAAAACGCCCAGCTAATTTTTGTATTTTTAGTAGAGATGAGGTTTCACCATGTTGGCCAGGCTGGTCTCGAACTCCTGACCTCAGGTGATCCACCCCCGTGGCCTCCCAAAGTACTGGGATTACAGGCGTGAACCACCACACCCAGCTGAAAGTGACCATATTTTCAGAGATACACACTGAAGTAGGGAAGAAATGACAAGGTATCTGGGATGTGCTTTAAAATACTTCAGCAGAGAGGCAGAGTAATGGGCACAAATACATAGCTTGATAGAAGAAATAAGACCTAGTGTTTGACATATCAGTAGGGTGACTAGTTTACAATAGTCTATTGTACATTTCAAAATAGTTAGAATAATTTGGATGTTTCTAGCATAAAGACAAATATTTAAGGTGATGCATTTCCCAATTACACTGATTTAATCTTCACAAATTAATGTATTAAAATATCACCCCAAAAATATGTACATTATATACTAATAAAGATAATATAATTTTAATATAAATACTTCGGCAAATTGAAAACAGGACAAACAAAGCAAATATGGAAAGATCTTGACACCTGTTAGAATACTTATGGGTTCGGCCGGGCGCGGTGGCTCACACCTGTAATTCCAGCACTTTGGGAGGCTGAGGCGGGTAGATCATGAGGTCAGGAGTTCAAGACCAGCCTGGCCAAGATGGTGAAACCCTGTCTCTACTAAAAATACAAAAATTAGCGGGGCGTGGTGGCAGGCGCCTATAATCCCAGCTACTCAGGAGGCTAAGGCAAAGAACTGCTTGAAGCCAGGAGGTGGAGGCTGCAGTGAGCCGAGATCATGCCACTGCACTCCAGCCTGGGCGACAGAGCAAGACTCCGTCTCAAAAAAAAAAAATTTATTTGTGGGTTCACTGTATTATTCGCTCTGCATCTTTCTTTTTTAAGATATTGTGTCATTCTGCCACCCAGGCTGTAGTGCAATGGTACAATCATGGCTCATTGCAGCCTCAACCTCTTGGGCTCAAGCGATTCTCGCACCTCAGCCTCCCAAAGTGCTGGGACCACAGGTGCACGGCACCCTACGTGGCCTCCCTCTGAATCTTTGTGTGTGCATTTATTTATTATTTATTTTTTTGAGACAAACTTTCACTCTTTCACCCAGAATGGAGAGCAGTGGTGTGATCTCACCTCACTGCAACCTCTGCCCCCGGGTTCAAGCGCTTCTCCTGCCTCAGCCTCCCAAGCAGCTGGGATTGTAGGCACCCGCCACCACACCCAGCTAATTTTTCTATTTTTAGTAGAGATGGGGTTTCACCATGTTGGACAAGCTGATCTTGAACTCCTGACCTCAGGTGATCCACCCATGTCAGCCTCCCAAAGTGCTAGGATTACAGGCATGCACCATCACACCCAGCCCTTTGTGTATGCATTTAAAAGAATGAATTATGAAAGTTTTCAATTTCCAAATCCATACGGTGCATATGGTGGGGACCCTTCTGCTGCTCCCTACACCGTAACTAGGAGGTCAAACTGCTTCCCAGAGCAACAAAGCAGACCCTCCAGGTTCTGGCTCTTAATATCCTCCAAAAGCACCACCTGAGGCCCTCTCTAGTCCTATACACCTGAGACAAACTAAACCACTGCAGATCCCCAAGTGCTTTGATGCTGGCATGAGCTATCATGAGCATTTAGAATATCCTACTCTCCCAGATTCTCTCTTCGATTTCATTCTATCCACCTGGCATTCTCCTAACCTCAGGCCTAAACTGTTTCCTTCTCTCGGGCAGTCCTGAAATCCATACTGCAACCCCAAGCTGAACTGCTAACTCTCCCACTTGTACCACAACACGTATCATTAAGTACTGGAATGATTTGCTCTTATCTATCTCTCCTAGACTATGAGTTCCTTGAAGGCACAGTCCTGGCCTAGAGCAGGCATGCTGTAAATGATTACAAAGTAGTGAAGAGGCAGGGCAGCCAAAACAGTTTTAGAGACTTTTAAGTAGTTCAGACAAACAAGCTAGCACATGTTGGAGGTGGAGGGACGGATGGCGATGGAGCAGAGAGGGTATTAGGGTACTATCATCAGGCTAGACCTGAGAAGTATATACAGAAATAAAAAGGAACCAAGAAGACACTCAAGGGTTTTTGAGCAGAGGATTGAAAAAGAGAGACATGTCAGAGAGAAGACCCCTTCCCCTAGCATACTTCCACATGGAAGGAGTCCTGGCTTTGCTTCTCCCCACGCCCTTAAAAGCTGTGATTCACTTCAATAGGATCTGTCTTTTGGAGAGGGAGTGCATTCTGGCCTATGTCCACACCACATGGAAGCTGAGGGCTTCCATGGAAATGCTTTGCCTCTAGAGGGGCCTGGAGACATCAAGAGTAAATGAGTAGTCCAGGCGCGATGGCTCACACCTGTAATCTCAGCACTTTGGGAGGCTGAGGCAGGCACTCAGGAGTTGCAAACCAGCCTGGCCAACATGGTGAAATCTCTACTAAAAAAAATACAAAAATTAACCAGGAGTGGTGATGCATGCCTGTAATCCCGGCTACTCAGGAAGCTGGGGCAGGAGAATCGCCTGAACTCGGAAGGTGGAGGTTGCAGTGAGCCAAGATTGCATCACTGCACTCCAGCCTGGGCAACAGAGCAAGACTCAGACTCAAAAAAAAAAAAAAAAAGAGTAAATGAGTAGCAGGGCCATTTGGCCACAGGTTAAAAGTCACTTTCTTCAATCATTTTAACTTGTAAATAAAGCAACATTCTGAGCTCCATATGCCTGACTCTTGTATCATCAATTAAATAGTTCCAAATTTGAGAGGAAAAGGACAGGTGTTATTTATTGGCTTCCTGCACCTCCCACCCCCAAAAAATCCCACAAACACTTGACTCTGTAATAAGATTAATTAAGCAGTAATACAAAGACTAAACAATGCATATAAAGTATTTAATAGCTGGGGGGCGGTGAGGCGCACAGTGGCTTACACTTGAAATCATGGCACTTTGGGAGATCAAGGGAGGAGGATCACTTGAGCCCAGGAGTTCGAGACCAGTCTGGGCAACAAGGTGAAACCCCATCTCCACAAAAAATACAAAAATACAAAGATGAGCCGAGAAAATACAAAGATTAGCCGAGAGTGGTGGTGTGCACCTGTAGTCCCAGCTACTTGGGAGGCTGAGGTGGGGAGGATGGGTTGAACCCAGGGGGCAGAAGTTGCAGTGAGCCAAGACTGTGCCACTGCACTCTACCCTGGGCAACAGAGCAAGACCCTGTCTCAAAAAAGAAAAACAAAGTATTTAATATACAGTGAGCTCTTGCTACTTCTTAGCTGCTTTTTGTGATTGTGATTGCAACTAGAAACAAGAATGTCAGGAAGACTCAGCAAGAGGACAGTATGAACTGTAGTGAACAGTAGGATGGACGAAATGGCTCGGGGCCTCTGTGAAGGAAGAATTGCTGGGTGGCAACTGGGAGTTTAAGAGACTCTGGTTTCCAGGCTGAAAAAGCCCTCATTTATGGAAGCTGCCATAAGAAGGCATAGAGAACTGCAATCAGAGGCAATGAGAAGGAAACACAGTAGTTATTAGCTCATTAGCCTGCAACCACAGTGGGATGGAAAGAGGAACATTCACAAGGTAAAAAGGAAGTCTACAAAAACCGTACCCTGAGATTCAGAGAAGGCACCGAGAAAAGTTACAAGTATTAACAACAAGGAGACAAACATACCATAAAAACGGATTATTGGCAACACTAGGGAAATGTGAATATGACTGAGTGTCAAGTACTGCAGCCAAAGAAAACAGAAAGCAAATATGCCAAATGCTAATCATATATATGATGAGTACACGCGGGGGCTCGTGATGGTATTCTGTACATACTTCAGAAATTTTCCATAGTGAAGATTTTTAAGAGATAAATTTTTAAAAACTAAAGGTAAGGGAATAGGGAATCAAGAGGACCCTCTGCACTGGCTTCTTGTATCTGCCACCCCTCATCAAAAGCTGCAAGCTTGACCCACATAAGCTGTAAGGCTGGGGAGTCAGGGAAGGTCACTTGGATAGTGTGGGTCCAGCTGCATCTGACATGACTCTGATCATCCATAGTGGCAGACCCACCAAGAGCCATTTTATACAAAAGCAGGAATCAGCTTTTGGTGACAACATATATTTATGGAGGAAGCCTGAACACACATGTTCGTATTTATAGCTTTGGGAATGCATCTTGGTCTCCAAAAGGATGTTCTATCAATGTCATACTGGGAGTCTACCGAGCAGTCAAGACTTCTAAGAAAAAAAAACCCTTGAATTTCAAGGTAAGAAAGGCCATCTCATCTCATCTCATCCCAAACCCCCAAACACGTGGGCTCCAACGGCAGCCATTCTAACCCTTGTGCCGCTAAGGCAATGAGGGTCAGAGGAAGAGTTCCCACCCACCCCAACTGAAAAGGCCAGCCACAGTGGCTCACACCTATAATTCCAGCACTTTGGGAGGCTGAGGTGGGCGGATCACTTGAGGTCAGGAGTTCGAGACCTGTCTGGCCAACATGGTGAAACCCTGTCTCTACTAAAAATACAAAAACTAGCTGGGCATAGTGGCGCACGCCTGTAATACCAGCTACTCAGGAGGCTGAGGCAGGAGAACTGCTTGAACCTGGAAGGCAGAGGTTGCAGTGAGCCAACATCATGCCACTGCATTCCAGCCTAGGCAACAGAGCAAGACTCTATCTCAAGAAAAAAAAAAAGGCATTGTGATCCAAGTGGGCTGAGGAGGATCTGCTGCTGTGACTGAGGCTGCATTGATGCAATTCTTGGAATCAGAAGCCACAGGGATATGAGAAAAGCAACTCCCAGCAAAGAACAAGCCGGGAGAGTGAATGCCACCCAGGCTTTTGCTGGACACAACCACTGCAGGCTGGAGGCACTGACTGAGGGTTTCTCCTGCCCTCCTGCAGCACCTCCACCACACAGATCCACCTCCCCAACACAGATCCCCTCCCCGACAGGGTGTCCTTCAGGGCAGCTCCCCACCCCACACCACTGCCTGGAGCCCATACCTCTGCCAGCTCCCGCTCACTGATACTTCTGGCGGCGCTTCCTTTCTTCCTCATGCATGGCTCTCCCACAGTGACCCTGCCATCCCCTTTGGCATAACTGTGCACAGTGAGAACTCCCGTTTGCCCTTGGGCTTGGCAGGAGAGAGGCTCACTAGTTTCTGAATCAGAAGAGATAGAATCCCGTGAAGAGCCAGAGCCCAGGCTGGAAGATGACTTCTTTTGGGAGCCTGAGAAGACAAGGCGTCCCCCTACAGAGGCAGGATTCACAGAAAGATCCAAGGCTGCTGCTTCTTGTTCTTCCTCCTCATCCTCCTCTTCTAGTTTGACATTTTTGAGCTCTTCAAATTTGACTTCAGTGGAGTCAGAATAATCTGAAACACACATACACATTAGACAGAGCCAAGTTCCACCTGCACACGTGAATCTGATAAAAGCCAGAGTGGCAAAGCACAAGGAACATGGGCTAGGAATGGGACCTGGCTTCCAATCCTGGCTCTGTCACTGAGGGGCACTATGAGCCAGGGCTATCTGCTCAGCCTCCTGGCCTCTAGCTTCTTCCTCTGTAGTGAGAAGATGCTACTACAATTCTACAGGGCTCATAAATACGACTCCTGAGCACCGCCTGGCACTCAGCAGACACTCAGTAAGGGGCAGCTGCCATTTCCTCCAAAGTCTCCTGCAGGAAATGCAAGTCTGAGCTCAGCAGAGACCTGGCTACCCAGCCCATGCTAGAAAATCTAAAGATCTTGAAAAATATTAAGAGGGTGTATGTTAAATGTTCTCACTGCAAAAATGGTAACTATGTGAAGTAATATGTATTTTAATCAGCTAGATTTAACCATTCCACAACATATATATACTTCACAAATCATGTTGGACCAGGAGCAGTGGTTCACAACTGTAATCCCAGGACTTTGGGAGGCCAAGATGGGAGGATTGCTACAGCCCAGGAGTTCAAGACCAGCCTGGGCAACAAAGTGAGACCCTGTCTCTACAAAATTTAAAAATTAGCCAGGCATGGGCCGGGCGCGGTGGCTCACGGCTGTAATCCTAGCACTTTGGGAGGCCAAGGTAGGCAGATCACGATGTCAAGAGATCGACACCATCCTGGCTAACAAGGTGAAACCCCATCTCTACTAAAAATATAAAAAATCAGCCAGGCGTGATGGCCCGCATCTGTAGTCCCAGCTACTCAGTAGGCTGAGGCAGGAGAATCACTTGAGCCCGGGAGGCAGAGATTGCAGTGAGCCGAGATCGCCACTGCATTCCAGCCTGGGTGACAGAGTGACTATGTCTCAAAAAACAAAAAAGTAGCCAGGCATGGTGGCGTATGCCTGTAGTCCAGGCCACTTGAGAGGTTGAGGCAAAAGGATTGCTTGAGCCCGGAAAGTTGAGGCTGCAGTGAGCTGTGTTCGCACAGGCTTGTGCAACAGAGCAAGACTCTGTTTCTAAAACAAAAAAATTATGTTGTGGCCGGGCGCGGTGGCTCAAGCCTGTAATCCCAGCACTTTGGGAGGCCGAGATGGGCGGATCACAAGGTCAGGAGATCGAGACTATCCTGGCTAACACGGTGAAACCCCGTCTCTACTAAAAATTACAAAAACTAGCCGGGCGAGGTGGCGGGCGCCTGTAGTCCCAGCTACTCGGGAGGCTGAGGCGGGAGAATGGCGCAAACCCAGGAGGTGGAGGTTGCAGTGAGCTGAGATCCGGCCACTGCACTCCAGTCCGGGCGACAGAGCGAGACTCCGCCTCAAAAAAAAAAAAAAAAAAAAAAAAAAAAAAAATTATGTTGTATATGACAAATATGCACCATTTTATCTGTCAATATAAATAAATAAATTTGAAGGGAAAAAAGGGAAAGAAAATCTGCTGAAGAGAAGCCAGTCCAGCACGTCAGTCCACAGTGCTACCTGGCTGTCAGCAGACCACATCTTCGCGTCATACCTGACCCAAGACAGATACAAGCTTTCTCCAACAAATCTAGCCTCAATGACCTTCCAAGTGACTGCTAAACAACACTGATCACACCACTCCCACTCTTAAAATACAAATGGCTTCTTAAGCTTCCAAGTGAGGAAATGAAAATGGCAGACAGCCCTACATCCTCTCCTATTTCTCCAGTGTCACCTTCTGGTCACACAGCTGCCTTCTACCCTAATATTCAATTGAGGGAAACTCCCCACCAGTTCCCCCAGGTGGACCATGCTATTAATATTTCCCATCTCTGCTGGGAACGGTGGCTCAAGACTGTAATCCCACTCGGCACTTTGGGAGGCCGAGGCAGGCGGATCACCTGAAGTCAGGAGTTCAAGATCATCCTGGCCAAAATGGTGAAACCCCATCTCTACTAAAAATACGAAAAAAAATTAGCCAGGCGTGGTGGTGGGCACCTGTAGTCCTAGCTAGTTGGGAGGCTGAGGCAGGAGAATCGCTTGAACCCAGGAGGCAGAAGTTGCAGTGAGTCGAGATTGCGCCACTGCACTCCAGCCTGCATGACAGAGCAAGACTCCATCTCAAAAAAAAAATCTCCCATCTCCACGCCTGTGCCCTGCTCCTCCCCTCTGGGACACCCTTTCTACATCCCTCCTCTCTCTCTGTCCGCCTGGGAAGGTCCTACTTACCTTGTAAGAGTCACCTTCACCAAAACCTCCAGTGTTTCCCTGACCCCTGACCAGGCAGAGGGAGGAGCTTTTCCCTACATGTCCAGTCCACCCTGTATATCCCTACCCAAAGCACTTCTCACACTCCAAGTACACTATCTGATCACAGACCTGTCACTCTGCTTTCTTTATTTCTCACTCAGCACTCAATATGGCATCTGACACGGGACACATGTATGAGTTAAGGTTGTGGAAAATACACCATAGTCAACTAACCTGGGAAGGTAAGACCATCCTCAACTTGCCGCACAGAACTATGGGTGGGCCTCACCGGGGCGAGGGCTGCCGGGCACTCCGTCATCTCATACTGCTCAGAACTCAGCTCCTCCTTGGGGAAGAGCTCACTCTGACTCACCTCCTGTGGTATTTCAAGACAAACTCGGTGCCTCTTTGTCCCTATTCGGTGCCTGGCCAGGCTGCAAGGGAGAGGGCAAATCTTTTAAGAGCCCACAAATATATCCACTTACTCAAAGACATTCCTACACATCCACACACAACCCAAAGTGAATGGCCAGAGCCTGTCAGGCCTGGTTCAAAACTCAGGGACACCTCTTATTTGTGACTTGAGACAAGGGACTTCACCTCTCTGAGCTTGTTCCATCATCTGGAAGATACAGGTATTACCACCCACCTAACAGATTTGTTGTGAGGACTAAGAAAAGGTATGCAGAGTAGCTGGCAAAGTGTCTGGCATATAGTAGGTACCAAGACACGGTTCCTCCTTTCTTTCCCATATGGCCCAGGATAAATTCCCAGAGCACAGATCCCCTGGCTCAGCTTCCCATTGGTGCAGACTTAAGAAGGTGACTCTTAAGTCTGCTCTGATGGCACTGCAGACTTAAATCATAACATTACCAATGCCCTTGAGTCTCATCCTCACTACACTTCTTTTTAAAAGACTCTCTGATATGATGAGAAAACATGACTTTTCTGGCTCAGGGGGAGCCCAACCTTCGCACATAAATGCCTTGACACTCATATAAATTACCCCTTTGCTCCAGCAGACTACAGCCCACTACAGGTCTCTCATTCAGAAAGTGCCTGAATGCTCTGGCTCTCAGGTTTCTGGAGCCTTTACCAAGAACACTCCCTTAGCCGAGGCACAAACAGCATCTTAGAAACAGCCTCTCCACAGGTTACAGGACCTACCCAGACACCTCTCCCTCACACAGCCACGACAAAGGGCTGCTGGGTTACCTTGTCTTCAAGTCTCCTTCCTCTCCATCCTCCACCCCTTCCATGTCCTCCTCTGGGCACTCCTCCTCATTGCCAGCTCTTGGAGGCAGTTCACTCTCCTTAAGAAACTCAGCTGCTTCTGGCGTGGGCAGAGTATGGTCAATAACTGTGTTGTCCTTCCCAGCTTTCCAAAGTTTGTACCTTTCTGGCTGGAACTTCCTCACAAACACATCCATGGAGATCTTCACCATGTCCTTTCTACAGGAGCACTGTCAGCAGGAAGCAGAAGAGCACCAGGTGAGCATACCTTGCTGCTTCCACCTCACCCCCACGTCCTAGCTCCTCCCTCCACATGGAAACAAGTGCAAGATGGTTTATAACTGGATTGTGTTGGTTCACAGGCTGAGGGCATATTATCCTTGCAGGACCTTCAAATATGAAGGGAAGCAGGGAAAAAAGGGCAGAGAATACATACTATTGGGGCAAATCTACCTGGGCACTAACTTGGGGTCACAGAGGGTGGTTAGGCTCTGCACTTAGGCCCCCAGGATGGTGAGCCACCTGCCCTTGTTCCCTGTCCAAGCCAGGAACACACAAGCAAGTCTACTACTACGAGTCAAAGGCCTAGCCCTGCTGCTTCCCTAGAGTAAAGAAAACCCCTAGGAACTTCAACAGAGAAGTCTCAGAGTGGCTAAGGCAAGAATATTAACGTGTGTGGATGTGGTTTTAATGCCTAGTGGACTTAAGAACCTCATTTTATACTTCCCAAATCTGAACACATTTTTTTAAATTCCTTATGAACACAAAATGTTAGTACTCTGACACACTGCTAGCTGCTCGTTTCTGAATTCCAGCAACTCAAAGAAATATTCTAATCACCAGCCAACGTATCTAACCAGAATTTGCTCATTTTTATCATGGTGTTATAGAAAGAAATCAAGCAGACTTACCAGCACAGCTTGCTTGCCATACTCAATCCACCGACGGGTAGCAAAATTGGTAGACTCCGCACAGTTAAAGCCATGGTTAAAGCCGGCATGGTAACCATAAGGGAAAGTGATCATAAACTCTCCGGCCTCTTGAGTCACCTGAACAAGAGCAGACTTGAAACAGCTGCTTCAAATGGCAGAGATCCACAGAACTGGAATTCTGAGCTCCACCACAACTTAGCTGAGCAACAAAGGGTAAGTCATAAAACCCCTGGGGTCTTGCTGTCTTCTATAAAATTATGCAAAGCCCAGACATATCAGATGACATGACTATAATTAACCATTCCTCCAAATGACCCCTGTTCAAGGGGATCTGACTCTCCTCTGGAAGCTAAAGTGGCCCCACCTTTAATGCTCTTAGATCAAAGTGTTGTTACATAGTTTAAGCTTTGGCCCCCTCTTGGTATAGTGATGAACTAGAATAAAACTCTGTAAAAGGCCAGAAAGGGTGGTGCCTGAGAACTTTGGCATGTAACATCAGCTCACCTTGTCAAAGGGAATTCCATATTTCTTCAGCATTAACGGGGAAATCAGGGTCATCTTGTGGCGGAGAAACGCCTCACAGCTTTGAGCACTTCCTGGGAAAAAGCCTATTTAATTGAAAGGGTGTAGGTTAACACAGTGCTCCACACTAGCTCCGCAATCCGGAGTCACTTCACACCTGTGCTTCTCATCGGAATGATAAACAGGATGAATCACCGATGTGATCTCCAAGGATCCTTATAGCTCCGCACCAATTCTAAGATTCTACAGTGAGCCTCTGGGCTCACTCCCATGTAGGGCATTACATGGGTAATGAAATCCTGTTTGGGAAACCAAGGTCACCCAAGCTGCCTCTGTTCTTTTTTTTTTTTTTTTTTTTGAGACGGAGTCTCGCTCTGTCGCCCAGGCTGGAGTGCAGTGGCCGGATCTCAGCTCACTGCAAGCTCCGCCTCCTGGGTTTATGCCATTCTCCTGCCTCAGCCTCCCGAGTAGCTGGGATTACAGGCGCCCGCCACCTCGCCCGGCTAGTTTTTTTTTGTATTTTTTTAGTAGAGACGGGGTTTCACCGTGTTCGCCAGGATGGTCTCGATCTCCTGACCTCGTGATCCATCCGTCTCGGCCTCCCAAAGTGCTGGGATTATAGGCTTGAGCCACCGCGCCCGGCCTGCTGCCTCTGTTCTTATAGAGCTTTGAAACTATTTAGGACCTTTTCTCCAGTCACTTGTATCCCTGATCTTTTTTCAGTAATGCAGCTATAGTATGATCTACCCAGGCTTTCCTGAAGTATGTTCTCTAGACATACAAATCTATGTAAGTCCACTGAAAAGAAACAAAGCATAAAATGCAGTTTTTTCTTTAACATTTGGGTCTTTAGTGGAAACACTGGTCATACCGGGTCTGGTTCATTATCGCTGGTCAAAGAAACACCACTGCTCATTAAAACTGAGGCACAGACAATCAAAGAAGAAATGACCAAGTCCTTGCTCAGGACAAAGGAAGAAAAGGCTCTGTCACTGCCCTCTTAAGGTAACCAATGAGGCTCACCCCCATCTGCAGGCCTGCGACAGGACCTGCAAGAATCTGACCATGGGGAATGCACATTTTAGTGTAGAGCAAGGAGCACAGCTCATAGGAGTGTCCAACCCAGCAAACAGAGGAGACACAGTACCTTTGGCGAGGCGTTCCAACCGCTTTCCATGCTCAGGTGGAACAGAGTACCTGCAATCACATGAGAGCATCAGAGGCTGGGCGGAGACAGGTACAGAAGCTAAGGGGCTTATTCCCACTCTCAAAACACCTTGAAATGGCAGATTTTTTTTTAACTTCCCAAGCACTAGAAAGGAATCTGAAAAAATGAAATATTAGACTGTTTCGGCACAGGAGTAAAAAGCCCGTAAAGAAGGTGAGTGAATTTATTTCTTCTATATTCATTCACTTAATAAGATGTTTATTAAGTGTTCACCATGAGCCAGGATTTATGGTACACAATATTACTCTCCTTTATAATGTTGTTCATATAACATTTTTTTTTTAAAAAAAAGGATGTCATTACATAACCTCAGTATTTAAAAATGCTCAGTATTTTTAAATGCTTGAAAGGCCTAACGGGGGGAGGGCTAGAGGAAGAATGGAAAACAAAGTGCAAGATAGATCCGACACTTAAGAGACCCAGCCCCGTATCTGCTGATGAACCCATTTTCCCTTTATCTCCCCAAGAGCTACATACACTGATTACCCAACAATCAATTACCTCTCTACCCAGTAAGGTGTCTAAACACCATCGAAACTGTTCTTCCTAAAAAAATGAAAAGAAAAAAAGGACACCTAGGACTATTTAAAACTTTTGCAAAATTGTTAAATTTTATATTCTGAAACTCACAGTAACTCTATTTTAACCTTTTTAATCTCTTCTGAAGATTATTCCACAGTAACAACAAATCCTCCCACTACAAACAGCTTCATTATAAAACAAAACAGAGAAGAGGAATTGACAAAAATGTCACCTAAAGGACTCCAGGATCCATCAGGCAACCCTACACAGAAGGCTCTGGAGGTCCCACTTCAGAGGACCTAAGAATGTATATAATAACTGGAAAACCTTCTTTTATAAGAGAATTCAAAAATCCAGGAGCAGGGAATTTTGGAGTAAACAATGGTGAAGACACAAAAGCTACATTTACACATCCTACAAGTCTAGCCTTCTGAGAAAGGAAATAGGACAGTAGTGAGGGGGGTAATCATAGGCTCAAAAGGTTCTTTCCCCCAAGATTAGAAACTGGAAAGCACTTGAAAGAAGAAAAGAAAACTCCTGAGAAAGAACATGGCTGAGGATGCTGAATAAAGACATGAAGGTGGATGTGGTTATCATAACTCGCCATAATGCGCCCCATGGTGTCCCGTCTGACCTCATCACTCACTTCTCATCATTTTACACAGCACTCAATCTACAGTAGACTTCCCTTAGCTCCCTAAACACACCATGCCCAGCTACTTTTGTATTTTTAGTAGAGACAGGTTTCACCATGTTGGCCAGGCTGGTCTCGAACTCCTGACCTCAGGTGATCCACCTGCCTCAGCCTCCCAAAGTGCTGGGATTACAGGTGTGAGCCACCACGACTGGCCCTCATGTGCTGTCTTAATCCAGGAGCTCTGCATCTGTGGTTCCAACTGCCTGGATACACTTCCCTCAATCTCCCAGCTGCTAAGCCCACCACCATTCCACCCAGTTATGTCCTTCTCATGTTTTGGATCTCAGTTGTCACCTCTTCCAAAGAAGCCTTCTTTAATCTCACCCATCTGTCCTTCCTATGTTTTGGATCTCAGTTGTCACCTCTTCCAAAGAAGCCTTCTTTAATCTCACCCATCTGTCCTTCCTATGTGGACCTTAGCACCCACTTCTTCCCCATCAGAGCTGTCCCCACACCATATGATCATTCTCTCACACTTTCTACCTCCTGACCAGTCTCCGATCTGTGTGAAGGTAGGTATCTCATCTGTCTTATCCACTGCAGTTATCTGCAGCACCTTCACTAAAATGCTGAGACAGGGGCCAGGTACAGTGGCTTATGCCTGTAATCCTAGCACTTTGGAAGGCTGAAGTGGGAGGACTGCTTGAGCCCAGCAGTTTGAGACCAGCCTGTGCAACATAGTGAGACCCCATCTCTACCCTAAAAAAAAGAAGGAAAAAAATTAGCTGGGCATACTGGTGCATGCTTATAATCCCAGCTACTTGGGAGGCTGAAGTAGAAGGATCACTTGAGCCCAGGAGGTCAAGGCTGCAGTGAGCCATAATGGTGCCACTGCACTCCACCCTGGGTGACAGAGTGAGACCCTGTCTCAAAATAGAAAAAAAAAATGCTGAGACTCAAAGATGGGTCAGTGCAGAGAGAGGAGACAGAACCAATGTTTGTCTCACCAACAAGAATAACACCCTGGAGAACGAACAGGAAGCATGCTGAAGAGCCTCGCAATCCCTCGTGTGTTAAGCACACACTGCTGCTCCCCAAGTATTAATATTTTTTCTTATCATAAGGAAAAGAAAGCTTTCTATCATCTGAGGGAGTGACTCCAGTCTTAGAAGTCTGCTGCTAAGAAATGCCTCAGGCCTATTCAGAAAAAAAATCAGAAAGCAATCAGATAGCCTGGAAGAGCCCCCGTGTCTTTGGGTAACTCTGCCAGAGCCCTGCTCTCTAAAGCCTCCCTACTCAAAAGGTGGTCTGAGCACCAGAGCTCCAATAGCATCTTAGCACTTGAAAGTGTGTTGGAAACATGGAATGTCACCCCAGGCCTGAACCAGCGTCTGCACTTTAACATAATCCTGAGGTGCTTCCCATGCACACTGAATGTGAGCCCGTGCTGTAGCACAGAAGCCCGGTGCCGACTGCAGGTAGACTGTACCAGGACTTTGGTTCTCCGAAGTGCAGGTAGTTGATGCTGTAGAGGTCCATGTCTTCAGTGTGCCAAGCAAAAGATGTCTTCCACATGCCAAAGTACAGGTATGGGGTGTTCACACCCTCAATGGTGATCCCACTTTCCTTTTCCACCAAGTCCAGGATTGTTCTCAGCCGGCCAATATTCCACTCATCAACATGCTGCAAAGGCAATGACAGTCCAGGGCAAGTTACATTTGCATATAAACCAAGGCTCTGAACCTACAAATCAAAGTAGGTCACAAGTAAGCTGTCATCTCTGATAAACATTTGGAATAATGTCAAAACACTATGGACGTGAAGACCACAGTATTCCTCATTCACTTTCACAGCTACCACTGGAACTGACACAATTTACCTTCAAAGGGCAAATATTACTTGTGAATACTAGTGCAGGAAAGATGAATGAAGAGATGATAGTCACCTGTTTTTTTGTTTGTTTGTTTCTGAGACGGAGTCTCGCTCTGTTGCCCACACTGGAGCACAGTGGCATGATCTTGGCTCACTGCAACCTCCGCCTCCCTGGCTCAAGCAATTCCCTGCCTCAGCCTCCCAAGTAGCTGGGATTACAGGCACCCGCCACCACACCCCACTAATTTTTCTATTTTTAGTAGAGACGGGGTTTCACCATCTTGGCCAGGCTGGTCTTGAACTCCTGACCTCGAGATCCACCCGCCTTGGCCTCCCAAAGTGCTGGGATTACAGGCGTGAGCCACCGTGCCCGGCCAACAGTCACCTGTTTTAAACCCCAAGAGAAAAAGTTTGAATTGATGCCCAAAGAAATTTAGGTCAAAAGAGAAAAAAAACTCTACAACCACACACACACACAAAAAATTGCGAAACATGGGAACTATGACAGTGGACCAGGTGTGGTGGCTCACACCTTTAATCTCAACACTTTGGGAGGCCAAGGCAGGATTGCTTGAGCCCAGGAGTTCAAGACCATCCTGGGCAACAAAGTAAGACCCAGTCTCTACAAAAAAAATACAAATAAAAAAAAAGTAGCCAGGTGAGGTGGCACATGACTGCAATCTCAGCTACTTGGGAGGGTGAAGCATGAGGATCCCTTGAGCCCAGGGGTTTGAGGTTACAGTAATCTATGATCATACCACTATACTCGAGCTGGGTGGCAGGGCAAGATTCTGTCTCAAAAACAAAAAAACAAAAAACTATGGCAATGTTGTGGCTTTTTAGCCCTGATTTCTACCAGGCAGTGTCTTCATAAAAAAATGTGCAATATCCTTTTCCTGAGTTGTAATGGCCAGCTGGGAGTCCACCTCCCATAACTAGGCCCTGGATTATTATTATGCCTGACTTTTGTACCTCCCCATCCCAGATCCTTACAGCATCTTCCTGCCATTCATCCCTACAAGCTTGACTTTCCCTGACCCCCAAAAAACTGTTATCAACAAAACTGGAATTCTTTTTTTTTTGAGACGGGGTCTCGCTCTGTTGCCCAGGCTGGAGTGCAGTGGCATGATCTCGGCTCACTGCAAGCTCCGCCTCCCAGGTTCACGCCATTCCCCTAAGCCTCCCGAGTAGCTGGGACTATAGGCGCCCGCCACCACACCCGGCTAATTTTTTTGTATTTTTAGTAGAGATGGGGTTTCACCGTGTCAGCCAGGATGGTCTCGATCTCCTGACCTCGTGATCCGCCTGCCTCAGCCTCCCAAAGTGCTGGGATTACTGATGTGAGCCACTACGCCCGGCCTGGAATTCATTTTTTTAACTCTTCCAATAACTGATAAAAACAGTAAAATATGGGCCAGGCGCAATGGCTCTCGCCTGTAATCCCAGCACTTTGGGAGGCTGAGGCAGGTGGATCACCTGAGGTGGGGAGTTTGAGACCAGCCTGACCAACATGGAGAAACCCCAACTCTACTAAAAAATACAAAATTAGCCAGGCATGGTGGTGCACACCTATAATCCCAGCTACTCGGAAGGCCGAGGCAGGAAAATCACTTGAACCCGGGAGGTGGAGGTTGTGGTGAGCTGAGATCACACCACTGCACTCCAGCCTGGGCAACAAGAGCGAAACTCCATCTCAAAAAAAAAAAAACCTTAAAATATGAAAACAATTATGAGTGATAATCCCTGAAATGCCCTACGGTTTTTCAGTCATCAGAAGATATTCCCAAATATTCTCCCCTTTCACCATATTTAAGGCAGGACTATGTCCCAAGCCAATGAAAGTGGTTAATATGGCTTTTGTCACAGAATCTTGTTTGAGGATTCTGAAGAATCTAAATGTATTTCTCTTCTTAAATGTATACCCCTTTCAGTATTCAGTCATCTTTCTTCTGCAGAAACCACACTGCCTCATTTCATTATCTGAGAGCCAACCCACCCTTTCAAGAACTCATCAGCTACCACCCACCGACTATGCTAACAACCCTTGAAAAGAGCACCACATCACCCACTTCACATGTAAAGTAGGAGAAATAAAATTCAGTCACATGCAAAATGGCCCACAATGAGGCCAGCACAGCAACATCAGCTGGGGGTAGATCATCTGTTCACCCACCCATTCACCAAACAGCTTTTAGGTGCCTACTACGTGCTGGGCCAAAAAAAAGGTATTACGAAATTACAAAAACCCTGCACAGAGGGTTTCCAGTGAGCCTCACCTTTTCATAGAGGGTACCATTCACATCTGCACCATAGATTGGAGGATTGAATGTAAGATTTTTCCAGTATTTCCGCTCGAGCTCTTCAAACTCACTATAGCGTGGGGTACAGTACCTTTTGAAAGTAAAAAGAAACATGTAAACCACTTACGGGGTTTATTAGGCATTATGAACATCACAAGACATAATCCCCTATTCCAGTGACAGCAAGAATTTCAAATGAACAAGGCATAATCTTGGCCTTCAAGGCTCTAATACATAGTCACTCCCTGAACGTCCCTTCCATGAGCACTGGGCCTGAAGAAGCCTGAGGAAGGTAATGTACACAGAGATGTAAACCGACCTTCCTCAACAAGCACATCCTCAACTCTCTGAAGAGACTACTTAAACCACACCTTGCTGGATTCAGGTGGCCACCCAGGGAGAAAACAGGCTTACAAACCAAGACCCAAGGTCCCTGCATATCCACAGACAACCAAAATCCAGTAGCATGTGAAGAGCTGAGGCTTTCCGACAGCGTTCACCTCCCTGAACCAGCCAAAAGGAAGCTGCTCCAAGAGGACTCATTTGTAAGTGCCCCTGCTATATGCCCAGCGCCCTACGCAGAGGCTGACATTCACCAAGTAATCACACCTAAAAACATCAAGTATTTTAGTAAAAATATAAAATAGCTCTAAAAATCTAGATTTTTGCACATCAAATATTCCAATTAGGAAAATAGGTACTCACATATATGCATATTTATACCCACCTATCTACATATAAAGCCATAAAAATATCTACACTTTGGCCAGAGGCATGATGGCTCACACCTGTTATCCCAGCACTTTGGGAGACCTGGTGGGGGCGGGTCACCTGAGGTCAAGAGTTCAAGACCAACCTGGCCAACATGGTGAAACCTGGTCTCTATCAGAAATACAAAAATTAGCCAGGTGTGGTGGCACACGCCTGTTAATTCCAGCTACTTAGGGCGGGGGCTGAGGCACGAGAATTACTTAAACCCAGAAGGAGGAGTCTGCAGTGAGCTGAGCTAACGTCACTGCACTCCACCTTCAGCCATAGAGTAAAACTCTGTCTCAAAAAAAAAATATATATATATATATATATACTTAAAAAGACAGGATCCTTGCTCTGCTGCCCAGACTGGAGCACAGTGGTATGGTCATAGCTTACTATAGCCTTGAACTCCCAGGCTCAAGCAATCCTCCTGCCCCAGCCTCCCGAGTAGCCAGGACTGTAAGTGTGCACCATCACACCTGGTTAGTGTTTTTATTTTTTGTAGAGATGGAATCCTGCAGTGTTGCCCAAGTTGGTCTCAAACTCCTGGCCTCAAGTGATCCTCCAACCTCGGCCTCCCAAAGTGATGGGAATATAGAAGTGAGTCAATGCACCCAGTCTAAAAATATCTATACTCTTTAGCTTAATCATCATATACTGAAAATTTACTAAAAACAAAAACAAAAAAAAAACTTTTAGATTCAAACCAGCCAAGTACAGTGGCTCAGGCCTATAATCCCAGCACTTTGGGAGGCTGAGGCAGGAGGATCACTTGAGCCCAAGAGTTTGAGACCAGTAACATGGTAAAATCCTATTTCTACAAAAACTTTAAAAATTAGCAGAGCTGGCCAGGAGCGGTGACTCACGCCTGTAATCCCAGCACTTTGGGAGGCCACGGCAGGCGGATCACCTGAGGTCAAGAGTTTGAGACCAGCCTGGCCAACATGACAAAACCCCAACTCTACTAAAAATACAAAAATTAGCCAGGCATGGTGACTCACATCTGTAATCCCAGCTACTTGGGAGGCTGAGGCAGGAGAGCTGCTTGAACCTGGGAGACAGAGGTTGCAGTAAGCCGTTATCACGCCATTGCACTCCAGCCTGGGCAACAAGAGCGAAACTCCATCTCAAAAAAAAAAAAAAATAGCAGGGCATGGTGGTGCACACCTGCAGTCTCAGCTACTGGGGGTGGGAGGGAGTAAGAGGGCTGAGATGGGAGGATCTCTTGAGCCTGGGAGATCAAGGCTACAGTGAACCGTGAAATTAGCTGGGTGTGGTGGTGCGCACCTGTAGTTCCAGCTACTTCGGAGGCTGAGGCAGGAGAATCGCTTGAACCCGGGAGGAGGTGGAGGTTGCAGTGAGCCGAGATCAAGCCACTGCACTCCAGCCTGGGTGACAGAGCGAGACTCCGTCTCAAAAAAAAAAAAAAAAAAAAAAAAATTATTATTATTATTATGAAGCAATTTAAGAAGAGTAATACACAAACCTTACAGATATTTGAAAAGGTGAAAAACTAATGTACATTCTAACTAAAATGGCAAAAGAAATGTTATAAATGTATAAAGAGTAGACACATAAAGACCAAAATGAACTCACGGAGATAATGGGAATGAATTTAAAATTAATTAACTAAAAATCTGACTAAACAGGCCAGGCGCAGTGGCTCACGCCTGTAATCCCAGCACTTGGGAGGCCGAGGCAGGCAGATCACGAGGTCAGGAGATCAAGACCATCCTGGCTAACATGGTGAAATCTCGTCTCTACAAAAAATACAAAAAATTAGCCGGGTGTGGTGGCGGGTGCCTGTAGTCCCAGCTACTTGGGAAGCTGAGGCTGAAGAATTGCTTGAACCCAGGAGGTGGAGGTTGCAGAGAGCCGAAACAGCACCACTGCACTCCAGCCTGAGCGACAGAGTAAGACTCCATCTCAAAAAAGAAAAAAAAAATCTGACTAAATAACTCCCTTACAGATTAATGTCAACCTAGTGAATAATAAATTGTAGAGACCTAACATTCTCTCTGAAATATAATTAACTCCTCTATTGCCAACTAATCTGTCTCATGAATGTAGGTTTTTAGGTCGGGCAGGGTGCCAGCACTTTGGGAGGCCAAGGCAGGCTGATCTGAGGCCAGGAGTTCGAGACCAGCCTAACCAACATGGTGAAACCCCATCTCTACTAAAAATACAAAAAAATTAGCCAGGCGTGGTGGCGGGCACCTGTAATCCCAGCTACTCGGGAAGCTGAGGTAAGAGAATCGCTTAAACCTGGGAGGCAGAGATTGCAGTGAGCTGAGATCATGCCACTGCACTCCAGCCTGGGCAACACAGAGAGACTCTGTCTCAAAAGCAAAAATTTAGGTTTTTACCTTAAAGGTAAGAATCTGCTATGTATTAGGATAAAAGGAATAGACATAGGGCTGGTTAATTTAAAAGGAAAACAAGTGTGCTGAAAGAAGAAAAAGCGAGAACAGCCTGGCCAATATGGTGAAACCCCATCTCTACTAAAAATACAAAAAAATCAGCCAGGCGTGGTGGCTACTCGGGAGGCTGAGGCAGGAAAATCGCTTGAAGCCAGGAGGCTGAGGTTGCAGTGAGCCAACATTGCACCACTGCGCTCCGGCTTGGGCGAGAGAGAGCAAGACTCCATCTCAAAAAAAAAAGAAAGAAAGAAAAGAAAAGGCCTAATGTGTTAACAAAAAGGGAAGAAAGGCTGAGGAGACTGAAGCCCCTGGTGGAATTCCATGTGAGAAGCAGAAGGCAGGTGAGCTTGGTCCTCACGCGTAGCAAAAATCAGACAAAAAGGATGGCAGGAAGGATACAGCCTTTCACCTGCAGAGCAAGCCACATTTCTTTGACATGCCTTTATGTAAATTCTCTCATTGGCCAGTAGGTTGGCCAGCAAGGTAGATGTTTTAAGAGTAAGGTTGGCCAGGCACAGTGGCTCATGCCTGTAATCCCAGCATTTTGGGAGGCCAAGGTGGGTGGATCATGAGGTCAAGAGATCGAGACCATCCTGGCCAACATGATGAAACCCGTCTCTACTAAAAATACAAAAATTAGCCGGGCATGGTGGCAGGCGCCTGTAATCCCAGCTACTCAGGAGGCTGAGGCAGGAGAATCGGCGTGAACCCAGGAGGCAGAGGTTGCAGTGAGCCGAGATCGTGCCACTGCACTATAGCCTGGCAACAGAGTGAGACTCCGTCTCAAAAAAAAAAAAAAAGAGGTAAGGTGTCCGCCGGATGCAATGGCTCATGCCTGTAATCCCAGCACTTCGGGAGTCTGAGGCAAGGGGATCGCTTGAGCCCAGGAGTTCAAGATCACACTGGGCAGCAAATAATAAAAAAAATTAGCTGAGCGTGGTAACACATGGCTATACCTCCAGTTACTTGGGAGGCTGAGCTAGAAGGATCACTTGAGCCTGGGCAGTCGAGGCTGCAGTAAGTCATGACTGCACCACTGCACTCCAACTTGGGTGACACAGCGACACCGTGTCCCAAAAAACAACAGAAAGAGTTCAGTTGTCAATAAAACTAGAAGATCTCAATTACAATTGTGATAAGTCAAGTGTGATAAGTCAATGAAAAGAAGGCAAAGAGTAGAAACAAAGTGAGACCTGATGAGAGAGAGCTGATGAAGCACAGGAATGCCACCCCAGCAGGGCGAAGACAGGCAGGCACAAGACCTGGCTCTGGGCTATTAAAAGTGAAGGCACAGTATGTGCGACAGCTGAAATCAAGGCATGTGCAAATCAAAAGGCTCAGGAAAAGAAGCAAGGGAAAAAGGAAAAACTTGTGGAAACTCAAAATTAAGGAGTCAATGGAAAGTGAGAAAATCCAAGGAAGAGGATTAGGAGTGGTCAAGGCCGGGTGCAGTGGCTCACGCTTATAATCCCAGCACTTTGGGATCAAAGGTGGGTAGATCACCTGAGATCAGGAGCTCAAAACCAGCTTGGCCAACATGGTGAAACCCTGTCTCTACTAAAAATACAAAAATTAGCCTGGCATGGTGGCAGGCACCTGTAATCCCAGCTACTCGGGAGGCTGAGACAGGAGAACTGCTTGAACTCGGGAGGCGGAGGTTGTGGTGAGCTGAGATTGCACCATTGCACCATTGCACTCTGGGGAATGAGCGAGACTCCGTCTCAAAAAAAAAAAAAAAAAAAGCAAAGATGGAGTAGTCAGAGCTGAACGAGGGAACACAAAATTTATTCTCTGTGAATCTCAGGAAAAATGAGAACTAAACATTAAAAACAGTGGAGAAGGACCAGGCGTGGTGGCTCTTGCCTGTAATCCCAGCACTTTGGGAGGCCAAGGCAGGCAGATCACTTGAGGTCAGGAGTTCAAGACCAGCCTGGCCAATGTGGTGAAACCCTGTCTCTAATAAAAATACAAGAATTTAGCCAAGCATGGTGGTGCGTGTCTATAGTCCCAGCTACTTGGGAGGCTGAAGCGGGAGAATCACTTGAACCTGGGAGACAGAGGTTGCAGTGAGCCAAGATCTCTCCACTGCACTCCAGCCTGGGCAACAGAGTGAGACTCCATCTCAAAAAAAAAAAAAAAAAAAAAAAATTCCCACAGCAGAGAAGAACTGAGAACAGGCCTACACAAAGAAAAGTATCTCTAAAAGAGACAAGAAGGTACAGAGGAAGAAGAATGGAGTGACAGATAATAGCAACCAGCTTGGTGGTTTACTCACACTTTGTTAATGTCAAAACAGAAATGAGCTAGCAGGCTGGATGGGCAGTGAGAAATTCCAGCACAATTAAACACAGAGCATCCCAAGAGAAAGGAAGTGGAACCAAAGCACGTTTGATGAGCAGGTGGTTATCAATACCCAGCAAAAGCTCCTTGTGCACCACCTCCAACTTTCTCCTTGCAACTTTAGAGTCAGAAAATGATTCTACTTCTGATGGAAAAACAATGGGATTTGTTGATATAAACAGGAACAGGTTTAGACTGAGACACAGTCCTGAGAGGAGGAAATGCTTCCATAAAAAAAGCAGAAAGGGAGACAGCTAGAACAGAGCTGTCCTACTGAAAACACTGTTCATCAGGACAGCAGCAGCCCTAGAGATGCTAGGAGGATGAGACACAGGGTCCTAGGTGGTATGTCAGGTAAGAAAGGGTTTCCACTCACTTATCGCTATTGGCTATCTTGCGGAACTCTCGAACAGTCATGGCTTTCTTCTGTATGTTGTACTGAGTAAAGAGGCCAGACTGCCCCGTCACCAGCTGTTGGATGGGGGCAGGAATGACCAAATCATCAATGTCATCATAGGATGCTCGTGGCTTCCACTCTTTTGGAGGAACAACCTGAAGGGAACACAAGAAACAAAAAGACAGATGAGAAACCTGGCAAGCCAGTCAGACACCAGGAAGCATGTAGTTATCAGCCAACCTAACAGTCAATTTTACTAGACAGTTACTTTGATTGACCCACATTCACCAAAACACGGTAAGTCACAGGCATGCTAATCCTGATCCACTTTTGCCACCAACCAGCTGCCTAACTGCAATAACCTAAGGTAAGTAACACTTGTTCCCAGCTTCAGTATCTTATTCAGTATCTTATCAGAGACTGAAGAGTTGCTTCTCTCTCAATCTCATAGCCCAGTGCTTTCTTTAAAAAAATCACAAACACAATTTTACTTGATTTGGTCGACTGGATACTTGTACAGAATTTCCTTTTTTCACACACTAGATTACAATTTACTTACAAAGAAGCATAACATTCTTAAAAATCTAATCGTGAGGCCAGGCACAGTGGCTCATGCCTGTAATCCCAGCACTTTGGGAGGCCGAGGCAGGTGAATCACCTGAGGTCAGAGTGTGAGATCAGCTTGGCCAACATGGTGAAACCCCATCTCTACTAAAAATACAAAAATTAGCCTGGCATGGTGGCGCTCAACTATAATCCCGGCTATCTGGGGGGCTGATGCAGGAGAATTGCTTGAACCCGGAGGCAGAGGTGCAGTAAGCCAAGATCGCACGATTGCACTCCAGCTGGGGCAACAAGAGCAAAACTCCGTCTCAAAAAAAAAAAAAAAAAATCTAATCTTTAATAGTTAAGTAAGATAGATGCACTTTATGGAATACTATACAGCTTTTTTTGTTTGTTTAATTAGAGAGTACTGTTTCACTTTATGTAACAAGGGGGAAAACACACACACACACACACACACACACACACACTAGCATCTGCATAAGAACACTGAAAGGACATACAAGAAAACACTGAAAGGGAGCAAGACTCTACAGTAGCTACCTTCCAATAGCATTCTGTTTTACTCACATAATCAAATTACCCATTCCAATAGTAATAAATTAACAAGACAGTTGACATGAGAAAAAAGAAGAATGAGTTGAATCCATAACTGACCTAGAGGGAGGAATATATGTTGTTAAAAAGGAAAAAAAAAAAAAAAGAAAAAAAAAGAATGAACAAACCAACACAGGAATGTATATGGCATGATGCCATTCTCTTTTAAAAACAAAACAAATAACACTATTTTATATGTGTGTATGTTCGTATGAGCAGAGAAAAAGGTGTGGAGGGAGCTATTACCACTTAAGGAGACGGCACTGGAGAAGGTGGATGAAGATCAGCCTTTTCTTTATCTGCGTTTGAAATATTTAACTTGTAATAACCGACATTTTTTTTAGTAACTTTTTAAATCTAATAAAGTACAACCAAAAAAAGCAATGTGCTATGAAAAACTGCACTACAGGCCCTGCTATCCCCGCCTGCTGTTATTAACCCAGCAGTAGCATATCTGCAGACAAGAGGAAAGAGGAGGAAAGAGGATGTGGTCGTCTCAAGTCTCTGGAGGCACCAGGGTCCAAGACTGGTCCTCAGCTTTGTAGCCAATGTTCTTGCTTTCTCTTTTCATATTGAAAATGTAACAAGCACATATGGTAAGAAATTCAAACAACATAAAATGGTGTAAAAAATTTCCTCCTGACTTAGACTGAGGTCCCTGCCTCTCGGTTTCTTGAGGATCTCTCCAGAAATGCAGTTCTTTCAGCTTCCAGCACTCAACCTGGTTGTGACAGAATATATGAAGAGCTGATTTGACTCAGGAAAAATAACGAATCCAACTCACAGGAGAAAGAAGTACAAACCAGAAACCAATTTCAAATTACAAGGACCAGAATACTCATGTTGGCTGGCCAGTGCATTCTCTCCCCTTGAAGAAAGTCCACATGGGAAGCCAAATTGCTACTAGAGTGCTGGATGAGACTGAAATGAGAGCAAGAGAAGTCAGATGGCATAAGCACTCACTGGTAGTTCAATAACACTACAGCACCCAGCTCCACCAAGAGGGCTGAGGCACAACAGCAGCCAGGCCTGGAGACACTAGCTCTTTACCTCCCCCTTTCTGAAGATTCCAACTAGCTCTCTTCCTACCTAAAAGCAGAGATGCTTCTGATGTTAACAACGGGAATTAACTTGCAAATAGAACTGCATTCACTAAAGTCATCACCCCACCCAACTTTCAGTAAAACACAGTTCTGGCCCTTATTTAGAAAAAAAAATCTTACTGCTGCCCTAGGTAACAAAACCATCTGAACAATCCCAGCTCCTTACCTTGGCAAGCCCTGCCCGATGAGCTCCTTGGGATTCAATGTAGGCAATGTATCTACTGAAGTTTCGGAACTCTTCCATAGTTGGATAAAAGGTCATTATCCTAGCACTGGGATTCAGAGTTTCAGACTCAGAAGCCATTTTCCCTCCTTTTTGAGGTCCCTTTAGTCAGACAGGAATCTGAAGAAACACATTAAGAGCATAAAATAATATAAAAATTAAAATTAAGCGCTGGAAACATCAATGCTGAAAACAGTAAAAGATAATATAGAAATTCAGAAGATGCAGTTAAGACTTCACACCTGGAATCTGCCTCTAGAAAAGTTATTTAAGGGCCAGGAACGGTGGCTCACGCCTGTAATCCCAGCACTTTGCAGGCACCTATAATCCCAGCTACTCAGGAGGCTGAGGCAGGAGAATCGCTTGAACCCGGGAGTCTGAGGCTGCAGTGAGCCAACATTGTGCCATTGCACTCCAGATTGGGCAACAAGAGCAAAACGCCGTCTCAAACCAAAAAAAAAAAAAAAAAAAAAAAAGGAAAGAAAAGTTATTTAGGGTCGGGCTGTGGTGGCTCAAGCCTGTAATCCCAGCACTTTGGGAGACAGAGGTGGGTGGATCGCTTGAGTTCGGGAGTTTGAGATCAGACTGGGCAACATAGTAAGACCCTGTCTCAAAAAATTTTAAAACATCACAACAACAACAAGTTATTTAAATAAACTAGAAATACAGATGGAAAAGGTTCTGTTTAAAAAGAAAGTGATGTATCAAAACTGCTTCACTGGATTGGATTCACTGGATTGAAACCTTATTTCAACAGAGACATTGTTATTGCAACAGGATTGCTCTTGAAAGAAAAAAAAAACAGAAAACTGTTTAGCTAAAAAAAGGAAATTAATTTGGTTGTTGGTCCTATCTAATGCTAAAATGTCCATATTTTACCCTTATCCTTTCAAGCTACTCCCTTATTAACACCTTGCTGATCACTTTTCAGAGTATTAAACATAATATACTACAACTTGAAAGCCACCCACGGCTGGGTGTGGCGGCTCACGCCTGTAATCCCAGCACTTTGGGAGGCCAAGGCTCCTTCCTACGGCACAGCTAAACTGGATACCTAAATAAAAGTTAAGTGGCTACAAGATAACAAAACTTAAGGGTTCAAAAGTACTTTGATATTAGTAACATGATTTTAAAACCTTTGATATTAGTAACATAATTTTAAAACCCTAAAGTGAAACTGTTCTATCTAAACTAAGATGCAGTTTCAGCAGTACTTAATGAAATCAAGTTACAAACAAGTTCCATTGCACTGTACCCAGAACTCAAAGGACAAAATTTAAACTAGCAATACAGGGCAAACTTCATAACTGACTGGAGAAAGCCAAATAAATACTTTGTTTTTAGATGAGAACTTCAGCTAAGTGGGTGCATCCCCACAGCTCGGTAACACAATAGACCATCTCAACTGAAAAAAGACAAAGCATACCAGTGAAAACAGGCCATTCTAGAAGGAACACCAGTATGTCCTTTCCTTTACCCACCCTCCTCACTCAGGGTGCAGCAGTTCTGTACCCCACTATCTGGGGCCCAAAGCTATGGCGGTTCAGTTCCAAGAGTCTCTTTGAGAGCTGGAGAGCTCAGAAAGGAGAAAACTGCTTCCAATCTACCAGAAATCTGGTTACAGCCCTGGGAGCAGAACTGTGTAAGGTAGGAAAGAAGGCAAATCCAGTTACCCGTATCTCCTAGGCTTCCTTTCCATCAAAAATAAGGCGTGTTTCTAAACAGGAGCTTTTCATGCACCTGGCAGAAACTTTGCATGGCAGGTATACTGTTATCCCTGTTTTACATACCAGGAAATTTGCCCACAGCCCACTCTTAAGTGCACCTTCCACTGCTCTATACTGCTTACATCCTCATCTCCATATGGACTAAGTCCTTTGCAAGGGCAGCTCCAAGTATGGAGAAACCCGAAGTTTATTTAATTTTGAAGACCCTCTTAAAAAGAAAAATGAATCCAAAATATCTTACTTTTGCAAATTTTATAAAAACATACAGTCATGTGAATACAATGTTGGGCCCCTTCCCCGGGCCTTCAAAGAGGCCCTAATGGGCTTCATCAGCTTCTGGCCCAATCCATCTTTGTATGCCTAGAACAATGCATGGCACAGAGTAGGCAATCGGTAACTGTTGAAAAACTGATTTCCTCACCCTCACCTCAATTGTTCATCCCTTCTTCAACCCTAGGATTCCCTTCCCCCAATCTATTCCCTGGGGAAAGCTCCCGTTTCATGACACCTTCCCTCCCAATCAGTAACAAAGCCTAGTGATTCAACACTGGCTCCGAAGTCAAAACTCTGAATACAGATCCGGCCTCTGCCGTCTATTAGCTGTGTGACCTTGGCTGTGTAAGTTGACTGAGTCTCAGTTTCTCCACCTGTAAAATGGGGATCCCAACCCCCTGCCCTGCAGGGTCGCTGTGATTAGCTCAGATGATGCAAGCGAAACACTAAGCACTAGGCCCGGTACTTAACCACTCAATAAAGCTAGCTGTTGCTAACGACCCCCTCGGACTCCCGCACCCTTCCCTCGCAGCCGCTCCCGCGAACATCACTCCAAAGGCAGCGCACCCTGCTCCCCAAGGTCCTCGAACCTCACCGCGCCAGGTTCGGCCCCTCCCGGCCCCGCCGCCTTGGCGAGTAAAGCTCCGCCGCAGGAAGAAGAAAATAAGGCCCAGAGGACCCGCCCCCCTCTCCCGACGTCCATTGGCCCTGAAGATTGGAAAAGGCCAATCTCAGAACCCATTCTGGAAGCTCCTTCTCCTATTGGTGGAGAAACATGCCGATCATTCACCGCTGGAAGAACCACCCCCATCGCCCCTCCCCCACCAAAACTCACGGTCATGGCTACAGCAGCAAAGAGCCTCAAGAATTCCAAAACCCTATAGTTCTCACCTATAGCCCAAAGCCCCGCCAGGGCTTAGGCTCAGCTCCTGCTGTCGCCACTGGCCGATCCCACTGCTTTTCCAGCAGGCGAAGGACGAAACTCCGCCTCCTCTAAAGTCTGCATCTGCGCAGCCGCACAGAGTCAACCAAGTCAAGGGTGGCTGCAAGCCATACACCAGCCAATGAGCACGCGCCGCAGCCACCTCCCAGTCCCGACCTCAGTGTGCTCAGCCTATGAGCGCCGGCTCGGGCTGTTGCCAGGAGGAAACGCTGTACCACTCGGGACCGCGGCCAGTGAGCCTCTAGCTGGATCGCGAAGCTGGCCAATCATAGGCGGGCTCCTGGCCACCCATAACTAATCAGGGTTGAAAGAAGCTAGTACCTAGAAGTGGGCCGGTCGGGTAGATGGGTAAGGGCGGTGAGGTTACTATAGGATGTCGCTAACGAAAGGATGGGCCAAAGTTTTCTTGGGATGAGTATCCTCTTTGCCTAACGTGGAAATGTGTCGGGGCCCTTAGGGGCAGCTTCCGAGCTCAGGGAGTGCTGAAAAGATGACCGTCTTGTCCCGGTTTGTCTTGGGCGTCTCGGTTTTCAAAACAAAATCCTGTGTCCTTGGAAACCCCTCATTCGCTGTCAAGCCTGGACAGGGAAGGGAGGCTGCCCTGAGGGTCATTAGGACAGACCCTGAGGGAGGCTGTCCTTAGGGTCATTAAAAAGCAGTTCCTGGCCGGGCGTGGTCGCTCACGCGTGTAATTCCAGCACTTTGGGAAGCCGAGGCGGGCGGATCACCTGAAACCGGCAGTTTGAGACCGGCCTAACCAACATGGAGAAACCCCCGTCTCTACTAAAAAAAAAAAAAAAATACAAAATTAGCCCGGTGTGGTGGTGCATGCCTGTAGTCCCAGCTACTCGGGAGGCTGAGGCATTAGAATCGCTTGAACCCGGGAGGCGGAGGTTGCGGTGAGCCAAGATCCAGCCATTGCACTCCAACCTGGGCAACAAGAGTGAAACTCCGTCTCAAAAAAAAAAAAAAAAAAAAAAAAAAAAAAGGCCGGGCGCGGTGGCTCAAGCCTGTAATCCCAGCACTTTGGGAGGCCGAGACAGGCGGATCACGAGGTCAGGAGATCGAGACCATCCTGGCTAACACGGTGAAACCCCGTCTCTACTAAAAACTACAAAAAACTAGCCGGGCGAGGTGGTGGCGCCTGTAGTCCCAGCTACCCGGGAGGCTGAGGCAGGAGAATGGCGTGAACCCGGGAGGCGGAGCTTGCAGTGAGCTGAGATCCGGCCACAGCACTCCAAACCTGGGTGACAGAGCGAGACTCCGTCTCAAAAAAAAAAAAAAAAAAAAAAAAAAATCAGTTCCTCAGTGAGCGGGGATTTGGGGGATCATTAGGAGCAGCTCTTGGGGCGGAGAGGGGGCCATCCTGGGAATCAGAAGAGGCACTTCTGGAGGGCTGAGGGGGAGGGGGCTTCCTAGAATCATTAGGAGCGGTTCCTGAGGGGTAGTGAGTCGCCTTAAGGAGTTCCCAGAATTGTCAAGGGTGATGGGGAAGGTCAAGTAGGAAAGTAAAATACCCACAACCAGAGTCATAAAAAATGTACAAAATTACCATGGGTGAGTAATGGGGTAGTGCCCTGGAAAGAGCTATATGGAGTCAGGCCTATGTTCAAAACTAGTAACTTTGCTGAGCCTGGGAGTTCACATCAATACAATGGAAAAAATAATGCCTCGCGGATTTTGTAAAGATGAGAGTTAATGGATGTTGCCAAAAAGAACATATTACATAGAATGCTATGGACTTATGGTATGGACCAATCATGATTTCTGCGTCAGGCTGGGTACATGCCTACTGGGAAAAAAAAAGTTAAAAAAAAAAAGTTTCAAAAACAGAAATGACTGTTTCAAAAAGAATAGCCGTTGGCTACACAGCCACAAGTCTTTCACAACAATTACAGGGTTTTTCTCCCTTAACCAGTAAGCTAATCAACAGTATTAGATAATAGATTATACTGAGTAGCTCACAAAAGTGCCGAGTCTGAAGAATCCAACTTACAGGACACATAAAGAAAACCCAAATCATGCGGTAGAATTCATCCACCACCGTCTTTGCTGCTGCCACTAAGCACAAGATATTGCAGGTTGCTTCACAGACTCCACTGTCCTGTACATGGATACAGTCGCTAGCACTACTGTTACTGTGTTCCATAAACTGGATTTTGCTTTATTTCCCGGTGCTGCCAGATGATTTCCAAGGCCCCTCTACTGTGTATCACTAGCTTCTAATTGGTATGTGCACGTGATAGGTAGAGCCTAAATGAAGTTCTCATGATACGCTCCCATTTTTCTGACCAGTTTTCCTGTTTCCTTTTTTTGTATTTTTGTTTTTTTTTAAATGAGACGGAGTCTCGCTCTTGCCCAGGCTGGAGTGCAGCGGAGCGATCTTGGCTCACTGCAAGCTCCGCCTCCTGGATTCACGCCATTCTCCTGTCTCAGCCTCCCCAGTTGCTGGGACTACAGGCGCCCGCCACCACACCGGCTAATTTTTTTGTATTTTTAGTAGAGACAGGGTTTCACTGTGTTAGCCAGGATGGTCTCAATCTCCTGACCTCGTGATCCGCCTGACTCGGCCTCCCAGAGTGCTGGGATTACAGGCGTGAGCCACCGCGCCTGGCCTCCTCTGTTTCCTTTTTAAGCTCACTTTTCCCCTTTTCCCTTTGCACAATTTTTTTGGTTTTTGTTTTTTGTTTTTTTGAGACGGAGTTTCGCTCTTGTTGCCCAGGCTGGAGTGCAGTGGTGCAATCTTCGCCTCCCAGGTTCAGGTGATTCTCCTGCCTCAGCCTCCTGAGTAGCTGGGATTACAGGCGCCGGCCACCACACCCAGCTAATTTTTTTTTTTTTTTTGTATTTTTAGTAGAGACGGGTTTCATCATGTTGGCCAGGCTGGTCTCAAACTCCTGACCTCAAGTGATCCACCCACCTCGGCCTCCCAAAGTGCAGGGATTACAGGCGTGAGCCACCGTGCCCAGCCCCTTTGCACACTTTAAGTGTCGATATTCTAAGCAAAACTAACCTATAGCAATAAAACTCAAAGTTCTGGTTACTTTTAGGTGGGGGACAGGGAATGATGGGGAATGGTGGCACAAAGAATGCTTCTGGGGTGTTGGCAATGTTTGTTTGTTTTCTGTTTTTTTGCTTTTTTTTTTTTTTTTTTTTTTTTTGAGATGGAGTTTCGCTCTTGTTGCCCAGATTGGAGTGCAATGGCACGATCTTGGCTCACTGCAACTCTGCCTCCCAGGTTCAAGTGATTCTCCTGCCTAAGCCTCCCAAGTAGCTGGGATTACAGGCACGTGCCACCACGCCCGGCTAATTTGGTATTTTTAGTAGAGACGGGGTTTCACCATGTTGACCAGGCTGGTTTCAGACCCCTGACCACAGGTAATCCACCTGCCACGGCCTCCCAAAGTGCTGGGATTACAGATGTGAACCACTGCCCTGGTGGCAATGTTCTATTTCTTCATCTAGATGGTGGTTACGCTAGTGTGTTCACATTATAAAATTTTTATTTATATATATAAACAGTTTCATTCTATCACCCAGGCTGGAGTTCAGTGGCGCCATCTCAGCTCACTGCAATGTCTACCTCCTGGGTTCAAACAATTTTCCTGCCTCAGCCTCCCAGGTAGCTGGGATTACAGGTATGTGCCACCACGCCCAGCTAATTTTTTGTATTTTTAGTAGAGATGGGATTTCGCCATGTTGGCCAGACTGATCTCAAACTCCCGACCTTAGGTGATCTGCCCACCTCAGCCTCCCAAAGTGCTGGGATTATAGGTGTGAGCCACCACACCTGGCCACTAAAATTTTTAATTAAAAAAAAAAAATTCTTAATAGAATGGGAGGCTGGGTGTGGTGGCTCATGCCTATAATCCTAGCACTTTGGGAGGCCAAGGTGGGTGAATCACCTAAGGTCAGGAGTTCAAGACCAGCCTGCCCAAGGTGGCAAAACCCCATCTCTACTAAAAATATAAAACAATCAGTTAGGCGTGGTGGTGCACATCTGTAATCCCAGCTACACAGGAGGCTGAGGCAGGAGAATCGCTTGAACCCAGGAGGTGGAGGTTGCGGTAAGCTGAGATCAGGCCATTGCACTCCAGCCTGGGCGACAAGAGCAAAACTCCACCTCAAAAAAAATAGAAGTGGGGTCTCCCTATGTTGCCCCAGCTGGTCTTGAACTTCTGAGCTCAAACAACCCTCCTGCCTTGGCCTCCCAAAGTGCTGGGATTTACAAGCATGAACACACCCAGCTGTGAAAATTAACTGATCTGTATGCTTGAAAGTTGTGCATAATTTTTGTGTGTGTGTGTGTGAGACAGAATCTCGCTCTCTCTCCCAGTCCGGAGTGCAGTGGCATAATCTCAGCTCACTGCAAGCTCTGCCTTCCGGGTTCACACCATTCTCCTGCCTCAGCTCCCAAGTAGCTGGGACTACAAGCGCCCACCACCACGCCTGGCTAATTTTTTTGTATTTTTAGTAGAGACGGGGTTTCACTGTGTTAGCCAGGATGATCTTGATCTCCTGACCTCGTGATCCGCCCGCCTCAGCCTCCCAAAGTGCTGGGATTACAGACGTGAGCCACCGCGCCCGGCCACCATATACCTTAGTTTTTAAAACTAAATTTAAAAATTTTTAGTTAAAAAAAAAAAGGAAAAACGTGTTGATGTCCTCATGGCTTTAGGTCCTTTGCCCTCTTCTCTCATTCTACACAGTCTCCTTAGGTGCTTTTGTTTTGTTTTATTTTTTCTTTGAGATAGGGTCTCCCTCTGTCACCCAGGCTGGAGTGAAGTGGTGCAATCACAGCTCACTGCAACCTCAACCCCCTGGGCTCAAGTGAATCTCCCACCTCAGCCTCTCAAGTAGCTGGGACTACAGGCATATGCCACCACACCCAGCCACGTTTTTTTTGTTTTTGTTTTTGTTTTTGTTTTCGTTTTTGTTTTTTTTGTAGAGACGGGTTTTTGCCATGTTGCCCAGGTGGGTTTTTCTTTCTGTTTTTGTTTTTTCTACAACTCACTAGCAAGTTACTTAATTTTCCTAATCCTCAAGTTTTCTCATAACTAAAACTGGAAGAGTACTTCCCTTTCTGGGTTGTGAGAATTAAATGAGATAAACGAAGTAATGGGATAATGAAGTAAAGCAGTTAGAAGTCTAATTGGCATGTAGTAAGTGCTCAATAAATGCTAGCTCAGTAAATCATGATGATGGTACAAAGCACTTAGCACAGAGCCTGAAACAAGAGCTCAATACACTTTCATTCTTAGGCTGCACTCAGGTGCACACTGATGACACCCATTGTATACTCCAGACACCTTTTCCCTGGAGCTAAGATCCATGTATCCTGCTGTCTCTGGATCCCTCCCCCTAGTTGTCCTACGATACTTAAAACTGACATACCCAACAAAGAACTAATCTTGCCCCACAAATAAGTTGTACCTCCTAGGTTTCCTGTCTCAGTTAGTGGAAGAGCCATCACCTAATTGCTTAAGCCAGGGGCAGTCCATTACCTCACCCTGTACAGAGCTCCACAAAGCAAGTATTTTACAAATGCATGGATTTGTTTACATGTCCATCTTTCCCCACTAGACAAAAGTCTCTTGAGAATATCATTTTGGTCTTATTGGTAATACCGTTTAGGAATGTATTCCATTGCCAAAAATAGAAAACCCTAGCAAAAGTGGCTTAAATACCAGTTTATTTTCTCATGAGATAAGAGGTCTGAAGGTGGTGAGCCTTAGCTCAGTGCTCAGCAAAGTCACGAAACATACAGGCATGTTCCATCTTTCTCTAGCATCCTTCGCAACATGGCTTTGGCCACCCTCTTGTACAACTCGTGGTTGTAACGTGACTGCTGCAGCTCCAGAAAGAGGACAGACACAGTGTCCTGTTTCTTCTATCACACCAGCAAAAAGACTACCAGAATCTGCCCGCCTGCCAGTAATGAGTGGAACAGACCCTTTCCTCCCCTCATGGTTTTTATAATCTAGTGAGAGAGAGACATGAAGCAAGTGCTTGCACAAATAAAGAAAATTACAGGCTGGATGTGATTCACGCCTGTAACCCCAGCTACTCCTGAGGCTGAGGCATTCAAGGCTGCAGAGCTATTATGGAGCCACTGTACTCCAGCCTGGGTGACAGAGTGAGACTCTTATCTCAAAAAAAAGAAAAATTGCCAAAAAGTTGTGCTTGCTATGAAGGAAAAGAACAGGAGAGAACACCTGGGAGACAGAGCGTGCAGTGAGCTGAGATTGAGCCACTGCACTTCAGCCTGGGTGACAAAGCCAGACTCTGTCTTAAAAAAAAAAAAAAGTTAACTACAGCTGGGTACGGTGGCTCACTCCTGTAATCTCGGCACTTTGGGAGGCTGAGGCAGGTGGATGACCTGAGGTCAGGAGTTAGAGACCAGTCTGGCCAACATGGTGAAACCCTGCCTCTACTAAAAATGCAATAATTAGCTGGGCATGGTGGTGGGCACCTGTAATCCCAGCTACTCGGGTGGCTGAGGCAGGAGAATTGCTTCAACCCAGGAAGCGGAGGTTGTAGTGAGCCGAGTTTGTGCCACAGCACTCCAGCCTGGGTGACAAGAGCGAAATTCAGTCTCCAAAAAAAAAAAAAAAGTTTAGTACATTTATTGAGCTGTTACATTTCAAACACTGTGCTAAATGCTTTATATGCACAAAAATTGTTTACATTTAGATATATGCTATCATTAACAATGTTCTTTTTAATAGTATAATTTAATGATTTTTAAATAAATTTACAAAAGCATGCAACTATTACTGAATCCAGTTTTGGAACACCTCCATCACCTCGATAAAATCTACCACCTCAATAAGATTACCTGTGCCCAGTTATAATCAGTCTCCGTTCCCACCCCTAGCCCCAGGCAACCATTAATCTATTTTCTGTCTATATAGCTTTGCCTTTTCTGGACATTTCATGTAAATAGAACCATGGACTATGCGGTCTTTTGTGTCTGGCTTCTTTCACTGAGCATAATTGTTTTGAAAGTCACCCATGAGGTAGCATGCATCAGTATTTCCCTCCTTTCTATTACTGAGTAGTATTCCATTGTAGTGTTCATTGATGTTTCCGTTGCTCCCACTTTTTGGCTATTAGCGATAGTGCTGCTATGAACATTTACATGCTAGCCTTTGCGTAAATGTCTATTTATATTTCTCTTGGGTAGATAACAAGGAGTGGAATAATTGCTGGGTTGTATAGTAAATTTATGTTAATCTTTTTAAGAAACTGCCAAACTTTTTTTTTTTTTTTGAGACGGAGTCTGGCTCTGTCGCCCAGGCTGGAGTGCAGTGGTGCGATCTCGGCTCACTGCAAGCTCCGCCTCCCAGGTTCACACCATTCTCCTGCCTCAGCTTCCTGAGTAGCTGGCACTAAAGGCGCCCGCCACCACGCCCGTATAATTTTTTGCATTTTTAGTAGAGATGGGGTTTCACCGTGTTAGCCAGGGTGGTCTCAATATCCTGACCTCGTGGTCTGCCTGCCTCAGCCCCCCAGAGTGCTGGGATTATAGGCGTGAGCCACTGTGCCCAGCCCAGAAACTGCCGAACTATTTTCTGAAGTGGCTGTACCATTTTACATTCCCATCAACAATACCTGAGGAGTCCCATTTCTTCATATCCTTGCCAGCATTTGGTATTGTCTATCTTTCTGATTATAACCATTCCAGTGCAAAGTAGTATTTCACTGTGGTTTTAATTTGCATTTCCCTAATGACTAATGATGTTGGGCATCTTTTTATGTGCTTATTCACCATTCATATATCCTCTGGTGAAATGTCTATTCAAACCTTTTGTTGATGTATTAATTGAGTTGTTTATCTTCTTATTATTGAGTTGTAAAAGTTCTTTATATATTCGGATACAGATCCTTTATCAGATGTTGGCTTTAAAAATATTTTCTCTCCTTCTGTGGCTTGCCTTTTCATTTTCTTTAGTGCCTTTTGAAGCACAAGAGTTTTCATTTTGATGAAGTTCAATTTATCAGTTTCTTTTATGAATTGTGGTTTTGGTGCATTGACATTAACATTTACATAGTTCTCTGCTCTGCCCCTAAAATATGTCCAGAATTCAACATTTCCCTTCACCTCCACTCCACTGCCCTGCTCCAAGCCATCCCTAGCCTGAAGAGGATAATTGCCACAGCCTTCTAATATCTCTCTATTTCTGCCCTTGCCTCCTACAGTCTCCTCAACACAGCAGACTGATTCTTTTTAATTTTTTAAAATATTATTTTCTGGCTGGGCAGGGTGGCTCATGCCTGTAATCCCAGCACTTTGGGAGGCCGAGGCGGGTGGATTGCTTGAGGTCAGGATTTCAAGAACAGCCTGGCCAACATCTACTAGAAATACAAAAATCAGCCAGGTGTGGTGGCACATGCCTGTAATCCCAGCTACTCAGGAGGCTGAGGCAGGAGAATTGTTTGAGCCTGGGAGGTGGAGGTTGCAGTGAGCTGAGATCTCGTCACTGCACTCCATTCTGGGAAGGGAGCGACACTCTGTCTCAAAAAAAAAAAAAAAATAAAACTGGTTTTCTGTTTTGTTTGTTTTCGACCAGGCACAGTGGCTCACGCCTGTAATCCCAGCACTTTGGGAGGCTGAGGTGGGCAGATCACCTGAAGTCAGGAATTCGAGACCATCCTGGACAACATGGCAAAACCCTGTCTCTACTAAAAATACAAAAACTAGCCGGGCTAGTTTTTTCTTTTTTCTTTTCTTTTTTTTTTTTTTTTTGAGACGGAGTCTTGCTCTGTCGCCCAGGCTGGTATGCTGTGGCACTATCTCCACTCACTGCAAGCTCCGCCTCCTGGGTTCATGCCATTCTCCTGCCTCAACTCCCCGGGAACTGTGATTACAAGCACCCACCACCACTTCCAGCTAATTTTTTGTACTTTTTTAGTAGAAATGGAGTTTCACCGTGTTAGCCAGGATGGTCTCGATCTCCTGACCTCATGATCCACCTGCCTCGGCCTCCCAAAGTGCTGGGATTACAGGTGTGAGCCACTGTGCCTGGCCTTAATATTTTTTTTTTCAAGCAGTTCTCCTGCCTCAGCCTCCCAGTAGTTGGGATTACAGATGCCCACCACCATGCCTGGCTAATTTTCTGTATTTTTAGCAGAGATGGAGTTTCATCATGTTGGCCAGGTTGGTCGTGAACTCCTGACCTCAGGTGATCCACCAGCCTCCGAGACCTCCCAAAGTGCTGGGATTACAGACATGAGCCGCCCCGTCCAGTCCAGAGTGATTTTTTTTTTTTTTTTGAAAGGGAGTCTCACTCTGTCACCAGGCTGGAGTGCAGTGTTGTGGGCTCGGCTCAATGCAACCTCTGCCTCCTGGGCTCAAGCGATCTCCTGCCTCAGCCTCCCGAGTAGCTGGGACTACAGGCACATGCCACCATGCCCAGCTAATTTTTGCATTTTTAGTAGAGATGAGGTTTCACTATGTTGGCCAGGATAGTCTGGATCGCTTGACCTTTTGATCCGCCCACCTCAGCCTCCCAAAGTATTGGGATTACAGGCATGAGCCACCGTGCCCGGTCAGAGTGATTCTTTAATACTAGAAGCTACATCATGTTACTCCTCTTCTTACAACCATCACGTGACTTCTCATCTCATTTTGAAGACAAGCCAAATCCTTTTTATCTTTTTGTTTGAGACACCCAAGCTGTCACCCAGGCTGGAGTGCAGTGGTGCGGCTCACTGCAGCCTCTGCCTCCTGGGTTCAAGCAATTCTCCTGCCTCAGCCTCCCGAGTAACTGGGATTACAGGTGTGCACCCCTACACGTGGCTAATTTTTTTTTTTTTTTTTTTTTGAGGCGGAGTCTCGCTCTGTCGCCAGGACTGGAGTGCAGTGGCCAGATCTCAGCTCACTGCAAGCTCTGCCTCCCGGGTTTACGCCATTCTCCTGCCTCAGCCTCCGAGTAGCTGGGACTACAGGCGCCCGCCACCTCGCCCAGCTAGTTTTTGTATTTTTAGTAGAGACGGGGTTTCACCGTGTTAGCCAGGATGGTCTCGATCTCCTGACCTCGTGATCCGCCCGTCTCGGCCTCCCAAAGTGCTGGGATTACAGGCTTGAGCCACCGCGCCCGGCCTTTTTTTTTTTTAGACGGAGTCACACTTCTTCGCCAAAGCTGAAGTGCAATGGCGCAATCTCGGCTCACTGCAACCCCCACCTCCCAGGTTCAAGCAATTTCTCTTGCCTCAGTCTCCCAAGTAGCTGGGATTACAGACACGCCCGGCTAATTTTTTGTATTTTAGGGTTTCACCATGTTGGCCAGGCTGGTCTTGAACTCCTGGCCTCAGGTGATCCACACCCTTCGGCCTCCCAAAGTGCTGGGATTACAGGCCTGAGCCACCACTCCCAGCCGAAAAGCCAAATCCTTTTAACAGCCTACAGACAATCATGCCCCACCCACTCTCTGCTCACTCTTCCAGGACCCTATTTCCCCTCAGGTCTGAATGGCTTACTCCCTCACCTTTCAGGGCCTCACTGAAATGTCACCACCTCAGTGAAGCCTTCCCTGACCACCAGTATATCCTTTATTTTTCTATTGTTTAGTTCTCTCCATTAGAATGTCTGCTCCACGAGGGCAGAGACCTTTGTTTTGTTCACCACTATCCCCAGCCCTTGGAGCAGCCCTGGCTCCTTGTATGTGCTCATTAAATATTTGTTAAGTCAATGAATGATATTCCTTAATTTCATCCATGCAATGAACTTTAGAAGGTGGCATTATTACTGTCCCATTTTAAAGCTAAGGAAACTAGAGTGCAGGGAGGTTAAGTAATTTGAAATGAGCAGTCAGCCTGAGGATGTATGTGCAATAAAATAATGAGCTGGGCGTGGAGGGTCACACCTGTAATCCCAGCACTTTGGGAACCTAAGGCAGGTGAATTGCTTGAGCCCAGGAGTTCAAGACCAGCCTGTCTTGGGCAACATGGCAAAACCCTGTCTCTACAAAAAATACAAAAATCAGTCAGATGGTTGTGTGCGCCCGTGGTCCCAGCCACCTGGGAGGCTGAGGTGAGAGGATCACTTGAGCTCTGGGAGGTAGAGGTTGCAGTGAGCCAAGATTGCACTCCATTGCACTCCAGCCTCGGCAACAGAGCAAAACCCTGCCTCAGAAAAAAAAAAAAAAAAAGAAAGAAAGAAAGAATGAATGAATGATAAACTGAAACTGAATGAATAAACGAACAAGGACTATGTTTGTAGACTAATGATGCCTTCAGCCCTCACCTCTGGGTCATTTACATTCAGCCCTTGCCAGTGGACACCAGTAGCTGAAAGAAAGTAAACAATCTTCTCTTGTACTTCGGGAAGCTCTGGACAAAGAGCCTGACAGGAGCCGCCCAGATAAGAAGCCACGAGAGTAAGCACCAGGAACACACTGACACACTCTGACCTGGTCAGCCTGGTTCCCTGGGGAGCGGGCTTCTGCAGCCAGTTTAGTCCATGTAAATAAGAAAGAAAATTCAGCCTTAATTCAGCCTTGAAGACAAGGTCAGTTGGCAATACCAGGGCCCTCTAGCCTATGAAATATAGAAATATAAATATAAAAATGCTTAGCGGGCCAGGCGTGATGGCTCATGCCAGTAATCCCAGAACTTTGGGAGGCTGAGGAGGGCAGATCACCTGAAGTCAGTGGTTCGAGACCTGCCTGGCCAACATAGTGAAACCCTGTCTTTACTAAAAATACAAAAATTAACTAGGCATGGTGCTGCATGCCTATAATCCCAGCTACTTGGGAGGCTGAAGTAGGAGAATCGCTTGAACCCAGGAGGCGGAGGTTGCAGTGAGTTGAGATCGTGCCACTGCACTCCAGCCTGGGCAAAAGAGCAAGACTGCATCAAAAAAAAAAAAAAAAAAAAAAAAAAGCTTAGAGGCAGACACACACATACCCACAAATACACTGAGTTCCAATGTTTAACACAGACATTGTTTTCTTTCCTAGCTGATGTGTTCTCTCTACTCTGCAGAGGATGGTTTGCTGTTACAGGCAAAGACACAAAGAGCTTTGGGGATGGCCGGGCGCAGTGGCTCACACCTGTAATCCCAGCATTTTGGGCGGCCGCGGCGGGGGCGGATCATCTGAGGTTAGGAGTTTGAGACCAGCCTCGAACATGACGAAACCTCATCTCTACTAAAAATACAAAAAAAATGAGCCAGGCGTGGTGGCACATGCTTATGATACCAGCTACTCGGGAGGCTGAGGCAGGAGAATCGCTTGAATCCGGGAGGTGGAGGTTGCAGTGAGCCAAGATCGCACCACTGCACTCCAGCCTGGGCGACAGAGTAAGACTCAACTCAAAAAAATAAAAGCAGAAAGCCTTGGGGAGCAGGAACAAGGTGCCCCATGGCCCATGTCTACCTCGCACTCATTCCTTTATCCTTTGCTTCCACCCTGTGTTCTATTTGTTTGTTTGCTTTTTTAATCTCAGGCACTAAAATAACTTCTTCTCAAGGACAAATGCCATCCATTCTTTAAGACTTGGCTTAAATTTTACCTACTCGTGCATTCTTTTATTTCAAGACTTTTTACTAAGCACCTATTTTGTGCTGACTCTGGAAATACAGAGATAACAACTCCATCCCTCTACTTGGGACAATTACAGGTACTTCAACTCAACAACAGTAAACGCTTGGCCGGGTGTGGTGGCTCAGGCCTGTAATCCCAGCACTTTGGGAGGCCGAGGTAGGCAGACTGCCTGAGCTCAGGAGTTCGCGACCAGCCTCGGCAACACAGTGAAACCCCATCTCTACTAAAATACAAAAAATTAGCCAGACATGGTGGCTTGCGCCTGTAGTCCCAGCTAGTTGGGAGGCTGAGGCAGGAGAATTGCCTGAGCCTGGGAGGTGGAGGTTGCAGTGAGCCAAGATTGTGCCACTGCACTCCAGCCTGGGCAACAGAGGGCGACTCTGTCTCAAAAAAAAAAAAAAAAAAAAAAAAAAAAAAAAAAAAAAAAAGTTAACTCTTGGTTCTCCCCTTAAGTCTACTCTGCTGTCAGTGTTCCCCACCTCAGTAAAGGCACCAGTATTCACTCAGGTGCTCAGTCATTCTCGATCCTTTTAGCAGCCCACATCCAATCCTATTAGTCTTACTCACTTTCAAAACTATATCCTGAATCCTTCTATTGCCTCCCCATCACTATCACTATACTTCAAGCAGCCATCACTCTCCACCTGGAACACCACAACAGCATCCTGACTAGACTCCCTGCTTCTGCTCCTGCCCCTTCCAATCTGTTCTCCAAATAGGTGCCACAGTGATCTGTCAAAAAAGTAAGTCCCCAGCCTGGGCAACATAGTGAGACCCTGTCTCTACAAAAAAAATTTAAAAATTAGCCAGGTATGGTGGTGTGCACCTGTAGTCCCAGCTACTTGGGAGATTGAGGTGTGAGGATGGCTTGAACTCGGGGGGTCAAGACTGCAGTGAGGCGTGATTGCACCACTGCACTCAGGCCTGGGCGACAGAGTGAGACCCTGTCTCAAAGACGAAGAAAAGCAAATCCAATGAACTCACTACCTTATTGAAGACCCCTTAAAAGCTTTCTGCACCCCATCCTGAATCCAAAGTGCCTTGCTCATGTCTGCGAGAGCCCCTGCCCATTCTGCACCCCCTCCTGCACCGCTCTCCCCTTGCTCTCTCTGGGCTGCAGCCATGCTGGCCTTCGTTCTGTTTTTCTTTTTTTTTTTTTTCTTTTTTTTTTTTTTTGAGACGGAGTCTTGCTCTGTTGCCCAGGCTGGAGTGCAGTGGCCGGATCTCAGCTCACTGCAAGCTCTGCCTCCCGGGTTCCCGCCATTCTCCTGACTCAGCCTCCCGAGTAGCTGGGACTACAGGCGCCCGCCACCTCGCTAGGCTAGTTTTTTGTATTTTTTATTAGAGACGGGGTTTCACCGTGTTAGCCAGGATGGTCTTCGATCTTCTGACCTCGTGATCCGCCTGTCTCGGCCTCCCAAAGTGCTGGGATTACAGGCTTGAGCCACCGCGCCCGGCTCGTTCTGTTTTTCTAAAACACCCCTTGAAAGAGCTATGTTCCCTCGTGCCTCAGGATCTTCACACCCTGTTGAGCCTCTTCCTTGCAGAAGCCTCCGATTCCTCACATTTGTCTGGGTCCTGCTGTCCCATGCTGTGGGACCTGGACTAGTGTGGGGAATCAGAGGCTTCTGTGAGAAAGAGGCTCTCTATGCATTCTGCACGCTTCCTGCAAAGCATCTGAGCTTTTGATTGTGTGTGTGTGTGTGGAAGATTTCTTTGAATGATGTCTGTCTTCCTGCCGGATTAAGGTTTCTAAGGGTACTTTGGGCTGGGCACGGTGGCTCATGCCTGTAATCCCAGCACTTTGGGAGGCCGAGGCAGGCAGATCACTTGAGGTCTGGAGTTCAAAACCAGCCTGGCCAACATGGCGAAACCCCACCTCTACTAAAAATACAAAATTAGCCAGGCATGGTGGCACATGCCTGTAATCCCAGCTACTCAGGTGGCTGACATGAGAATCACTTGAACCTGGGAAGCAAGAGGTTGCAGTGAGTCCAGATCGCACCACGGCACGCCAGCCTGGGTGACAGAGTGAGACCCTGTCTCAAAAAAAAAAAAAAAAAAGGGTAGGGATTTTATTATTTCACCATTGAATCTCAGTACCTTGGACAATGCTTAGTTCATAGTAAGTGCTCAATAAATATCACTGGAATATGATTTGTGGAAAGAATGGACAAATGACTCTAGGTGGGTTGTAGTTTGTATGGTAGTTAAGCATTCAGGCTCTGGACTCACAGAACCAGGCTTAAATCTGGGTTCTGCTCTCTTTCTAGCTGTGTGACTTACAATGAATTGATTGACCTCTGAGAACCTGTCTTCCATTGCAAAAGGAGATCGTAATACAAGCTACTATACAGGGTTTTTGGAGGAACTGAATTTTTTTTTTTGAGACGGAGTCTCGCTCTGTCACCCAGGCTGGAGTGCAGTGGCTGGATCTCTGCTTACTGCAAGCTCCGCCTCCTGGGTTCACACCATTCTCCTGCCTCAGCCTCCCAAGTAGCTGGGACTACAGGCTCCCATCACCTCGCCCTGCTAGTTTTTTTTTTTTTTTTTTTTTTTTTTTTGTATTTTTTAGTAGAGACGGGGTTTCACCGTGTTAGCCAGGATGGTCTCGATCTCCTGACTTCGTGATCCGCCTATCTCGGTCTCCCAAAGTGCTGGGATTACAGGCTTGAGCCACCGCGCCCGGCTGAGGAACTGAATTTTAACAATGCAGGTAAAATGCTTGTCATATTTAGGTGCTTAATAATTCTAGCAGGTATTATTACAGAACATAATAGGTATACACCATGTTTATTGGATTTAAATCTTTAGGACCACATAGGAGCTCAGGTGGGGGTAAGTACAGAGAATGCTCTGAAAATCTGACAGAGCGGGGAGGCTGGAAAGGGCAAACCCTGAAAAAGCACCTGGGACACAAGGTCTTTCGGGGAGACTGAGGAGTATCCCAGTTCTGGGGCTAAAAACCTCCCTCCAGCTCAAGACTGGGTAACCCTTATTTATTTATTTTAGGGATGAGGTCTTGATATGTTGCCCAGGATGGAGTGGGATGGCTATTCACAGGCAAGATCATGGGACACTAAAGGCTCAAACTCAGGGCCTCAAGGAATCCTTCTGCCTCAGCAATTTTTTTTTTTTTTTTTTTTTTTTGCGACAGAGTTTTTGCTGTTGCCCAGGCTGAGTGTAACGGCGCTATCTCAGCTCGCTGCAACCTCTACCTCCCGCGTTCAAGCAATTATCCTGCTTCAGCCTCCCAAGTAGCAGAGATTACAGGCGCCTGCCACTATGCCTGGCTAATTTCTGTAATTTTAATTTCACCATGTTGGCCAGGCTGGCCTCAAATGTGGCTTCCCAAAGTGCTAGGATTACAGGTGTGTGCCACTGCTCCTGGCCCTGCCTCAGCTTCTTAAGTAGTTGGGATTACAGGTGTGTGTCATCACATCCAGCTCTCCTTATTACTACTTTTTAATATTTGAGATGGAGTCTCCCTCTGTCGTCTAGGCTGGAGTGCAGTGGCGCATTCTCAGCTCACTGCAACCTCCTCCTCCCAGGTTCAAACAATTCTCCTGCCTCAGCCTCCTGCGTAGCTGGGATTAGACACACACCACCATGCCTGGTTAGTTTTTTGTCTTCTTAGTAGAGACAGGATTTCTCCAGGTCAGGCTGGTCTCGAACTCCTGACCTCAGGTGATCCACCTGCCTCGGCCTCCCAAAGTGCTGGGATTACAGGCATGAGACACGGCACCCAGCCACCTCCCTACTGATTTTGAACGTAATGTTCCTTGGTGAATCTCCACGTAAAGTATTTCTACTGTTGGTGTGGGGAACTGGGAGAAAAGCAGCTCATCCTGGTATGAGTGAACTTTGGTGTGGTGGATGCAGAGATCCCTTGTGAGATGTGCATTCCTTCTGGGAGTGGACTAGGGTGTGTCTCAGGGAGGGAGCAAAAGGGTCTGAGGTGTTGGGAGCGAAGATTCTTGAGGACTGGATGGTGGCAGCTGCCAGGCATTCCTTCTGACAATCAGAGTGACTTCCCACCACAGGGCCAGCATCCACTCAGCAAACACTGATGGAGTCCCGACTCTGGGCAGGCTCTAAGCTGGGAGGCAAGTGAGACACAGCTATTGTCCTCAAGAAGTTCACAGTCCAGTGGAGGAGACAGATGAATCAAACCATAATTATTATTATTATTATTATTATTATTATTTATTTTTTTTCGAGATGGAGTCGTGCTCTGTCGCCCAGGCTGGAGTGCAGTGGCCAGATCTCAGCTCACTGCAAGCTCCACCTCCCGGGTTTACGCCATTCTCTTGCCTCAGCCTCCCGAGTAGCTGGGACTCCAGGCACCTGCCACCTCGCCCGGCTAGTTTTTTGTATTTTTTTAGTAGAGACGGGGTTTCACCGTGTTAGCCAGGATGGTCTCGATTTCCTGACCTCATGATCCGCCCGTCTTGGCCTCCCAAAGTGCTGGGATTACAGGCTTGAGCCACCGCGCCTGGCCTCAAACCATAATTATAATGCCAATTTTCATTTCCTTTCTGCACGACAGCCTGGATAATTTTTTTTTTTTTTTTTCGAGACGGAGTCTTGCTCTCTCGCCCAAGCTGGAGTGCAGTGGCCAGACCTCAGCTCACTGCAAGCTCCGCCTCCCGGGTTTACGCCATTCTCCTGCCTCAGCCTCCCGAGTAGCTGGGACTACAGGCGCCCGCCACCTCGCCCGGCTAGTTTTTTGTATTTTTTAGTAGAGACGGGGTTTCACTGTGTTAGCCAGGATGGTCTCGATCTCCTGACCTCGTGATCCGCCCGTCTCGGCCTCCCAAAGTGCTGGGATTACAGGCTTGAGTCACCGCGCCCGGCCTCAAACCATAATTATAATGCCAATTTTCATTTCCTTTCTGCACGACAGCCTGGATAATTTTCTTGGTATTTTCCCCCTATTTTACTATTTGAACAGCTGAGGAAGCACAGATAATAATTTCAGCACAGTGCTATGGTTCCTGGACCAGCAACACAGCTGGATGTGAGACTAGTTGAGAAAGGAAGACGAGGGGCTAAGGAGGGACTCCTGGAAGACGGATCTTGGATGAGATGTGCTAGGAAGGGCTCCAGGAAGAGGGGATAACGTGCAACCACAGCATGCTGTGTTTTTCTATGTGACACATGCTTATGAAAAAAGTGCGTATCAGAGGTAGGAAAATTAGAAAATGCATTTAAAATAGGGAACATAACCACCCAGAAATGTGCTAACATTTTGGTGTCTATGCCTGCCAGTGTTTCTCCAATTTTAATGCTCATGCAAATGCCATACGGAACTGTCAAAATACAAATTCTGATGCAGCAGGTCTGGGGTGGGGCCTAAGATTCTACATTTCTACAAGACCGGCACATTACCACTTGGCCACCGTGTCTGAGTTAGATTCTACATTTTTTTTTTTTTTTTTTTTTGAGATGGAGTCTTGCTCTGTCACCCCGGCTGGAGTGCAGGGGCACAATCTTGGCTCACTGCAACCTCCGCCTCCTTGGTTCAAGCGATTCTCTTGCCTCAGCCTCCCGAATAGCTGGGATTACAGGTGCCCGCCACCACGACTGGCTAATTTTTTGTATTTTTAGTAGACGGGGTTTCACCATATTGACCAGACTGGGCTCGAACTCCTGACCTCAAGTGATCCACCCGCCTCAGCCTTCCAAAGTGCTGGGATTAGGCGTGAGCCACTGTGCCTGGCCTAGATTCTACATTTCTCGAAAGCTCCCAGGTGATGCCGACACTAATGGTCTTTGGATTCACTTCAGCAAGGTGGTAGCCTATATGTGTGTGTGTATAATATGTTCAATTTTTCAGTATTATGAATGATGATGTAGTGAATTTTTCCCCACAGATTTTCAAATTATGTGTCCAATTGTTTTCTTCTTCTTTTTTTTTTTTTTTTTTTTTTTTTTTTTTTTTTTTTTTTGAGACGGAGTCTCGCTCTGTGGCCCAGGCTGGAGTGCAGTGGCCGGATCTCAGCTCACTGCAAGCTCCGCCTCCCAGGTTTACGCCATTCTCCCGCCTCAGCCTCCCGAGTAGCTGGGACTACAGGCGGCCGCCACCTCGCCCGGCTAGTTTTTTGTATTTTTTAGTAGAGACGGGGTTTCACCGTGTTAGCCAGGATGGTCTCGATCTCCTGACCTCGTGATCCACCCGTCTCGGCCTCCCAAAGTGCTGGGATTACAGGCTTGAGCCACCGCGCCTGGCCAATTGTTTTCTTTATATAAATTCCTAAACATGTATTGCTGGGTCAAATTAAAGCATAATTTAAGGGTTTTGGTAGATATTGCAAATTCTCCTCCAGAAACGTAGAACCAGTTTATATTCCCACTAGTAATTTATAAGTGCCTAATTCCCTGCATCAATATTGACACATAACTCTTGCCAATTTGACAGTCAAACAGTTGAACAGTTGTTCCTCAGTATCCATGGGGGATTGCTTCCAGGACCTCCCACAGATACCAACATAAAATGGTGTAGTACTTGCATATAACCTCTGCTTATCCTTATACTTTAAATCATCTCTATATTACTTATAATATCTAATACATTGTAAGTGCTATGTAAAATAGTTATTACACTATATTGTTTAGGGAATACTAACAAGAAAAAAGGTCTGTGCATGTTCAGTGCAGATGAAAGTTTTTTCCCTAATACACACATATACACATACACATATATATACACATACATGCATACATACCTATACACACACACACATATATGTATTTTTTTGAGATGGAGTCTTGCTCTGTCGCCCATGCTGGAGTGCAGTGGCGTGATCTTGGCTCACTGCAACCTCCACCTCCGGGGTTCAAGCGACTCTCATGCCTCAGCCCTCGGGTAGCTGGGATTACAGGTGTGTGCCACCACAACCAATGAATTTTTATGTTGTTAGCCAGGCTGGTCTTGAACTCCTGACCTCAAGTGATCCACCCACCTTGGCCTCCGAATGTGCTGGGATTACAGGTGTGAGCCATTGCGCCCAGCCTCTTCTGAATAATTTTGATATGAGGTTGGTTGAATCCATGGATGCAGAACCCATGTATACAGAGGGTCGACGGTACCTCATTCTTGTTTTGATGTGTACTTCTTTTATTAGTAGTGAGGATAATAGCTTTTGTATTTTTACTGGAATTTGCCTATCTCCTTTTGAAATGGCCTATTTGTGTCCATTTTCTATTAGGGTGTTTACTTTTGCTCTTACTGATTTGAAAGAAAGCTTATCTATTAGGGTAATTTAACCCTTTGATTGTTATAAATGTTTAACACCGTGTGCTTAGGAAACCACAAGTATTTACATAAGGCTGGAGTGAAAAAGAGAGATGGACCACGTGTGGAAGGTTAGACAGACCAGCAGGGACAAAGGCATCAAGTGTCAAAAGTGACAGCCTGCCATTACTGGGGGACCATGGACAGGTCCCAAGTATCCTTGAATTACATCACAGCTCTCACTCTAGAACCTGGGATGGTTGCATAAGTCAGAGCGCTTCCTCTCTTTGAGCAGGGCTGGAGGAATACAGCTTTCTTTTCATCAGAAATTTTAAGCTTCATTTAGACTCCAACCTGCTTTTCTGTTTTACGTTAACACATACATGCTTCAGAAATGTTACTGTCAACTTTCTTGAGTAAAATAAAAATCCGCAATAAAAATTGAGGGAGGGGAATTTTAAAAAAGTAATCTAATGTCCATTTGGAAGAAAAATAGGGGAATGGCACTTATTAGTTTTGAAAAAATAAAAATTACTTGTGTCAGGTAATAAAGCCACCAAAGTTAAATAAGTAGTTCATCTTAGACTGAACAGACAGATGAATGAAACAGACTCATGGCCCAGAAGTAGACTCTGTACATATAATAATTTATAATACAAAAAGTAGCCGGGTGTGGTGGTGGGTGTCTGTAATCCCAGCTACTCCGGAGGCTGAGGTGGGAGAATCACTTGAACCTGGGAGGTGGAGGTTGCAGTGAGCTGACATTGCATCACTGCACTCCAGCCTGGGCGACAGAGTGAGACTCCATCTCAAAAAAAAAAAAAAAAACAGGCTGGGTGTGGTGGCTCATGCCTGTAATCCCTGCACTTTGGGAGGCTGAGGTCAGTGGATCATGAGGTCAGGAGTTCAAGACCAGCTTGGCCAATATAGCGAAATTCTGTCTCTGCTAAAAATACAAAAAAGAGCCGGGCATGGTGGCGCGTCCTGTAGTCCCAGCTACTAAGAGGCTGTGGCAGAAGAACTGCTTGATCCCGGGAGGCGGAGATTGCGGTGAGCCAAGATTGCACCACTGCACTCCAGCCTGGGCAACAGAGTGAGACTCCGTCAAAAAAAAGAAAAAAATCAACGTGGGTCATGGGAAAAACAGGGTAATTTGTTGCTGGATAGTCTTCCTCCTCCAACAACTGCTTAATACAAAACTAAGAACAATGTCTTCACAAGTTTCTGAGGAAAATTATCTTGTATAAGGAAGCCCAGACCAAAGTTAAAATGGAGTGTGAATGTAAAAGATATTTTCAGACATGCAAGAAACAGAAAGTTCATAAAGCTCTGTGAAAAAATTATGTGAGGGGGAGTACTCTACCAGCGTGAAAAAGAATCCAAGAAAGACTCATGTGGTACAAGCGGCGGTGGCAGCTGAATATGATCCAGAAGTGAAGAACATAGAGAAAAAAGTAAAAGTCTGAAATTGTTTGAAGTTTGTTTGAAATTGATGTTTGAACGATTTTTCATAAACATACAATTAAAATGCTATTTACTGGTTTTCAATTTTTAGAATGAAAGACTTAATTATATTAACAAAACAGAAAGTATTAGAAACCTTGACAATGTGAAATAACAAAAAATGGTAGTTGGAGGAGGGAAAAGGGAGAATCAAGGAAAGTGAGCTAATTTTCTCATTCTTCACAGAGGGCAATCAATAGATACTGCCAACAGGTGATAAATCAAGAAACAGGTGTTTAAATATAGTGTTTAGCCAGGCACGGTGGCTCACGCCTATAATACCCGCATTTGGGAGGCTGAGGTGGGCGGATCACCTGAGGCTGGGAGTTGGAGACCAGCCTGACCTACATGGAGAAACCCTCTCTATTAAAAATACAAAATTAGCTGGCCATAATGGTGCATGCCTGTAATCCCAGCTACTGGGGAGACTGGGGCAGGAGAATCGCTTGAACCCGGGAGGCGGAGGTTGCAGTGAGCCAAGATCGTGACATTGCACTCCCGCCTGGGCGACAAGAGCGAAACTCCGTCTCAAAAATAAATAAAATAAATAAATAAATATAGTGTTTAAAGTCATGAAACGAACTCTAGAAGAATTAAAAGTAATAATATATCTAACAAAATCAGGAGGTAGAGGTAGAGATCATGTGAGTTGACTACATTCCATACATTTTATAGCCAAGGAGACAATAGGCACCAGCTACTAAAGGCATGTGATGGCTGCCACTGGAAGAATTAAAATCAGGAATTGCAGGGAATGAAACTAGAGTTGGGGAGAGAAGGAAGAAAAGCTGATCTTTTATTTTATTTTATTTATTTATTTATTTATTTGAGATGGAGTCTTGCTCTGTTGCCCAGGCTAGAGTGCAGTGGTGTGATCTCGGCTCACTGCAGACTCCACCTGCCCAGGTTCAAGCGATTCTCCAGCCTCAGCCTCCCGAGTAGCTGGGATTACAGGTGCCCACCATTGTGCCTGGCTAATTTTTGTATTTTTTAGTAAAGACGGGGTTTCACCATCTTGGCCAGGCTGGTCTCGAACTCCTGACCTCATGATCCACCCATCTTGGCCTCCCAAAGTGCTGGGATTATAGGCATGAGCCACCGTGCCCAGCCCTGACCTTTTATTTTGGACCCTTCAAGACCGCATCTTTTTTTTTTTTTTGAGACGGAGTTTCACTCTTATTGCCCAGGCTGGAGTGCAATGGCATGATCTTGGCTCACTGCAACCTCCGCCTTCTGGGTTCAAGCAATTCTCCTGCCTCAGCCTCCCAAGTAGCTGGGATTACAGGGCTCGTGCCACCACGCCCGGCTAATTTTGTATTTTTAATAGAGACAAGGTTTCTCCATGTTGGTCAGGCTGGTCTCCAACTCCCGACCTCAGGTTATCTGCCCACTTCAGCCTCCCAAAGTGCTCGGATTGCAGGCATGAGCCACCATGCCCAGCCTCTGAATAATTTTTATTTGTTTTATCATATGCATCCACTTACTTAATAAAAAAGCTATATAAATAACCATTTTTAAAATTATGGGACATCCATAACAGAATAGTATATAGTAGTTTAAAAAATGAGCTCCTGACACAGAAAGTATGTTTAAATGAATGCTTTTTTGTTTTCGTTTTTTTTTTTGAGATGGAGTCTCGCTCTGTCGCCCAGACTGGAGTGCAGTGGCGTGATCTCGGCTCACTGTAAACTCCGTCTCCCAGGTTCACGCCATTCTCCTGCCTCAGCCTCCTGAGTAGCTGGGACTACAGGCACCCACCACCATGCCCCAGCTAATTTTTTATATTTTTAGTAGAGACGGGGTTTCACCATGTTAGCCAGGATGGTCTCGATCTTCTGACCTCGTGATCCACCTGCCTCTGCCTCCCAAAGTGCTGGGATTACAGACATGAGCCACCACACCAGGCCTTAAATGAATGTATTTAAATGAAATGGGCAACTTGCAGCAAGATATGAATATATCATTCTAGTTACATAAAATAGAAAGTTTCCTATACATGTTTGTATATTCATAGAAAATGCCCAGGATGATGCAGACTAAACTGTTAACAATGACTCTACTCCAGCGAGTTGGGGGGAAGGAAGAGAATGGGGACTTCAACTTTGCACACCTGGATCCTAGTCAAAAGGTTTCTGTTGTTGCTTTAATAAATTTTTTTTTTTTTTTTTTTTTTTTTTTTTTTGCTTTTGAAAATTAAAATATTGGCCAGGCACAGTGGGTCATCCCTGTAATCCCAGCACTTTGGGAGGCCAAGGCGGGAGGATTACCTGAGGTCAGGAGTTCGAGACCAGCCTGGCCAACATGGTGAAACTCTGTCTCTACTAAAAACACAAAAAATTAGCCAGGCGTAGTGGCACGCGCCTGTAATCTCAGCTTCTTGGGAGGCTGAGGCAGGAGAACTGCTTGAGCCCAGGAGATGGAGGCTGCAGTGAGCTAAGACCATGTCACTATACTCCAGCCTGGCCAACAGAGACTCTGTCTCTAAACAAATAAGTAAAATAATAAAAAAAATTAAGTCTTCAGGTTGGGCGTAGTGGCTCACGCCTGTAATCTTAGCACTGTGAGATGTTGAGGCGGGCAGATCACCTGAGGTCAGGAGTTCGAGACCAACCTGACCAACATGGCAAAAGCTCATTTCTACTAAAAATACAAAACTTAGCCAGGCATGGTGGCAGGCACCCGAGGCCTGAGAATCGCTTGAACCCGGGAGGCAGAGGTTGCAGTGAGCCGAGAGTGTGCCACTGCACTCCAGCCTAGGTGACAGAAGGAGACTCCATCTCAAAAAAAAAAAAAAAAAAAAAAAAAAAAAAAGTCCTCATAGAAAATTTGGAGAATTACAAATAACAAAAGTCACCTATCCTCACAACCCTCTGGTATATTTCCTTCCAAATATATTTTTCTTTTTCTTTTTTTTTTTTTTTTGGAGACAGAGTCTCGCTCTGTCACCCAGGCTGGAGTGCAGTGTAGCGATCTCAGCTCACTGCAACCTCCGCCTCCTGGGTTTAAGCAATTCTCCTGCTTCAGCCTCCCAAGTAGCTGAGACTACAGGCGTGTGCCACCACGCCCAGCTAATTTTTGTATTTTTAGTAGGAATGGGGTTTCACCACATTGCCCAGGATGGTCTCAATCTCTTGACCTCGTGATCTGCCTGCCTCTGCCTCCCAAAGTGCTGGGATTACAGGCGTCAGCCACTGACTGCGCCTGGCCCCAAATATTTTTTTTTTTTTTTTTTTTTTTTTTGAGACGGAGTCTCACTCTGTCGCCCAGGCTGGAGTGCAGTGGCCGGATCTCAGCTCACTGCAAGCTCCGCCTCCCAGGTTTACGCCATTCTCTCGCCTCAGCCTCCCGAGTAGCTGGGACTACAGGCGTCCGCCATCTCGCCCGGCTAATTTTTTGTATTTTTTTTAGTAAAGACGGGGTTTCACTGTGTTAGCCAGGATGGTCTCGATCTCCTGACCTCGTGATCCGCCCGTCTCGGCCTCCCAAAGTGCTGGGATTACAGGCTTGAGCCACCGCGCCCGGCCAAATATTTTTTTCTTAATGCATCTGATGATTTCTAGCTTTAGGCAGCTAGCAGTGTGAGAAGAGCCCTGGAGTTAAGCAGAGCTGGGAGTGATACCAACTCCACCAAATTCCAGTTGGGACCCCTGAGTAGAGTGCTTAACTCTTCGGTCCAACCTTCCCCAGCTCAACAAATCCTAACTGTATCCTCCCAGCTGCTCAGGCCAGAACTGTGGGGTCAACCTTGACTCCTCTCTCTCATCGAGTCCATCAGCAAATTCTATCAGGTCTGCCTTAAGATATAACCACAATCTGGTCACTTCTCTCCACCACTGGATTTCTGCAGTCTTCTCAGTGGCCAAGGAGCTGACCCCACTTCCTCTCTAACCTCATCCCCTGCTACCCTCTTGCACCCCCATCCACCAGGCACATTCCCACCCAGGGCCTTTGCTGTAGCTGCTCCCTCCGCCTGGATGCTCATCTTGAAGATACGTATGCAAAACTCCTCACCAGATTCAAATCTTTCCTCAAGTCCCATCTTTTCAATGATGTGTCCTCTGACCACCCTAAATCAATCAATCAAACCTTCCCTCACATGCCCAATCCCTTTTTTTTTTTTGACAGTCTTGCTCTGGAGTGCAGTGGTGTGATTTCAGCTCACTGCAGCCTCTGCCTCCTGAGTAGTTGGGATTACAGGCATGCGCCACCACGTTCAGCTAGTTTTTGTACTTTTTAGTAGAGACAAGGTTTCACCCTGTTGTCCAGGCTGGTCTCGAACACCTGGCCTCAGAGGTGATCCACCCACCTTGGCCTCCCACAGTACTGGGATTACAGGCGTGAGCCACCGTGCCCGGCCCTCGATCCTTCTTATTGTACTCCCCACTAATTAGGCTTACCACGTTTTAACAAACTATAAACACATTGGTTTATTTCTTGTATGTATCATCTGCTTCCTGATACTAGAGGATGAATGCCACAAAGGCAAAGTGTGTTCCATTCACTGATGTATTCCAAGCACTTGGGATAATGACTACCACACAGCAAATGCTCATTAAATATTTGCTGAAGGAGTGGATGAGGCCAAATTTTCTCATCGATAAAATGGGTTTCATACATTGTTGAGAATTACATGAAATACTGTATTTCAAATAACTTGCATAGCAGTCACCTAGCCTCATTTAGGACAGTTAAGGATGGCTTCTGAAGAAATATTTTCAGGGGAGGGCTAAACAATGAGGGGTTAGCCAGGCGGAAGTGGGGGAGAATGTTCCAGAAGAACAGCTTGTGGGAAGGTCTGGAGCTGAGAGAGAATGGTGAGGCAGGGCCAGGCACAGTGGCTCACGCCTGTAATCCCAGCACTTTGGGAGGCCGAGGCGGGCGGATCACCTGAGGTCAGGATTTCAAGACCTGCCTGACCAACATGGTGAAACCCCATCTCTACTAAAGATACAAAAATGAGCCAGGCATGGTAGCCCAGGCCTGTAATCCCAGCTACTCTGTAATCCCAGCTACTTGGGAGACTGAGGCAGGAGAATCACTTGAACCTAGGAGGCAGAGGTTGCAATGAGCTGAGATCGCACTACTGCACTCCAGACTGGGTGACAGAGTGAGACTCTTATCTTAAAACAAAACAAAACCAAAAAAGGTGAGGCAGGCACGACACTTTTAAAGAATTGACTTTGTGACGGCTGGAGGGCAGGGGGCGAGAGGGGTGAAGGAAGATAAGGTCACATAGGCCAGGTTCTGCAGAGCATGGAAAACCATGGGGACTGTGAGGGCCTGCCAGGGTCTCCTCAGGACAGTGACTTGGTCATGTCTGCCCTGCAAGGCAGAATCACTCTGGCTGCTGTGCTGAGAACGGGTTGGCCCAGGCAGTGCTGGGGCAGACTGCCTCATAGGAAGCACAGAGGCAGTCCAGGCGAGAGGGAAAGCAGCCTGGGATTGGGCTGTGGAGATGCAGACAACAGGCGTGGAGGTCAAGCAGGCAGAGTGTGATGATGAGTGGACGTGGGGGTGAGCACACAAGCGATGCCTGCCTGGAATACTGGGTGCGTGGGGTGCCAAGCACTGCAATGGGGTCCCTGGAGGAGGAGCAGGTTTGCAGGGGGTAGCGAGGAGGGATGGAGCAGACATCAGCAAACGCGGGTCCCAGCTCTGGCGCTTACCTGCCCTGTGGCATCTGACGAGTGATTCCACATAAGCCTGTTTCCTCATCTGAGTGGAGAGAGGAGGATCATTCTGCCGGCTGCTCCCGAGGACTGGCGAGCAGGCCCATCGTGCCCTCAGCGCAGAGCCTGCCTGGGGCAGTCCTGACTGCTGGTCTTCCTCAAGTGAACACCTGGTATTTATCCCTTACTCGAAAATGTTCAATGGCTTGTTATTTAGCAAAGTTAATCAAATTTTCTACCATCAATAATCATGTAATGATGGTGCCTTTTTTCTGAATAGAAATATGCCAGGCACTGAACTAGGTGCTGGGGATACCCCGAAGAGACTTGGTGCCAGGCTTCAGTCACTCACAGCCCCCAAGGAGATGGCTGCCAATAATAGAACGCGGTGAGGGACTCAATGGAGGTGGCCCAGGGTGTTAAGAACAGAAGCACTGCACCTGCCAGGGATACCTGCATCCCTCTGACAATCACTTCAATCCCCTCAGCTGCACGATCTGGCTCCATCCGGCCCACCTTCCCAGCCACGTCTCTCTACTCCAGTCTTAATGCTCTTCCTGGAGTTTCTCGCAAAGTTGGTCTGTTACAAGCTTCCAAGCCTTTGTACATGTTCCATTGGAAAACCTTTCCCTTCCTTTAAAAACTAACTGCTACTTGGCTTGGCACAGTGGCTCATGCCTGTAACCCAGCACTTTGGGAGACCGAGGTGGGTGGATCACCTGAGGTCAGGGGTTCAAGACCAGCCTGGCCAACATGGTGAACTCCCATCTCTACTAAAAATACAAAAATTACCTGGGCATGGTGGCGGGCCCCTGTAACTCCAGCTACTCAGGAGTGTGAGGCAGGAGAATTGCTTGAACCTGGCAGGCAGAGGCTGCAGTGAGCTGAGATTGTGCCACTGCACTTCAGGCTCACAACAGAGTGAGACTCCATTTCAAAAACAAACAAAAAAACTGCTACTCATTCTACGAAACACCCTGAATGCCACCTCCTCCAGGAAGCCTTCCCTGGGTCAGGTGCTGCCTTGGTGTAGTTGTTGCTGACTTATGCCATTTCTCTTCGCACCTTGTTCTGGGTCTCCTTCATCTGTATCCCTAGAAGTTCCACAATTTGACAACCTGGTAGGACTTGTCTGCTCACCAGTGGAGCAGTTGCACAGCTCAGTGGGCAGAACAGCTGCACAGCTCAGTGGGCGATGCAGCTGCATCCACGGGCCAGGTGGACACACTGTGTTTCTTGTGTCCATTATCCACATTGCAATAATTACAGACCTCACTAACCAATTTCCATACAGTCAGTCTCTACTGCCACAGGGCCATCCCTCTCCTCCAAGGTAGTGGGAGAGGAGCAGTCCCAGTGCCCCCACAGTGCAACCCACGGAGTCTTAAAGGGAAAGAGAGGCAAAAGGTATGCTCCCTGGCCTAGGGTGCTCCTCACATGCACTGGTGGCTCCGGCCTGGCTGGCTCTTGGTGGCCTGGTCTTCAGGGTTTATAACCACTCCTTTCTGAAAGTGGGTAGCCATGCCAGGAGCCTACTCTGGCACAAATACTTAGGATACCCTCCCCGTCTCCTCAGGAGCAGGGAATCTCCGGAACCCATCCTAGCTACTGATTTGGCCCAGACTCTCTGGTTCCAGAAACAGCTGAGACAGAGGCCTGGTTTGTAAGAAATCTGATTATTCAAATTTATTACCATCAAGAATTATGCAATGATGCTGTAGTTTTTCTTAACAAATAGAAAACAGACTGTGTACAACAGTGAACTCTACAGCACTAGCATCCACAAGGTAAAAATGAATGTTTCATCATCCAACATTACCAACCCTGGAATGTTGATCTTGACTTAGCCTAGCTAGGTTTGGGGACGTCGGCACCACGTCCCTCAGCTAAAACAGCTATGCACCCTTCCCCGCCCCCACTTACCTATCTAGATAGCTCTGCCCAGAGGAAGAGGCTCTCTCCCTGCCCCTCAGCAAGCTGGGATAATAAGGACTGATTGGAGGACCATTGATAGAAGTCCAGTAGTCTTGCCACATTGGTTTAGGAGGGCATCTTGGAGTGGAAAAGAGCGATACGCGGGGGCTTTGAAAACAGCTGCAAACCAGGGAGGAAAATCATCTGGCCCCTGCTCTTGAGGACAGACATGTGCTACCAGGCTCACTGGCCTGGACCTGAAAGGCCAGCCACGCCCCCCGCTTGGCCCTGAGGTACATGGGGTGTGGCACACACCCTGACCTGTGCTATTCACCTTGGCCACACAGCCAGACCCCACAGCCTACAAACACCACGCCATACTGCAATGCTGGGGACCAAAGCCAGGCTCTGCGGGCCCAGGTCAGCCAGCAGCTCCCTTGGGAACCCCAGGCACATGGAGTTGCTTCCCCTCTTGAGGGTTTGAAGCAGAAGCCAAGGGCTGATTCTCTTTTTTTCTTGGGTTTTTTTTTTTTTTTTTTGTTTTTTATTTTTGTGGTTTTTTTGTTTTTGTTTTAACCTTTGCAAACACGATGGTGATGAGGAATGCCTTGCCAGGCTCTCCCAGACACGTCTGTGGTTCTGGGCTGTGAATGTTAAACACACACTGGGACAGACGACCAGGGATGAGTGTTCCCTATCTCCTCCCCGCCCACCACTGTCGATGTGGCCTAAAAAAAGGCTTTTAAGGGAAAACAAAACTTAAAAAAAAATTGAGTTTCCCTGCATTTAGCTGAAACAGGATCTCGTCTGAAGGGCTGGAGGAGCAGCCGGATCAGCGCCACCTCCCAGCCCACGGCCGAGCCTCCGCTCAGGCTGGCAGCCCCAGCTCTGCATGGGGAAGGCAATGTTCTGTCCTTCAGCAGAAGTCATACAAAATAAGGATCCGAAGTGAACTCAAAATAAACAAAATAAACCCCAACCCCTACAGTGCCCCACTTTGCAGATATGGATTCGCAAAAGGAAAAATCAGAGGGAAGAGGCTAGAATCCCTCAGTCTACCCCACTTAATGTATTAAAAAGGAGGCTTTGCCCCAACCCCACCCCATGAGAAGAAGCATGAGAAACGCAGCAGCGCAACAGAGAGCTTGCAGCGGGCTCCAGGTGGGCCTGGTGGACAGAAGGGCCACAGTGCCTGCCTGCTGGGCCACCCACTTGCCCAGGGATGTTCTAGGCTCTCTGATTGGTGTGGCAACGTTCCTGAAACGCTGTGATCCCCGTGGGCTGCGCTCTGCCAGTGACAGCATCTGCGTAGGAGGGCTGGACGATGGTCGGTATGGCTCAGAGGAGCTGGGTCCCCTCCGGAGCCCCACGGCGGGGGTGGCGGAGGAGAGGGGAGCGGTAGTTACGTTGCATAGTGGTCAAAGCTGCCGAGGTACTCCAGGGCCGCACGGTAGCACAGCTGGTACTGGTCCTGCCAGGACAGGGGCTTGGTCAGTGTGGGTCGCGCCAGTGGGCACCCCCACCACACAGCTGACACTCAACACTGCAGCCATGGAGTCAGCCTCTGCTGGCCAAGAACAGGTGCTGGGCCCTGGCAGCTACGTCAGGCAGTGTGCGGGGGAGCCTGAAAGAGCCTCTGAAGGCTCATCTCTCTCCTGTCACTCTCCCAGGCCCCCACATCTACCTGCCTTCCATCTGCCATCCCCATCATGTTTCTCTGCTCCTGACTGGGCACCCCGTAAGGACTGCTATGTGCAACCCTGCCCAGAGCCAGGCACACCACTGGGGCTAGCAGAGAGCTACTGAATGAAAGAACACATCTTACTCATCCCTGAGCCCCCCAGCAGCAAAGGCAATGTTGCAGCATTTTTGTTTTGTTTTCAGCAACAGGGTCTTGCTCTGTCACCCAGGCTGGAGTGCCGTGGCATAACCACAGCTCACTGCAGCCTCGAACTTCTGACCTCAAGTGATCCTCCCACCTTGACCTCCCAAGTAGGTAGGACCATAAGCACACACCACCATGCCTATTGCAGGCCATGTAAAAGGTTGGCAGCATGATCGCACATGCCTGTGTGCACAAACTGCAGCTGAAGCCTAGGGTTCCCAGCAGGGCTGCTGCCAAGGCCCTGGCCCTGCAGGCTGGTCTGCTTTACCTCTGTCTGCACCATGGCAGGACGCTGCGTACGCAGGGTCTTCACGGTCTGAAACATGTCGACCACGCCCTCGTAGCGCATGCGCTCCAGGACAATGCTCAGAGTGATGAACACGCCGGTGCGGCCCACGCCAGCACTGCTCAGAAACACAGGTGGGTCAGAAGTCCTGCTTGCCTCACGCAGCAGGTCTGCCAGGCCTTCAGGCCCACCCGCCCCAGCCCTCCACGGGGCCAGTCCCACCTGCAGTGCACCGTGATAGGCCCATCCTGTCCAAACTGCTCCTTGGTCTTGTGCACCTGCCCGATGAAGTCAATGAAGCCCTCGCCTGTCTTGGGCACACCCTGCTCTGGCCAGTCTGTGAACTGGAACTGCCGGATTGTCCTTGACTGCCCATCCTGGGAAAGGTGGGTGGGGGACATGATTAGGATTTTTGCCTTAGACTGTCCAGCCCTCTGGACCAGACCAGGGTAGTACCATGACACAGGCATGCATCTGTGCCACTGCACCTGAGGCCACTGGGGGAGATGTGCTCACACCCTAATACCCACCCCCGCCTCAGATTCCTGAAGCTTGAGCTACGGCAGCCACCCGCCCCACATGTGGACAGGCAGCGTTACGGACACTCAGCGTACTCACTCACCCGGGCATCCGTGACCTTGAACTCACGCAGGATATACTGGGGCATGTTGTACTCAGCCATTGGGTCAACAACAAAGTACTGGTAGCGAGCAGAGCGCTCTGCTGGCCAGTACTGGTGGCATTTTTCCTGTGGACAGACGGCCCGGCCTCCGTGATCAGGTGAGAAGGAATGGGGGAGGGGTGCCAGGCTTCACAGGATTCTGGGACAAATGCCTCAGGTGATAATAACGGGGGCCTGAGGCTATGCTGACGCAGCAGCTGGGGTGTGAAAGGAGACAGTAACATAGGTGGCAGCTCCCCCAAGGGTGGCTGGTGTTCTCCCAGGTATGACAGGGGCCCTGGGGTAAACGGTGGGCTCACCCTTCCCATCTCCCGAAGCTTGGTCAGCATGACGATGATGGTGGAATTGTGCTCCCACAGCATGCGCCAGAAGTCCTCGGTGCTCTCTGCCAAAGGCCCCTGTGTAGCTATGTAGGCCTTCTGCTGTCTGGGGTGGACATAAGACTGGACATGCTGGAGGTGCTGCTGCCCCCAGAGTCTCCCCTTAGGCTGCCTAGCCCCTTGGGGCCTGCTCTGATCACCCCTCCTCCAGGAAGTCCTCATTGTTCTACCCAGCCCTCTCTGGTCTTCTAGGCTGGCCCTACTCTGCTGCCCACCCCCACCAGCCAGGCACAGGCCTAGCCCCCTGTAGGTCATGGTGGGGCAGTGACAAGCACGCTGACCTATAACCATCCAGGAAGCTGGCATTGATGTAGTCAGAGCCCTCCACGCCACGGATGGGCTGCAGACACACACGCGTCAATTCATAGGGCATGATGTTCACCAGCCGGTTCTTGAACTTGTTGCAGGGCAGGTTGGCGCTGATGAAGCGGGACGTGTGGGCCTTGGAGCTGGCCAACAACTATTGAGAGAGAGGGGTTGGTCAGGCCAGGCTTCCTGTGGGGGTGGGGGTCATCCGCATGTCTCAGTCTAGGCCCTGGAGCCAAGCAGGCCCGCCGCGAGCCCCACCTTGAACTCAAGCTCCATGGCGGTCACACTCTCCCCTGGAGGCACTTGGCCCAGCTTCTGGATGTGGGCATAGAGGTTTCGGGCAGGCACCTCTGTGTGGCCGCACGTGGCAGCCTCCAGCAGTGCCTCGTGGATGAACACATACTGGTCCTCCGTCTGTACCATATAGTTCCTCTGTGATCGCATGCAGGTCACGTGGCCATAGATGTCCACCGTCTTCTCGTGCTTCATCCGCTCCAGCATGGCATCAATCACGATGAAGCAGCCGGTGCGGCCCACGCCCGCACTGCAGGACACAGGCTCAGTTTGAGGCACAGGTGCCCCCACCTCCCACCCCACCCCTCTGGGTGGCACTGTACCCTCTCACCTGCAGTGCACCACCATGGGCCCTGCGTCTAGGGGGTTGCAGGCCTTGACCCGTCGCAGGAAGGCCAGGATGGGAGTTGGGTACTCAGGAACTCCATGGTCTGGCCAGGCCATGAACTGGAACTGACGCAGCTCACGCTTCTCACTGGAGCCACTCTGGGGGACAAAGTGGGGACATACTGGCAACTAGGAGCCTGCCTGCCAGACTCAGGACAGAATGACCTGACGCTGAGGCCAGACCCGCCACTCCCTGATGGGGCTCAGAAGCCACAGAGAGTAGCCTGAAGGAGCTCTTAGCACTGTTCCTGTAACATGGATCATCACACCACACTCACACACCTGAGCCTCTGACCCTCCAACACCCAGGCTCCGGTTCTCCCCCAACCCAGCACACCACATCCACACCAGGCTACTGTCCTCATCGTGTCTGGGTAAGAGAGAAGCACTGGGGAAGGGCCATACCTTGTGGAGTGCGAAGGTGCGCACAGTATATGTGGCCAGCTCCACTGTGTCCAACAGGGTCACCTGAATAAGGCCATAGGTTTCGGTGCCACGGGCGGGCCAGTACTGATCACATTTTACCTGCAGGGGGATGAGCAGGGCAGGCTGAAGGAAGCCCACGGGCTCAGATGGGCAGAAGCAGGGTGGAGGCTGGTCTACTCCCTGGCTGTAGCCTTTCTGGCTACAAAGGCTCCCTAGCCCTGAGCTCTCAGATCCATTGCCCCCTGTCCTCCACAAGTCACATCAGGTCCTCAAGCTATGTCACCACCCTGCCCTAGCTAGTGGAATAAGGGCCATAATTGAAAATTATTTATTCAAGGCCAGATCGCACCAGGCACATTTTCTGCCAAATTTACCCATAACGTTTATGTGCCATTTTCAAGCTCTGTAAATTTTACGTTCCAGTCAATGCTTTGCAGTCCAAAAACAGATAACAGTAGCTCTTTCCACTAATTAACTTAGGAGATGTGTTAATACCCCAGGAACACTCCAACATCTGGGGAACATGTGAACACCCCGGGAGCGTGCCAGCAACTGGGGAACACATTAACATTCTCAGAAAATGGCAGCATTTGGTGAAACATACTAGCATCTTAAGGAACCCACGAGCATCTGGGGAACAGGCTCTATTCCAGAAACACCCCAGTATCTGCGGAGCATAATACCCCCAGAAACATAATAGCATCTGGGGATCCTTTGAGCGACTTCCTCCACAGAAGAACGCGGCACAGAAGAAGGTGCCCTGTATCACCTTGTGGTTCGGCATTTCCCATCCACCTCCTGGCAGGGCCCTGCAGCCTCACCCGGGACTTCTCCTCCAGCCGTGTCATCATGACCACAGTGGCTGTGCGCTGTTCCCACACCATTCTCCAGAAATCGCCCATGGTCTCGGGCAGGGGGCCCTGTGTGGCGATGTAGGCATTCTGCTTGCGGTAGCCATCGATGTAGTTGGCATTGATGTAGTCACTCCCGGGGACACCTGCGGATAAGAAAGAAGGTGGGAAGGCATTACTGCAGGGTCCCCAGCACAGCCCACCATGCCGCAGTACACCCCTGAGACTCATGAACATCCTCTGTAGAATGACATGTTGCCCTAGCTAGCAAGGGAGGAGAGCAAGGGGACGGGAGGGGCACCCCCTTGACTCACCATCGATAGAGGTAAGGATGACTCGAGAGTGGTCGTAGGCGATGACATTTGCATAGCGGTTCTTGGGCTTGTTCACCTCCAGGTTTGAATTCTCCCACGTGAACTGCTGTCCAGGGTCGATGGACTGCAGACAGTGGAGAAAGCAGGTGGGGCAGGGTAAGAGCCGAGGTTGACCTGCTTCTCCTGCAGGGGACCCAGCCTTCCCGGTGATGCTCACATCCTGCCTTCACTCCACAGGCCACAGCCAGGCCCTCTATCTCGTGGTGCCAGCCATGGAGCTCACAGGTTGCCACATGACTTATCAGAAAAGTGATGGGCTAGGGACTCCTCTGACCATGGTACCAAATCCCCTTGTCTGGTAGAGTGGTCTGAGCTGGGTTGGGGCAGGGGAAGCCCTGCATTCAGCTAATGAAATGAGCTAGGACAGGTGGTGGCCCCCTCTCAGGCAGTCCCGACACTGCTGAGGACTCTGAATACCCAGAGTCCCTCCCCAAGGCCTACATTCACTAATGAAATGAGCCAGGACAGATGGAAGGGATGGTGACCCCTCTCAGGTAGTCCAGGAACCCTCCCTGCTCCGCTCTCTTCCTTTCTGGCTGCTCCTTCTGTTTCCTCTCTCTCCCCTGCCCTTCCCATGGGCAGGAGGACAGAGCTCCTCCAGGGTTCCTTCCAGGCCCTCTTCTCTTTCTACAACCTTTCCTGGGTGACCTCATTTGCTCACCTGATTCTTACACCATATGCTAGAGCTGCCCATAACCCCCGCAGCAGCGCAGAGCTCTCCCCACAGTACCCAGCAGCCTCTTTGACTCCTCCACCAGGAAGTCCTTCAACCTCAGTCCTTTCAAAGCTGAGTTCATCAGCTTCCCCTCCAAACCTGGTGCTGCTGCTGGGACTCCACCTTAGCGAAAGGCACCCTCACCCCTCAGTGCCAGGCCAGAACCTACAAGTCAACCTCAAAATTCCTCCGCACCCCACCCCGCCTGTCACCAGGTTCTGGTGCTCCCCCACCCCCTCAGCTCTCTCCAACCTGCTGCCACTGCCCTGGGCCAGGCCACCCCAACTGAGGCTCAGCCTCTTCCTGCCTCTTTCCTCTTGCCCCACTCTGACCCACTCAGCCCCACAGCCAGAATAATCCTTCCAAAACGCAGATGTGAATATCAGTTTCCTGCTTAAAGGCCTTCTGTGGCTCTTCATCACCTCAGAGAGCAATAATCATAATAGCGAAGCATTAGTGAGGACCCGTGGTGTGCCTGGCACCGCTGTGAGCACTTTGCATGTATTCCCTCCTCAAATTCTCTTATGAGATAGGTTCCATTATTATCTTCACATTTTCCAGATGGATACGATCTGAAGTTTTCAGCATAGCACGCAATGTCCTCCATATGTTGTTCCCAGCCTCATTACTCTCCACAGGACTGCGTCACTGCTTCCGTGAGACCCTGGAGCACACCCCACCCCGGGGCTGCTCTGGTGCTGTCAGCCCACCTTTTGCACGCCTGTCGGTCCTATTCAACATGAGGTCATGCTGTCAGAGTCACATATTCAATGCTGATTATCTGTCTGCACGTGCCATGCTCCCCATGACTGGGTTCCCTGAGGGCATGTGTCTCCATACCCCCAGCACGGGGACTGGCACATGGAAAATGTGTGATCAATGACTGAACGGAAGACAACACAGCAGGCCTGGCGTGGTGGCTCATGCCTGTAATCCCAGCACTTTGGGAGGCTGAGGCGGGCGGATCACGAGGTCAGGAGATCCAGACCATCCTGGCTAACACGGTGAAACCCCACCTCTACTAAAAATACAAAGAATTAGCCGGGCATGGTGGTGGGCGCCTGTAGTCCCAGCTACTCGGGAGGCTGAGACAGGAGAATGGCGTGAACTCAGGAGGCCGAGATTGCGTCACTACACTCCAGCCTGGGCGACAGAGCCAGACTCCGTCTCAAAAAGAAAAAAAAAAAGACAACAGAGCTATGGGGTCCTGGCTAAGGGAGAGCCCACAGCAGCCTTGGGGAGCCTGAGAAGGCTTCCTGGAGGAGGAGGGTCTTGTAAGGAAAGCTCTGATCAGAGGAGGGAAGCAGATAGAAGCTGGAAGGGGACCACTGTGAGCAGAGGCCCCATGAGTCCACATGGGGAAGCAGGGCTGCGCTGGAAGGAAGGGCAGGTGTGGGACATGGTACAGATGAGTGTGGGTGGAGGCCATGGGAGGCAGGGAGCCCACCTTACAGGCTCCGAGACCCAAAGCCCAGCCTTGTGTGGAGCAGGGCCCCGGGGGGGGCCCATAGGCAGAGGCTTGCCGTGCCGCAGACATATTCATCCATCTGCCTGCCAAGCCCAGCTTCCTCTTCAGAAACCTGGCCCACAGCCCTTGGAGGGGCAATCTTTGAACCCCAGCCAAGGGTGGACATCAGAAGGGGCACAAACTCACAGGTTAGGCTGAGCCAACCCCCCAACTGCCTATCCACCAACCATCCACTGAGGTCAGTGCCAGGTGCCGAGGAAACAGCCATGGACAAGGCAGAAAGACAAGCACAGGCTGCTTCTTCGAGGAGGTGGAAGAGGGGGAGGTCTCTCTCTCTCTCTCTGTTTTTTTTTTTTTTTGGTTAGGGGTCTCTTAGTTTTTTATTTTATATTTTTTTGAGAGGGAGTCTCACTCTGTCGCCCAGGCTGGAGTGCAGTGGCATGATCTTGGCTCAATGCAACCTCCGCCTCCTGGGTTCAAACGACTCTCCTGTCTCAGCCTCCCAAGTAGCCAGGACTAAGGCATGCACCACCACACTTGGCTAATCTTTGTATTTATAGTAGAGACAGGGTTTTGCCATGGTGGCCAGGCTGGTCTCAAACTCCCGACCTCAGGTGATCCACCTGCCTCGGCCTCCCAAAGAGGCGTGAGCCACTGCACCTGGCCAGGAGTCTCTTCTTTAAATCGCCCCCTTCTCTAGCAAATCCTCTTCCTAGATGGGCAGCCTGGGGATGCTCAGAGTCACCCCAACACCATCTGTGGGTGGGAAATCCTCAGACTCTTGAAGGCTGAGCCCCCAGCAGGCTCCTAGGAGTTAAGTCCTGGGAGTTAAGAGTCCTAAGTTAAGAGTAAGGTGAATGTGTGGAGGTCTCTGAGCAGGACTTGTGCAGCCTGAGCAGCCAGTCTTGAGGCCCTGACTCCCACTCTGTGAGCTGCGGCATCCTGAGAATACACGTGAGCACATGGATGTGCAGAGCATAGGGCAGCAGGCAAGCCTGGGTTTGAATCCTGGTGCCACTACTCATCAGCTGTTTGACTCGGGCAAGTCACTTCCCCTCTCTGAGCCCCTGCTTCCTCATCTGGAAGATGGGATACTAACAGTCCCCGTTTCAGAAGACTTGAGGGGGACTGAAAGAGATAATGTATGCCAAGTGCCCAGCCCGGTGCTGGTCTGCAGGAGGCTCTTGATAGATGCCAGCTACTGTAGCTGTTGTCACTGATCTATGTCTGTATGCCTGTGGCCTTGTGTCTGCCTGTGAGCACTTGGGCACGTGTCTGAGTGTCCAGACCCTGGCGTCACTCACAGCCTTTTGAAGCCATCTCCTAAGGGTGACTCCAGGAAGGTGCTGGGCCAGGCTATGGCCAGACCCAGCATCTGAGGCTGACCCTTGCCACTGCCGACCCTCCTTCTCTGTGCTCCTGGAAAACCTGGACCCCACCTCCCTCACCTACCACAGCTGGGACCTAGGACAGGACAGGAGTTGGTTTGGGGTAGGCCTGGGCCAGGCACATGGTAGGGGGCAGGAACGTCTTACCTCATACTCCTGGGAGAACTTGAGGCCATCGTTGGCTTTGAGTCGTTCGATGTTGTCCGCCAGGTCGGTGATGGGGATGGGTGGATGGTCTCGCATACCTGGGGGAGGTAGGGCACACACAGGCAGTGTTAGTGAGAGGCTTGAGCAGGGTGGCAGAGAAAGCCCCAACGCATGTATGTGCACATGTGAACAAGTGTGACCATGGAGCACTCGGCACTGGTGGCATGGAGACAGCAGCACATGCGGCGACAGGGATGGCGGAGGGTGGGAGAGGACAGAAGGCAGTGTTGTGCCATGAGCATGTGGAGCCTGTCTTGGTGGCAGGGTGCTGAGTGGGGGCACTAGGGCCTGCCTGGCAGGTCTCTCAAGAGGGAGGAGAGGCTTTCTTCCTCCCAGGAGGGGTGAGATGCCCAGGTCGGTGGCAGCAGACGTGATGGGAGCTGGGCTCCATTGCACCTACTGGCGGCAGTCGCCATGGGAGACTCACGGCCATCGTCATCCCGGGCACCAAGTGTGCAGATGGAGTGGTCACGAAGTACAGACACAATGGCAGAGGAACACAGAGGAACCCAGAGAGAGAAGCAGAGATCAGGAGGGAGGTGGGAGACAGAGGCACGCATAAGGAAGGGTGTCAGGCTGGGACTGGAGGCCAGAGAGGCAGGAACAGAGATGGGGCTAGTGGGAGAGAAAACAGGCCTAGAGGAAGCAAGGTGGGCAGAGGGGAGGGTGGGGAAGGAAAAAGGTCAGGGGGCAGCGGGACTGGGGGAGAAGAGAGGGAAGGGGAGAGAATTCAAGGAAGGACGGAGGTGATGGGGTAAACAAAAGTAAGGAGTAGAAAAAGACACAGAAGCCAAAGTATCCCCCAAACATGGGAACTTTGAAAACTAACTTGAGGTATTCGGGCAACTGGGGACACTGGAACCTGCAGAGAAAAAAACAAAAAAAACATCGGGGCAAGAAAAGAGAGCCCGTTAACTTTTTCTGCTTACAGCACTGTCACACGCAATGGAGGTGCCAAACGGGCTTGTGAGGGGCTGGCGGAGAAGAGGACAGGGTGGAGAGGGGCGGGGCTGCGGACAAGTTCCGTCAAGACTCCTTGCATCTCCCAGTGAATACAGATGGGGCGTCCCACCCCCAGAGGCGAGCACTTCTAAGCCCTGGCGGCCTCGGCAGTCTCGGGGGGCTCTATGACTAAATACTTAAGTCCAAACAAGCCCTGCCCCTTTTGGTACCAAAATTTGGCCTTGGTGATTTTCAGACGAGTTCCATGTTGGAAAAAAGAGTCCTCCTTCTCAGATCCCACACCCTCTCCTCTCCCACTGCGCCCTGTCCATTGCCTCCTTCCCAGGTATCTTCCCAGCGTCTTTGAAAGGGGTTTCTCCACTTTCTCATCCCCTGCCTGCCATGCTGCTCCCGAAACACTTCTGCCCACAGGACGTGGCCACCACCCTCTCTTCAAGGCCCCATCTGCCAAAGCCAACGCCAGCGGTCCTCCCACTGGGTGTCCTCCCACTGGGTGTTCCCACTACCCTATCTCACTAAGTCCTCTTGTCCCTTGCACAACTTCTCCCACCCTGGCATCAGGGACACTGTGCTCCTGCTCTCCTCTCGCTGTGTCTGCACCTTCTCAATCTCTCTAGCTGCTCTCCATCCATCTTTCCTTAATACTGCACCATCTTCCCTACCCTGGGTTCCTTTTTGGTCCAGGTCTCCTTCTGGCCCTCACCCTGGGAGAGCCCATTTATTCTCAGGCTTTGACGACCACATGCTCCTTGGCCCCTCCCACAGGGCTTCAGCCCTGATGTCAGCTCAGAAGTCCTCAGACCCACAGACCTGCTGGCCCAGGACACCCCTAAGCCCTGCTGACTCAGCCAGCGACTGCAGAGCCACCCTCACCTCTCCCCACGTGGACTCTGCTGCTCTCACCTCCTTCACGTCTCCCAAGTCTGTCCCCTCTGTCCCCACTGCCACCTTTCACTTTGTTGGTGGCCTTTTAAATGGTCTCCCTGCCTCAGTTTCTCCTCTCTAATCCAGTCACCTCAAGGAGCCAGAGTGACATTTCTAAAGCATGGTTCTGACCATCTGGCTCCCCTGCTGAAAACCTTTAATACCTCCCCGGCATCCTCAAGAGGAAGTCTAAGCCCCTTAGCCGGACATTCAAGGTCCTTTTGACTGGACCTCTGCCTAGTCCTCCAGTCTTCTCTTGGCTCAGTATTCCCCCAGCCGCTATGCTGCAGAAACCCTCAGGTGCTCATAATTTGATGCACATGCAATCCGCCCAAGCTTCTGCACATGCTTCCACTGGGGAGCTCTCTCCCACCCTTCTTTTCTAGACCAATGCCCACATGGCTCAGCATCCCATCCCCGAAGAGGCTTCTCTGCACTCCAGGTCCCAGCATCCTGGTGCTTGATTCTTCAGAGATCTAATCATGTTAGCTTGCAACAGCCTGCTAGGTCTGCCTGGCACACTCTCCAGATGTGCTCACAAAACTCAGTCACCATGTTATGAGGAAGCCCAGGTCACCTGAAGAGGCCTCATATGGGTGTCCCAGCTGACAGCCACAGCAAGGCTCAGAGCTGGCTCATCAACCACCCGTCACACGGATGAAAGAGGCTTTAGAATCCAGGGGTTGGCAAACTTGTATCCGCAACAGGCCAGAGCGTAAACAGTTTAGGCTTTGTGGACATCTAGTATCCGTTGCATCTATTTAATTGTGCCTTTATAGTGTGAAAGCAACCATAGATAGGTATTATATAAATAAATGGGTGTGGCTGTTACAGTAAAATTTTGTTTGTTTGCTATTTTTGAGACTGGGTTTTGCTCTTGTCGTCCAGCTGGAGTGCGACGGTGCGATCTTGGCTCACGCAACCTCCACCTCCTGGGTTCAAGCGATTCTCCTGCCTCAGCCTCCCGAGTAGCTGGGATGACAGGCACCACCACGCCCGGCTAATTTTTGTATTTTTAGTAGAGATGGGGTTTCACTAGCTGGACTCGAACTCCTGATGTCAGGTGATCCACCTGGCTCAGCCTCCCAAAGTGCTGGGATTACAGGCATGAGCCACCGCGCCCGGCCAGTAAAAATTTATTTACAAAAACAGGTGGTGGGCTGTACGTGGCCATGGGCCATAGTCTGCCAACCCCTGCTTTAAATGACTCTAGCTCCCAGCCTTCAAGTCTTCCGGCTGAGGGCCCAGACTTTCTGGAATAAAGACAAGCTGTTCCTGCTGTGCCCCTGTCTGAATTCCTGCCTCACAAAAACCATGACAGATAATACATAATTATTGTTGTTTTAAGCCACTAAGTTTTGGGGTAATTTGATATGCAGTAATAACCAACTCATACATACACAAACCCTGTGTGTATGCATTAGTTCACTCATTCCTTCATTTGTCTGTGGGTTCATTTCACAGGCATTCAACAAGAACCCATCGTGTGCTGAATACAAGGGATGGGGGATGACAAGACACAGTTCCTGGCACCACAGAGCTCAGAAACTGTCACTGAGGCAATCCCACCTCACTGTGAGAGGCGTCAAAAGGAAGAAGGAGGGAAGTTCCTGGAGCCAAGGAGAGACACCTAACCCTGTGGGGGTGTGGGAAGGAGGAGAGGTCTGAGCTGCATCTGCTGGGTGTTGGGAGGAGTGACACTTTAGGTAGAAGGAAGAGCTGGACAGCCCCGTGAGAGTGGCTAGGAGAAGGGGCAGGTATGTGGTATGGTAAACCTGGGGTCGGCCTCCAGGAAGGCTCAGGTGCATGCACTTCATCTCCTCACGAGTGTCTGGTGAGGCATCTCCCACTGCTAACACGTCCCTCTTTCATGTGGAGGGGCCAGAGTGCCGGCCAGACACTGGCCACCCTGCGGCAGAGATATGGGCTCTGGGAGGTCCTTAGCCCATATTCAGAGGCCTTGACTGAAGACGAGGCAGGGGCTAAGTGGCTTTTGCACCTGGGGGGGTCCCGGCCTGGGGCACCTGTCCAGCTGCAGGATATGGGGGTTCCTCAGTCATTCCAACCAAAATGGATGAGCACAGGGAGAAGGGCAGAAAGGAAGAAAAGGAGCAGGAACAAGTGCATGTGGCCCAGGAACTTCAGTGGAGACCCTGAGACCTGCAGAACGGAGCCACTGGGCTGGGGACACACAGGCCATGGGAGTGCCCTACCTGGGGTCTGGTAGTTGAGCCTCCGCATCTCCACAGGGTCAGAGGAGTGGGCCAGCAAGGAGTCCTTCAGTCCGATCGACTGCTCATCCTTAGAGGACGGGGAGTGGGTCCTTTTCCTAGAGAGACAGAAGGGAGGCTGGTGAGAACCTGACATCCAGGCTGAGACAGTGACACATGGCATGGCTGGCTGCCAAGGAGCCCCCTGCCACCATGTCCACGGCTCTGTCCTCCTACTGCCCCACCTCTTCCCAGGATCTCTGAGTGTGCAGGAGCCAGGGCCAGAGCAGCCTTGACATGAGAGAACACAGGGCAGGGAAGGGGTAGGGACAGCACGAGTGTGGCATGAGCAGAGGGGCAGTGCAGGAGGGAGGAAGGGGTCGCAGGGGAGGGCAGCTCCTTTGGATAGAAGGTAGGTCACTGCAGGACAGTGGCTGCTATCCCCAAGGCTACCCAGCTGAGCAGCAGGAACCACCAGGAATAAACATGCAAATGACACATAAAATACACAAACAGCACATGGGACAGGGCCCCAGCTTTCTGGCCCTCAGAGTATCAGGGTAAATGCCCAGGGCAGCAGGGGAGGGACGGGGAAGGCGTCACCCTAGCTGGGCAGAGTCCTCTCTTACTGGCCTCAGTTTTCCCATCTGCAAGGACAGGTCAGAGACAGACCATGGGGTTCAGCTGCCAACAAATAGCCAGAGGCTACTTGTGGTCTGCAGACGCGTGTGCTTGGGGAAGAATTTGAGTGCGTGTGCTCGGGTGTGTACCAGGACACGCCTCTCCGCACAGTGAGTGCTCTTTGCACATAGGCGAGACTGTCTCTTGCAGCACTTTGGCAACTTCTCAGAGAACGGGGAGCCGGGTGACAGTTCTGAAGAGCTCTGTATGCTCAAGGAAAGCAATGAAGTCTGTACTATGTGTGTGCCCCAAAGAAGGAGCAACCTCTGCAGAGTTGAACTGGCAAGAGTGAGACAGAACCTGCCTCCTCACACCAATGAGGACTCAGTCCTGAACCGGGGAGCCTGCTGAGCTGACTGGACAGTTTGCTGCTTAAAGCCATAGGCCAGGGGACTTCCGGTCAAAGCGTCATCCCTCCCTGCTGGCCCAAGATGTGCACAAGGATTAGAAGTAGAGGGCGAGTTGTGTGAAGAGAGAAGGAACAACTCCTACCTTTCTTGTTTACTAGGTCCCGAAAGACAAGCAAGGACAGAAGAAAGCAATGGTCACAGTTTCCACCAAGCACTCAGCCCTCTAATGACATGGGGACCCTGCAGGCCCCTTATATGGCACACATGACATTCACAGGGAGGGGGTCCACCTCTCTGGACAGACCCAAAATGCAGGTGGAAGTGGGAAGGATTAGTGCGTTTGTGGGACACTCCTCAGGGACCCGCCCACAGGTCCATCCACCCTGGGAGGAAGGAGTGGGCTCTTTAGGACAGAGCAGTGGGTCCAGGGTAGGGGCACAGGATATAGGCACTCCTCCATGGTGCAGAGATGTGCTCAGACACACAGAGTAGCGTATCTTCATGTGCCAGGTGCTCACTGACATGCCTGTGGGCTCAGCCCAGTGCTGGGGGCTGAAGGCTTGGCACACAGGACCAGCTGCATTTGCAGTGGAGCATCACAGGGGACAGATGTGGGGCTGTGCAAGGAAGGGGTAGGGGCCAGGCAAGGTCTTGCAGGCAGCAGAGCATGGACTTGAGTCCTGAACGATGAGGTTGCTGCTGCCAGGTGGGCAGGGGGAGGGAGATCCGCAGAGGGCACACTCTGTGTGGGCCTGAGCACTGAATGAGTTCAGTGTCAGTGTCAGGAGTGTGGCGGGGTCAGATTAGCCAGGTGTTTGGCTGTCAGGCTAAAGAGGCTGGGCTTTATGTGGGGAGCCACCAAAAGGTTTCAAACTGAGAGTGACAAAGTTAAATCTCTGGAAATCCCTTTCAGGCTGGAAGGTGCACGGATAGGAAGGGAGACTCCTAGGGCAGGTGGCTGCCACTTCGGATAGAACTGAGTGGGAAAGATACACTGAGGCTGAGGCCGCTGCGGATGGCACGGGCACAGCAAGCCATCAGTCATGTCTGTTAATGAGCATCCATGATTGACCTCTCTAGGCCTAAGCGGGAGAGCGGGGCTGGGGAATCATCCAGGAATGGTGGCAGAAGGAAAGGACTCGAGGTAGGAGCTCAGGAGACGGCAGTGTCTCAAAACTGAAGAGGAGACGGACGCACTGTTATCCACAGAAACACAGACAGACAGACATGCCAGGGATGCACATGGGACAACCCTCTGAGGCTTTAGGTCATCACGCCCAGGCTGCCACAGAAGCTGCCTCACCTGACAGATGCAGGCAGGCACACATACTGCTCCTGCCCTTCCTGCCTTCCTGCTGAGCCTGAGGCCCAGGGTCCAGGATGCAAGGCTGCACATTCTCCACAGGCACAACACGCAGAGAGGGCCTGAAAGGCGAGGGGCAGGTGGCCGTTCCCGGAGCCCTGAGGGCAGTGCTTACCTTTTGAACAGGAGGATGGCGATGACAATGAGGATGATGAGGATGACTGCCAGCACGGGACCCGTCACCCACAGCATCTCCGGCTCCTCCTGCTGCTGGGCTGGTGTCACCTGGACCACGATCTCATCCGAGTAGGGGCTGGATGCATAGCGCTTCTGTGGCCCGGTGGAGAACAGCAGGCAGTGAGCTCAGCGTGAGACCCCCCCCAACCCTCTGCCTATCAATCCTGGAGAAAGGGCTCTGGGTCTGGGTTACACTGGGCCTGGTCTCCCAGACCCTACAAGGTGGACCTGGCAGGACTGGGTCCCTGGAGCCATATCAGGTCTGGCCTCTGGGTCCCAGGGCCACGTCCCAGGATCCCTGGGACAGGTCTTGGGTCTTTAGTGCTGCCCCAGGCCAGGGATCTTGAAGCCCACAGACTGATAAAGACCTGGGGTCTTGTGGTGTTTGAGACTGGCCTAGTCTCAGGCCAGGCCAGGGGGATCAGGGTGCTGAGAGCCAAGCCAGCTCAGGCAGACCTGGTCCATGGGTTCCTTCAAGGAGGCAAGCACAAAGCATTGGTAGCTCAGGTCCGGAGACAGGGGCCGGTTGTAGAAGCCCCAGTAGTTCTTCTTGTCCCCCAAGGTGAAGGTCTTGGGGAGCACATCCAGTTGAGCAGCCACATATGGCTTCAGACGCTCTGCCTGCCGCCGCCGCCGCCGCTGCTCCTCTCCGCCCTGCTCGATGGCTTCCAGAAGCTGGCAGAGCAGAGCACGGGGGTCACGCGGGGCCTTGGAGCATGCCGGCCGGCCCAGGGGCTGTGGCCTGGGATGTCAGCTCTCTGGGCTGAGATGAAGGCTCACCTACCGTGTAAGAGTCCATACCTGCCCAACGCACTGCCCCTACAGAGTAAGAGATACCACGAAGCCACTCCTCCCCACCAGCCCATGAGAAGAAGCCCTGTGGGTAAGTTGCTCCACCCTAACCAGGCTATTTCCACACTGGCTGAGAAAGGACTAAAGGATTTCAAAATTTCAGGGACTCCTGGCTCTCGGGCTCACTGAGCCCTCCATGGCTTCTAGATCAGTGAGGCTCTGCAGTGTCTACAGGGCTTGCCATTCTCTAGACCTGCACAGGCATCTCCACGACGTCCCACCCCAGGGATTCTTCATAAGCCCTCTGGGAGTTCTGTGAATATTCCCAGTTTCCTCAAAGTCCCTCTCTCCAGAGAGGGGCAGGCTGCCAGCCAGAGCAGCCAGGAGAGAGATTTCCATGTGGGGAGTGAATCTGAGAGTCACTGGGACAGTGCTCAGGGCAGGAAGGCCACAGTCGACCACTGCAATGGGGCTGTCAGTGTCCCCATCCCCTCCCCAGGTACCTCGTCCAGCTCCAGTTCCTCGGGTGTGCTCCACCTTGGCGCCAGCATGCTCCCGCCCACACGGTCAATGGGTACCACCACGATATAGAACCACCTGGGTGGGCAGGGCAGGTATCATGACTGTCACTGCCGGTCACCTCCAGCCCTGCCCTGCCTCCCCCAACACCTCGTGTGCATACCTGACAAGTGAGGGGTCCTGCACATGGGGCATGGAGAGGGCAAAACGGCCGTCCTCTATGTAGGCAGAGGCGGGCAGCGGCTTGTGTGGCAGAAGGTCGGGGGCCGTGCGGATTGACACCAGGTGCTGCAGCCCCCCTGCGCTGCTGCCACGGTTCATCAGCACAAACGAGTACTCCGTGTTGGGCTGCAGGTCTGCGATCAGCTTTCGCATCGAGTGCCCGTCCACCTCCACACTCTGCCCGTTGTACAGAATCTGTGGGGGATGGGAAGGGCAATGCCTGTGGGTGAGGTTCCCTACCACGGGCTGCAAGGCACAGTGCACAGATACAAAACCAGTCCTGCTCCACAGCCGGACGCACATGGGTTAGGACTGGAAAGACAGTGCCCAGCGGCCTGTGTGTGTGCCAGGCTCTGCTGGCTGTGGCCCTTACTCACCTTAAAGGGCACAGCTGACTTATAGGAGTCGGGGACCTCCCAGCTGAGCAGCACAGATGTCTTCATTGCAGCCGCCACCCGGAAGTTCTTGGCAAACACTGCAGAGGCATAAAGAGAGAGTCAGCTCCACTGGGTATGAGGAGGGGTGAATGGGCTGGAAGGGTGGAAGGCGAATGGCCAGGATGAGATACTGGCTGGGGAACGGGGGGTTGAAGGATGGCTGCAGAGTACCAAGCGCCCCACTCCCAGCCAGCTTCAAACGGCACAGTTGAACTCCCAGCCCAAGCTCTTCCACAGTGAGCACCAAACAGGGTGGGGGATGCCACGGCAACCAGGGTCAGGATTTCCAGAAACACGAGTGTAAAAACTTGAGCTGATGGACACCAGGCCAGAGTGATCAGAGGTCAGTGGGTTTCGGTCATGAGGCCATGTGGCCACACACCAGAGCGTGGTGGAGCATGTTCACTAGAGGTCAGGGGTTCATGGCCCCAAGAGATTAGTGTCACACAACAAAGGTCAGGAGGTTGCACACCCAAGAACAGTGACACAGTCAAAAGAGATCAGTGGGTCAAGGTCATGAGAGATCAGAAGGTCACACAGCAGAGGTCAGTAGGTCAAAGACAGCAGAGATCAGGCACCAACAATGTGGTGCCCATTCACTAGAGGTTAGTGGTCACGGTCATGAGAGATTGGAGGTCACACACCAGAGGCTGGTGGATCACAGTCGCCAGAGGTCAGTGGCTCAAGGAGAGCAGAGACCCCCAGATGCAGCCATGCTTGGGAAGGGCTGCCATGTCCACAGCACACACCTTGCTCCACTGGCATGGTCCGGGACTGGATGCTGGGGCTGAGTGGGCCAGAGCCTTTGCTGGTCCATGCGCGGACCTTGATGTCGTAAGTGGTGTCTGGCTTGAGGCCAGAAAGGGTAAAGTGGGTGTCTGTCGTGATGTTCTGCAGCTCCTGCTGGCTGTTGATGTCTCGGAACACCACAGTGTAGCTGGTGATGCGTCCATTCCTCTCTGCCAGCACTGGCGGGTCCCAGGCCAGTTCTGTGGTAGATGTGGTCAGTCCTGTCACACGCAGGTTTTGGGGAAAGCCGCTGGGTAGGTCCTCGGGGGTCCTGATCTCCTTCTGGAACTCCTCACCCAGGCCAGCCCGGTTCCTGGCAGCAAGCCGGAAGATGTAGGTGGTCCCCTTGTGCAGGCCGGTGACTGTGAAGTGCTGGTCATCCTTGCCGAAATCGATAGTGTTGGGCCGCGCCTCGTCAGCCCGGCAGTACTGCAGCCGGTAGCCCAGCAGCTCGCCAGGCAGCTCCTTAGGTGGGTGCCACTGGAGCAGCGCAGTGTTCATGGCCGTGGTGCTGACCATCACAGTGGGCCGGCCTGGGACTGAAGGACCACAGGCTGGGCTCTGGCGCTGCCCTCCCGCTGCCCCACCCTCAGGTCTGTCCTGACCCTTCACTCACCTGCACCCGTTGTAGTAACAATTTTGGGCTTGCTGCGGGCACCATCCCCCTTGGTGGTATAGGCAGCGACAGTAATGGAGTAGGTGGTCTCTGGGGTCAGGCCGCTGATAGTGGTTTCCTGAGGGAGGAGGAGGGGTCCGTTCCCATCACAAGAATGCAGGGAGAGGCCAGACCTTGTCAGGGACCTCAGGACCCTAGCCTGAGGGAAGCCCCTGGGCACACAAGGCCAGGGGTTGTGGAAGGTGGGGCTGTACAATGGTGGCTTCTGCTGGAGGGGAAGCAGGTAGGTAGGATGCAGGCCTGGGAGGACCCCGCCCATCCCAGAAGCTGCCTGCCTGGGGCAGACAGCTCATCATTGCTTTCAGACAAGAACAAAGGGCCAGACTGTTTCCCTCACTCCATTGTGCTGTGAACGTAGACTGAGGATGTAAACAGGGCATAGGCTCGCACACACCCAGCGCCTTGCATGGCTCCTGACACCCACACACACACAGCCTACAGCTCCTGTGTAAGCAGGCGTAAGGTTGCATGTGGACACCAGTGCATGCATGCACACACACAGCACGGTGGTGGGGTGGGTTAAGGTGCTATCCTATAGGACCCAGTCAGGACTCTGCTGCCGCCATATAGGCCACTAACTCTGAGAATGTCTATACCCTGCAATGTCTCTTGAGAAAGGCGGGGGAGGGGCCAGGAGAATAAGAACACCTCCACACCTGGGGAACTGGTTTCCACGTTTGTTCCCAGTGATGCCTGAGATAGCAGCCAGGGCAATGTCCTCCCACCTTGGCAGACCCTGCCCATATACCCATCTGCAGCAAAGGCATCATCTCTGGACATGCGGAGAAACACCATGGGAGGTCAAGCCACACCACACAGAGAGAAGAGTGGGAAGCAGGGCAGGGACCAACGTGCAGTGGGAACAGTGCCGTCACCAACCCTGGTATCCCTCCAGCTCTAGCCTTGAGTGGGGCCCCTGCAGCTGCCACCACCCCCTCATGGGCCCCGCCTGCCCCAGCTGGAGGGTCTCCCAGGGCTGGGGCTCCAGAATGCACCAATGCCAGAACCCGACTCTCCAGACCGCCCTCCCAGCCTGGGCCCTAAAGCAGGTGATTTTTCACTCAGGGATCAATAAGGCCTAATGATCAGAATCGGATTTAACTCCATCCCTGTCTGGCCCGAGCAGGGGCCGGGCCCTGGTCGATCATGAACACTGGCCTCAAATTGCTGCTCGACAGGCAAGAAGTAAGGATTAGAGGAAATGCCAATCGCTGCTCAGCTCAGTGCTCGTGTCTAAACGCCAATTTTCTCCGGATGTGGCTGGAGCCCCATGGATCTTGGCAGCGCAGGCTGGCAGGAAAGGAGGGAGAGGGGGAGTGTCCCACGAGCCCAGCTTGACCCATGTCTTGTCCGCGTTCGCACACCTGTTACTTACATAGTCCTCGGACTCCTCCGGCCGCCACTGACCGCGGGAGAGGGAGAGAAAGGGAGACAGGATGGTGAAGGACTCTGACCTGGAGGGGGCCTTGGTCTGGAAGGGACCTGGCCCAGGGAGGACAGAGGGAGGGCTTTTGGGCCTCGAAGTACCCATGGGGGTAGAACCCCAGGACAACTCCCGGTTCAAAGATTTGAATACCTGCCTCACTGAGCACCAACTGTGTGCGCCAGGGCGGGACTGAGGAGGGTAGGGAGACTGCGAGGGCAGGCAGCCTGCAGGGAGAGGACCTGCTGACAGAGGGGCCTAAGAACACAAAGCAGTTACAGATGCTTTGACAATTTTGGGCTTGCTGGGAGGGAGAGGCTGCCAGACAAGGAGGGTGGGTTCAACAGCTCAGGCCGAGGGGAAGGAAGACACTGAAGGGTGAATGGGGTGCCCGTATGCCCTGGTTTGCCTCGGACAGTCCTGGCCTGTGCTTGTTGCCATGGAATGACTATTCAGTGTCTCGTTCCACCCCTCAAGGCATCCCAGATGTAATCATACATTATACAATCACCCCAGGCATGAGAAGCATCCCACAACAGTAAGAGCTGGGGGTGAACAGGGCACATGGCTAGGGTGAGCCCAAAGGCAAGCCAGTCAGCAAGACTATGAAGGCTGCAAGTGACAAGCTCAGAGCCTGGGCTGTAGCCCACAGGCACGGGAAGCCACCTATACCTGTTCCTTCCTCAGAGTGTCTGAGAATCAAGGTAGGAAGGAATGTTTCAAGGCTGGCAGTGTTGTGGGCCTTTGGTGCACGTAGATATTCTAGATGGACAGGTGGAGGGACTGTGAGGTCTCCATTCCGAGGCCCCATGAAACATCACAGGGAGATGGTCCAGGACGTCTCCAAGCCAGAGGGTTGGGTCCTCCAGCCCAAGCACCCCCACAGTGCCGGTCTGGCCTCTGTCCACTGGCCTCCATGCTAGGTGGCCTAAGTTCCTCCTGTCCTGGGACACTCTGTTGGAAAGTCCTTGCAAGAAGCATGGAACAGAATATGAGAGGAGGCTCTGGACAGGTCCCTAGTGCATGGCCACTTTATAGGGTGTGGCTGGGCCCACTTCCATTCCAATCTCCTTGCCTTGGGGGGAGACCTGGGCTGTCCCAACCAAGCCTTGGTGTGGAGGTTCTCACATGGACGCTGTCCTGCGCTGCAGGCAGACCAAGAAAGAAGGGAAAGGCAGAGGATGAAATCAAGCAGAGATGAAGGGAAGGAGTCAGAGGAAAGGCAGGGGGAGGAGGGAAGGAAGGAGAAGAGAGAACAGAATGAGCAAGACAAAAAACAGAGACTCCAAGAAGGAGAGAGAAATGAAGGCCATGAGAGGGGAAAAAGGGAGGCAGGGAGATGCTATCAGACATAAAGGGAGACGGGTCTGGCTCCACACTTCCGGGGTGGGGGTGGGAACACGCACCACATAGTTCTTTCAGGCCTGATGGGGCCCCTGAGCTGAGCAGATGGTGCTGTTGGGTGTAGGACAGAATGTGGTGCCCTTGACAGAAGCGCAGGGACAACTGGGCCCTGTGGCCAGGCTCGGGACCAGGCCCCATCTGCTCTCCCACTGGTGAGGAACAGAATGACCCAGTCCCGAGAGGGCTACAGGGGCAGGCCTCCATCTTCAGGGTCCTCCGGGAGCCCAGACTTGGGTTACCTCCCACTATGGGATGTCTGAGGCTTTTAGCCTCAGCGTCCCTGAGCCTCTGGCCCAGTTCCCTTCTGAACCTCTTGGGACCAGAAGAGGGTACTTGAAGTGGCTTCTCTGGAACCCCACTGGCCCCTCACAGAGGAGGGGGGAAACCCATTCCTGGGATGTTTCTGGGTAGGTGTGTTCACTGAGGCTCCACAAGGAGCCCTCAGCCTGCCCCAGGAATGCAGGTGGGTGCACATGCCCGCCTCCTCTACCCCGGATGCCTTAGCACTGGGCAGGCTAAGAGGGGGAAGAGAGCACCCTTTGGGCAGAAAGAATTTTGCTTCAGAAGGCTGAACCCTGCTGGAGGGGTGAGCCTCCAATCTGTCTGTGTGGGTGACACCCCTCTGCACAGCGTGTACAGCATCGAGTGATACATGCACCCCTGCTCTCCGCCCAGGCAGGGGTAAGAAGCTGGACAGGGATGGGTGTGTGGGTCCCTCCCAGGCCCTGCTCCTGGACGGGGAGACCTCAAGAGCACCACACCAGGTGCTGTCACTCTCCAGCAGGGTCTTTTGGGAGGGGGCTCATGATAGCAACTGCAGCCCTTTCCTAGGGTTCCACAGACATGGCTTCTTATCCAAGTGTAGCCACCTACTTGCTGAATAATTCCATACTACTCTCATAACCTCCCAGCATTCCAAGTTTTTCATCTGAATAGCAACCAGTGTTCAGAATACCCAGGGCCTGTGGTAGGGAAAGGAAGGCCCCAGGGAGCTCACCCCAAGCTCAAGAGCAGGACCATCCTCCCAGGAAGACAGACGTGCACAGAGGAAGGTGTGAGGCTGGCCAACAGGCCTAGCCCTTGAGGGTGAACATCAGGGGCTGAACCATTCCCTGTGGGGCCAGGAGCAGGGCAACACTGTGCTTGGCTACTCACAGAGCTCGGTAGCAGCCACAGACCCGTAGCTGCCAGTGGGGTAAGACAGCCCCGGAGCACTCTCTTTACCCTTTTTGTGGGAGGAGTGGATGCCAGTCCAGCACTGTCTAGGGAGAAGGCATATCTCAAAATCCTGGCCTGGTGGGGCAGGGTGGCTCACACCTGTAATCTCAGCACTTTGGGAGACTGAGGCAGACGGATCACCTGAGGTCAGGAGTTCGAGACCAGCCTGGCCAACATGGTGAAACCCTGTCTCTACTAAAAGCACAAAAATTAGCCGGGCGTGGTGGCAGGCGCCTGTAATCCTAGCTACTCAGGAGGCTGAGGCAGGAGAATTGCTTGAACCCGGGAGGCACTCCAGAGGTGACAAGAGTGAAGCTCCATCACACACACATACACACACACACACACACGCACCAAAAAACCCCCAGCCTAATCCCTGATGCTGCAAAGCATCTCGGGTCTCACAACCAACAAAAGGCAGTCATAGCACTGCTGAGGGCGAGCAGGGGAAGAGGGTATCTGGGCCCCAAATGGGAGCTTGTGCCTGCTGGTCTGTGCTCACTCTGCCACCCCACCACCACCCAATGGTGCACCTGGGCCTCGGCTAGCATGACGTCTTGGATGATGGGGAGTCCACGGGGCTCGCCATTCTCCAGCCGCACGTAGGTGACCTGGTAGCCACGGATCTGGCCATGCTGCTTGCTGGGGACAGGCAGCTTCCAGTAGACATGCACAGCAGTAGAGTTCAGTGGCTCCACCTCCACCTTCCGCGGAGGCCCGCTGGGCACTGGGGGTCAGGTAGAGAAGGAAGTCAGGCCTGGAGGTATCGACCCTGGCACAGGTGGGCACAGCAAACTCGAGGGTCCTGCCTCAGCACCCCACTCCCCCAGGAAAGGCCCTAATATAGTTTCCTTAGATCATCTGTCCCTGGTGAGGCACAAGGAAGGCTCCCTCTGCTTGCTGCGGGTAAGAGCCCAGGACTGGCCCTGACCACCCCTCTGGCCCAGGCCTGTCACTTGGTGGGTAGGGTCAACATGGGGGAACAGGTAGAGGTGGGACACCAGGTCTTTGACCACCCCCAGTCAGCACAACCTGTCCTGACTCTTCCTAGGCCTCAAATCATGCCAATGTCCAGCCAACGTGGAGTCTTGCTGATTCTACTTTGAGTATCTTTTGCACCAATCTTCCCAATCTTGACCTTTCAAATCTTAGACAGGGCTGCATCTCCCATCTTAGCCTGTGAAGACTTCAGCTCCTTTGGAGACAGCCCCAAAGGCTGGGATTTGGGCCTAAGTTATCCCATAAGTGACATCCCCCCACTCTGGGCCACTAAGCCTGAACGAGAAAGATGAATTGACCTGGGTCTGTGATAGGGAAAGGAAAGCCCTGGGGTGCTTGGCGGGTGGTGTCTGAGGCAGAACTCCTCCCCTCCCGCCCCAGTGGCACTGCCTACCGTCCTCATCGGTGCGCACCAGCACCGGGCTGCTCTCGGGGCCGGGGCCCACATCTGTGTGTGCCCGCACCCACACCCGATACTCCGTCCACTTCTCCAGGCCCACCAGGTCCCAGCTGGAGTGCTCGCGGCTGATGCCATCCACCACATGCCGCCTGCGGTCTTCGCCGTCCACCGCCTCGTAGGCCACGGAGTACTGGGTGATAACGCCGTTGCGGCTGTCGGCAGGTGGCGGGACCCAACTTACCCGGACCGTGGTGGAGCCCGTGCTCACACACATCACCTTCTGGGGAGGGGCGGAGGGGGCTGGGGAAGACAAATGGGGGGGGAAGCAAGCAGATGGAGGGTGGGGATCACAGGCACAATGACTGAGTCACAGTGGACTGGAGACTCACCCGGGCAGGCTACCCCTCAGGTGCTGAAATGACCATCCCAGGGTCCCTCCAGGCAGGCTGCTGCCACTCTCGCCAAGGACGCCTGACTCCCTCTGACCTGCCTCCCTCTCTCCCACACGCACGGTGATACACACACAGTATCACACACACTGACTCTCACACAGCCTCACATACACACAGTCTCTGTGCCTCTCCACAGTGTCCCTCACAGTCTCAGTGCTTCACACACGCCTCTCACACAGTCACACACAGGGTGTCTCATGCATATACTTGGTGTCTCAGTGTCTCACACACACAATGTCTTGGAGTATCAGTGTGTGTCACACAGACTCACACATACACAGAGTATCACACACCCTTAGCACCTTGGTGTCTCACACACGGCATCTGCCACACAGTCTCTCACACAATGTCTTCTAGTTCCGACGCAGCTTCGAGTTCTCTCACACGAGGTCTCTCCCACACATATGCCGCCTTACACAAAACATACACGATATCAGATACACACAAGCACGTGGCCATCCCACCACCACCCACACACACAGTCACATATGGAGAACTGCTTCATGCCCACTGTGCCGCACAGTTCTGCTCTTCTGAGGAAGAGTGGCCCCAGTGGCCCTTTTGGCATAAGGCAGCCTTCACCTGTGCCTGCCTGGAAATGGTCTCTTAGCCAGTGCCACAGGGAATCTCCAACTGGAGACTGGACATGAAGGCCAATGCCCCCTGGGGTTTGGAGAAAGAGTACCCAACAGAGGTGCCCTCACTCAACAGCTTCCTTGGGAATTAGGAGGCAGACATGTGTCTCCTTGTGTCCAGTGATGCGTCCAGACTCCACGCCCACCGAGGACTCTGCTGAAATGCACAGGTTTCCTCTTCAAGTTCTGTCACCACCCCCTGCCATGAGGACTTCAGCAGCCCCCTGACCCACTGGCCCCAGAGCCCCTCATCTCCAGACTTTCTCCTCCCCTACACAGCTGTGGTTATGCCCTGGAGGCTGCTAGTACTGGGGATGGCCCTCCCTCCAGAATCATGGGCTCTAACATCCTCTCGCAGACCCTACCCCTTGTCCTTGCTCAGTCACTCCAGGTCCTGGGCACTGCGCCTGCTCGCCAGCTCCTCGGGATGCCTGTCCGTCAACCTTGTCCTTCCCACTCTCCATGTTCAGCTTCCACAGTCCACCACCTACCACACTCTCACTAATATCGCAAAGTCCCTCACCTCCTGATCTTTCCATGCTCCTTCCTGGCCTGTGCCAAGCGCTAGATGAATCCAACTCTCCCCCGCCTTCTCTACAGCAGCACTGGGGCAGGATGGCATCCTATGCACATGTCCCCAGAGGCCTCATCCTCCAGGACCTTTTATGTTACCTATTTCTGCTTCCTGCCTGGCTCGCTCTGGCACCTCACACGAAACACAGTCCCCCTCCTCCACGCTCCGCAGACCTCCAGCTCCCTTTTCCTGCACATGACTATGTCTCCCACTCCGCAGAGAAGACTGGACTTTCGCAGCAGCTCTCTCCATCTCTTGCTACAACCCCCGACTCTACTTGCATCTGCAGTGATTCTCTCCTTTCCACCCATGAGAATGGAGAGTTGAGCCACCCTGAACAAGGCTAAGCTCTCCCACCACCAATGCTGTGCCCCTTCTCTCCACCTCCCGAGGCTCCACCAGTTATCCTCTTATCCATGGCTTCTTTTTTTCCTATTGACTGTTTCCAATAGCATTTAAATATGCTTGAGATTTTCCCATCTTAAAAGAAAAATCCCAGGCCGGGTGCGGTGGCTCACACTGTAATCCCAGCACTTTGGGAGGCCAAGGCAGATGGATCACCTGAGGTCAGAAGTTCATATTCCTAGGCCGGTCAACATGGTGAAACCCCGTCTCTACTAAAAATACAAAAATTAGCTGGGCATGGTACAATCTCAGCTACTTGGGAGGCTGAGGCAGGAGAATCACCTGAATCCGGGAGGTGGACGGAGGTTGCAATGAGCCAAGATCGTGCCATTGCACTCCAGCCTGGGAGACAGAGTGACACTTTGTACTTTGTCTCATGAAAGAAGGAAGGAAGGGAGGAAGGGAGGGAGGGAGGGAGGGAGGGAGGGAGGGAGGGAGGGAGGGAGGGAGGAAGGAAGGAAGGGAAAGGAAAAGAAAAGAAAAGAAAAGAAAAGAAAGAAGAAAAGAAAGAAAAGAAAGAAAAGAAAGAAAAGAAAGAAAGATCCCACCCTCAGCCCCACAGCCCTCTCTAGCCATAATGGTCCCCTCGTTCAGAGCTACACTTTCTGGCAACGTCTGGGCTTGCTGCCTCCACATCCTCAGCACCCACACAGGCCTCATGAAACACGCACCAGCTTTTGTCCTACCATGCACCAAACTTCGTCTCCAGGGCCACTCTTCTATGTTGCTCGGTCCAACAGGTACTCCTGACCACTCAGCAGCATCTCGTCTACTTCTTGAAACTTTCTCTCCTTCCAAGCTCCAAGTCGCTCCCCTCCCCTGATTTCCTCTCCTCTGCAGTCTTTCTTCTCAGGGTCCTTCGGCTCCGGCCCAGCCCTGGATTCCCACAGCATGCCAAACTCTGCCATGTGGATGGCACACGGCATCTTGAACTTGGGTGTCTGAGACCAGCTGCAGTCTTCACACCTGCCTCTGCCCCATTTCCCATCCCGCGCCAGCACCACCCGCCTCCCAGGTTAACACACCAGAAACAAGATTCACCTCCATTTCCCTCCCCTCTGGGCCCCTATTCATAACCCATCACCAAGTCTGATCAGCCAGCATGCCTGACAGTTCTCAGATCCACCACCATCATCTCACCTGGGCCACCATCTTTTCCCCGGACCGCTTCAAAGCCTCCTAACTGGTCTCTGCCTCCTCGCAGGCTGCCCTGTCCATTCTCACAGAGCAGTCAGAGTCAGCCCTCCTGCCTACCCTGTATCCCCAAGGCCCTGCCATAGCTCCGGCAGCTACTGCAACCACACTGGCCTGCTGCTTACCCAGTGACCATAACCACGAGCCTTGCAGCTGGAGGGCCTTCAGGCCTGCAGACTCTCCCCAAGGCCTGTGTGCTCCCTGCTCCTGTTCATTTACTAGTTGGCTCCCGCTCTTCCTTCAGGCCTTGGGGAAGTGTCACTTCCCCAAGGCAACCCTTTTTGACCCCTCAGGTCAAAGGAGGTCTCATCATCTCTCCAACCTGCCTCTTCCATCCTACCTTTTTTTTTTTTGAGATGGATTTTCACTCTTGCTGCCCAGGCTGGAGTGCAATGGTGCAATCTCGGCTCACCACAACCTCCCCCTCCCAGCTCAAGCAATTCTCCTGCCTCAGCCTCCTGAGTAGCTGGGATTACAGTCATGTGGCACCACGCCCAGCTAATTTTGTATTTTTTAGTAGAGACGGAGCCTCTCTGTGTTGGTCAGGCTGGTATCGAACTCCCGACCTCAGATGATCTGCCCTCCTCGGACTTCCAAAGTGCCAGGATTACAGACGTGAGCCACCACGCCCGGCTCTTCCATCCTACTTTACACAAATGTCATTAAAAGCTCATTTGGAGGTCAGGTGCGGTGGCTCATGCCTATAATCCTGGTACTTTGGGAGCACTTTGCGGAGGCCGAGGTGGGTGGATCACCTGAGGTCAGGAGTTAGAGACCAGCCTGGCCAACATGGTGAAATTGTCTTTACTAAAAATACAAAAATTAGCCAGGCGTGGTAGTGGTCGCCTGCAATCCCACCTACTCGGGAGGCTATGGCAGGAGAATCATTTTACCCCAGCAGGCAGAGGTTACAGTGAGCCAAGATGGTGCCATTGTTCTCCAGCCTGGGTGACAAGAGCAAAACTCCATCTCAAAAAATAAAATAAAAAAGCTCATCTGGGTAATTACAGGTGCAATGTCTGTCTGCCCTGCTGGAATGCGGGATCCCCATGGGCAGACGCCATGTGTCTGGTTATGCTGCCAGCCCTGTACTGTGCATGGGGCCTGGCCCCCAGCTGGAGCACAGCAGGTGCTTCTGGAATGAATCCACAAACACAAGGTCACACACAGCCTCTTGACATCACTGGTACATGCACATGGTCCCACTTCATAAGGACCACTTCAGACACCACCATGCTTATGGTCATCACATGGCCACATCAGATGTGGTCACCATCTCAATTCCACAATGCTACCCAGTCACAGTCACATTCGTGACACCCTATCACAGAGAGTCTCACACAGCAGCGGACTGTGGCTGTGTGACCACACATAGGCCACCCAGCAGCAACCACAGAGTCACACACATACTCAGTCTACTCTGTGGGGACTACCGAGACCCACAAACACGGTCACAGGGTCAGGCCACAGAGTTACCCACAAAGACAAGGGTCATGCCCAAGATCCACCGACACACATACACAGGTGCTGCACAGCCAGCTGGTCAGGTATGGTCACACTCACATTCATGGGCAGTGCCACTCCCACAGCTGCAGCATCAGAGTCTCACACACGCTGAATATAGTAACACACAATACCAGAGTCATCACACAGACAGCCTTGCAGACAGTCCCCTGCAAGGCCACATGGTTACAATTCAATGCCCACGTGGGCAGGCTGGGTCACATGGCCGCATTTTCAGACCTGTCCCCGCGTGCAGTCAGCTGAAGGTGATCACATGACGCCCAGGTAACTTTTATCGGGGGTATGAGGAAGGGAATGTGGGTGATGGGGAGATGAGACGCGGGGCCATGGGGAGGAGAAACAGCCACCAAAGCAGGTCTGGGACGCAGCAGACCCACCGAGGACGGCCCATCAGCTAATGTGACCAGCACAGAGTGGGGATGGAGATGAGGCACAGACACAAAACTTACCTGGGCAGCATGTGGGGCATGGGCGGGAGGAGGGGCAGGAGGCTGGGTAGGGAGCAGGGAGGGCAGCAGCCGCCTGGACTGGACAGATTGGGAGGCACTTACCTGGCCCTCTCCCGAGGCCCAAAATCAGAGCCCAGGCCAGAGTCCGTTTGGCTAGCAGACCTGACCACCCCACCCGCCTGGTTGAGGGGGAAGGATGTGTGTGTGTGTGTGTGTGTGTGTGTGTGTGTGTGTCCCCCAACCCAGGTGAAACAGGCAGTGGACTCGGGAGACACTTACTGGACTGTGCTGTGCGGGCCTCAATGGTGGGGGTGAAGACGCCCACCCCCATATCTGAGCGCGCAGCCAGCTGGAAGCGGTAGAGTGTGTCGGGCTTCAGGTCCTCTAGTGTGTAGGAGGAGGTTGGGTCGAAGGTCACCTTGTGCTGGAAGAGCAGGGAGCACTCACTGACAGCTCTGAGCTCAAAGGTCACTCAGAGGTTGTTCCCAACATGGGCTGCAATGTGACACCTCTGGACCCACCATGGCTCCAGGACTGGCTCCACACCATAAGGCCACATGGACCACACAAGCAACTCAGGGCTTAGCCCATGCCACAGGAGCCTCACAGACCACATGGGCCACGGGAGCCACCTGGAACACATGGCTTCTGGGGAACCTTTAGGGTTCTGCCAGTCATGTGAGCCACAGAGCCTAGCAAATTCAAGGCAGACCCTGGGGTCTGCCTTGACTCTCGGCCCCCAGCAAAGAGTCATACAGCCTGTATGACTCCAGAATCATACAGGCTGTGCAGGCCACATGGCACGCATGCGCCACCAAGCCTCCAGCAGAAACCTTACAGGCTGTGCCCACACAAGCCACAGAATCCAGAAAACACCCTCCTGGGGTTAAACCCATTGCAGATCCTCAGGGACCAGGAGACCCCCTCAGCACTTCTCTGCCCGCTGCACACCTGTTGGTCTTCGTCCTCTGCCACCCAGTACACCAGCTCATACATGATGATTCGCTCCTGAGGGGGCAGCAGCCACGAGAGCTGGATCCTGGTGTCCGACTCCACCTCGGCCTGGAAGTCCGCGGGCTGGGCAGGCACTGCAACACCCCACACCACGCAGGTCAGCCTCACCTGCGTGAGGTCAGGAGCGCCCAGGGAAGAGGGGGCCGAGGAACGCAGACCCTAATCTCACACCCTTATCCTACATCCCAACTGACCATACATCTATGGAATATGGCACCTTGATCCTCCCAACAGCCCCCAACCTCACAGCCGAGGGAAGGGGAGAGGTGCCGCCACAACCTCAGCCTCCCCTTCTCTGCTGTCGGCTGCCCAGCCAGCGTGCCCCCACCTACCTCCCTGCTGCGTCTTGACCTGGATGGTGGGGCTGGGAGGGCCGTCGCCCACAGCGGTGAAGGCAAGCACGCGCAAGCTGTAGGTGATGCCAGGCAGCAGGCTGCCCACGGTGGTGAGGAGCCCCGCGTCGGTGTTGTGCTTGTGCCAGGCACTCGGGGGGCGGCGGGAGTCCGGAGTATAGTAGACGCGGTATCCTCGCACCAGGCCGTTGGGCTCCTCAGGAGGCTCCCACTGCACCAGCATTGTGCTGGCACTCAGCATGCGTGCCTGCACGCGGCGCGGTGGGCTGGAGGGCGCCTGTTCTCCCGTGCGTGCCCGCACTGCCTCGCTGGGCGGCCCTCGCCCGATGCTGTTCACCGCCAGCACGCGGAAGGCATATTCCGAGAAAGGACTGAGGCCGCCAATGCTGTAGCGGGTGGTGGCCACACCATCCACCTCCTGAAAGGGGCCCTCCGTGCCCGCTGCGCGGTACTGGATGCCATAGTAGGATATAGGCTCTGAGTTCCCAGAGTCCCAGGTGAGGGTGACACTGGTGGCAGTTGTCTCCGTCACCACAAGATCAATCGGAGGCTTCGGCAGAGCTGGAGACAAAGTGGAAGGCTCAAAGCTGCCCGAGGTCAAGATCCTTAGGAACCAACCCTATACTTGGGGATTATCCAGGATACCTGGTGGGGCCACCTGAGTGTGGCTGATACCCACAGCCTACCTTGAAAAATGTCCAGAAAAGCTTATGGTGACCTCTGAAGGCACACATGGCGGATGGTGGCCAGGTGGCCCCCGGGCCTTGGGTCATCTAGTATGTACACATATCAACTGTGGGACTCACTGGACCCTCCCATCAGTACACAAGACTCATCTAACAAACAGACCTGGAGGTGAGGTGACCCTTGCAGTCCCATATAGATGAAAGGCACCCAGACTGGGTAGCAGCTACCTGCCTCTGCAGGTCACCTGAGCTCACGTGGTGGAGAGTACATGTAATAGGCAGGGGAAGGGGAGATATTTCCTTAGGGATTGGCCCAGAATTTTAGAAAGAGTGATGGGGCTGCCGGCCCCACAGACCTTGTGGCTTGGCTCAAATTGAAGTGGGAAGGCCCTGAGTCCACAATCATTCAATAAATAATTAACAAGCACCCACTCAATGCCAGACACTGTGCTGGGGCTACAATGCCACACAGTCACATCCCTGCTCTCATGGAGTTTACACCTCAGTACGAGAGAGAATCAATTCACGAGTCGATCGTACTCATTATTCTGGCAGGTGCAAGCACAGCAAGAATCAGGGCGCTGAGGTGGAGTAAGATCCAGGGAATCTCCTTGGATAGGGTGATGAGGGAAGGAAAGCATCATCGAGCTGAGGCCTGGAGGGGTACATGGAGCCAGTGACAGAAGGGACCGGACAAGGAGCATGGCAGACGGAAAGCAGTGTGTGTCTGGGCAGCTGGCTTGTGACAGGGTGGGAAGCCAGCGGCCCTGGGAGACCACAGTGAGGATCCTGATCTGTATCCTAAACCAACGGGAAGCCACTGGAAGGTGTTTCTCCCTTTCCCAAAAGGAAGTGACTTGATCCTGAATTACATTTTTTTAAAGATCACTCAAGTTGCAAAATAGATAATGGATCAGAGGCTGTTGAGAATTGAAGCAAGGGAGACCAGGAAGGAATCTTTTCTTTTTTTTCTTTTCTTTTTTTTTTTTTTTTTTTTGAGACGGAGTCTCGCTCTGTCGTCCAGGCTGGAGTGCAGTGGCGCGATCTCGGCTCACTGCAAGCTCCGCCTCCCGGGTTTACGCCATTCTCCTGCCTCAGCCTCCTGAGTAGCTGGGACTACAGGCGCCCGCCACCTCGCCCGGCTAATTTTTTGTATTTTTAGTAGAGAGGAATCTTTTCTTTTTTCATAGGGTCTCACTGTCACTCAGGCTGGAGTGCAGTGGTGTGATCATGGCTCACTGAATCACTGCAGCCTCATCCTCCCAGGCTCAAGCGATCCTCCTGTCTCAGCCTCCCAAGTAGCTGGGCCACAGGTGTGTGCCACCATGCACAACTTTGAATTTTTTTTTTGTAGAGATGGGGTCTCACTATGTTAACTGGGCTGGTCTCAAACTCCTGAGCTCAAGCAATCCTTCCAACTTGGCCTTCCAAAGCACTAGGATTACAGGAATGGGCCACCGTGCCCGGCCAGAATCTGTTACATATATATAACATATGTGTAATACGTGTGCCTGTCCCCAGGACAGAGAGAACCCACTTCCCCTATTATTTTACCACATCCTTCTTGCTGGGAAGCTATTACACCTGAAGGTCTGGTACTATATAGTGGTTAGGAGGGAGAGTTATGGATTCAGACCACACTGGGTTTAAGTTCCTGCTCTGTCATTTATTTTTGTGTGACCCTGGGCAAGTGATATACCCTCTCTGTACCTCGGTTCCCTTATCTGAAAAATGGAAATAATAAGAGCACCTATCTCCCAGGATAAAACAGAAAAAAACAAAAGAAACTGTGCTTGCTAGCATGCTCTCTGCCACCGAGAAACTCAATATGCCTTAACTATTATCATTAAGCCGGCTAAAAAGGGAAATCCCTCCCTCCCTCCCTCTAAGGGCTGGAGGACCCCAGGGCAGGGACACCCAGGAAAGGGTAAGAATCCCTCAGCCATGCCTGTGCCCATGGCAGTCAGCTCACATTCGCCCGCCACCAGGACCTCCCGGATGACAGGGAGGGTACTGGTCACAGCACCTGCCACACTCACCTTTCACTGTGACCTGGGCTGTGGCCTCGATCATGCCCAGTGAGGAGATAGCCACACAGGTGTAGTTGGCGGAGCGCACGACATTGCTGAGCTCCAGGACGTTGCGGCCGACTGGCATCTCATCCTCCTTGGTGAGCTCCTCGACCCCCATCATCCACTTCACGTAGGGCATGGGCGCACCCACTGCCACACATGTCAGGTTCACGCTGCCGCCTGGCATCACCTCCTGGCTGCTGGGTGGGATGGAGAAACGAGGAGCCACGCGGCGCACTGCAGGAGGAGGGAGAGAGGCACTCACAGGCCGGGCAGAACACACGGCTGCATGGAAGGGCAGGGGCCCCTCATCCAGGTAGCCCCTCTAGTTAGAGCCAAACCCACGCTCAGAGGGGTGGCACCACCGGACCCCAGCTCACCATCCACTCCCACCCCACCCACTTCCAGCCTAGAAGTGGCCCCCACACTCAGGGGCTGTCTGGAACACAATGTCTTACTCAATGAGAGATCTTGCAACCAATCTCCCATTTTATAGCCTAGGAAGCTGAGGCCTGTCAGGAAGCTCCTGTCTGCCCAGGGTCACACAGGGACTCAGTACAAGGTCCAGGCCTGGTCAGGACCACAACCCGGGTTGTCCTCCAGGGCCCATCTCTGCCTGCTCCTGGCTGGGGCACCAGGGAGAGAAAGCAGGCCCTAGGGTGGAGGGTCCTCTGAGCACGGCTGGGCGGGGCAGAAGGTCAGTCCAGAGGGCCACAGCCACCTGCTGTGGAGTCACTGCCTCCACCTCCAGGCCATAGCCTGAGGGGAAGAAATAAGGTTAAGTGGTGGCGCCGCCTGCCAAGGTCTCAGCCATGCTCAGGGCACAATCTGGGAACCCAAGCAAAGGGGCTGCCCTCAGGAGGGCTGGGCAGGGGTCAGGGCAGGCAGGGACGTGGTCCGCGGGCAGGATGGGCATGACGATGGCAGTAACATGATGAGGGCGCCAAACAGACGGCTTCCTGCGCCAACAAACAAGGGTCTCAAGGGGAGGGTGGCTGTGCCTGGCCACGACCTCCAGCCTTGGACTCTCCTGGCTGGAAGCTGTTCTGAGCTTCTCAGTCCAGGGTATAGCCTAGAACCACCCCCCTGAAGTTGTAAGCTTGGCAGAGACACAGGAGCATGCAGAGGGAAAGAAGGTGACGAAACCCAGCCGTGGGCAGGCATGCCTGGCATGCAGATGGGCCATGCAGCTGGTGAGCAGAGGCCAAGGTGTGCCCTACACGGGCACTCTCACACGCAGGGCCAGAGGCAGCAGGCAGCAGGCTAGTCAGTACCCAAGAGCACTGCTGAGAGCACTGGTCTCTGAGGAACCTCACTGGGGATCCCAGGCATGCAAAGACCCCACAGCACCACATCAGGAGCACCTCCACTATAAGCACCAGACAATGCTGCTCGTGCAGCCCCAAATCACAGACCAGAGCTAGAAGCAACTGCAGAGACCACCCGGTCCAACATCTGACCTCACTACACAGGGGTCAAAACTGAGACTCAGAGATCAGACATTCAGCAAGTCACCAGGTCCTGTCAACGGGGTGGCCTAATACATCTTTTGAATCCATGTATTTCTCTCCAGACGCAGAAGCAACTGCCACCACCAAAGTCCAAGCACCATCATCCTTCCCTGGGTTGCTGAAATGGGTTCTGCGTTGGTCCTCCTGCCTTGTTGTTCCCCGCTCCAATTCCTGCTCACCGGCTCTCCAGAAACAGCTGGCACAAATCTGATGCCACTCCCTGTTTAACAAGCTCCTGCATGGCTCCCAGTGACACCTCTGCCTAGCCTACAAGACCCTACCTAACTTAGCACTTGCTTCAACCCCTTCCACAACCTGCCTTACTTCGGTGCTCCAGACAGAATCCAAACCCTGGCAGTCCCAGAGGAGGCCAGGCCTGACAGGTGCTGGTGGGCTGGATCTGTGTCCCCAGGTTCACCTAGGGGATGAGAGTGTCTTGTAGACATTCAGCATTCTGCCTTCTCCTCAAATCAATCAGCACTCCCATTGTCTTTAGGGAAACCACTTCTACCCCCATTCTTGGTACATGGGGCGTGTGACCCAGATCTGACTATGTAGAAACAGCCTTTGGACTTCTGCAGAAACTATTAGAAAAGCGACCTTCTCTCTCTACTGAGGTAGCTAAGCTTAGAGCAGTTGGGGATGGCTTTTCCCAACACACAGGAAAAGCCGTTTGAGAACAAAGATGTCGACAGAGGAGAGGAGAGCCAGAAACAGACAGACAAATGCCTGGCCAACCTGTTTAAGTACCTGGATCTAGCCCTGCCCAACACCAAATCTACTACATTTTTCAGGTTTGTAACACAAGAGTTCCTTGTTTTGCTTACACTGGTATAAGTGGGTTTCTGTCATCTGTTCTAGTGCCAAGAGTCTCTACCTAAACGATGACAGCATGTCACAGACACAGTTCTTGTGGCAGAACAGGTGGATCCCGGGGCATGGCTGGCAAGTGTCTCATGGCAACAAAGGACTCTCTGAGCATGCTCTCTAAATGGTCCAAGGTGAGAGCAGGAGGCTTAGCCAGGACTACCACCCAGCCTGGTGGTGTGTGCCCTCCCTCTGCTCTGGAGATGGGCCTCAGGGATGGGCACAGGCAGGCAGGTCTGTTTGCAGATCAAGTCCAGGCCTGCCATGGAAGCAGGGTGGGGGCAGCACAGAGGAGCAGCCTTAATGAACCAAATCTCTCCTGTCCTCTCGGCCAGTGGGTGCCCCGTCTCCTCCTCTTCATGGGAAGGGAAGCTATGCTTAAGCACCTACTAGGTGCAGGTTTCCACGCTGTAGATGCTATCACCTGCCAATTACAGTCAAGGGAACTGACTTAAAACCAAGCCGCATGACCAAGTTTATATACGTAGTAGAAGTAGGTCTGTGTGATGAAAAACTGTCACCCTTCCGAGCCCTGGCTGACAGGCCTGAAAAAAAAAAAAAAAACCCAGAAGGCTCTGGGGAGAAGCATCAGAATTAACAGACGCTGGCAGGAGAGGACGCTGCTCCAGCGGGCATAAGAATGGGTTTAGAAAGCCTGTGCTGGGGAGAAGTGATGACTGCAGGCTTGACCCCGGCCAGTGGTGGAATCATGGGGCCTAATCAGGTCGCTGGATACCAGGACAAAGAGCCCCAGCAGAAGGAAGTAGGTCCTTGGCCAATAAACCCTGGGCACCAATCTAGAAACCTGACTGGACTTTACCCCCAAATAGTCCCTGGAGGACAGGGTCTTCAGGCCAAAAGGCAGACCTCATGGACCAACCCTGGAGGTCAGGCCAATGCCCTGAGCCACACCTTCTAAAGCCTCCAACTCCTGCCGCTGTCAGGAAATTGAGGCGCTTCAGGAACACAAAAGAGTTATGTTTATTTTTTCCCTCCTAGATGCAGGTGGCAGGGAGAACTCTAGGGGCTAAGGATAAGCATGAGAGGTCAGTAGTGGCCTTTAGGGTCATCTGCAACACCAAGCAAGGGCCTCAGGGCCAGAAGCTCCTGGGCGCACCACCTTCACTCTCACAAGGACACTGGGCTTCAGCCACGCAGACAATTCACTGCGACTGAGACACTTTCCATGTGAGGGAGGTCAGGGTATGTCTACAGAGGAAGGGTGGGGGAAACAGGCAAGGGAGAACCTCCTTGTATCCCAAGTGCCAACAGGGACCTGCATCCGAGACCTGCCCAGACAGCCACTCCCACGCCAACAGGCTGGAGTGGCTGGCATCTCATGCAGCAGCCCCTACCATCTTCCTCCCACTGCTGCAGGCACAAGGCCTCCAAAAAGGAGCAGGCCTCACCCTGGACAGTCTATTGACAGAAGCAACAGCAGGGAAGGAAAAGCTTGAGCTGGGAAAAATGCACTTCGGGTCTAATCTTGGGCTCCAACAATGCTGGTCTATTACCGTTCCCTGTGCATCCGTAGTGCTGACATTTTATAGACAATTTCCAAAACAGGGCCCTGCCATTTCTGGATTATATTTCAGCTGTAACTTTTAAGTCTAATTATTTGCGCTGACAACCCCCTATAATAGGGCGGTGCGGAGCCCAGAGGCATCAGCATTCAGTGGAGTGACAGCCTAATCGCAGGGGGAGGCAGCCCCGCAATCTGCATTCACTCAGAGAAATTTCTCTGATGAAAATAACGCAACATTAAGGAGGGGATGAGGGGCAGGCTCCACTGTATCAAGATAAAATAACTCTTTAATAAATAACCTTGTGGCTGCCGCAGAGCAGTAATTAAATGCCGGCAAACCCGGCATACAGTTTTAAGTAAAGCTGGAAAAATGTAAGATGCAATTATCAGCACCAAACAAATTACCAGCCCGGCAAATCCCCCTGGAATATTTAGAAACTCATTTCTGCCTTTCCGCTAAATATTTGTGCATGTGCTTATTTTTGGCGGGACCATAGGGTGGGGTAGGGGTGGGATGGGGAAAGGGAGGGGATGAGGTACCAGGAGGGTAGAGGAAGGGGCATGGAAGGAGCCACTGTGGGCTGGGCTGTCTCTGCTGATGACTGTTTTCTGAATGCCCTGGGAGATCTGCCCGGTCAGCAAAATGGTGTAACAGAAATGCCCCAGCACTCAGGAGCGCATATGGATGGATGCTCGGAGCTGACATCTGAGCCAAGGCTGTAGCCCTCCTCTCGACTGGCTCCCTCACCCTCACAGAGGAAATTCGAGCCACGGAGGATGTGGCAGAGGGAACCGGGATGGCCTGGGTCTCTTCCCTGAGGCTCAGCCTGTCCTACATTTCTGTCCTGAACCCCCAAAACCCAGTGGACAGGTGAGTCTCCTCTGACCACACAGACCAAGTGATACATGAAGGACCACTAGCCCCGGCTGCCAACCCCAGCACCATGGGTGGGGGTCTGGCTCCGGGGCGGTGGGGGGGAGCTGAAAACCAAGCCCCAAACAGGCCTGCTCGGGAATGGGCTCAAGGACAGTCTCCAGGAAACCCTTCCAAACTTGTGGCTGACTCAGGGCCACTTCCAGGCTCCCATATGGATCTTGCTAAGCTGCAGTTGACCGTTCAGTCACTCCAGGTAGAAGCAACTTGAGTCCGAATGCAAAGCACCAGGCTAAGGAATGTCAGTTAGCTGGCTGGTGGGCTAAATAAATTCCACCCTCAGACACACACGGGAGCTAGCTGGGAAGCTTGGGCAGAGGGGCCTGGGGCAGGTAGGAGGTTCTTAATTTGGATCTGGCTGGAGAAGGAAAAGACAACCTTATGGGAGACTTCCTCAGTGTGCCAAGATGACGCTACTCACCTTGTGCCATGGACACCAAGCTCCCTGAGGCAGACCAGGGCTGGTTGCCCCATTGAGCCCTGGTGGGGGACCTGAGGGCCTCGAGGACAGGGTACACACTGCAGGACTTTTGCCCTGTGCTACAGGATATTGGGAGGACAGTCTATTCTAGCCTCTTGCCTTACTGTCCCAGTGGTTTGTGCCGAGCCTGGGTCTCTAGGCGAGGAGGGGTTTGTGCCGAGCCTGGGTCTCTAGGCGAGGAGGGGTTTGGGCCGAGCCTGGCTCTCTAGGCGAGGAGGGCTTTGGGCCGAGCCTGGCTCTCTGGGCGAGGAGGGCGGTGAAAGGTCCTACAGGTGCACATAAAGCGCTACAGCTCTTACACCTCTCTCTGACCACAGCCCCCCATAACCATTCCTGAGCACCACCTGGATCAGATAGCTGGCCTGGCCTGGGTGCAAAGGTGGGGTGCAGTTTCATGCCATGCAGCATGCCCATCCCACCACCCTTGCAGGAGAACCAGGCTAAGGGGACATGCAGACACGTGGTGCACCAGGGACCCAAGCAGCAGGAACATGCAGGTCAGGGGGCTGCCCACCCACCCCTGGTCCTGCCTGCCCGCCGGCCCAAACAAGAGACTGGCAGGCAGGCACGGCGCAGTGAGCCTGAGGGAGCTGACCGAGCCCGCTGGGCCCTACTGACAGGCGCGTCCCATTGACGGGCGAACTGTAGATGGATAAGAAGTGAAAAGGACCAACCTTCTCGCTGATCTGAGAGATGAGAGTTTGGGTTGATGGCAGAGTGCGATGAAGATGAGGAGGGAATAAAAAAAAGACAAGGAGAAACACAGAGAGAGTAAAAACAGGCCAACCTTCATCTGCCCACACAGCACGGAGACGAGACGAGACTCCTGTGCCCCCTCGCACACACACATGCACACAGGTGCACACGAACCACATCGCTCACAAAAGACTCAGGACTCATGGAGGACATGGTGGACAGAGCTGACGCCCGCCAGCAGGCGCCAGAGAGGCCAAGGGTGGGGCCGGGGCAGGTGGAAATGGGGCACAGGCAGGCCCCCATGCCTCACACGCACCCCACAGCTCAGACAGACCCTGTGGACTGGGCTCTGGGGTCAAGGCCCTCCCAGCCCACAAACTTGCCAAGGTACACGAGCCACCAGAAATCACCCCCACACACACCACCAGTGTGAGGAGCACGTCTGGGCACCTGTGGGGAGAAAGGCACTGTCCCTGTTTTAGACAGCTGTGGCCCTGCAGCCAGGTCCCTGGAGAGAAGGGGGAAGGCTGGTAGTCCTGGCACAGGTAGGCCAGGCTCTGAGGAGGGCAGGGCTCCACCCTGGCCCCAGCAGCTGTACACCCAGGGAGCTGTAGATGGAAGGAGAGAATGAGTCACTCAGGGAGAGTCAGGTGGTGACGGAGAAAGGCGCTGGCCCACCCAGCATGCCTGGGCCTGCTAGACTGTGGGTGGAGCTGTGGACAACTGTGAACAAAGTCAGATGTAACTGGATGACACATCCCTCCATGGTGCTATCCGGACAGCCGTAGAGGCTACTGACTAGCAAGTGATTCCTCTGTGCCTGGCAATGTGCCGGGTGCTTCACATGTATTGTCCCACTAAATGTAGCAGCTGCGTGGCCTCAGAGAGACACTGGGAGCCCTGAGAACTTGGGGGACAGAAGGGAGATGTGAGGGAGATACCGAAGCCAAGTCTGATGAGGAGACGAAGACTTGCGGCCAGTGGACACAGAAGAGAGACAATGGCAGTAGGAAGCCGTCAGTAATTTCCTCCAGGTGACATGTGGCAATGTATGTTTTGACTGAGGGGTGCTACTGGCATCTAGTGAGCAAGAAATGCTGCTAAACACCCTCCAATGCACAGGATGGCCCCTCACAACTAAGAATCATCCAGACCAAAATGTCAACAGTGCTGTGGCTGAGAAACTCAGGGCTAGAGCCCACATCAACCCGACTGAGGCTCAGGAGCCTGCTATGGGAGGAAACCTCGAAGCCTCTCTGCTGGGAGATGGACAGGGTGCAGGCCAGCAAGCAGGCCAGCACTGGGGGTTCCTCCATAGCCATCCACCCACAAGCAGGGCTCAGGAGGCAGAGCTGGTGGTCAGCCTGGTACAGGCTGTCCCCAGGCCCTGAGGCTGAAGGGCCCCTAGTACTGCTGAGGGCAGAAGGCAGGGGTTTTGCCAGGCATGAGATGAGGAGGGGTGGGGGCACCAGAAGCCAGGGACCCAGGGAGCAGGGCCTTTCAGGTGTGCGGAAGTCCTGTTGTTAGGACAGGAGGGCCTATCCTGGGCCTATGGGGCAGGTTGCTCTTGGCAAAGCAGAGTGGCTATAGATTCAGTTAGGGTCTAGATGAGGCAGGTCCTGGGGACAGAGCTTAGAACTGGTCCTGAGACATCAGGGCCCACAGGAACGTTGTATGTGTGTGTGAGAGAGACAACAGAAGTCAGGCTTGGCTGTTTTAGAGTCCCTGGCAAGTGGGGCTGGAACTAAAGGAACCCCCGTATTTCCTACCAAAAGGCAAGTGGGGATGGAGCCAGAAGGGTAGATTCAGGAAGAGCTGGTAGGGGCAGAGGATGGGCCATGGCAGGAGCCAGTCAGGGCCCTGCCTGAGTCTACCAAGTGTAAACAGGGAGCTCCACAGACAGGGATGCCCCAAGGGACTGCACATAAAAGCTCCCTGGGCAGTGACTGAGCTGCCAGCTACAGCAGCTAAGCTCAGTCGATCTCCAAAGAGACCCATTGCTCTGCCTCCAGGGCTGGGGCCAGTGTAACAGTGACTTCAGAGAATGCTGCCTAGCCAAGAGGAAAATGTGGGCGGGGGGAGGGGGGGCGTCCATCCACCTCTGGGCCTTCTGCTGCCTCAGCATTGCTTCCTGTAGCTGTGGCCTAGGAAATGTGCCCATAGCCCAAGCCCTTGCAGCTGGCTTAGGTTTACAGTGGCTCTACTAGGCCTCTCTTCTCCCTGATGCAGACAAAAGGCTTTCTTGCTGAGGCCTGGAACTGCCACTCTCTCGACCCTAGTCTTGGGAACAGAGCTCTAGACAGCACAGCATTTGGGATAGTCAGGGTGGGAGGAGGCAGACCTTTGAGAAGGGTCATTCCAGCTGCTCCTCTGCTACAGCGGACTCACCAGCCCCCCATGCCTGCCAGACACTCTGCCTGGGGCAGGGTGGGGCGAAGGCTGGGCCGCTTACAACTCTACTCCTCTAGGCCATTTGGGAAGTTTTTGGGCTCCTGTCCCTGAAAACAGATGAGCTGACCTGAGGCCTGAGCCTTGACGAGCAAGACCCCTGACAGTAAGCTAGGGGACCTCCCATCCCATGCCCCCAACTCCCATGAAGCACTTTTAATAGTCTCTGAGGCACAAGTTGCCCACCACGAATAGCTCCTCTGTAGCTCAACTGGCTACCAAATGGGTTGGCAGCCTGTGGCCTCTCCAGAACCACCCTCTCCCATGACAGACAGCAATCCCTTGATAAGTGTATTTTGGTTGACCGCCTCATTCTCTCTGCTCTGAGTAAGCAAGTCTGACCACATGGCCCCAAAGAGTGGGACAGGCCACTGCCACCACCCGCTGAGTCCACTGGGTGGAGAGTCGACGACATCCCTCAGGAGGCTGCGCTAAGCACTTGGCATGATGGAATCATCACTGCAAGGAGCCACGTCCAGTTTCCTTCACAGATCCCCCGGGTGGAGACAGTTTAACACTTTTTTTTTTTTTTTTTTTTGAGATGGAGTCTCCCTCTATCGCCAAGCTGGAATGCAGTGGCGCAATCTCGGCTCACTGCAACCTCTGGTTCAAGTGATTTTCCTGCCTCAGCCTCCCGAGTAGCTGGGATTACAGGCACCCGCCACCACGCCCAGCTGATTTTTGTATTTTTAGTAGAGACGGGGTTTCACCACGTTGGCCAGGATGGTCTCGATCTTCTGACCTCGTAATCCACCTGCCTCAGCCTCCCAAAGTGCTGGGATTACAGGCGTGAGCCACCACACCTGGCTGACAGTTTAACTTTTAATGACATCCATCTGTGCAGGAGGGCTAGGTGAGGGGACAGTGTGAGGGTAGAAGGGGCTCTCAGGGCCCCTCCTGGGCACATGTATACCAGACCTAGTGTGTTCTCGGGAGAGTAAGGTGGCCAGCTTTAGTCACCCTTAGGCTGTGAACATAGCAGAGATTGGAAACCCCAAAACAGTCCCCAGGCTCCTCTCTGCTGGGAACTTGGACTTCCAGAAAGCACACTGTCCACTCGCTTCCAGCAATGAACACCTGGAACACAGCAGGTACTCATCCGAGGCAACATAACCATAGGGGCTCACAGCTGAACACAACGGTTCTTCCAGGAAGGCCCCAAGCAGACCTGGCCAGAGGACAGGCTCACCTGGCCTGGTCCATTTCTGAGGCCTGGCTACCCCAAAGCCCAGAGCCACAGTGGTTCTGGAGCCCACCGCGCTGCGGCAGGCAGGAGGATGTACTGAAGGAAAGCCAGGCCAGGTATGCATGCATTTACACACAGAGAAGTATGCCTGTGTGTGCACACACACATGCACATACACCAAGCAGTGTGCTTGGATGGCTCCAAACTCCCATGAGGCTCTGGGCCCATGCGGCAGGACCTACAAGAGATACAAATGCTCCCAAGAGTGGCTGCTTCCCCGCGGGCCTGCAGGGAAGGAAGGCAAAGTAGTGGCAGATGCCGGGAGCTTGCCCAGTGGGAGCTGCTGCTGCTGCTATCGCTGCTGCAGAAAGAAGCAGGAAGAAGAGAACGGGCCCATGGCAGTCCCTTGTGTGTCTGCACCAAGGGCTCTGGGCAGAGAGCCTGGCAGGTGCAGCACAGTTCCGTGGTGACAGGGGCCAGGTACTGCCTGCGTCCTTACCTCGTACGTACAGGTTCGCAGGGGCTGAGTAACGTGTGCCTGCCGAGTTGGTCGCCACACACTCGTACTTGCCTTGGTCGGATTCCTCACTGCTCTCTATCTGCAAGGCACCTGTGGGGACACGAAGCAAGAGGTCAGGTATGGCCCATGTTGAGTGTGGCCTGGAACACGGTGAGAGGTCTCGACAGCGCCTGTGGCTGATGTTGACCAGATGTCGAAGCTCATCCAGGCCACACCCTGGCACCCCTGCTGCTTCCAGGAAGCTCTGCCTGATGAGCCCAGTGGCCTCCTGGCTAGAACCAAGGGTTGTGTTTTGGAGCACAATCTCATGCTCCCCACAATCCAGCAAGACCCGTCTTTGCTCTGTCAGGGACTGTACCCCAGCCCCCAGCTCCACTCAGTTTCCGTCACACTCTTGACAGTACTGAAGCCTGTTTCCCAATCAACATCCCCGTTAGTGTTCCTGGCCCTGCAGCCCCGCTAGGCCAGTCAGAGTCAGGTGTGGGAGCAGCCTGCAGAATGGCAGGCCTGGGATTCACAAGTACACTATGCCCTCATTGGGCTGGAGCTTGAGAATTTGCCGCCCACCAGGAAAGAATGGGCTTGCCCTGGGGGCCTGATGCCCAGCAGCCTCTGCTCCCAGCACCATCTTCCCCTCCTATTCCACCCCCTCCCCACCAGCCCCACCCATTCCGGCTCCTCTCCTCAGCCTGGTCCTGCTAAAGTGCTTCGACCCACCACGGCTCCTGCATAATTCAGGAGGCTAATGGAGGTTGGAGCTCCCACTCGGGCCAGTGCCCTGAGGGGCTGCTCTGGCCGCAGACGGACAGACAGGAGCCAGGGTTGGGGTGGGTAGCAAAAGGACCCTCAGAAAAGGTGGAGGAATCTTGGGCTTGAGGCCAGTTCTGACAGGTCCCGGCGGGGAAGGCCAAGGCAGAGCGGCAGGGTGGGGGCGGATCCACTCAACTTGGTCATCCCCTGGCCCCATCAATAAACACTTGAAAAAACTGCTTGTGAAAGCACACTGGGCAAGCTGTCTGTGACAGAAACACCCCCGGGCACAGGCAGCACACCCCTCCCTGGAACAATCCAACAGACAATTACACCCACACAGGATGGTCCAACAGTTAAGAACCCCCACAGGACACAGTCTGACAAAACCACCTCCTGCACAGAACAGCCAGCCTGACCCGACAGCCCCCACCTTCCCAGGGCCCAGGTTGATGGACAATCACACCCACACAGGACACGGACAGAAGCTGCCGGGCCCCCCTTGCCTGGACTGGACAGGAGCCAGAGGAAGAGTTCCAAGTCATGCTCTCACGGCTGGGGCCCAAAGGGACCACCCTGGGTATGACCTATAGCCCCCTCACTGCCTGATGTCCCTCTTCCACCATCTAACCCAGGGCAGCAGGAGGGGCTGGGAACCCCCAGGGGGCTGGGAGCTAGAGGTGAAGGAAGAGGGGAGGCCACCAATGCAGGACGCAGGACCAGCCTGCCTCTGTGGTGCTGGCCTCAGCCCTCCCCACCAGGTGCCAGGGAGCACCAGGGCCCAGTGCACATGCCAAATACCATCTCCTTCAAGAGCAGCCCTGAAGGGCACCCAACAGGTCATGCTGATGGGATGGATGGACACTGTTACAGAAAACGTTCATTTAAGCAGGTGCGGTTCAGGCCCGAGGGGTCGAGGCTGCCCTAAGGTCACCTCAGTGAGGCAGGGGGTGTGGGTGGGGTGGGGGAGACCTGGTGGCTGGTGCCACAGGCTTAAAGCAGAAAGTGTTGCCTGGGTGGAACTTCTGACCCAGAAAACAGGAGGTTCCTCTGCAACAAGAACCTAAGAGTGGTCAGGGGGCCTAACAGAGACCGGGTGCCTATTTGCATACAGAATCCCCCAAATCTGGAACCAACACCAGGACCCAGCAGCAGGGACAGCAAAGAGTCAGCACAGGCTGAGCAGATGGGCAGGGGGATTGGGGGGCTACCAGGTGAAGCAAGAGCCAGCCTCAGGGTGATGGGCAAGATACCACCCAGGAAGGCAGCTGCTCTTCCCTGAGACCATCCTGGTCTTGAGCTCTGAAGGTCTAGATGTGCCCACAGACACTGAGAGAACTGGGGAGAAAATGATGTGAATAGACAAGCCACCATTTTACAGGTGTCTGCTCTGCGCCTGACACTACACATCCTCCTCTCCTCTAATTCTCATGACCCTGTGCGGCAGGTGGCCATGCCCCAATTTAAAGAGGAAACACACTTCTGAGAGATGAACTGAGTTTCTGAAGATCACATAGGTGGTAAGTCAGACTTGAACCCGGATCTTCCTGAGTCCAGAATCTGTGCTTTTAACTCTTAGGCTGCAGGGCCCTGCTGCATGGAGGCAGCCCAGTGGGGACTCCGAGCTGACAGGCCAGGTGATGGAGTTATGCACGAGCCTGTTTACCTCCCTGTTGTCATCCCAGCACCTACACGGAAGTCTTAAGTGAACATTCCTCCTAATCCTTGCCAGGCTGAAGGGATGATCCTCATTCTACTACAGTACAGAGCCAGGATACTAAAGGGAAAGTCAAGTAATAATTTAGGTCACCCCAAAAGAGGAGACTGTCAAGAGAAAAGGCAAGGCTTGGTCATGCTCCTCAACCTTACAGGAAGCTTTTCTGCCTAGGGAAGCCTAGGGATAGGCTAAGTTTCACAGCAGGAGCTGATGGGGTCCCTTCTGTGGGGATGGCCCGGAAGACCTGGGCAGCAGGGCTTGCCGTCCAGGACAGGGCTCGGCGAATATCTTCACAATTCAGACTTGCAATGGATGAGTCCACAGGAGGGAATGACTGAGAGTGGATGTGTGTGGTGGCCGGTGGTGTTGGGGGTGCTGGAGCTGGAGATGAGGAGGCTGAAGAGGTTGGGATGGGGATGGGGAGGTGACACACTGGACGGGATGGAGTGGAGGTGACGGCAGTGGCAAGGCGTGGTGTGGCGAGAGGCACGGACAGCATTCTTACCTCTGATTGGTGAACCACCTGGCGAGGTAATTTGAATGCAAATAAGATCAGAGAGAAGCATTAGTACAAAAGGAAGGAAAGCCACACAAAGCCAAATCAGGTAAAATAAAACACAAGAAAAGACCTTAAATACATGGAGAAATTGAGGCCTGAGTTAGGCCGACGCGGACGATGTGTGGGCAAGCACCAGGCAGAGCCAGGTTGAGTGTGGGTGAAGCTGTGTCCCAGGTCACTGGCTCTGCTCTGGGGACGAGGAGGGGGCTCAGTGGGGCTGGGGGTGACGAGAATCAGGGAGGTGAGTCAGGACTCCTGCAGACCACACTGGCTGGGGCCAATGGAGGGGGAAGGTGAAGAAAAGAGGTAGCAACCCCACCCCACAGGGCCACCCAAATCCCACCGGTGGGTAAGATTCCAAAACAAAGCACTTACCAGAACAAAGCCTGGTGTTAAGGCAGACAGGACAGAGGCTAAAGGGAGGGCTTGCCATGGGCTACTAGCACACTGGGGCTCCCACAACATGCAGCCCAGCCCAGCGGAAAGGGCGGCAGGACTCAGCAAACTCACAGCCCAGAGGCAGAGTCCTTAGAAAGCCCACTCAACCCCGCTAAAAACTGGGGGACTACTGAACTTCCCCCCTTTGGCCTGGCTGGCGAGAGGCAGAGATCAGTGCCCAACCTTTGCCTTTCTGGCACCTCATAACCCTGAGGGTTGGTAACCCTGAGGGCCAGGTGCTCACCCTCTATATCCAGGCCTATTAGGAAATCTGAGCAGGTTTCATCCCCAACAGGTACCTTCTCTGAGGCTCAAGCCCCCTGTGCAACCACTGCCTCCCCCAGAGGAGTGAGGAGCCCATAGATGGGCCCAGGTCCAGCTGTATCTACCCTGCCCTGCTGCTCGCTTCCTGCCCACATCTGGGGATTGGGAAGTGTGCAGAAAAACCAACACCAATCCCTCTTTCAGGGGACTTGACAACAGCACCTAGAGGAATTCTTCATCTATAAGTTCAAATGAGAAAACAGAGGCCGAGAGACATTCAGGGAACTACCCAAAGCCCAAGGTCACACCAGCTTCTAAGTCAAGCAGAAGGACTTGACAAGGTCCATCTAGCTCATAGCCTGCCCTCAGGATGAGGCTGCCAGTCCTGCAGATGCAGAAGCAGGGGAGAGGGCAAAGGCTGGGACCTGGGAGTGAGGGTTATGTGGGAAGAACCCACACAGTGATTCTCTCTCTCCAAGAGACCCTTTTGGGAGGTCCACAAGGTCAAAACTGTTTTCATAATACTAAGAAATTATTTGCTTTATGCACTTTCTCTCATGAACATAGAGCTTTTCAGAGGCTAATGACATGTGCCATCACAATTGACCTAACGCAGAAGTGGCTATGAAATCCAGAGGCTACATGACATGTGCCATCACAATTGACCTAATGCAGAGGTGGTTACAAAATCCAGCTGCCTTCTACTAAGCCCCAAATCAAGAGATTCGTAATAAGGGTAAAACAATGTTGTCCCTCTTGGTAAATTTTTTTGTTTTAAAAAATATAATTATTTTTCCTTAAAAATGTTATTTATGCTAATATATCATGGGTTTTTTTTTTTTAATGGATTAATAAATATTTTAAAATAATCTCAATCTTAATATCTAATAAGGTAAACATCAATAGAAATAACCCACACAACAGCTGGGCACGGAGGCTCACCCCTGTAATCCCAGCACTTTGGGAGGCCGAGGTGGGCGGATCACCTGAGGTCGGGAGTTCAAGACCAGCCTGACCAACATGGAGAAACCCCGTCTCTACTAAAAATACAAAATTACCCAGTTGTGGTGAGTCATGCCTGTAGTCCCAGCTACTCAGGAGGCTGAGGCAGGAGAATCGCTTGAACCTGGGAGGCAGAGGTTGCAGGCAGTCGAGATCGCACCACTGCCTGGGCAACAAGAGCACAACTCCATCTCAAAAAAAAAAAAAAAAAGAAAAAAAAAGAACCCACACAAACAAGAGCTCTTTGAGGTTCTCTGATATTTACAAGCAGAGGTCCTGAGACCAAAAAGTTGACAATGCTGATCTCCTGTCATCCAAGTCAGGGCTTGGTCGGGGGTGGGAGCAGTGGATGTGGTCCAGGACTGGCACCCCTCACTCCTGGCCTCAGCTCTTCCAGAACCTAACCTGTTCTGAAAGAACCTAACAGTACTTTCCCCACCAAACAGAGAATCTGCCTTTTCCATTTCACAAGATGGGTGTGAGGGACTGAAGGGGCCCAGGAGTCAGCATCCCTAGGGGTGTACTCGTGCCCGAGAAGTGCCAGGGAACTCTGGGCCAAAGGGAAATTGTGAGTATGCACTGGCAGTGTGCCCTCCTGGCAGGCCCCGCAGATGGTGAGGCAGAGTGGGGTGGGGACAGGTTCTTCTAGCCAGAGCTAGGGCCAGGCAGCAGCGTGAGGGGCTGCAAGCCCTCTGTGTCCCACCCGTGAGCCTCCTCCTGCAGCCGGAGGCTGCATCACTTCTTAAGACCCTCAGGTTTTGCCTCAGAGTGCTGGGGGTGGGGAAGAGACTGCTCTCTGGATGAGCACATGGACTCAGTGAGTTAGGCTGTCCTCTATGACACAGGATGGCAGCTCATATGTTCAGTCCACAGCAGGAGTGCGGGAATCTCCTCAAGCCCTGTCCAGGCTCGGCACAGCCTGCAGGCCAACAGCTCCTCTCAGGACCCAGCAGAGGCTCTAAGACCCTGCTCACAACTCCATTTCCACTCTATAAGCATGCTCCTGTTCCTCCTGGGCCTACCCCAGTCTCAAGTTCCAATTCTCCAGGAGGCGGTTTTGGCAGCATGTCACATCACTACAGAGAAAAGGCCTGCTGAGCAGAGCTCACATCTGGGCAGTGCACACCGTCAGCTACCTCCTGTCCAGCTCCCGCTTGGGGGAGAGGGGGTCATGCCCTGGTTAGATGTGCTGTGGCTCAGGTCGCAGGTGGTGGAAGACTTCTGGGTACTGGTCAGTGAGGGCCTGGGGTCTGGAGAATCTGGGAATGTGCAGCTCTGAAGCCCCAGCAGGGTCCAGTTGCTCCTCAGGGCCCCAGGTTTGCTATTGTGATAATAAGTCCTGGGGTGATCTCACAAGGGAGCTCCTAGGACGAGTCTTGATGCGTGACCCCAAGTGACTCCCTTAAATCAGCTGTGAAGTGGGCATGGTAATCACAGTCTGTCCTACTTCACAGGGCTGCAAGAGAATCAGCTGCAACAAAAGCGGGGAAAGCTCTGTTGTAAACTGTCGGTGATGCATAAACCGTGAAGGTCCCTGTAAACAGCTGAGTGCTCACGGGCCTGAGTCCACTCCATGAAGGGTCGTCCCTGAAAAAGGTGCATGGAATAGCCTCAGCACCCTTCTAAATGGTAGTGGGATAAGGCCAGCAACAACTGAGGCCAACGATCCCAGTCCAGGTCAGGCAGGGAGGGGAGACAGCCCAGGTATTACTGCAACGGTGGGATGGTAGAGGCCCCTTAGGTGCCATCTGGCTCCATCCCAGGAGCTGGACCCTAGGCCCATGACCCTGAGGTCACAACTTCCAGGTGGCAGAAAAAGAAACAAGGAAGTCTTCCTTGGACCTGGAAAGCAGGAGGAGGAGTGAACATTAGAGCAGGTATTAGCCTACAGGGACAAGTGCCAAAGGTCAAGTTCATGAAATCATTCACTTGACAAGGGCTCAGAGAAGACCTGTCCTACAGCTGAGCTCAGCAAGACTGATCAGACCCAGGTCCTCCCTGCAAGGCCTAGCTGAGCAGAACTGGAGCCAGATGGTGACAATGTAACGCAAGGTGAGGCCTGAGGAAGCAGCCAGAGGCTGGGTAGGGTGGAGGCTTTCAAGTGGAGCAGCCGGAAGGTGGACAGAGGGCCGGACGTGGGCAAGGACCAAGGACAGGTCAGCACAGCTCAGTGTTAGGACGGTCGAGGGCATAGAAAGTAGAAAGAGCTCCATGAAGCCCTCACCAGAGGCCAGCCCACCAACTCAAGCTTTGACTGCTATTGACTCACTCACTGCTTACTGTAACTCCTTTTCAAACATGAGAAAACTAACACACGAAAAAGTTAAACAACCAACGCCAGAGAGCTGGTAAGTGGTGTAGCCAGGACCTGATGAGACACGGGCAGGCGAAGACTGAGAAGGGCCCTCCAAGCCTTGTTCGGGAGCGTCACTTGACCAGGTAGGCAAGGAGACACCACTGAGGTGGTGAGAGCACAGGAAGGATATGAGCAGCAAACCTGACCTGCAGGACGATGGATTCTCGGGAGGGCCAGGAGGCAGAGAAAGCAGCGTCTGGTGCCTAGGATAGGACTGATGCAGTAGGAGGGGAGAAGGGGGCCAATTTGAGAGCCACAAGGGTGATACATTTGAGAGCTCTCAAAACAAACCAACTTGAGACTCATGCTCCTTAGGTTGGGGGGTGCCACTTACAGAAAGAAGGTATGGCTGTCTGGCAGGAAGGTCATACTCATCACTGGTCATCACTGGTCAGGGAGACCAGAAGGCAGGTTGATTTTTGGATCCAGAGCTCAGGTAAGAGGTTTGGGCTGGAAAGACTGAAGCTAGAGTTGCAGGTGAGGAGATGGCAGTTGGAGCTTTAGGAGGGGTGAGCTCTTCCAGGGCAAGGCTGTGTCCATGGGGCAAGGGCAGGGCTCCCAGGCTCCTTGGTGGAAGGGAAGATGCTGCTGCAGGGAAGGGGTGCTAGGAAGAGGGAAGTCGCAAGAGATAGAGTCCTGGAAGGCTAGGGAAAATGGGAGTGTGGTTGGGAAGGAGGGAGGAATGTTAGCTGCTGCCGAGAGGACAAGGAGGATGGGGTCTGAGTGGCATCCAGTGGAGTGACAGGCAAGGAAGGGGTGGCCCAGGGCTGGGCACCCCAAGCACTATATAAATGCTAGCTGAACCAACGTGTGAGAGTCTTCCCAGAGCTGCTGCCAGACAAGTCCATGTGGTTCCATGGAGGGGCCCAGGCCTGCAGGGAGGAGTGTCTGGTTGCTTGGGGAGCCTGCCTGGGGGAACTGTGAGAAAACGCAGAGGAGCCGAACTGTGCCGGCCGCTGTGCCGCGCTGGGCAGCGGCCACAAACACTGCCGGCCGTTTGCTGCCTTGATTATGGCTGTTTTAATTAACTGCGCTACAGCTGCCTCCATCTTGTTGAGTTTTAATTAAATTAAATGAGCTAACACTTCGTGGGCTGTCTCAGGCGGCCGTGGCTGGGGCCAGAATCTTGCCCTGCTGGGAAGCTTGTCTCTCCTTCCTCCTGCAGGTCACCAAGGGGCTGTGAGCCTGGTGGGAATTGATGGGGAGGGGCTGGTATCCCAGGGAGTGGGAGGGCACCTCTGAAGCCTGCAGGCCCCTAAAAGGGGCAAGAGTCATGTCCTCCTTTTCAGCATTGACATCACAGCTGACAGGCAGCAGGGGCTCTGGCCGGCACTGGCCATCCTGCCCGAGGCCCACCATCCCATGGCTAGCAGGAGAGCTTCTGAAGCAAAGACTATTGGTCCAGGCTGTGCTGGCAGCAGATGCAGAATGCAGCCAAGCTGATTCTGAGACTCTTTTCCCACCTGCTCTGTTCCCACAAAAACTGAATCAATTATCTTGGCGGGAGCCTCACAGGCAGATCGATCAATGGGGCGACACCTCCTTCCTGCACGATGGCATCCTTGCTCCCAGGGCTCCGAGCTGGCTCAACAAAGACATCCAGAGGAGACAGGTGGCTCTGGTAGTCGAGGGACAACAGCAAGTCCCCTTAGTTCCAGGCCCCTAAGGTCCAGCCTTTTGAGGCCTGATGAATCAGGCACCTTTGGCCTCTTTTCCCAGCTAAGCCCTGCCATCTGAGGAAGCAAAGAGAAGCATCATCCAGGCCCTGTCTCAGGCCAGGGAGGAGGGTGAACATCCATAGAGCACCCGTGAAAAGTCCACTACATTGGCACGTCACATGTGCTGCGAGGGGCAGAACTGGCCCAAAGTCTGGAGTCTGACAATCCCAAGAAGGTAAAGGCACAGCCAACCATGAGCTCTCTTCCCTGGGCCAGGCACACTTGCAGTAAGACCCAGCCCTCCCCACTAGGTCCCCTCCGCTCAGCCCTGGAGGCGCCCAGGCCCAAGGGGGTAGGCTGTGCTGGGATCTGGCAAGAGGCCTGTTCTGAGGTCTGAATGGTCACTTGACCCCTGCCCTCTGCTCACCTGAACGCAGCTGCTTGATGCGGCCGTTGCTCGTGGCGGGGTCTACAGGAAGGAAGTCCTTGAACCAAGAAATCTCAGGGTCTGGATTTCCGCCTGCGGCGCATAGCATGGTGGCTGTTCGTGCCTTCTCCACCACCTTCAGCTGGGGCCCCATGTCGATGGAAGGGAACCCAGGGGGCAGCTGTTCCTCTGCAGACGAAGAGCAATGCGTGTATTAGGGCTGGCTCTGCCTGCCCCCTATAACCCCTCTGGGGGTAACTTCCCCAACTCCAGGTTGGCCAGGGCCCTCAAGACTCTCCTCCCCCATCCTTGACTTCTAAGCAAGAAGTGTACCCCAATTTGAGGAAACAGGGCCCCAAGTCTCTTTGGCAGGGCAGAGGCTGCAGTGGGGCCCACCCCTGCCCCTGTCAGGGAGTTTCCAGGTCTGAGAGGCAATGCCTCAGACTGAAGGCGTCAGCACTTATCTCTCCAGGCCCTGAGAAGAACAAGAATCGATGCTCTGCTGGTCACAGCAGAAAGCATTGTATGGATGCTGGGCTGCAGGGGGTGGGGGCTAGTGGGGAGCTCATGCAGCATCCAACAGCCACAGCTCAGCCTGAAGGCCTCTGTGCTATCCAGCCCCCTCTCCCCTGTCCACACACACAGTGTTCCCTCCATCTGGCCTTCAGCTCTATCACATGGCAGGGCCCCAGGTCACTGCCTGGTCTCTAGCCCTGACCCTGGGCACCCAGCCCTACCAATGATCCCCTTCTAACTCTGATCCTGACCTTGACCTATTCTCTACTACAGCCTTGACCTTGAGCTTTCTCTCTCACTCAGTCCTGACCCTGGGAGTCACAGTCAGGGCTGCGGACCATGCCCGAGCATGTGGAGGCACAGGAGATAAAAAAGCTCTAAAGACACCAAAAGTTGGTGGGGATGGGGAAACCTCCCTCCTGGCTGCCTTCTCCCAGCTTGCTAGGGGTTGACGGTACACAGAGGAGTCACTGGCATGGAGTAAGAGGAACAGATGTCAGCAGCAAACCCACTCCCACTGCACACGGGCTCCCGTATCAGCCCTGAGGGGCTGTAGGGCAAGGCTATCCACTCTCCAGCCCTTGGAAGCACAAGTCCAGGACAGGCTCAGGACTAGTATAGACCAAATGGGACTCCCACCTTCACCACAAACTAGCTTTAGGGCCTGGTATGTTAGTTATTCTGTGTCTGCTTTCATCTGTACACGGGGTTCAAGTGCCCACCTTGTAAGGCCATTGTGAGGTCTGTATCTGATTGTGCATGCAAGGTGTTGCAGAGCATCTGATGCGGAATTCACTCCTAGTGAATATTAGCTGGTGTAACTAGTAAGGGCTGAGCCACTGGGGCAGATAGGTACTGAGACTAGAGTCAGAAGCTCCTAGGCTGGTGAGAGGCCCTTTCCACTAGGACCAAACCACCAAGCGTTTTCAAGGCCTCAGCAGAGCGTCTCTCCCATTGTGGATGCCAGGCACACCCAATGTGGGGCAAGGGGAATGTGTGTCCTTTGTCTGTCTCCTGGGGAAGAGGGGGAGGTGGGCTCATGGTGGGGGAGACCAGCACCACTCTGTACCTCCCTTCTACAAGCCCAGCACAAGATGGGTATGTGGGAACATGTGCCAAGGGAAGTCAGGCTTCTATGCCAGAGTAAAGGCACATGGCACCCTCAGACGTGAAGGTAAAGGCTGGCAGAAACCAGCTCGTCCTGGAGCCTCTTGGAGACCCGGGGGGAGCAATTGGGAGGGGGGTAGAAGAGGGAGTTGGAGGACCCCCAACAGGCAGGAGCAAGATACCTATATATCTGCTGCCAGACCCCAGGGGACGCTTCCCAAGGCTCCAGTTGCCAGGGGCATCCCAAAGTGACTGTGGCCCATGAGGAGCAGAGGTCTCAGGCTAGGGAGCAGCAGGATTCCCAGGACGGCCTTGCCACCCCACCCTTTCCTGGGACCTGGCTGCACGTTTCCCCACCTGCAGCCCTAGAAGTTCTGGATATAAACCCAGTGTCTCCTTGGCTGTAATGATCCCACAGCGCCCTTTCAGCTTTGATTTTTAAAAGTAAAATGTTCAATAGTGGCAAGAGAAGGGAAGGAGGACAGAAATGAAGAGGACTGAGATGCCCCAGGCAGGGGATCAACCTCCTTTGGCCCAGCTGCTGCTTGCTTCCATAGGAAGGCCTGAGGGGGACCAGAGGTGCAGGGTTCACCTCCCCAATACCTGGGGACACTCACGGTGCCATCCTAGGTGCCCTCCAGAGCACCAGTCTAGTTCTTCCAAGACCTCATTCCTACCTGCTCAGTTCATGGGGAGGACATGGCCACAGCCTGCCAGAGTCAGGGCCCAGGAGTCAGGTGGCCTTCATCTCCACCCGCAGACAGGGAAGGGAAGGGAAGTACAAATGTGTGCAGCCTCGTGTCTTGCAATCTACTCTGAATTCTTTACACGGGGAAGGTCTTTGGGATTTATGCCAAATTAAGGACAATTAATTTTCCTCCCTCAATTATCACGCCCTCAGTGGCTCTGTCCTTGGCTCAGATCATCCCTCAGGCACTGCCCAGAGCCTAAAACCAGAATGTGTGGAGAGCTGTCCATAAAACAGCAGGACTCAAAAGCCAGTCCCCTGTGACAACTAGGTTTCCAGGCAGCATGCAGAAAGCTGCCACTCTGCCACCTGGGAAGGGAAGTGGGTCTTACAGGAGGGCTCCAGCCCCTCAGGAGCAACTCACTGCTGCCTCTTCCTTCTCTCCCATCCAGGCGCATCTGAACATTCAATTCACCCAAGTACAGCAGCCCCTTCCTGATGCCCACCATGCGCCTGGCCCGGCTGAGCCACTGGGCATCCTGGTGTAAACTGACCTACCAGCCCTACTGGCACAGTTACCACCTTCCCCCACAGGCACCCGCAGGAGCTGGGTCTACTGCAGCCTCAACACTCAGGTTGAGGACCTGGGCAACTCCTCAGCTGATGTCACATGATCACTCTAAACCCATCAACAACTGGGAACACTGAGACCCAGGTATGAGGGACAGTAAGATCTATGGAGCATTTACTAGGTTCCAGGTACTACGTTAAAATGCTTTACAAAATGACTTAAATCTTTACCAAACCCTTATGAGGTATATAGGCAACCAGGGGCTTAGAGAGATCTAGACATCTAAACACCTGCCCAAGGTCACATAGCTAAATCGGAGGTGGGGCTGGGAGGAGACCCGGTGGTAGGCCCCCAGCTCCAGCACTCTAGGCATGAACACCCTGAGAGTGAGGGGCCTGGCAGCCCTCCCCCACACCACGCCTCGGCTCGGCTCCACTGCAGAGTCCCGCACAGCGCCACAGCGCCGCGGCGTTTGTGTTTACCGCAAAGCGAACCCCAGGGTCCCCCACGTGTGGACACTTGCAGGCACGCACCCACGTTCCAACCCCGGGATGCACCAGTCACGCCGAGTCCCTCAAATCGCATCCTGTTGGCGCGGAGGGGAGGAAGGGCCCCTCCCCGCTCCAGACCAGCCGGTAGCCATGGCGACGGCGGAGCGGCGGGTGCCTCGGCTGAAGGGCTGCGTGTGCCCGAGTCCGTGCAGGCGCGCTCGTCCGCTGTCTGCCCCGGCACCGCCCTCCCCGCCCCCGCCTGGGTGGAGCCTCTGCCCCCCTTCCCAGGCCCCGGCTCCCCAGCTCCAGGGAATCCACCCACTAGGCTTTCCTGCTTCACCGACGCGGCCCTTCCCTCTACCCGCAACCGGGTACCCGGCACAGTGCGGGGAGGAGCCATCTGCCTCCGCAGCCTCAGCGCCGGGGGCGTCCGCACTACGCATCTCAGGCCATCGCCTGATAAGAGGGTCCCCTGGATGGAAGGAGAAGCCCATGGGGACTTTAGGGGCCTGCAGAGGTACGCAGGAGCCCGTCTCCCCACACCATTTGCAGATTATACCTGCATGCATAGGCAGCATGCACACACATTCCCTAGGGTCTCCCCGGCTCGCGCAGATCTGTGTGCAAGGTGGGGAGTGTGCACGTGTGTGTGAATGCCTCCTGCACCTAACAGAGCTGGCCTTTAGCCACTGCAGCAATGAGACCTGTCCCCTTCTGTGAAGAGGTTTGGTTGCCCCATGGGCAGAAGACGATGACGAACCCTTGCGGGGGGAGGGTCGGGGGTCAATGTTGGGAATCTAAGGTTCAGAAGTGGGTGAGAGCTTGGCTAACCTCCCACAGCAGTGTTGGAGCTGATCGGTTTGACTCCACAGCTCACTTGCTATCTTGGTGGCTTCCTGGAGGAGGGAGATTCAAGAACAGGAAACACATGAGCATGGGAGGCAGAAAGCTTTCCAGGGAGGAGGGGAAAACTGCCTTTGTAAAGGCTGTTGGCGGGGAGGGTGGTGAGATGACAGTACCAAAGCGAGTCTAGTGGGAGCTGGGGCATGTGTTGGGGTCCTGACAGATGAGCCTAAGATGGGGGTGGAGGCTGCTGAGGCCCCCTACAAAGTACACACAGGTCTCTTTGTCCAGCTCAGCCTTGGACGCCTGAGGGGGAGTCTCTGGGCCAGAGGGAGGGGCTGCACCAGGGAAGCTGACAGATGGAGCCGCCTTGCAGGGTCCCGGGGCAGGCAGCACCGTCTGTCAGTATGACCTTCTCACCCGTGTTTACCCAGCTTCGTGGCGTCTCCGTGCAAACGCAGGCACACACCCCCACACACAGACACAGGCTCCCTGGGGTGGTACCGTCTGTGAGCCTGACCGCCTCCCCTAAGCTTGAGTGTTGGGCCTGGACTCACCCTGCCTCTCAACACACAGACACCGTAGAAACATGCACAGCCAGGAACCCACAGAAATATAAATGGAGAAACAGACAGGTGTAAAAATAGAAACCTACATGTGCATGTGGAGGGGCACCTGCAGTGACAAGCACCTGTGGAAACAGACACATGCAAGCAGATCCAGAGGCGGTGCACACAGAGACACGCAAACACACATGTGGAGACATGCAGAGCCAGACGCACCTATGCCAAGACACATGCGCCTGGAGACACATGCAGGGATGAGACACATGAAGGAACCTCATAGGTGGGAAGAGTGCTGGCTCCCCCTGCCCTCCAGCTTCTTCACAGAAGCCAAGGCCACCTCCAGCAGCTCCATCCTCAGCAGGGCCAGGGCCAGATGCCCCGCAAAAGTCGAAGGCTGCCAGATCTGCATGCTCCCACACTCTCCCAGAGAGCCCAGCCCCACCCCCCAGGCTTCCAGGCAGTAAGGGGGGCCTGGGGAGCCTTGGGCCCATCTCCCTTCGCAGCTTTGAGTCTCGATTTTCAGCTGTTTTTCCAAGAGCAAACTCCCACCTCTTCCAGCACTCGGATTTCATCAAACTTGGCATCTTAAAAGCCTGTTTTGTTTTTCAATCTGAGCTGTTTGGGGCCTGTTGGCAGGCGCGGCCTCCCCCTCCCAGTCCTATCCCCCCTTCCTCGGGTTTCCCTGGCACCCCACATCACCCTACTCAACCTGGTTGAGGCCTCCCCACCACATGAACCCAGGGGCCATCCCCTGCGCATACACCCAACCCACACTGCAGTTCCAGACTCTGGTCCACACTGGACTCTCCTTCAGTGGCTCCCCAACCTCAGTCCTACTCCAGGGAGACTCTTGTCATCCATTCACTCCCTAGGTTCAGGCCCTACTTCCAATCACTCTAGACTGATAGCCTCCCTTTCACTTCTCAGCCTTGTGGACCAGCTGCACCCTGCTGTCTCCCGACACCAAGGCCAACAATGGCTCCACCGAACTAACTGCTAAGGACACATGCTGGGCCTCTCAGCAGCACCGGCCCTGCTGACCACTCCTCCTTCACACACTTTTTTCTCTTGATCTTCTTGGCCTCACACAGTCCTGGTTTCCCTCCAGTCTCTCAGGAACCTCCTCCGAACACGAAGATTCAGTTCCTGGGGCTCCTTCTGTCCTGGCTCTGGCTCCCTGAGATTTGCTATTTCTCAGCCAGCAAGATTCCAATTCTGTGTCCCCTGGAGTGCCAGGCAAATGTGTATGAGGCCTCTTTGACACCTCCCCTGGATGCCTGCGCATACCTGGCTCAACAGATTTCTAACTGGACTCACCAACTTGCCTCCTCAAACCTGGTCCTCCTCCAGTACATGAATCTTAGAAATGGCACCCCCACCTACCCAGCCCCAGAGCCAGGAACGTGGAGCCTTGCACCTCCCCAATCCTACAGGTAGCCAGGCAGGCCTCTACTCTTTTTAATCTTCTTTTTTTTTTTTTTTTTTTTGAGATGGAGTCTTGCTTGGTCGCATAGGCTGGAGTGTAGTGGTGCCATCTCATCTCACTGCAACCTCTGCCTCCCAGGTTCAAGCAATTCTTATGCCTCAGCCTCCAGAGTAGCTGGGATTACAGGCTCCCGCCACCACACCAAGCTAATTTTTACAGTTTTAGTAGAGACGGGGTTTCACCATGTTGGCCAGGCTGGTCTTGGAACTCCTGACCTCAAGTGATCTGCCCACCTTGGCCATCCAAAGTGCTGAGATTATAGGCATGAGCCACTGTGCCCAGCCTCTTTCTAACCTTCTAGTGATCTGTTCCCCTATCTTCCCCTACCCATACCCAGATTTGCACCAATGCCATCTCTCACCTGGACTGCAACAACCTGTCATTGGTTTCCTTCCAGCCCCAACTATGCACCCACACAGACCTTTCTGAAGCTTAAGTTTAATCATGTCATTCCTCTGATTAAAATTTGGCCAGGAGCGGTGCCTCATGCTTGTAATCCCAGCACTCTGGGAGGCCAAAACGGGCGAATCACTTGAGGTCAGGAGTTCAAGACCAGCCTGGCCAACATGTTTCGTGAAACCCCATCTCTACTAAGAATACAAAAAATTAGCCGGGCGTGGTGGCGCATGCCTGTAATCCCAAGCTATTTGAGAGGCTGAGACATGAGAATCACTTGAACCCAGGAGGCGGAGGTTGCAGTGAGCCGCGATCACACCACTGCACTCCAGCCTGGGTGACAGAGCGAGACTCCATCTCAAAAAAAAAGTCCTCTCAAGGCCAGGCGCGGTGGCTCACGCCTATAATCTCAGCACTTTGGGAGGCTGAGGTGGGTGGATCACAAGGTCAGGAGATCGAGACCATCCTGGCTAACACGGTGAAATCCCATCTCTACTAAAAATAATAAAAAATCAGCCAGGTGTGGTGGCGCATGCCGATAGTTCCAGGTGCTCGGAAGGCTGAGGCAGAAGAATCGTCTGAACCCGGGAGGCAGAGGTTGCAGTGAGCTGAGATTGTGCCACTGCACTCCAGAGTCTGGGCGACAGAGTGAGACACCATCTAAAAAAAAAAAAAAAAAAAAGTCCTCTCTCCCCAGCAAGCAAACCAGTGGGAGGGAGCACCTTACCAAGGATGGAGAACGTGCACGCACAGGGCATTTGGGCATTTGAACCTCCATCTTGGTGAGCCTGTTCCCAGAGCCACTGGCTCCACTGTGGTCATGAGGCTAGGGAACACGCACAGTAGGCCTTGCAAGTACCCATGACTATAGGGACAGGGGGTCAGGCTGGGCACAGGGGAAGTGCCCAGTGTCCACGGCTAACAGAAGAGGCAGGGGTACCACCTCCTAAACAGGAGCACCCATTCAGAAGGGAGTCCACTTGGGCACTTGAAGGCAGATCACAGTTAATAAAAACAGGAGAGTCCAGGTACCAAGAAACCCAGGGTCTGACCTTTAAGGCCCTCCCGGCAGTGCCTACTTACTTAATACCTCTCCCATCCCCATGCCTGGGGTCTAGAACCTCCAGGAAATGGTTGTAGAACCTCATGTCTGCGTGGATCTGAAATCTACTATGGTCATGGGGGTGGAAGGACAGGTCACAGAGGACCACAGCAGCTGGACCAGGGGTATATAGGTCATGCCTCAGTTGCTAAGGGAGGGGTAGAAGCTGGCTTGGGTTCCAGGTTCTGGGGCCATTTCTACATCCTCTGTGCTGGAAATCAGGTAGGTGACAGGCCCAGCTTCTGCCAAAGCAGACTGTTACCCCAGACACACATGTAGACAATAGAAAGGGATCACATCTTGCCACTTGGGAAGCCATCTTGTGCCTGCAATAGCCCTTTACCCAAACTCCCCAGCCATCAAAGTCAGGCCTGGGCCAAGTCATTCCACCATGGGTGGGAGGAATATACAGGTTTGGAGCAGGGCAGGAGGTGGAGCAGGGAGAGAGACTCCTTGAGGAAACACACATGCACCCATCTTGCAAATGTAAGCTCCCTCGCCAGCTCTGCTCCAGTTCCAGCCCAGCCCAGGATACCTCAGGACAGGGTCAAACGTCTGTCATTGGCCCTCTGTCTCTAGAGCTGTTTCCCAAAGGACTGTGCTGGGGAGTGGTCAGGGGGTATTTTAAGAGGTCCTTCATCATCCTCCGAGCCCCAAAGCCAGCCAGGTTAGAGCTCCTGCAGAACCCAGAGGTCCAAGCTCAGTACAGCACTGATTTGCCTCCACCCTGGTCACTACTTCATGTGCCTGACAGCCCTTCCCCAGAGCCTGCTCCAAGGTTGGCAACACCAGGCACTCCATCCAGATACCTGGATTCCCTGGCCCGCATGGCATACGTGGTATGGTCCTGGCCGGTGGGCACACTGAGGCCAGGTGGGAACAGACAGAAGGGATTATGGGCTTGGTGGGGTAGGAGAGGGAGAGGAAAGTGTCCCAAGACCTCCTGCAGGCAGGCCTGGGCAGGATCCCTATCTGGTGCACCCCACCTCCTCGCCTGGCTACAGAGGAGATGCTGAGGGACCACCGCAGGTGCTGAGAACAGCTCAGCCAGACCATTCTGGCCACATCCAACTCTGTCCAGCTTCCTGGCTGACCAACAGCTCCAAACAGGGATCCTGCAGGGTCCCAGAGACAACGAGCCCAGACACAGCATCTCTGACCTCCTGCCAGTGCCAGACTGACCCCACCACACTTCAGTTCAGGCTGCCTGCTGCCCACTCCTGCTGCTGCCCACACAGCTTGTAAGGCACACACCACCTGCTGTTCACTCCCACCCCCCACGCTGCCCGAGGCACACCTATACACACAGCCTGCTGCACGTCACCTGCTATCCACATGGCACACACACTGCCTGCTGCACACCACCTGCTGTACATACCACACACATGCACATTGTCTGACATCCACACATACACTATGTGCTGCATGTACAGGCACACAGTCTGCTGTACACCACCTGCTGTACACACCACAGACATGCACAAGCATTGACATCCACACACATACACTATGTGCTGCATGTACAAGCACACAGTCTGCTGCACACCACCTGCTGTACACACCACCTGCTGTACACACCACACACGTGGCCTGCTGCACAAATATACTGCCTGTTGCGCATGTACACACACACACAGCCTGCTGCACACACATACACTGCCTGATGTATACACACATAGCCTGCTGCACACCACCTGCTGTACACACCACACAGCCTGCTGCATGCACACACACGCACTGCCCACTGCATACCACCTATTGCACACACACGCGCACACACTGCCTGCTGCACATCACCTGATGTACATGCCATGCACACTGCTTGCTGTACACTCCTGCAAACTACCCACTGCACGCGCACACACACACACACACAGCCTGCTACACACCACTTGCTGGACACACACACATAAATATACCGCCTGCTGCACACCACCTGCTGCACACCCCACAAACTACTTGCTGCACATAAACACGCACACACACACCACACACTGCCTGATAAAGACACTGCCTGCTGCACACCACCTGCTGTACACACACACACAGAGCCTGATACATACACACAGCCTGCTGCACACCACCTGCTGTGCACCAAACTACTCGCTGCATGCTGCACATAAACACACACCATATACTGCCTGATACATACACACACACTGCCTGCTGCACACCACCTGCTGTACACACACACAGAGCGTGATACACACAGCCTGCTGCACACCACCTGCTGTACACACACACAGAGCGTGATACACACAGCCTGCTGCACACCACCTGCTGTACACACACACACACTGCCTGCTGCACACCACCTGCTGTACACACACACACAGTGTGATACACACAGCCTGCTGTATACCACCTGCTGTATACCCACACACTGCCTGCTGCACAAACACAGCCTACTGCACAACACCTGTTGCACACCCTTGCTGCACATAAACACGCATACACTGCCTGATATAAACACAGGTAGCCTGCCGCACAGCACACTGCACGCATATACTGCCTGATACACACAAACACACACACTGCCTACTGCCTCCACCGCCTGATGCATATCCCTTGTATACACATAGCCCATAAGGTACTCACTACCTGCTTACATACCACACCCACGCACTGCCTGATGCACACAAGCACTGTGTGCTGCACACACTGCCCATAAGGCATGCAGTACCTCCTGCACACACTGCCCCTTCCCCACTGCCTGAAGCTCACATGTGCACCGACTACTGCACACCCCGTTCTGTGCACACAGCTTGCAAGGCAGCACCCCTGCTGTATACACTGCACCACACACTTCACACACACACTGCCTTAATCATGGAACACAGGGCACCCACACCACACAAAGAGTGCAAGTTATCTGCCCTATCAATGAACCCAAGACAAACAATGCTACCTGTACTCAGACCCCAAGACAAACTAGCTACCTTGGAGCTAGGCACCCCCCAGGACAAGTCCAAAACAGCTCATCTCTCCTCCACAGTCTCTTTCTTCTCCCCGCCTCCTTGTCCCTCCCAGAACCTACCCAAAGTCATCAGTGCCCTCCCCACACCACTAAATGTCTGGCGGCCTCCTGGGCTTTCCCAGCCAGTCCTTCCGGGCCTGAAACCCGTGGCCCCAGGTGAATCCATGACTTACAGACTGAGCTCCAAGACCTTCATTGCCCCCCATCCTCCTGGGGGGAAAGGCCAGGAATCCAGGCCTGCCTCCCTCCCCTCCCCCAGGGCTCCCCCTCCCTGGTGAGGGAAAATGTCAGATTCCCTGTCTCAGTGGCGGCAGCGGGCGGGCGGGTTGGAGGGGGAGTGATTCAGCCGCCGCCTCGAGTGCGGAGCGAGAAGAGCTTTTCCTGCCATTACCCGGCGAGGGAGAGGCTGGCGCGCTAATGGCTTCAATTACCACTCAGACAGGAACGCTGGGCGGCAGGCCCCACGCTCATCACAGCCAGGACGGGCTCACCCCGGCCAGCTTGTGCCGGGCACCCCCACCTCATATGCAGCCCTGGCAGGGGTGTCGAGGGGAGGCCACACTGGGAATGACAATCCTGCTCAGAAGCGGGGTGCAAAGGGCACGGCTATGGGGGATAAGTGGGGGGCACTCCCACAGGCTGTGGTGGGAGTGGCCCTGGAGCCACAGCAGTTGGGCCTGGTGTGACATGAGGCAAAGGCAGAGGCCACAGAACAGACTGTAGGCCTGGACTCCTTTTTGGGGGCACATTGATCTTCACCTGAGCCATTTCACTCCAGACAGCCCTCAGCCACTCTCCAAGGAGCCCAGCTCACAGGCAGAGCTGTATGCAACTCAGGAAGGGGGCTGGACTCTTACTTCTCAGATCCCAACCAGCTCCATCCCCTCCCCAGCCCTCCTTGGACCCTGTGGTGGCTTCCCACGAATGGCCCTGGCTCCAGCCGGCCCCACCCCAGAGTTCCAGTCTAGCCATCCTTTCACTCAGTTCCTGCAGGCACCCAGCTTGGGGAGGGGTAGGGTGAGGCGGGGCGGGGGGCGGGTATTCACTCTCTGGCTCTCCCCCAGCACGCCTTTCTGTCAAGCCCAATGCTGGTCAAGGTTACACAGACCAACAGGATAAGTCAGCATTTTGTCTTCCTGGTGCTGTGTTTCAGAAGCAGGAGGGGCTCACTCAGGCCCACAGCTCCACACCCTTCCCCGGAACATGGACAGGGTCTGGGTACTTGCACCACCCTCTCCCCAGCCTCATCAGACACGTCTCACACCCCAGAAGCACAAACACATACTGCCCGCCCCGGTAAAGAAACCAAACAGAGACACCTCTTGCCAGTCCCTTTTTTCTTTTTTTTTTGAGATAGCGTCTCCCGTCGCCCAGGCTGGAGAGCAGTGGTGCAATCTCAGCTCACTGCAACCTCCTCCTCCTGGGTTCAAGCAATTCTCCTGCCTCAGCCTCCCAAGTAGCTGGGACTACAGATGTGCACCACCACGCCCAGTTAATTTTGTATTTTTTGGTAGAGATGGGGTTTTGCCATTTTGGCCAGGCTGGTCTCGAACTCCTGACCTCAAGTGATGTGCAGGCCTCTGCCTCCCAAAGTGCTGGGATTACAGGCGTGAGCCACCGCACCCAGCCCCTGCTGTCAGTCTGAATCAGTTCTCCTCACCCCAGGCCTGAAAGACCACCTCCATCCTCCTCAACCCTTTAAAAGATAAGGTTGCCCAGGGCAGTGACAGAGGTAAGAGGGCTCCTGACACAGGACCTGGGGCTTAGGCGCTTTTGAAGGACTTCTCTTTCAACACTAACAAGGAGGCCCTGTTCCCCAATCTGAGAGCCTGAAAAGAAGCCCTCTGGGGCATCTGGTCCTTCAGGTGCCTACCAAATGCCAGGGCAGGGCAGATGGCTCCCTGCTAGGACAGATGCCAACAGGAAGACAGGGCAGCGTTGAAATACTTGCCCCAGGTCACAAGTGGGGAAACTGAGGTCAGCAGTGGCAGGGAGGAGCCTGAGAACACTCAGCAATCAGTGATGCTGGCCCAGGACCTGTTCTCTGAGTTCCTATTGCACAGGTAAGTCCCCCCATGGGAGTAGGCAGTGGGGCTGCACCACCCGGATGATGCCAGGCAGCACGGAGGCCAACCACCTTCAGCTCACATGGTGAGGCCTCAAGATGTACAGCTTCCAGCCCCACAGCAACCACCACCACACTCCTGGGAAGTGTTTCATACAGAGCATTCAATCTTCCAAACCAGCCTGGGTGGTAGGCATTATATTCATTTACGGATGGAGCAAATGAGGCTCAGAGGCATAGTTACTAACCCAAAGACACATGGGAAGTGAGTGGTACAGAATCTTAACCACTGTCCTCCATGGATCCTCTAAGCTTGTAGAGCCCATGGACTCACACAAGACACAGATGCAAAAGAGTAACTGGCACTGGGCGTGGTAGCTCCTGTAAGCCCAACACTTTGGGAGGCCGTGGTGGGTGGATCACGAGGTCAGGAGTTCGAGACCAGCCTGGCCAACATGGTGAAACCCCATCTCTACAAAAAATACAAACATTAGCTGGGCATGGTGGATCTGTAGTCCCAGCTACTGGAGAGGCTGAGGCAGGAGAATCACTTGAACCCAGGAGGCAGAGGTTGTAGTGAGCTGAGATCGCCACTGCACTCCAGTCTGGCAACGGAGACTCCATCTCAAAAAACAAACAAACAAACAAAAAACCAAAAATCAAACAACAACAACAACAAGAAGAGTAACCGAATGAGATGTGGGTGTGAACAGATAAAGCCACGGCCAATGTGAAAAGATGTTCAGCTGTTCTTGTAATCAAAGATATGCAAATTAAATTGAGATGCCACTTTTTGCCTATTAACTTGGCAAAAAATTTTTTGATGATCATTCCCAACACTGGGGAAGATGTGCAGGAAAGAGGCACTCTTCTGCCCTGCTTGGCAGGAGTAGGAACTGACACAATCTTCTGGAAATATGGAAAGGCTTAAAAATGCATGTGCCCTTTGACTCAGCAATTCCACTTCCATGAATCTAGAATAAGGAAATAATCAGGAAGGTGAACACATCCATCTGCAACGATGTGTATGGCACCTTATTTATAGAAACAAAAAACTGAGAATGACATATGTGTCCAACAATAAGGGAATGGCTAAATAAAGTAGGGTACTTCCATGTGACAGCTTACCCATAGCCATTAAGGATAATGATACAGGCTGGACACGCTGGCTCACACCTGTAATCCCAGCTCTTTGGGAGGCCAAGGTGGGCGGATCACGAGGTCAGGAGTTCAAGACCAGCCTGACCAATATGGTGAAACCTCATCTCTACTAAAAACACAAAAATTAGCCGGGCATGGTGGTGTGCGCCTGTAGTCCCAGCTACTTGGGAGGCTGAGTCAGAAGAATCGCTTGAACCCAGGAGGCGGAGGTTGCAGTGAGCCAAGATGGCACCAATGCACTCCAGAGCGAGACTCTGCCTCAAAAAAAAAAAAAAAAAAAAAAAAGGATTAATGATACGGAAGAATATTTAATGGCAAAAAAGATGTTAGTCATATATATATATTTTTAAGCAGTCTACAAATCATCAGACAGTATGTGGTCCCATTTCTGTTCACACACACATATATGTATATATATGCACAGAAAATAGGCCATGAGCAAATAACCAAATGTTATTAGTAGAGGTAGAAGGAGACATTTTAATTTATCCCTCTGTGCTGTTCTATACTTTTCAATTCTTCAAAAAGGAACAGGTATCGACACCACATTTAAAAAAAAGAAAGCAACAATTGGCCAGGTGCAGTGGCTCACACCTATAATCCCAGCACTTTGGGAGGCTGAGGCAGGCGGATCGCCTGAGGTCACGAGTTGAAGACCAGCCTGACCAATATTCGAAACCCCATCTCTACTAATACTACAAAATTAGCCGGGCATGGTGGTGCATGCCTGTAATCCCAGCTACTTGGGAGCTGAGGCAGGAGAATCACTTGAACCCAGGAGGCAGAGGTTGCAGTGAGCTGAGATCGCACCATTGCACTCCAGCCTGGGCAACAAGAGTGAGACTACTTCTCAAAAAAAAAAAAAAAGAAAAAAGAACAGAAAAAGAAAAAAAAGAAAGCAACAATCGATGCTATATTTTGAAAATACAAATTCAGACCGATGAATCCGTTGTGGCTGGGATCTGATCATGTCACCCCCGCCTTGTTTGTGGCTTCCTATGTCCGTAGGAGAGTGTTCACTTCTCAGCCAGAGCCTGTGTAATCTGCCCTCCAAACCTCTCCAGACTCATGCTGAATTGCTTTCCCCTTTTCCCTGTGCTCTCTAGCTCCCCCTCTGCCCTCCAGAAAATCCAAATTGAACTACTCAGAGCTCTCTGAAAGCTCCATTCTCTCTTGCTTCTGGGCCTGGGCACCTGCCTAGCGCCAACCGCCACCCCCAACTCCCACCTGTCCTCAAGACTTGGCTTAGACACAGCTCCCTCCTCCTCGATGCTCAGAGGACTTCAAGGTGATCCAGGGAATGCTTGTGAATGAATGGAGAAGCCACCAAGTGAGAGAAGACACTAAAATCCACAGACACAGCCCCAACCCTCAGCTCACAAGGGCAACAAGAAACACACCTGACACCTACGGCCAGGCTCCACATGGAAATCAGGTTCACTGCCACAGCTACAGCCATAACCACGTAACCCAAGGGATACACAGCTGCAGCTCCACACCTCGAGTCAGACCCCAGACCCTACCCAAGCGACGACCCAGCTCAGCAGTAGAATACAAAGGCATCATGCCCTACATGGCTGGCCTCAGCATAAGCCACACAATCCAGGTCAGATCCAATGACTATCACTGTCCACCACTGACTTTCACCGACCCCAAGGTGGCCAGTCCTCCTTTCTGCCAAATGCACATAGGCCTAGGGTAGGATCAGGGCTGGCTGGCTCTTCCCACACCTCAGCCCGGCAGCCCACTGTGCCACGTCTCCCTAGCACGTACCTTCGAGCACTGAGAGCTTGGCACTAGTGTTGATCTCACCCAGGCTGTTAGTAGCTGTACACTCATAGATGGCTTCATCTCGCTGCACCCGCAATGGCTGGATCCGAAGCACTGACCCTGCCCCATCATCAAACTCAATGACCTGTCAAGGGGACAGACATGGGGTCACAGCCTACTCAGGACACAGGAGCCTGCTCAGGGTCAGTTGTCCTCCCACCTCCAAAAGGTCCATGGGGAAGGAGACTCAAAGGAGAGAGTGTGGGCAGACCCTCAGCCCTGCCTACCCCTTCCCACCACAGACGCACCTCGAAGCGCTGGGAGCTGACTTTCTTCCCCTTCTTCATCCATGTGATGCGTGGCTTGGGTTCTCCTGTGGCTTGGCACACGAAGGAGGCTACCCCTCCTGACAGCCCAGTCTGGTCCTCAGGGACTTTAATGAAGACAGGTTTGCCTGGAAGAGATGGAGACACCAAGTCACCATGGCACAGTCACTACAGGAATGGCCAGTGAGGCAGGTGGCAGTCATGGGAGCAGAGAGAAAGACCTACAAAGAAAACACGGACACCTCACCTTTATGCAGCACTTAGTATGTGCCAGACATTGTTCAGAAAGCTTAACATTTGTTAACTCTGTTAAGCATATGAGGTGGGTGCTATAACTGTTATTATCTGTTTCTAGAGGCCCAGAGAGGTTAAGGGATTTGTCCAATATGACACAGCTGGTAAGTGGTAGAGCTAAGATCGGAATCCAGCTGTTCGGAGTCTGGAGTTCACACTACTACTGTACCCTTCCGTTGCCCTCCCCACATCAATTCCAAGCTCCAGGAAAAAGGCGTGCTGGAGAGCTTCTGGGAAGAGCTCCAGCTCTCCCCGAGAGCTGTCCCTCCCCCTGCTCTCCATCTCAGTGATGGCACCACCATCCACCCCGGGTCTCCAGCCAGGAACCGTGACTTCTCCTTCTCTCCCAGCCCCCACATACCAGCAGCAGTCCCCAAGGCCTAGACAGTCCAGTTCCTAAGTCTCTCTGGATGTCTTCCCAGGTGAATGCTTTCCTGTAAATCTGCCTCTCCCATCCCTCCCCCACTGACTTGGTTACTGCCTTCTGACAGTCTCCTCAAGGTGTCCACAGGGAGGCAGAGGGAGGAAAAGAAAGGTGGGGGCTCGGCAAGGCGCGGTGGCTCACGCCTGTAATCCCAGCACTTTGGGAGGCTGAGGCGGGCGGATCACGAGGTCAGGAGATCGAGACCATCCTGGCAAACACGGTGAAACCCCGTCTCTACTGAAAACACGAAAAAATTAGCCAGGCGTGGTGGCGGGCGCCTGTAGTCCCAGCTTCTAGGGAGGCTGAGGCAGGAGAATGGTGTTAACCCGGGAGGCGGCAGAGCTTACAGTAAGCAGAGATCGCGCCACTGCACTCCAGCCTGGGTGACAGCGTGAGACTCAAAAAAAAAAAAAAAAAAAAAAAAAGAAAGGTGGGGCCTCAGACATGGCACTGCCACACCCTCATCACCTTAGTACACATACCAGGGCCAACCCGCAGCCCCTATCCCTAAGAATTCCACCACCTAGGGTCATGAACCCAGAGAAGCCCAACCCATTTGCTACAATCTTGTAGCAATAATTTGTTAATCTTGACAGCTGATCCGTTTCCTATTAATCAGGCCAATGAACAGCTCCAAAAAGGGCCAGTGCCATGAGAAATGACCTTTCAGACCACCTGTTTGGTCCCCAGGAGCCCAGGCCCAGCCTGGTACCTGGCACAGAAACGTGTGCAATGATCACAATCCTTTGCCAAGACCCACTCTGCACCAGGTTCTTTATCTTTAGTCCTTCATTGCTATTATCCCCAGTTTACAGGCTCAGAGGAGTCAAGTCACTTGTCCAAGGTCACATGCCAATGAAGGGCACATCTGGGACCTGAATTCAGGCATGTTTGACTGTAAAACACCTGGTACAAAACAGCTCACGCAAGACTGTCAGGGACCTTGACAAGAACAGTCAGTGGAGTGGTGGGTGGGGGGCCAAAGCCAGACCAAAGCCAGCCAAAGAATGACTGGGAGGTGATGAGGGAGAGAGGGAAGTACAGGTGACTATACAGCCGGCAGCTGTAAAGGATGAGGGGGGAAGGGAGGTTTGTGAATTTTTGTTTTTCTTTTTTTCTTGAAGACAGATATGAAAGGCAATGTTTAAATACTGATGGGAGCCAGCAGAGAGGGAGGTGTTGATCCAGCAGAGGAGGGTCAGCAGATGGGGCAGAGTCTCCAAGGAGGAGAGGGTCTATGGGAGCGAGGTAGGGAGTAGCAGCTGCAGGTACCAGCAGGGAAGGAACTTCTGAGAACTCCAGGGGCCAGGGGCTCTGGGGGTTTTATGTAATTATTATGCAAGTCACTCACCATCTCTGAGCCTCTGTTTTCCCGTCTCCAAAACAGTGACACGGGATTTTGTCATAGATGGAATGTCTGTAAACAGCTTTACGTGGTGGGCCTTCCATGAGTGAGGCCATCATTTGTATCAACATTATCAGTCTCACAGCAATCCCATAAGGTAGGAAGTATTATTATCCCCATTTAAGAGGTGGGGAAATAGAGGCTCAGAGGGTGAAATGACTGGCAAGTCAGAGGGATGCAGGCGTGGAGCTAGGGTTTGATCCAGCCTTCTCACTCCTAAGCTCACCTATGGCCTTCCCTGGAGGGAGACCTTGGGACTGACTATGTCCTTAGAGTGCCTAGGGCAGTTTTGGGCAGCCAGCTCAGGGAGGCTGTAGCAGCCAGAAAGACAAGGAGACACCACAGAAAGTCCAGAACCCCCCAGCGTGGCTTGCCCTTCCCCTGAATGCCATGTGAATGAGGCTCCAGGCTCTCCCAACTGCAGCTGTCTGCAAAGTTGGCCCCTGTTGCTCCTTCCAGACAGGCCCTTTCAGACATGACTCTCCTGCTCAGGCTCCACTGGGGGTGTCTCCTGTCCCCCACCCCCATACCACGCACTCTTCCCCCACACTTGAAGCCCTCCACAGAGCAGCTCAGGGTTCTCCATTTGCGCTGCCACACCCTAGTCCAGATACCACCTTCCCTTGACTGGCACCCCACTGGCCTAACACGCGGGAGCCCCTGCCTCCAGGCTTGCCCCATGCCTCCCGTCTGTTCTCTACTTAGTGTCCACAGTGAGCTGACAGACTCCCTCGACACCCAGCCCCATCAAAACCCTCCAAAGGCCCCCGAATCACTCTCAAAACAAAACACCTATTATGGCAGACAAAGCCGCCGGGTCCGACAGAGCTGCTCTCCCCAGAGTCCCAGCTTTGACTCCTCTAAAGAAGCAATGTCATGTTCCCTGCAGCCACAGGGCCTTTGCATAAGCTGCTGCTTCTGCCAACCTCCACCATACCCTCTAACTTCCATTCATCCTTCTGCTCTCCATTTGAATATCACTGCCTTCTCCAGTCCCCCTGCCCCCAACCCATGTGCTCAGTTCCTGGTTTGAAACTCGAGGGTAACTCCCTTGCCTCCCACAGCACTGCTCCTAGCTTACTACCTACCTGCTGAGCTTATATAACTTTCACTCACGGTTTATTATGCACACGTGTGAGGCTATTACTTTTCCACATTTTTGGTGTTTGATTAATGGCTGCTACCCCTCCTAGAGCATAACCCTGGGCAGGGCAGAGAGCATGCCTGTTTGGTTTCCTGTCCCAGTGTCTGACCCAGTTCCTGGCACCCAGGAGTGGAGAATGAAAGAAGGACCGAACTGAGAAACTGAGGAGGATGAGGACTGCGGCCCCTGCTGCACCAGGGGAGAGAAACCTGGGGAAAAAGTGCCCCTCCAGCTCCTGCCGGGACCTGCAGCGGCAGAAACCGGGGGCTGGAACCTGCTGAACCGGAATGGCCGGGCGAGTGGGCCTGGGGGCGGGGCGGGGCGGGGCCTCAGCTCCAAACAAAGAGGCAGAGAGGAGACGCCGGGGAGGAGAGCCAGGTGTGGGTCACCGGCGGCCTGGAAGGAGGAGGGCCCGAGAGCCCTGGGAGGCTGGGCTGTGCCCAAGGCCTGGGGCTATCGAGGAGGCAGAACAACTCCCCTCCCTTTGAGGCTGGAGAGGAGCCTGCACCCTGCCCGCCCACCCAACAGACTCGGCCAGGCTGGCCCAGTGCAGCCCGGGGGACCAGACAGGCAGGCCCCGCCCCTCAACCAGGCCTCGCCCTCCGCTTCCCTCCAATCCACCTCCACCCGCAGGACACAGCACCGGAGACAAGGCGTCGCCCCTTTCGTTCAGCAGAGAATGTTCGGGGAGCTCAGATCTAACCACACTTCTCCTCAGCTACCAACAGGCCTGACGTTCCTCTCTCCACCCCCCTCTGAAATGTGGTCCTCCTAAGCTCTCAGGCTCACCTTTCTTTAGTCTTTTTTTTTTTTTTTGAGGGGGGGGTCTCACTTTGTCACCCAGGTTGGAGTGCAGTGGCACAATCAGCTCACTGTAACCTCCGCCTCCATCTCCTGGGCTCAAGCGATCCCCCCACCTCAGCCTCCCGAGTAGCTGGGACCACAGGTGCACACCACCATGCCTGGCTAATTTTTTGTATTTTTGGTACAGACAGGGTTTCACCATGTTGCCCAGGCTGGTCTCAAACTCCTGAGCTCTGGCAATCCACCTGCCTTGGTCTCCCAAAGTGTTGGGATTACCGGCGTGAGCCACCACACTCGGCTTCTTTACTTTTTCAACACATATTTTTTTGATCACCTACTATAGTATAGGCCCCGCACTGTGCAGAGCACACAGCTTGGACCCACCACCCAGGCTACCCTGACAGGCCAGGTCCTCGGGCTCCTCCCTGCCTTTGAGCGTGCCCAGCCCAGCCCCTCTCTCATGTCCCACCTGACCAAGCTGCTGTAGGAGCCTGCTGTGTCCCATGGCCTCAGGCGCCCGGGGCTTCCCATCCCAGCACTGACCAGATCCCACAGTGTCAGGTCCCCAGGCAGGCAGCAAACCAAGCTACTCTGACTACTCTGCCCAGTGCCTGACCCACAGCTGGTGTTCAGGGAGATCTGAACACAACTTCTGAGACTGCGTCAACAGGGTGCCACCAGAACACACCAGGAGGGCCTTTCTGCCAGTTACCCACTGCCACCTGGCCTGACGCCCCACGAGAGCATGCCCCCTCCCCGACACACACAGTGGTCGCGGGCCGCACAGCCCTTTCAGCTTAGGTCCCGGGATATGCACGGCAACGTTCTCGGGCCACCAAACCCATGCAGGGTGGGAGGAAGTGGCCTAAGAAAGGAGTAAGTGGAAGTGGCTGGAGAAGGGAGGCTGCAACCACCTCCCAGGGAGGTTGTAGGGGTCCAGCCCCAGGGACAGTCAAACTGGGCCACCATCAAGGCTCTTCTATAGAAACTGACTGCTATATTGTGCCTTTCCCATGGAGTACACATACACATGTACACAAAGGGAACACGGAGGCAGGGCTGTGAGGGCCAGCAAGGGCAGGGCAGGGAGCTTCTGGAGAGGCAGATCTTCCTGGCTCTGAGCAGCTTAGGCGGGGACTCAGTGAGCTCCTCTGACTGCTCCTGGAGCCCACTCAGAGACAAGCCTGGTTCCCAGGGACACAGCAAGAGCCCCAGGTCATGGCCTCAGATAAGGGGAATACATACTAGGTTCCAGGCGCCTCGTCCACGTGACCTCAGTTAACCTTTCCAGGTAGGAGTGATCATCCGCATTGTGCAATAGGAAAACAGGCCGAGAGAGAGAAAGCAACGGAACCTGTGGGAAGTCCCACAGGGAGCAGAGTCTAGCTAGGCCACCCATAGAACAAGGGGGAGAGCATGACAACAGACCCTGTGTGCTGCACAGGCTCTGGGGAGGAGGGAAATGACACAACAGACACACTCCCAGCTCCTCAGCCTCTGCCCACCTCTGTCTACCCACCCACCACCCACCCCTCCACCCAGCACGCATCCTGCTCTGGGCTCCTAGGATTCTGGGTAAATGGGCCATAACCAGGGTCTCACTCCCACCTGGCCCTGGGACCCCACCTCTGTCCCATGCTGTCAGGTTCTCACTGTGGCTCTCCCATGAGTTCCACAGAGAAGCCCAGCCACATTCCTGCTTCTTCCCCCCAACCCCACCTCATTATGCAATACGCCCCCATTAGCAAATGTCCATTCACCCTTCAGGGCTCCCCTCTTCCAGGAAGCCTCCCAACTCCCTTCCCAAGATGCTTCCACCATGGCCTGTGTCAGTGCCACCCACCCAGCACACCCTGTGGTCACTGCTCACAAGCCTGTGCCTCCACACTACAGGTCCTGCCTGAAGGCAGGCACGTGACACGCACTTGAGATCAGCAAAAAACTCTGCCCTGGCTCAGGACACCTCTGGTCCCACAACCTCCCCTCCTGAGAAGCCACGAAGCATGGCTGGGGAAGCTGCGCTGTGGCAGATCCTACCCCAATGTGTGCCCAAATCTCCACTGGAGCTGCATGTGTGGCACTGACGCTGGGGCCTCTGGGCTAACTCTTGGCAGCTGCTTCTCCACCCGCTTCCCTCCACTCCCCTCAGAGGCCAGGGCCCCCATTCATTTGTCTCGTTAAGAGGCCTATTGAAACACATTTGTCCGCTCCGCGCTTCACTGCCCCAGCCATCAATTCTCTGGGGGGCCTACCCTACCTTCTGCAGTGGCCCTGTCCATGTATGGCCACTTGCCCCTGGCTAGTAGTTGCCCAAGCTCAGCCCGAGACTGGCCTCAGTGCAGGGAGAGATCCATAAGTGTGTGCAGTGTAAGACAGGCCCGGAGGACAGACCCTGGCTCCTGGGGCTCAGTCACCATGACCCCGAGCCCAGGCTCCTGCCCCATGGCTCTCTGCCTGGGAGAAGGCCTGAGTCCCCCGAACTCCCTACCTGGATAAGGCAGGATTTCAGCTTCTTCAGCTGCTTTCTACCTTCAAGACCTGGTCTTTGGGCTTTGGTTCCTAAGGAACCAGCATGGAGGTTCTTGACTTTGCTTTAAAAACTGTTCCGCCTTGCCCCTACCAATTCCTACTGGGAATTGGTGAGCCACTAAAAGAAGTCAGCATGGTGGGTGAGTGGGGTGGGTGGGGGGACAGCAAGGGACGAGGTGGATAGAAGCTTGATAATGCAGGGCGTAGAGAAGGGTTACAACCCTGGGGGCCTGGGGGCAGGACAGACTGAAGGATTCTAAACTGAAGAGGGACATGATGATGTTTTCACCTTGTGACATGACTCTACCTTTGGAATGCAGAATGGATTAGGAAGGAAAAGACTGGAGGCAGGGAAATCGTCAGGAGGCTGCTGCGTGCAAAAGCCCAAGAGCCGAGGGTGGCTTGGATGAAGGCAGGAGAGAGAGAAGTGGATGCATTCCAAAGATATTCAGAAGGTAGAAGCAACGGAGCTTGGTGATGGATTAGATGTGGGATATCATGGAGGGAGGAGGCTGGGAGGAGGCCCAGGTTCTGACTTGGGTGACCAGGTGGGTGGTAATGCCTTTCACGGGAGAGAACGCGGGAAGACAGCAGCCTAGGGGATGAGAGTGAGGGGTACGGGTTGGAGTGCGTTGGGTCTGAGGCAGTAGGAGGGCAGCTCTTCTCCCAGAATGTATTATCTGTTGAAGCCCAGCTGGGCCATCCTTCCCCTGCCCTAGAGCTCCTGTCTGAAGGCCCTCAGAGTGCCTGGGGTTGGGTCAGCGGGGAGGGCAAGGGCAGTACTTCAGTGTCCAAGAGCTGCTGACCACACCTGGACAAGCCTTCACTTTCCTGCCAACCACGGGGGTCACACCTGATAGGGCTTTCTACTCCAACCTGCCCCTGCAGGTTCCAAGCAAGCCTGGAGATACCCTGCCCCACTTCCCCATGTGATTCCCCACCTGTCTTGTTCCTTGCTCTCACCTCCCCAGCCCTCTCTTTGGTACCTGGTGCTCCCATGACCCTTTGCCCAGCCTGTCCAGAGCCCCTTGGGAATGCCTGCCCCTTCTCCTTTCCCTTCTAGCTCCACCCAGGACCCAGCACCTAAGGACAAAGGGCGGGACCATGCCAGTCCCACCCCACTCCAGAATCAGTTTCTGAATAATTAATGAGCCATTAGAAGAAAGAGCCCTGGTGGGGCAAGGGGAGAGATCTGTGCCCAGAGATATGGAGGCAGAGGCGGGTGGAGGAGCCCTATGGCCTGGTGACGCGTGGGCTGACCCCAGGGTTGGCCCTGGATCACCCCTGGGCTCTGGACAGGCTGGGAACGGCCCCTTCCCCCAGGGACCTTGGCTCTGACCTCGCCCCTCCCCCTCAGCTTGCAGATTGGCTAAATCTGCCCTGTGCCCCGCCTCCCACCAGTAACCAAGCAGTGGTAACCATGGTGACGGGGCGGGCTGCGGCCAGTCTCATAGTGCCAGGCAGGGGGAAGGGCAGCAGGAAAGGGACCAAAGTTCGGAGTTGGATCTGGATGGGGACAATTCCACCCCCTTCTAACACAAACACACACAGAGGGGCGTTGCTCAGCTTCCTGCCGGCCAAACACAATCCTTCCCCCATTTCCAGGGCTGAGGAGCTGGGGTGGGGGGGATGCTCCTTTGCCTAGAAGGTCCCCATGAAAGGAGAAGGAGGGGCTCAGATCTGCATATTTGGATCCTGAGGGTCCAGTGTAGGGGAAGAGCTATGGGTGGCTCCTGCTTTTGACCCTCCTTGGGCCTATAGACACACCCGGCATCCTGGGCAAGCATCCATACACATGCCCTGCGTGCCACCCCCCGATTCCCATGCCGACCCCTGGCTGTAGCTCACACTGTGCCTTCAGCACAGATCTGCAACAGTGGACACAGCACACGCACGGGCACACCACACAGTGACCACATGAATCCAGGACAGGTCTCACCCTAGCCCCGTAAGACAGGGTCACGATTCGACTGCCCCACTCTGGTGCCTAAAGATGCTCCTAAGTACCCAGACATTCCTTAGAAAGAGGCTCTCCAAGCAGTGGGGGCTCTCTAGGACAGAAGGTCTAAAGAGTTTCTGGCCATCCTGTCTCTCCTAGTAGCTGGTCTGTCCCCATCCCAGAGTTCTGCTGGGAAGGATGCCACCTTTCAACCTGGGAGATCTGCACCTTGAGGGTTCAGACTTACTGTCACCATGGGCGCCTGCCACCAAACCAAGCATCACCAGTGCAGGCACAAGGGGCACCATCGTCCTCCCTGGGGCTGGCTCGGGGGCCATCCAGGGCTCTAGCTCCACAGCCAGCCACAGCCCAGGACAATCAACCTGTAATGGAGAGAAGGGCAGAGCTAGTTAGCTGGTATTTACTGGTATCCCTAATGGCCACCCCTGCCGCTTCCTGACCCCCACTGACCGACTGACCATCCAGAGCCTAGTTCAACAGACCCCCCCGCCACTTGGGCTGTGCAATGACCACCTAGACCTCTGACCCCAGTGACCACCCAAGTTCCTCACTGGTTCCCCAGCACCCATAAGGACAGCCCAATAGTCACAGTGGAGGGAGAAAGAGTACAGGAGGCCTTCAGGCCATTCTCTAAACCTGAGTAGGGGGTACAGGGAGTGGGTGACATCAGAGAATGTACAGTTTGTTCCATTCCAGACCTTGAGCTTCTAACTCACCCCCATAAGAGGACAGAGAAACAGGGTCAGAGAGACGCTTAGGTGGGACAGAAGACAGAGAGACAAGACAGAGACAAGGAGCAGTGAAGGGCTAAGCAGACTGAGTCTGGAGTCTCCCTGGGATAATTCTGTTGCCCCTCCTCTCCCCAGCAGGGAGGGAGAAGGTGGGAGGCCAGACTCCACAAGCACGCTGAGCACAGGCCCCAGAACACAGGCTTGTTAGCAGATGAGCTCCAGGTATCAGAGGCTTCCAGCCAAAGCCACAAGCCATCAGTGCTCGCCAGGACGTGCTCTTGACAAGCTGCTGCTGCCCTGCCTGGCCACCTTCGTCCTATCCAATTCCCATGGTACCTTCCCACTTCACAGAGAAACCACAGGGAGGCCTTAGTGGCCAGGAATGGGGGTGCTAGACCCTAGAATTCAAACCCCACATCTCTTCTGCCCTTGCCCCAGAAGCCCAGAGCCGAACAAGTGTAGGGAGGATGGGGTGTGAGCCTCAGGGGCCGATGTTTGAGACAGGAAGCTATGCACAAAAAGACTGAGTAGCCTCTGGGACTGGCTGAATGCCTCTAGGCCTTTACTCCCAAGCCTCCTGGCCTGGAGTGCCCCCAGGCACACCTGGGTGAAGCCTCTAGTGTGGCCGCACTGTACATGGGAGATACGCTGCTATCGCTCCCTGGCCCCACTGGTGAGCTCCCCAGGGTCTCTCTCCCATACCCCTCACGGGGGGCACCAGGGGATGTGTGGAAGTGCCCACAAGCTCTGATCACACCATGCTCTGGGCAGACGGATGAGACGTGGTCAATCCCTCATGAATGCTGTGAAGACACAACAGAGCAGAGTGCATGATGGAGGACACGCCTTGGGGCCCCGCAGTGATACCCATGGACTTCGGTCAGGGAGTTTTGATCAGACCCAGGTCCCCGCTGACCCACAATGGTAAAAGAATTTTCAAGGTGACAGGCAGGTGAACAGGAAGGGGCAGGGCTCAAAGGTGCTCCGGTCCTTTCTGAAATTTGAACCCTTGTCTCAACTGAGATAATCAAAGGTCATGAGGTCAGGGAGCAGCAGTTGAGCAAGGGTGTTGGACAAAGCAGGTGGGGCTGCAAAGTGGAATGGGGCCAAACACAAAGGAAAACGGGTGGGAGTTGTCCCCTGTCCCAGGATCTCACCAAAAATCTGAGACAGGAGCTGAACAACAAAGTAAGAACACTGAAGGGGCATGATGGGTGTCCATTTACACCAAGCTGGGGGGGGATCTGCTCCATGATCCCAGAGCTCAGGCGGCTGAGACCACAATGACGCCTGCAAGGCCACGCTGGGATGGGGGTCACACATCACTAAGGCCCTGCCTGAGCTTGCGCTATGGTGCCACATGCAGCCAACAATGGAGCACCTTCCCAGCGGCCATCAGGTGGTGGACTATGAGTGGCTCTTCCTCCCTGGGCCTGTGGACACATCTGGTATCCTATGCCAGGCCAGGTCATCATGGGGGTATGGGCCTCTGATGGACCATCCTGGAGCCCCTGATTGAGATACAGGAGTTTATAACTCAATAGTTGTGTTGCAACAAAGGACAGGGTACAGCGGCCTTGTACCGGCATCACGGGTATAACACTATAATAGTCACAGATGTTTACTCCCAGGAACAAGCATTCCAAGCATGTAACTAACCCCTGCCAGGCAGGCTTCATAGGGACATAGTCCCCCAGCACGAGCATATCTCCCTGCTCTGAAAATAAAATGCACAGTATAGTCATCACAGGATACAGTTCCCCAGTACAATGAGCAGAGGCTTAATCCCCTGTAGCCGCCTTGGTGCGGTAATCATAGCAGTGTAACTCCCAGGTGCAGACATTATGGAGGTGTAACCATGTGGTCTAGATATCACGTGGGTGGACCCAGAGGGTACAGTGCAGCTGCCTGATAAGGACATTACAGGGGTGCAACTCCCCATACATCATCACAGAGATGTAATGTGCTGTTACAGACATCACGGTGGGGGCAGAGCTCCCAGGAGAGCCATCGTGGGGGTAAACTCCCAGAATAGACACCCATGTGGTACCAGCTTGGATGAGAGTCTGGCCATGGGTGTTAAGAGAACTTGGGCCTCAGGTAACCCTACCCCCAACCTGGGGCCTCCAGGAACCCCGTGTCTCTGGGTTGGGGTGCTCAGGACACTTGGTTCAAATCCAGAAAGTAGAAGAGAGAGCTTCTTCCAGTGGTCCATGATGGACACAAGGACACAGATGCCCAGGGAGATGGGGAAACACAAGGGACACACACAAACACATTCTCAGGCAACTACTCTGGCAACCACACAGCTGTACGAGCCAGGGCCTCTCCCTCACCAGCTCCTGGTGAGAGCAAACTGCCTCCCGCCCCAGACTCCGGGCACAGAGCCTGCCCTGGTGTCAGGCGGTTCAGGCCACTCCCAGCTCCAGGGCCTCCCTCATCAGAGCAGAGCAGCCCTGGATCCCCAGGCCTGGCCTAAAGTCTAGACCTTGGCCCTACACCAGCCCCCAGAGTCCCAGGGTCACCTGCGGGGAGAAGGTGGGAGAGGAACAGGGGGCAGGGCTGCTGCTAGCCTGAATGCGGTTGCAAGGCTGAGCACCTTGTGAATCCATGCAACGGGCTTCACAGCAGAGCACCCACTTCACCAGCATGGCTGGGTGAGCCTGGGCTTTCAACAACCGAGATAAAAACAAGGCCGGGGCACTTGGGCACTCAAGCTCGTCTCTGAATTGCACTGTGGACCATCCGTTCTGCCAAGCTGACATACTTGGGCAGGAACACAATTACATACGGTATGATATTATAGAATATAATTGGACACAATTTTTCCACATTCAGAATGGTTTTAATATATCCTTTTTCTTTGCTACGTCAGTGTAAAGCTGCCAACTGCCCTTTCTTGGGAAGAACTGTCCTTTATTCTCAAATTTTATCCTTGGTGTTAAAATGTTCTTTCCTGTATGAAATGATGGGGATAGCAGATAACAGTTGTTTTTTTATAATGCCTTTACTTGGCAAAATAAAAAATTGCCAACCCCATGTCTGGCTCGAGTACTTTTGGAAATTGTATTGGTTCGTGAAACCAAAGAGCCTGGGAATCACTGCTTTGAGGGAAAAGGAAGAAGCAGGCACTAGAGCAAGCCACAGCGTTCGCATATGAACGTCACAGAAGGTTCATGTTACAAAACACAGAAGCCATGCCACCTCCATGCAGCCCACCCTAAGCACCCGGCCAGCCTCTGTGGGGGCCCAAGGGACCATGTGACACCAATGATGGGGGGTTCCCTGGCTGGAGAACAGCTGGGATCGTTCCTCAGTCGTTACAAATATGCAATCACAGATTGATTTGTTTCCTTGGGCAAGCATTATTATTCACAAATATTAATTAGTCTCCAGATACCACCTGTTTCTGCAGCCTCCCCAACCTTACCTCCCCAGGCCAGGACCCTGGGGCCCAGAAATGGACATGAGCAGAAGGAGGGGTATCCAGGGCCCCACAGAGCAGACGGCCAAGAGGAAAAGCCAGCACTTGGGCAACGGGAAGGAAAGCGCCTGTCGGCAGGGCGAGCTCTGAGCTGTTCATCTTCTAACCAGCGGGCAGCTAACCGAGCCCTTTTGTCATGTTCTGGGCAGTTCACCGCGTGGCACTGCAGCAGCGGCCGCGGAGGCGGAAACAGGCCTTGTTAGACTTGGGAAGGGGAAACCAACATGTTTCCAACTCTCACCAAAGCAACCACTGGATTATGACAGGAATAAATCACAGTCTCAGCCAGGACCCCTGACCTAGGGAAGGAGGGGCCTGTGGGGAAGAGGGCGAGGCCGCCTTCCCTCCTCCAGCCAGTTGGCTGAAATCTGTGAGCAGAGCCAGGAACAGCCCTCCCTCCCACAGCTGGTATTGGGGCTCCCACCAGCTGGACTGAGTCCCACCCTGTTGCAGCTCTTAGTTTCTCCATCTCACTGAGGAGTGGAGGGGGAGATTAGGAGGAGTGTCACAGACTCGGAGGTGGCAAAGGGTCAGCAGGAGACTAGCTCTGGGGGCAAGCGACCAAAGGGGACCAGGAGAGGTATCTTCCTGCAGCTGTAATCCCTAAGCCTCCAGGCCCCTTCCTCTGGGGCTGGGGTCCCTCTTGGATTACTGTTCCCCAACTTTGCTGCCTCCAAGCCTCTGTACTTGCTGTTCTGTCTACTGGAAAAAAATGACCTTCTCCTGCCCCAGCACTCCTCACCCCTCAGAACTCTGCTCAAGTGGCCCATCACTGTCCATCTTCCCCACTGACCCGCCCCAGTTTTCCAGCTTTGTACAGTATAGTGAAAGCAGCAAGAGGCTGTAGACCAGAGGTTCTCAATTTAGGATAATTTTGCCCCCATGGGACATTACACAACGACTGGAGACATTTTTGATTGTCGAGACTGGGGAAAGCGGGGAGACGCTACTGGCATCTGGTGGGAAGAAATCAGGGATGCTGCTAGACACTCTATAATAACAAGCCCCACCCCCACAATAAGGGGTTATCTGATCCAAAATATCAACAGTGCTGAGGCTGAGAAACCCCAACACAGACAACAAGATCCTTTGCCAATTGAGTCTAGAGCCTGACCTGGCCCCTGCCCCAGAACCCAATCCCCTGGGCACCCTGGGCCTTGTACCCAAGGCAGCTCCAACCTGGCTTAATTCCTGTACTAGCCGGCTCCTGGCCTTGGGACCTCAGAGTACCTTCCCCTGTACCCCCGTATCAGCCCTACCCAGCTTCCAGAAGTCAGGAACTATAGCACACCCCATCTTCACCCCATCAGACATCAGCTAGTGGCCTCCCCAGAGGACAGAGGGCTCCACCTTCAGGTACCTCTTCTGGCAAGACTGAACTTCAAGGTAGGTCAGACCATCATCTGAGGATGGAGAGGCGAAGAGACACATGATGTCCCTATACCCACCCTCCCCATCTGACCTTTCCAGCCTGTGACATAGTCCCTCTTGCACCCTCTACATAACCCCAGTGCCCGTCTCACCAAGCATAGGGCCTGAACTCCAGCAGACACCCAAGACACACACATTTCCTTCCCCCACCCTGGCCAGACCCATCTCTTCCACAGCCTTGTTAGTTCAGCCACCCATCCAGATGTTCAGTGGGCAGGGTAATGAACAAGACAGTCAGAGGCTCTGCCTTCAAGGAGCTTACCGAGAATGAACAGACCCACCGAGTTCTTGGCTCAGGATGGCCCAACCAGAACTCATCTGCCCCAATCCCACTCCTCCTCCAGGGTGTGCAGTCTTGGGGACAGCTCCACTATCTGCTCAGTCACCAAGCCCACAAACCCTCCTTAACTGCTCCCTTGTCCTCATCCCACACATCTAACCCATCAATAAGTTTGAATCTGCCCTGCCTTCATCCTCACTACCACTGTGTTAGTAAGACCTCATCACTTCCTGCCTCTTCGGTGGGCTTCCTGCCTTCAATCACTCCCCTCCAACCTGGCCTGCACACAGACCAATGCCACCTTTCAGCACATAAAAATGCAAATCTGCACTTTTGTTTGCCACTTTATTCCAGAGCAGGCACTCAGACAGTGTTCCATGAATGAATCAACGGATGGGCAATGGACAGATGAATGCATGGATATTGCTTCTCTGCTTAAGAACCTTCAATGCTGCTGTATTGCCCTCAGGAAAAAGTCTAAATAACATCTTTAGCCTGACATCCAAGGCCCATGATGCTGACTCTAAACCAACTCGCCAACTTCATTCCCTACAACTCCAGCCCACCCATTCTGTGCTTCTAACAGAGAGGAGGGGCCGGGCGCGGTGGCTCAAGCCTGTAATCCCAGCACTTTGGGAGGCCGAGACGGGCGGATCACGAGGTCTGGAGATCGAGACCATCCTGGCTAACACAGTGAAACCCCGTCTCTACTAAAAAATACAAAAAACTAGCCGGGAGTGGTGGCGGGCGCCTGTAGTCCCAGCTACTCGGGAGGCTGAGGCAGGAGAATGGCGTAAACCCGGGAGGCGGAGCTTGCAGTGAGCTGAGATCCAGCCACTGCACTCCAGCCCGGGGGACAGAGCGAGACTCTGTCTCAAAAAAAAAAAAAAAAAAAAAGAAAAAGAAAAAAAGAGAGGAGGACAAGGGGACCTCAAAGATGCAGAGGACATGCCCAGATCCTGCAGGCACCATATTCTCTCTACCACAACCTACAGTCGATGGTAACAGTCTTTTCTACAGAAATGTGGTGAATGGAGAAGCAGAAGATAGATCCCGGTCTAAGTCCCAGGACATCACCAGAAGCCTATTTCACACCTACAGTAGCTGACGAGCTGTATGTCATTCCCCATCCACCTCTATCATCCACTCCAGCCAGAAACTCAGGCACCATCCGTGACATCTCCCCTCCCTCATGCTCCGCATTCAATCCTTCACCATGTCCTGTCTACTCCACCTTCCTAAATAGCACTCACATCCCTTCTCTCCACTTCTGTCACAGCCTCCCTGGTCCATGCCTCCACATCTCTCACCAGCACTCACTGGATCATGTCATGCCCCCTGCTGACACCCCCTATATAGTTCCACTGACCCTGCACCAAAGTCTAAGCTGCTCAGCCTGGCTCACAGGACCCCTATGCACTCCTGCTCCTGGCCACTTCTTGGGGCACACTCACCAGGTCTTTGCTTCTTCACCCCAGTCACTCTTGCTGGATACTCAGCACCAAGGGCAGGGCACCAGGGCCTCCGCTCCTTTCTGGACAGAAAGGAAAGCATATGAAAAAACATCAAGAATTTCATCACAGCAGCATATGTATTGACACAGAAAGACATTAAAAATTTGCTGTTTATGCAGAAAAAAAAAGCAGGTTATGGAAATGTTCATGTAGAACCATCCCCATCTGGTAAAAATGCCCATCTTTTCCCTTCACTCCCTCGTTCATTCATTTTGATACTCCCTGAGCACCTACTACGTGCTAGACCTCCTTCCAGGCACTAGCCATATAGTTGTGAGCCACACAGACCAAGTCCCTGACCTCAGCAATAGACTCTGTGGCCCAGCTCCTCAGCATGACCCCAGAGCCAAGCAAAGTCGGCCACCTCTGCAGCCCTACCTGCCCATGCTCTCCTCCTGCCAGAATGGGGACTTCCTCTTCTGATCCTCAAATGTGCCAAATTTCTTCCTGTCTCCCAACCTTGCCGGTGCTGAATGCCACTGCCTGGCACAGGCTACCTGTGCTCCTCTTGCCAATTTACCCTCGGATCTCAGATCCAGTGGCACTTTCTCAGGGAAGCCTTCCACGATGTCCCAGACTACCTGCCTGGACCTTGGCTTGGAGCTGTGACCACAAACATGACTCTACATATTTTTACAATGATTGAGTCACTATCATAAGCTTGATAGGAACATGGACTGTGGCTGCCCAGCTCATCTCCATATTCCCAGCGCCGGGCTGACAGCCGGCACGTAGTAGGTGCTCGGTCAACATACACTGAATGAGTGGATGAACGCATGGATGAGTTCAAAGAAAACAGTCCAGCCTGGAAGAACACACTCCAACATACATGCCAGTCTTCAAAGAAGCTTCAGAAGCAATATTTATTTTTGACTTTCTGCTTCTCTATAATTTTTAAAATGAAGGTGTGCCCCTGGATGCCTCCTCCGCTGGCACACATGCAGCGACAGAGCCCAGCCCCTTCCTTCTAGAGCCATTATTGAGCCCCCACCAGCGTGGGTGCCATCCTGAGTGGGGGTGGGGGTCAGACACATCCACACCACCTCACAGAAGCTCAGCTGTTTGGCCTACTCGATGCAAGCTGCACCTTGTAACAGGCTTCTCACCTCATGCCCTCACATGCACAGTGATCCTCGCCCCACTCCACTCTGCCACCTTGGCTCCTCCTATAACGGATACAAAGAAACCACAGTGAGAGGGTGGTGCATGGGAATGTCCTCACTGGCCCAAGACTGACCCTCGTCGTGAAATCAAGGACACACCTCTGCACCTAGAAATTACCCTCAAGTTGCACTAACCACCTCTGCCAATATGGGGGTGCTCTCATCGACTGAAGGCCATCCCAACTGACCCAAGACGGCCCTCGCCAGCTCACCGACCCAGCCTCCACTGCCCCACCTACGTGCACCAGAACCCGCAGCCCTCTCTGCATGCTTCCCTCCCAGCTCCCCAAGTCGAGTTTCTCGTTTCCAGCAGCTGCTGCTCCCAGCATATAGGCTGCCCGGCGGGTCTGGCCAGACAAACCAGCTTCCAGGCCCCAAACTTAAAGGCCCATTTGTCTAGAGATGCCCGCAGGGCCTCACAGTATTCAAGTGAGGTTTTTGGCTACGCCATTGTGCAGAGACCCTGGGCAGAGGGGCAGAGTCCAAGGCAGGGAACTGGGTAATGGGAAAGGCCTCCCCCAAGCTGGCCAGGCACTGCTGCCACACCCAGGGCCACAGCAGGGTCTCGTGCTTGGAATCTGAGATAGGCCCTACATGGAGCAGAAGCCACACCTGGAAAGAGGAGTGTACCCAAAGTGGCCAGGGACCGTTTTAGAAGACTAAACATTTGCAAAGACCCAGAGGCACACAGAACAGCATGAGGGCAGGATCCTAGAAAAGCCAGACAGTAATTTTGAACCACATCAGTCTGGGATCAAACTGGTCTCAAAACAACCTATCAGGCAACCAAATAAAGACTCAGATTCACCAACTGCAACTCCCAGAACTACTCTACACTCACATTGGGACAGAGCCCAGAACAATCAGGACAACCAGATACACCCCTAGAACAGAGCTGGCACTGACACCTGGAAAGTTGACTAGAAAGCTACTCAGAAAGGTCCTGAATGGTTCAGGACCCAAGTTAGAAACCACACTGCTGGCCAGTCACAGTGGCTCACCGCTGTAATCCCAGCACTTTGGGAGGCCAAGGCAGGTGGATCACTTGAGCCAGGAGTTCAAGAGCAGCCTGGACAACATGGCAAAACCCCGTCTCCACAAAAAATACAAAAATTAGCCAGGTGGGACTACACTTGTAGTCCCAGATACTCAGGAGGCTAAGGTAGGAGGATTGCTTGAGTCCAGGAGGTGGAGGCTGCAGTGAGCCATGACTGTACCACTATACTCCAGCCTGGGCAACAGAGTGAGATTCTGTTTCAAAAAAAAAAAAAAAAAAAAAGAAATCACACTGCTTTGCACCCAGAAAGGCCTCAGAAGGGGTGAAGTCCACAGTCATGTCCAATATCAAGAAAGAAAGCCCTTGGGGTTAACCCAGGTCTGGCCCCAGCAGGGTTCCCCATCATCTGCCAGGCCTGAAACCTGGCCCGGCAGTGGGTCAGCAGCAAGTAGATACCTAGGGGAATACAGGCACAGCTGCCCTCTGGAGCAACCCCCAGAATGCCCCTGTGGCTGCACCGGGAACAGTCCCCAGAAACAGCAGCTAAAATACTGCTAAGGAGCTAAAACCGGAGTTCTCGGACCTAGAAGTCATGGTCCCACAGAGACGTGGTGCATCTGGACCACAGAGGCAGATGCTGGTGAAAAGAGCCTCAGTAGAAGCCCAGGGCCCAGGGAGGGTGGAAGGAAATGGAGAACTCAGTACCCCAAGGCTGCCCCTTCTCAAAATTCCCTTCCACCTACCCTAAACCTGGAGTCTCTTCTGCAGGCCTCACCTCTAGTCTTCTCAAGCCCACCACCTGAAGGTCAAACACCTGAGCAACATTCACAATCCCATCAATAACAATGGGGGCTGGGCACCCCCTTTGTTGAGGACCTCGACCTGCTAATCTCAGCCCAGAATTGCAGCAACCTTAGACAGACAGGTATCCTAACCTTAGCAGTCTATCTTCTTATTAAAGGCAACCTCATGTGACCCCTGATGGGAGAGTGCGTTTACACCGCCCCTGTTGAGGATGATTACAGTAACTGCAAACACAGACAACAGTACTCACTAGATGCCAAGCCCTGTGCTATGCACACTTCATACATACATCTTTAATCCTCATAATAACCCTTATAAGGCATGGGTTTTTATTATAATCATTTGACAAATGAGAAAATGGATTCAGAGAGGTTAAGCCACCTGCTTAAAGTCACGCTGCTAGTAAACAGAGTCCAACCCTAGCAGTATAAAACTCGAGCTCTTCCCCACTGTCGGAGGTTACTTTCTCTGATAGGCACAGCTCCACGCACTCACAAGCTCTTGCTTCTCTTTGTCCGGGACACATTTCTCTCCCATACCCTCACACCAAAGCCCCTCCTTGATGCGCCTCCCGCACTGAGCCTCAACTGCCCTAAATACCTCAAGGGCCACATGTCCAACTAAGAGCTTATTCTCTGCCCCTCCTCACCAAGTCCCTAACTCAGTGAAGCTTCAGGGCCTTCAGTGAAGGCCCGCTCTACCACTCCCAGGAACCTGGACTCCTTCCTCTTCCTCTCCTTCACTCCCACATGCAATAATCACTCTGTCCTGACAAGTGTGCCTTCAAGATGGCTCCATGCTACCACCTATCAAAGCCAGCATCTTCTCTTACCTTACTTACCTACACCTCTTGCCCCACTGGGCACCCTGTCTCCATCCTTTTCCCATAGCCACAGAGCATTTTCTGGAAACATAAACCTGACCACCGCACACTCCACCCTCCCTATCCAAGCTTTAAGCTTGGTGTTTTCTCTCTGGGTTCTCAGAGTAAAATGACAGGTACTTAACAGGGCATTCAATGCCCTCTGTGATCTGCCACATCTCTGAATACTTCACAAGTGACAACACCTCCCAGTCTTTATTCATACTATTTTTTATCTGCCTCAAGTCCTTTCTCTCTTCTTCAAACTCCTATTCATCCCTTCAAACCCAGTTCGGATCACTCCTTCTTGGTCTCCTCTGGGACTCATCTCACCCTGACCTCTGAACTCTCCCCTGTCTCTTGATGAACTCTTCCAATGTTCTAACTCAACTCAGAACTGCAGCTGCTTTAGCTGAGCAGATGCCTGAACCTTAGGCGTGGGCCGCCTCTTCTACATAGCTGTTACTCCCAAAGGAAGCAAGGCAGCCGGGGCTAAAAGTGCCTACCCCGGGGTCTGGCACATAGTCAGCAATTAATAACAGGTAACTGAATTGCTTTTGCATTCTCATGGTGCAACCTGCTCCCACAGGGACCACGAGCTTCTCAAAGGCAGGGCCCTGGCTGCAAGCTTGGACCAAGCACACAGCAGTGTCAGTCACATGGGAAGTGACTGCTACTGCTGATGATGCACTGCCACACAGTTCCCTTGGATTCTTACAACAGCCTTGGGACCAAGTCCGGGTTGGATTAGCTGCCCCATTTTACAGGGAGTGAAACTGAGACTCAGGGAGAAAGGGGCCTCTTTGAGGCCTGAAGCTGGAAAGTGGAGGAGCCGTGGTATGTATCACAACCTCTATTGCAGGAGGTCTGGGTCCCCTCCTCCCCGCCCCCAGTGAGGATCCTTAAAGCTAGACTCCCATAGTTCGGGCTGATGGAAAAAGGGTGGACTGTGCCCAAACTGCCAGGGCTGGTATTTTGCTGCATATCAATACGATTACCTACAAAAGATGTGTTGCTAGTTTACGTCTGCTGCAGTCTATAACTCTGCCCCATCAAATTTCTTCACCAGCACCCAACCACCCCCTCCTCTCTTGGCAGCCCTGTACACCAAGCCAACCTGCACAGGGCACACAAAGCTGGATAAAGGGGAGGTATCAGTAGTTGCAAGAGGAAGGAAGAAACGGAGGAAGGAAGGAATTATGCTAAAACAATTTTCTTGTTGAAAGAGGGAAAAGGAAGAGCAGTTGGAAAAAGAAACTAAAAAAACAAAACAAAACACTATACAGACACTTCAAATGATGAGGGAGACAGAGCAAGTAAAATGTGCAAGAAAGTGCATATACAAAAATGCACAAGGATGACTGTGCATGTGCACAGGTGTGCTGCGAGTGTGCAGGCACAGATTGCTTGAGACCTGGCTGGCATGTGGGTCCAGGTTTGTGAGTGGGGTCAAGAAAGCAGCTGAACAAGGAGTGTGTGGGGGGGTGGAGGGGGGTGAGCTGAGTGTGGAAATGAAGGCAAGAGGGTATGAGAGAGAGTGGCCTGTGCCTGGGGCTGAGAATGTAGGGGGTTGTACTTGGGGAGTTACACCTGCTTCTTCTTGAAGCCCTAGGCTCATTCATATAATCAGTAAAAAACAGGGATTTTCATGCTCCCTGAAGCAAGAGTTAATAAGGCGCTAAGCACAGAAATTTCCTTAGATAGCCTGTCAGAACTCTCTTCTGGATCCCTCAGATCCCCGAAGCCTCCCAAAGGATCCCCCATCAGATCTTCCCTTCTCAGCAGATCTCTCCCCATGAGCACCCGCCTGGAACCACCACCCCACATCCTTTTCTACGCCTCTCACCCCAGTGCTGGTTCTCAGGCCAGATCTGGCACCAGGTCGTTCTGGATCCCTGCCCTTGTTCCTTCAGTAGTGGAGCCTTCCTCATCGTAATCCAGCCTCCCGGCCCTGCTCTGTGGCCCCTCAGGGAGATCCAGACAACCCGCAGGCTGGGGCAGCCTCCCTCTCCCATTTCACAGCTCAGGCAGGTAGCGCTCCCCACCCCCAACCTGCTCCAACTCAGGGGCCCTGCACTGAGGGACAGGGGGGTTTGAAATGAGGAGAAAGTCTAGCCCCTCCCCCTCCGGGGTGGAAGAACCAGAGGGGCAGCATTCCAGGGAAATGGGGGGACGCCTAGCACAGAGGGTGCAGAGACACCAAGAGATGGGTGAGAGACAAGAGGCAGAGAGAGACTTAGGAAGGGAGACAGAACCCAGGGAGAGGAAACAGAAGAGACCCAAGGGGAGAGAACAGAGAGACTCAGGAACAGGGAACAAGATGACCCAGGGAGACAGAACGGAGAGACCTGGGGAGAAAGAACAGAGTGACCTGGGGAAGAAGAACGCAGACAGCCGGAGAGACCCTGGGATTGCAGGGGCACTGACACGGGGAGGCAAAGACGCCAAGGAAAACAGAAAGCAGCCGAGACAGAGACGTGGGCACGACGATGGGGAGCCGGCACGGCACGGCACGGGACGGGACGCGGGGCGGCCACTGAGTGAACTTTCGGAGCGGGTCCGAGTGGCCACGTCCTCATGGGACAGGTCGCTCCAGGGCCTCCAGGGCGTTGCACCCGGTTGGGGGCGGGTACAACCCGTTCGGCCCCTCCCCACCCAGTGCTCGCGAACGAAGGGGGTGGGGGCCTCCAAACTCGCGCCCGGCGCAGCCCGGGACCGCACGTGCGCCGGGGCCGCGAGCGAGACCCGGGCGCGCCGGCTGCGGATCCCCCGTCGGCTGGGAGGGGGCGCCTGTGCGGCGGGGGCGGGGGCGCGGCCTGGACCCGCCCGGAGCCGGGCGCTGAGGGGTCTGAGGGCCGCCCCCGGAGCGCGTCCGCGCTAGAAGGGGGGACGAGGCGGGACTGATGAGGGGGAGCAAGAGCGCAAACGGGAAACTTTGCGCTGGGCGGGGGAAGGGGGGGCGGGCTGCGGCTAAGGTGCGGCGGAGAGGGAGGGAGGCAGCGAGGGGCGGCGGGGAGCGAGCTAGCCGGCAGCGCTGGGGGCGCGTCTGCCGCGGGGTGAGCGGGGAGGAGCCGCCAGGCTGGGGCGTGGGGGGGGCTTCGCCGAGGCTGCGGGCGCGGCAGGTGGGGGCGCGGCCCGGCCTCAGCGGCGCCCTCGTCCCCCCGGGACCGCCCCCAGCTCCGCCGGGTGGACTAGCGGGGAGGGCAAGGAGAACGGGGAAGGGACGGGCGCGGAGGGGCTGGCGGGGGGCCCGGGGGTCACTCACCGCCTATCCAGGGGCCGTCGGTCCGCATGTCCCCCCGCAAGCCGCTGGGGCCGCTGCTCCCACTCCTCTGCCGCCGCCGCCTCCACCTGGTCCCGCTCCTGCCACCGCCACCCGAGCTGGAGCCGGAGCCGGAGCCGGAGCCGGAGCTGGAGCCGCCGCCTCTGCCGCCGCCACCGCTCCCGCCGCTCCCGCGCCAGCTCCAGCCGCGCGCTCCCCTCTCGCTCGCGCCCGCGCCCCTGCCCCTGCCGTGCGCGCCCCCGGCGCCGCCCCTCCCCTCGTGCACTCTCGCTCGTAGAGCCGCGGAGCCGCGGAGGCCCAGAGAGGCCACAACTCAACGCCAAGTCGAAACCGACCGGGACCTCAATATTGATCCCGAACCCCAATAATGAACATGGACAGACCAAACTCTGATACTACATCCAGACCCTTCTAGTGGCTCCCAGTCCTAGCATGAACCTAATACCACTCTAGGACCCCATTTCCTCCCCATACAGATCTGAACCTGATACTGAGCCCACACTTTGCCCTAAACCCAATATTGAGTCCAAAGCCCTTAATCTGCCCCCAAATTAGCACAAGTAGGAATTTTGTTCTGAACCTCTGTACTGATCCCAAATACCAATTCTAAATCTAAACCTCTTTATTACTTCTACCTGCCCTAACCTTGATAGTGACGCTGGCACCAACTCTGGACCTTAAATGGACCCCTGTGCTAATGCTAAGCCCCCAGTCCCTAAATGAACCCTAAAGTCCAAAAGCTACCTTGCTATGGACCGCAATTCTCTCTCTTCTGAACCCCAAGCCTTACATAAAACTCCAGTACTGCTCTCCCATTCCCAGATCAACACCAATGCACTCTGAATTGGGATTCTCAATTCCAGAGTTGGGATTGAGTCACCAGAAAAGGACCCCCAAACACAGATACTGACCTGAAACCCCACCCAACCTTGAGACCATTTAGGACCCTAAACCAACCCAGCTTTAATAATAATCTTGGAACCCAAGATGAGACTGGCTTTGCAGAAACCCCACACAAAGCCCCTTCATCCTCATGCTCACCCTCTACTTCTCTGACCTAGTGTCAACCCCAAACAGAGGCTGGCTAATACCCCAATATTATACCAATTCCAACTGTGAACCTTACATTGGCCTCGGAATTAAAGACGTGATAATGCCCTCCAAGTCAAATTTAAATCTCAGTATTGAGTTTCTGACTTCTCATATCAAACTCAAATGATGACCCTAGAAATGTCTGGGTGAAACCAATAACCTACCTGAAGATTTATTCCAAGACCTACTGATCAGAGGGATTTGATGAGCTTCAACCCAAGAGCCCCTGCCTCCAGACCCCGCCCCCATGCAATCCATGCTACAACCACTCAAGAGTCAGCCAAAGCCACACCAGCTCTTTCCTATCTACCGCCCCGCCCCCCACCCCCCACGCCCTCCCACCATTCTCTGCCACTGCTTGCTAGGCTTCACCATGAAGGATGGGGGAACCTACCCCCACTGCCCTGGGTCAGGTAACTGAGCAGAGGAAGAGATGACATTTCTCCTCTGTGGGGTTTCTTCTGCGGGGTGTTTCTGGTATAACACCTGAGTTTGGAGTCAGGTGAGAAATAAAATTTGGACATTGTTGAGGTGCCTGGATTCAGGGATCACGTGGTAATGTGCAGGGCAAGGTTGCTGTGATGTTCAGGGATCTGGGCTGAGGGATCAGGTTCTGGTAACCACCTGATTCACTGCCTGTTTTTGTCCTGAACTTGAATTCACAAACAGTGCGTGTGCGCCCCCTGGTGTGTGAGGAGGGGATGGGACTGGCTCTGGTGATTCTGGACAGTTCGGTTTGGATGACAAACGGATCAAAAATGAATATTTCCAGTGTGTGGTTTTTCACAATTGGTAATTTTGGTGCACCATAGGGGAAGTATTGCAAATTTTATGCATCTTTAAGCATTTTTGCCTTTTTTTCCAGAACTTTGAGGATTTAGAGTTTCCAGGTCGGCCCCCAAATTTTAAAAGTATACTTTTCAGCCAATTATGCCTGCCCATTGCTGAGTTATTAAAACAGTTCTTTTCCTTGGCTTCATTGGCCCACCCTCTCCTCACTGGCTCCTCTCTCCGATTCCTTTACCACCTCCTCTTCTGCTCTTCTGGGACTCTGTCCTAGGCCTCCTCTTTTCTCTTGCTCTGCCCCTTTTCCCTGGACCATCTTGACCACTACCAACCATATGCTGATGACTTCTAAGTCTCTATCTCCAGTCTGGGCCGCTCCTGTGAGCTCCAGATCCATATAACTAAGAGCCTCCTCTGTCCTGCCCACCCCAGATCTGCTTACCTTCAATACTCCCCATCTCAGGCAGTGTCATCTTCAGTCACTTGGTCACTGACATGCAGAGACCTTCCCTCCTGCATCACTGTCCAATCAGTCATCAGTCCTGCAAATTTTGAAAAATAGAGATTAGAGACCATATGGCTTCACGACGGACACATGCAGAGAGTTTCTGGCTTTTGGGTTTCAGTCCACACACACACAAAGCCAAACTGGTCCTAACTTCTCTTGCATGCAGTTATAATATAATGCCCCTTAAGACTTGTTCTACTGGCCAGGCACAGTGGCTAACCCCTATAATCCCAGCACTTTGTGGGGCTGAGGCAGGCAGATCACCTGAGGTCAGGGGTTTGAGATCAGCCTGGCCAACATGGTGAAACCCCATCCCTACTAAAAGAAAAAAAAAAATACAAAAATTAGCCAGGTGTGGTGTTGTGCACCTGTAATTCCAGCTACTTGGGAGGCTAAGACAAGAGAATTGCTTGAACCAGCCTGGGCCACAGAGTGAGACTCAGTTAAAAAAAAAAAAAAAAGACTTGCTCTACCTTTAGTGTGTTTTGGCACCTTAAAGCCAACTGTATCTGTTTGGAACCATTGTTTCCTCCAGGAAGTCATCCTGGCTGTCACCACTGTTTGCATCTGTGTCTGTCTCCCCGATCTATGGACAGCAGGTTCCTTGCAGGCAGGAGAAATTAGTCTGCCTTGTCCCCTGTCATATCCCAGTGGCCAGCACAGGGTCCTGACACACAATAGATACATATTTGTTAAAGGAATGAAGATTGACTTTCCTATCCGTGCTCAAGGAACCATCAGACATAAATGACTAAGTGAGGAAACAGCTCCGTGACCAAGTCTTAGCGCTCATCCAGCCCCAGTCTTCTGTAGCCCTGGCATGCACTAGAAGAGGGGCTCGTGGTGTTCGCTAGCCTGTGTGCCTGCTAGCCTGGGCCTTGGTAGTCCTGAAGCTCTGGCAGTGCTGTTCCCTCTGCCCCGCATTGCCAGGGCTACTGAGCACAGTACTGGAAGGCAGGTGAGCTGGGACCCCTGGTTTCCTGTGGTTGAATAGCAGATGTGCTCACTGTTCTACCAACCAGGCTCTTGCTCCAAACCCCACAGGGACACAGGGGTCTCAGAATCCTAACCCATTGGCATCTGCCCTCTCATTCACCCACATGTGGCAAAGTGTTTGCTGAGGCAGGGCAAGAGAATGCCTGTAAGCAGCCTGCCCAGATCTCTGCATGTACATCATCTGGAACTAGATACAAACCCAAGGTAATGAAACTAGAGGCCTAGGTCCGAAGCCACATGGATGAGAAGATCAGGTGGCCGGGCCTGGGAGAGCGTGATAGCTGCTGAAGGAGAAGAGCCAAGGCTCTGTCCAGTTTGCCAAACTGTGAGCACGGGGTCCGTGTGGGGCTACCCTGCTGCCCTGCTCCCGGGCCTTGGGGGGAGGGATGTCCTTGTGCTCATCTGTGAAGGCCGAGTAGCACCACGTGGTCGTTGTGTGTCTGCTGTGTTCCAGCCCCAGGGTGCAGGGTGAGGAGAGAGCCAGATGTCAGCTCCCACTCACTGCTCACCCTTTGTCCAGGTCCTGGGCCCACTGGACACTCTCTGCAAACTCATGACGTAAATATACCTCTTAGTCATCCCTTAGTTGGTCTAAACCAAATTAAATTCAGCTTGAGACTCTACCCACCAGATCAGCAAGATTTCCCTATCACTCATGGCTGCCCTTCACCTCCCTCTGATCATCCATGAACTCCAGGGGTTTGCACAGTCCCAGAGATGGTCAGTCCATGCTCCACAGCCTTGCAGAGAAAGGTGGAAGGAATTTGCAGGCTGCTGCTGCTGTTGCAGACATCAGTGGTCACTGTCACAGGGCTTCCGCTATTTTTTGCCCATCTTCAGGGCCTTACTTGTCTGACCTGGTCCTTGGGAAGATAACCCTCTACTCCCTCCATCCCAGCTCTTTCAAGAGGACCTCTCCCACAGGTCCCCACAGTTGCAGCCCTTAGTCCTCGGCATTTCGAATCACATGCAGCCACTTTCTTGTGGGGGCAGGTCAGGGGGGGATAGAGAATGCCTGTCCCCCTGCCCCTCTCCTCCATGCCAAAGCATCAATTCCGCAAGACACAGTGGTGTTCTCCCTCTTAGCTCAGGCACGAGAACTACAAAATGCCTGTTTACTTTCTCAGGTATGAGGTGGGAGAAAAAAGGCCCAGGACTTAGAACACAAAAGTCTGATTAATGCTTTTTTAATTAAAAAAAAACAATTTTTTTTTGTAGGGACAAAATCTCATCATGTTGCCCAGGCTGATCTCGAACTCCTGGGCTCAGGAGATCCTCCAGCCTTGGCCTCCCGAAGCACTGGGATTACAGCAGGCATGAGCTACAGTGCCTGGCCCTGGCTAATGCCTTTCATTTCTTCCAGCTGAGTCACTATGGGCAGGGAGAAAAGATACAGGAGTTAATTTCTCAATGAACACTCTGCTCATGTTTCCCGGAGAAAACAGAAGCTACCACTGGAGGACTCCCCCATCTCCCACTACCAAATCCTCAAACCCACACAACTCTCCTCCTTCCGCTGTGTCTCCCCTATGCTCAGGGTGCGCCGGCGCCTCCAGGCTTTGCTCTCTATTCCCCGTCCACTGCACCCTCCTCACTACAGCATATTCCCATCTGCCCATGCGCATGTCTCTCCCATCCTAAAAAAAATTCCCTCCCTTGGCCCCACACGCCTCTCCAGAGTGGGAGAGACTCGAGTGCCTCTCTGTTCTCCTTCCCCACAAACCCAAGAGCCATTTCTATAAGACGCCTCTATTCCTCCATCTCCTGCTCGCTCCCCAGCCCACCACAACCCTGCTTTCTAGCTTTCACTGATGTTGCTCTTTTTTTTTTTTTTTTTTTTTTTTGAGACTGAGTCTTGCTCTGTCGCCCAGGCTGGAGTGCAGTGGCGCCATCTCAGCTCACTGCAACCTCCGCCTCCTGGGTTCAAGAGATTCTCCTTCCTCACCCTCCCACCCTTACAGGTGCCTGCCACCACGCCCAGCTAATTTTTGTCTTTTTAGTAGAGACGAGGTTTCACCATGTTGGCCAGGAGTTGATCTCGAACTCCTGACCTCAAGTGATCTGCCTGCCCCGACCTCCCAACGTGCTGGGATTATAGGCGTGAGCCACCATGCCTGGCCTGATGTTGCTCTTGACATAATGACTCTTCCCCTCCATTTTGCCAAAGCTAATGGCTGGGCCTCTGTTTCCAGCTTAGTGGACTCCTCAGTGGCCTTTGCTACTTCCTGCCATCAGCCTGGGTTCCTTCAGTGCCAGTGCAGACAGACAGCTCCTGGACCTCCCGTCACAGTGGCCGACCCCTGAAGGCTGCCCAGCCCACTCTTTCTAAGCATCCCACGCTGGGTCCTGTCCTCTTCCAAAACTGCTCCTCTCCTGCTCCCACTTGCTCCCTCTACCTCGCGATCACGGCTCCGTCTCATCGGATCTCTCTGCTGTTGACCTCGTGTTCTCCTAGAGAGCTCTCCTCAGCTCTCTCCTTTTCACTTTTCTCCTGGTCCAACTTAGATGCCAAGGTCCAACATTTTAATAACACTCTTGTCAATACCCCAAGCCTCTTCGCCTCTCTGCCTTTTTATCACATTTGTCTGGCAAAAAGCCAGCTCCAAGTGAGCCCTCCTGTCTGCCATCACAGGGCGGTGCTCAAGCAACAGCATGACTCCACAGGTCAGACGGATGTTCCCTTAAAGCGGGGCCACTGACTGCATAGGGGCCCTCCACGTGGTTCTTCAGTCAGCTTGGAACCCCACTGTTCGTAATGGTTATTTCCAGCCCTCCCCGTTCTCTTTACACCTTCAGCCAGCCCGTTTTGCCCTTGCTGTCAGATGGGACCTTGCCACCTCTTTATAGAGAGGATTAAAGCCATCACAGAATTTCCCTGGCTCTCGACGAGCACATTCACACACCTCCCCACATCTGCCCTCTCTCCTGCTGCCTTAAAGGAAGCACTCTCTTCCTCTCTCAGGCCAGTGTCTCTGCCAATCCTAGATTCCCTACCCTCTCCTGCTTCTCAGGCCCCTCATCTATCCATTGTCCCCTCCTTCCCTGAGCACCAACCCCAACCTTCAACTGGAGCCATCCATAAACCTACTCCCTGCATGCTTACTTTCTCCTGCCTTTCTCTATCCACTTTATTTATTTTATTTTTTGTAGAGGTGGGGTCTCGCTATATTGCCCAGGCTGGTCTCAAACTCCAGGCTTCTAATAATGCTTTCACCTTGGCCTCCCAAAGTGCTGGGATTACACATGTGAACCACAGCACATGGCCTTTTCTTTCTTTTAAAATTTCAAAAAGCTTTTGGAGTACAAGTGGTTTTTAATTATATGGACGAATTATACAGTGGTGAATTCTGAGATTTTGGTGCATCAGTCATCTGAGTATTGAACATTGTACCCAATATGTATCCCTCACCACCCCCATCCTCCCTGTTCTGAGCCTCTAAAGTCCACTATACCACTCTGTATGCCTTTGCATACTCACAGCTTAGCTCCTGCTTGTAAGTGAGGATGTATAGTATTTGGTTTTCCATTCCTGAGTTCCCGGCCTCTCCTCCCTCCCTCCCTCCCTTCCTTCCTTCCTTTGTCTCACTTTGTCACCCAGGCTGGAGTTCAGTGGTGCGATCTCGGCTCACTGCAACCTCCACCTCCCAAGTTCAGGTGATTCTTGTGCCTCAGCCTCCCGACTAGCTGGGACCACAAGTGCATGCCACCATGCCTGGCTAATTTTTTTTGCATTTTCTTTTTGTAGTAGATTTAGGGGATTCGCCATGTTGGCCAGGCTGGCCTTGAACTCCTGGCCTCAAGTGATCTGCCCACCTTGGCCTTCCAAAGTGCTGAGATTATAGGCGTGAGCCACCACGCCTGGCCCCAGCCTCTTCTTTCAGAAGAGTGTTCTGTTTGCCATTATGGCATTCCTACTCACTTCATCCAACATTTGGTCAAATCTGGCTTTTACTATCTCTGCCCCCAACATCTTCCCTGAAACACAGTGTTTGTGCTATGATCTCCATGTCTTAAAATTTGAAGGCCATTTTTTTTCCAGTATTCATTTTCTTAGACCTCTTAATTACTGCATTCTTCAAACCCTATCTTCTTTGGCTCCCTTGACACCATACTCTCCTGGTTTACCTCTTAACTCCTTGGTCTTCTTCTCAGTTTCCTTTGCGGAGTCCTCCTCCTCCACTCAATCCATTAAGTGCTCCTGTCTCCCAAGGCCCATGCCTTGGCCTTTCCCCTTCTTACTGTGGACTCTGCCCTGGTGATCTCATCCATGCCTACAGCATTGAGTACTGTCCATCTGCCGATGATTCACACCTTTATGACTCTTACCCAGGGAACCTCTTGTGTAAGCCCTTGATGGAGAGGAGCCCACCTAGCTGCCTAGTCAACATCTCTACCTGTGTCCCGAAGGCACCTCAGCCCCAGCATGCCCAAGACCTCCCTCCCGATCTTTACTCTCTGACTCCTTTCTCGAGTTCTCCGTCTGAGTCAGTTGCCCCACTGTCCATCTATAGGCAAGCCAGAATCCTAGGACCCATCACCAAATCCTGTTCATTTTACCTGCAGATCACCTGTCTAATCTGCACCTTTCTCTTCAACTCCGCTGATGCCTCACTGGTCCAAGCCACCATTAACTCTTATCTGGACCTCTGCAGCACCTCCTCACTGATCTCACTACATCTGCTCTGCCCCTCCCCCATCTTATCTCTGTGCTGCAGCCGCAAATGGGGTTATGTCACTCCCCCATGAAAACCTTCGAATGGCTTCCATGGGGCTGGATTAGGAGCCAACTCCTCCACATGGATGAAACGCCCTCCCTTTGCCTACCTCCCCGCCTCATCCAGCACAACATTCCCAGCTCAGTCCTCTGCAGCGGCACCAGCTTCCTTTCAATTCCTCAAACATACTGCATCTTCCCCTTCCCTCTCCCCATGCTTTCTAGAAGACTTTTCACCCCACCTCCTTCACATGGTAACTCATTCTTCATTTTTGGCTCAAGCATCACTGCCTTGGGGCAGCCTTTCCCTGACCCTTAGTCTGAATAAGTACAGGGCCCTGTTGCTGTCTGCCAGAGCATTCCTTTACACTTCTCATTACACATTTAGTGGATTGATGCCTGTCATCCATGTCATTCACTCAATAGCTATATGTTAAATCCATATAAGGTGTCTAGAGTAATGTCTGGCACCCAGTAACTACCCAATAAATGTTAGCTATTGTTATCCTCAATATCTGGAGACCAAGGAAAGACAGAAGAGCCCACAAAGGAGAACAAAGGGACGGTCACTAGGAAGGAAAGAAGAAAAGCAGGGGAAGTTACTCTTTCACTCATCTCCTCTATTAGGTTCACCCTTCAGATGCCGTTCCTCCTGTGGCACCTGGAGCTCTTCTCCCAGATATTTGCGTGGCTGGCTCCTTCTCATTTTTCATGTCTGTCTTAGGTCAGGTTCCCTAGGGGAAGACCCTGAGATGAAGTGATTTATTAAGGAAGGGTTCCCGGGGGAAACTGGCAAAGCAGAAGGGGAAGCAGAACAGAGAAGGGTGAGAAACCAAGCAAGCGGGGGATTTCAGGCCATGTTCTTGGAAGGGTAGCTTCAGCCTGACCTCAGGGGTCCCGGAGTGGAAATTTATGCCTCAGTATTGTCCCCACCCCCGCCAAGGGCATTGGAGTCTTCATACCTCCTACCCTCCTTAGTCATCTGTTGAGGGTTACAGTGGGGCTGAGAATGGTGGGTGATGAGTACACCCTCTTCAGGGCCTTTCTAGCTTGCATGCAGACACAGTGTCTCCAGGAAGTCGAGGACAGTCCTCCATAAAAGAGCTGGTGCTAGCTGCTGGAAGGCAAGGCACGCTGAAGGTGGGGCTCTGTCTGCCTCTCACCCCTCACCAAAAATGGTGGAAGGGGATCTGAGGGGTCTGTCGTGTCTCCGCTGAAATGTCACTGTCTCAGAGAAGCCTTTGCTGACCACCCTATCTAAGATAGTTTTCTATCACTGCAACAGCACTCTCTTTATTTCCTTCATAGAATTTAGAAGCATCTGTAGTTTGATTTCATTTTTGTTTAACAACTGTTTCTGCTGCTAGACTCTAAGGTCTAGCAGGGCAGGAATCTCCGTTACTTGACTCTCACCAGATCTTTAGCACTAGGACAATGCTTGGCATACAGGAGGTGCTCAATCCATCTTTTTTGAATGAATGCATTAGTGAATTAGGCACATGCACTGAGCGCTTAGTTGGGTGAGAGGCAGGTAACTCTAGACGTATGTATAGGAGGCTAGCTGCACCGCGCTGGCCAGAATGTGACCCGCACAGTTGTGCTTGTGAAAGGGGCCATAGAGGGTCAACTCCCCTCTGAGGCAGCAGACATTACCCCAAGGCTGTGTATCTCTCTGGGTCCCCAGCCCTTTGTGCAAAGTGGGATGGAGCCCATGGGGATCCAGGCATGTGGGCAGTGGGATTCAGAAGTATAGGGGAGCTTCTGGCAAGGGGCTTGAAGCTGCATAGGTGCATGTCATGGACACCTCCCTACACACGTGCCACCAACACCACCCAATGCCTCAGGCTAAACTGGCCTCAGTGAGGGTAGACTAGGCTGCAAGAGGGCGGCCTTACATTTGGGAAAATATGGCCCTGGCTCTGAATAAGACCCGTGGCACTTATTAGCTGTGTGGTCTTGGACTTCTCTAAGTCTCAGTTTCCTCTTTTGTAAAAAGGGGATAATACTTACTTTGCAGCATTACAGGAAGGACATGAAATTGTGTTTGTAAGGAGCTTCATCAGAGCCTGGCACATTGTAGGTTCTTGAAAATAGAAGCTATTTGATGATTGTTAGAATTAGCATAATCGAGCCTCTAATAGCACCAGTTTGGAGAACTATTTAAAAGCTAATCCCATCAGGCTCCATACCCTGGTAATCCCTGACTGTCTGAATGAGAGCCCGTTTCAACATCCATCCACCTTCTTCTGCAGTCGCCCTCCCCCATCCAGCTCCCCACTGCTCCTTCCTCAACCTCTTAAACTCTCAGCCCCTTCAGACTTCCTCCCTGCAATTCCCGCCTAACTGAGGACACAGCAGCTGCCTCCAGGGGAGGCCACCATTCCACAACCACAGAGTAGTGAGGCAGAGCAGCGTCTTCCTCACTTTCAAAAGCCACTCCCACATCATTATTCCTTCAGCCTCATGGAAAAATCCCTGCTCATTTAAGGCTCATGCCATCTGGCTCTTGCAATTCATTTATTCAACTAAGATTTATTGAGTGCTTTTTCCTCTTTCTATTTCCGTACTTTACCTTCTTGCAGAAAAGATTTCAGTGACTTATAAAAAAAACATGGAATAAAAGATTCCTGGCACATAGTAGGGCTCTCTATCTAGCTGTGAGTAGATGAATACGCTTTGAAATGTCACATAGATGTTCACCTCTCCCCAGTGCCCCTTCAGAGGTGGGTTTCATCAAACATAAATAGTGAAGTAGAAGACTCAGTCTTATGCCTCTCTTGAATTGTTCACTTGGGAGCTGGCTCACCATTTCAAATGCTCTTCTAAGCTCCACAGGGAATCACATCCCATAATGCTGGTCACCACCTGGAGCTTGCAATATCCTACCTCAAGAAAATAAATATTTGCTGTTGTTATTATCCATAAGAAACTCTATAAGCAAACCATTTTAAGGACATGTGGTGCATTTTAAGGGCTGCCACGTGTTGCAATTTGTCTCTGCTGGGAAGGATTTCCATGGGTCCCAATGAAGAGGTGGGGGATGAGGCAGGTTCTCTGCCCCTTCACCACAGCCCCTTTTTATTCTCTTTAAGACCATTGCCCAATACTGGGCTGCCATATTTACTTGCTTTAATGAAGGGCAGTGCAACTTGAAAGAGGAATTACAACGCAGGAAGAGAATGTGATAGCTGGGTAATAATGAGGATTTTCCCAGAGACCAAAGAGAAAAGTACCTAAGAATCAAGTGCTATCTTCTCTCTCCTGTCCTCCATTAGACAGCCTCTCTCCAAACTGCATTCTTCATCAACTCTTCCCACACCCACCAGCTCAGGTTTTTTCACTTTCAGAAAATCCCTTCCTTCCCCACCAGACTCGTGGCTTCCTTCCTTTCCCTGTGCAATTCTCCCAGTCAGGATAACTCCTTTGGAGTCATGTCTGCAGGCTTCATCCAGTTGCATCAGCAATGCTCCAGTTGGAACCTCCTTCAAGATCATTCTTGTGGAGAAGGGTGTTGGCATTTGACAGCCCATCCTTCAAGATGGGTGAGGACCATCTAATAGGATTTTCTTTTCAATATCCAATATTTCCATTGGCTTCTTTACATATTGAACCTACTAAATAAAATGCATTTGTATCCGTAGCCCGAACAGACATTACTTCTTAGGTCTAGTACATTCTAAAGCCACATTGAGAAAGGAAATAATTCCTTAATTGCCTCATAATTAGCAGTGTGTCTTCTCTATTCCCTGGGAATCAGTAAATCCGATTATTGTGGCAAGGGTAGATGTCTGTTCCTTTCTTTATCCCCTTTGGGGTTTGTTTGAATAAGAATATGGTCATAGTTCCTTTAATGATTTCTCAATAATTTTCACAAGAGGAGCTTTGATGGTTTGATTTTAGGGATCCTCAATTACATCCTTGCCAAGGGCTGATATCAATTTGGGGAAAGGGAAAGGGGAGGACCTATACTCCCAGTTAAATAAAATTAAAGATAAATATATAAAGAAACAGAAAAAAATGACAACAAGAACAGGAATCAAGACAGTGTGACACTGGCATGGGATAGACATCAAATCAATGGAACAGAAATGAGAGTCCAGAAATAAACCCTTGCACTTATGGTCAATTGATTTTCCACAAAAGTGCCAAGGAAATTCAATGGGGAAAGGATGGTCTTTTCAACAAATGGCTCTGACACAATTGAATATCCACATGCAAAAAATATGAATTTAGACTGTTGTCTCATGCCATGTGTAAAAATTAACTGGAAATGGGTCATAGACCTAAATGTAAGAGATAAAACCCTACAACTCTTAGAAGAAAACATAGTAATAATTCTTCATGACTTTGGGTTAGGCAAAGAGTTCTTAAATGCAATACCAAAAAGCACAAATAATTTAAAAAATGAAAAGTTGGACTTTATAAAGATTAAAAACTTCTCACAGAGCACCATTAGGAAAATGGAAAGACAAACCACAGACTGGGAGAAAATATTTGTGAATCATATATCTAATAAAAAAATTTGTACCCAGAACATATAAAGAACTCTTAACAACTAACTAATAAGAAGGCAAATAACTCAATTAAAAATTGCGTGGGATGACCGGGCACGGTGGCTCACGCCTGTAATCCCAGCACTTTGGGAAGCTGAAGCAGGCTCATCACCTGAGGTCAGGAGTTCAAGACCAGCCTGGCCAATGTGACAAAACCCCGTCTCTACTAAAAATACAACAACAACAACAAAATTAGCCAGGTGTGGTGGCATGCACCTGTAATCCCAGCTACTTGGGAGGCTGAAGCAGGAAAATCCTTTGAACCTGGGAGGTGGAGGTTGCAGTGAGCCAAGACCACGCCAATGCACTTCAGCCTGGGCAACAAGAAGGAAACTCCGTCTCAAAAAAAAAAAAAAAAAAAAGAAAATTTGTGGGAGGCTAAGGCTGACATAGGTGAATTGCTTGAGCCTAGGAGGTGCAGATTGCAGTGAGTCAAGATTGCGCCATTGCAGCCATAGAAAAGGATGAGTTCGTGTCCTTTGTAGGGACATGGATGCAGCTGGAAACCATCATTCTCAGCAAACTATCGCAAGAACAGAAAACCAAACACCGCATGTTCTCACTCATAGGTGCGAATTGAACAATGAGATCACTTGGACACAGGAAGGGGAACATCACACACCAGGACCTATTATGGGGAGGGGGAAAGGGGGAAGGGATGGCATTGGGAGTTATACCTGATGTAAATGACGAGTTGATGGGTGCTGACGAGTTGATGGGTACAGCACACCAACATGGCACAAGTATACATATGTAACAAACCTGCACGTTGTGCACACGTACCCTAAAAGATTGCGCCATTGCACCCCAGCCTGCGCAACAGAGCAAGACCTTTTCTCGAATAAATAAATAAATAATAAAATAAAAACAAATAAAAATTAAAACTAAAATTAAAAAAAATTGCAGATGAACGCAGTGGCTCATGCCTATAATCCCAGCACTTTGGGATGCCGAGGTGAGTGGATCACTTGAGGTCAGGAGTTTGAGACCAGCCTGGCCAACATGGTGAAACCCCATCTCTACTAAAAATACAAAAATTAGCCAGACGTGGTGGTGAGTACTTGTAATCTCAGCTACATGGGAAGCTGAGGCAGGAGAGTCGCTTGAACCCAGGAAACAGAGGTTGCAGTGAGCCAAGATTATGCCACTACACTCCAGCCTGGGCAACAGAGTGAGACTGTCTCAAAAAATAAAATAAGGCTTAAAAACTGAAGAGACATTTCACCAAATATCATGTATAAATGGCCAATAAGCACTTGAAAAGATGCTCAACCTCATTAGTCATTAGAGAAATACAAATTAAAACCCCAGCAAGACACCACTTCACACCCACTGGAAAGGCTATAATAGAAAAGATAGGCAATAACAAGTGTTGATGAGGATGTGGAGAAACTGGAACCCTCGTACATTGCTTACGGGAATGTATAATGGTGCCGTACTTTGGAGACAGTTTGTCAGATTCTTCACATAAATTTACCATGTGACCCAGTAATTTCACTCCTAGGTATCTATCTGCCCAAGAGAAATGAAAACATATGTCCACAGACGGATTTATGTGAGAATGCTCATAGTAGCATTATTCGTAATAGCCAAACAGTAGAAACAACCCAAATTTTTATCAACTGTGAATGGATAAACAAAATGGAGTATGTCCATACGGTAGAATACTATTCGGCAATAAAAAGGAATGCAATATGGATAGATGCTACAGATGAACCTCAAAAACATTATGCTCAGTGAAAGAAACTAGACCCAAAAGATCATATATTGTATGATTCCATTTGTAGAAAATGTCCAGGCAAAGAAAATCTATGGAGACAGAAAGTCGATGAGTGATTGACCGTGGGAAAAGGAACTGACTGGAAATGAGTGCAAGGATTCTTTGGGGGATGATAAAAATGTTTTTAAACTAAATGATGGTGATAGTTGCACAATTCTGTAAATTTACTAAAAATTATTGAACTGGTCAGGCGGGGTGGCTCATACCTGTAATCCCAGCATTTTGGGAGGCCAAGGAGAGTGGGTCATGAGGTCAGAAGTTCGAGACCAGCCTGGCCAACATGGTGAAACCCCATTTCTACTAAAAATACAAAAAAATTGCTGGATGTGGTGGTACGTGCCTGTAGTCCCAGCTACTCCAGAGGCTGAGGCAAGAGAATTGCTTAAACCTGGGGGTGGCGGTGGAGGTTGCAGTGAGCTGAGGTTGTGCCACCACACTCCAGCCTGTGTGACAGAGCAAGACTCTGTCATGGAAAATAAATACATAAATAAAAATTATTGAACTATACACTTTTTAAAAAGACAACAGGGTAGAAAAAAGAAACAGAACCGAGAGTAATATTAAGATCTGAAGGTATTCATAGTAGAGATGGACTCTAAATATGACTGAGCTTCCTGACAGTCAAAGGAAAAAGGGAAACAGGCTTGATTATGTGATTCCTAGGTATCCTTAAGATTAAGAACTAAACTAAACTAAACTAGGTATTAAGGAACAGCTTTGTTTTTTCAGTTCCTTAGACTTAAGAAAAATTTCTTCTAGCGAGAGGATAATACATGAACTAGTGAACATCCTGATACTAGCCTACAGTGAATTTATTTTATTTATTTATTTATTTATTTATCTATTTGAGACAGAATCTTGCTCTGTCACCCACGAGTGCATTGGCGTGATCCTGGCTCACTGCAACTTCCGCCTCCTGGGTTCAAACAATTCTCCTGCCTCAACCTCCCGAGTAGCTGGGATTACAAATGCCCATCACCACACCTGGCTGATTTTTTGTATTTTTAGCGGAGATGGGGTTTCACTATGTTGGTCAGGTTGGTCTCGATCTCCTAGCCTCAGGTGATCCGGCCTCCTTGGCCTCCCAAAGTGCTGGGATTACAGGCGCAAGCCACCGCGCCCAGCCTACGGTGACTTTAAATATTTTTTGACAGTTTCATATACTGTCTCTTATTGTCATTGGAGGAATGAAGCTAGAGTTGTGCTATCCAATATGGTAGACACTAGTGACATGTGGCTATTTAAACTAAAATTAAATAAAATTGGAAATTTGGTTCCTCAGTCACCCTAGTCAGTTCCAAGTTCTCAATGCTTACATGGGCTAGTGGCTTCCATACTGGACAGTGCCTATATAGAACATTTCCCTCAATGCAGAAAGTTCTGTTGGACCTGCTGGTTTGGAGGGCAGTTTAGTAAAAACACATAAAAGTTGGGAGTTGAAAATGGTGGTGAAGGGGTGATGCGGTCTCAACTTTGGCCAGGGCAGAGCTTTTAACTCTACTTTCATAACCTCACACATTGAAACAGGGACAGAAAGACGGGTTGGGGAGAGGAGTAGAAATTTTATTTTTAAAAATAGGACAAGGCTTAACATAGTTAATATTTGAGCTTTTGAACATGGCATGGTGGGATAAACTGAGGTCCATCAGGGCACACTTGCGGAACAATGTTTTGGTTAGTTGAGCTGTTTAGTTAATGACTGCGCTTTTGTTTTGCAGAGTACCCTTTGGCTAGCTTCTCATTTGCTGAATGGTATATTCGGGCTGGCAGGATTTTTATATACAAAACAGAAGAGGGCCAGAGCCAGCCTGGCAGGAAGAGGCTGTGGAGTGGACAGTGGGTGGGAGAAGGGGAATGAGAAGGGGAAAAATGTGGTTAATGACCTTGGGAGAGATGTTAAAGGGGTATGGATTTGGAAGGAGATTCTCCAGGGATTCTGCTGTGCATAGGGTCACGTAACCTTCTCCTCCAGCTCTTCAAGAAATGTTCAGTCACTTGGGAGTTGGCTTTGTACTGAGGGGCATTTCATGATATGCAGGGACTGACTTCAAGTCTGGTCTTGGGTGTCAGACGCAATGGCTCAAGAGGACCCAGTCATGTGTGGGTTAAAAGCTGGGCCTTGTCTGGGATTTTCTCCCCATCGAGTGATACCCAGCTGCATCATGGTTAAATTGTTCTTTTCAAACTCCAGAGTATAACTTCACTAGGACTGCCAAGCTTGCAGATTTATGGCACAAAGAAATGAAGATTGATCAGCCTGAGAGGGGATGGAATTTGGAATACCAACTTCAAATCAGGGGGAAACCGTGGCAATCACCCTGAGATAGAAATGACAACTATGGTGGTGCAAGTTCCTCTCTGTGCCCACATCTGCCTTCCTGAAGCATGACATGTACGATGACCAGGGTGACAAAAGGGACATATGGTCACCTGACTTGTCACCAGACAACAGCTCTTTCCGCATCATGACACAGGCCATATGCCAAGAGGGGATGGATCTTGGCAGTGTGAAAAGTCTGTCTGTCTTGTCAATATTCCACCAACCAGTGGTGCCCATCTCCACCCCAGCCTTCCTCATCTGGAGAGAAACTGAAGGAATGAACAGCTGATAGCTGTTCATTGAGGTAGAGGCAGACTACTGCAGGAGGTGAGGCAAGAGATTAGAGGAGACAACCAGTCCAGAGAAAGTGCTAGAGGGTTGGAAGAGGCTTTCCTCCTTCTGGCCTTGAGCAGGTGGCCATTTGGGGTGCAGCGAACGCCCGCATGAAAAGGCCCTTGCTTACTAAGGTGCTGTTTGGGTTCAGCCATTTCTGAAAACATTTCTCTGGCTACTCTCCTCATGTGTTGAAAGAAACACTCAAGTCAGATGTCAACAATGATTTCATACATTTTCCTTTGATTTTTTTGTTTGAGACAGGGTCTTGCTCTATTGCCCAGGCTGGAATGCAGTGGTGCAAACACAGCTTACTGCAGCCTCCACCTCCCAGGCTCAGTTGATCCTCCCACCTCAGCCTCCCGAGTAGCTGGGACTACAGGCATGTGCCACCACACTTGGCTAATTTTTGTTTTGTTTTGTACAGAAGCAGTCTCACTATATTGCCCAGGCTGATCTCAAACTCCCGAGCTCAAGTGATCTTCCCGCCTTGGCCTTCCAAAGTGCTGGGATTACCACTGCATCCAGGATTTTGTACATTTTTCTATGCTTCAAGTGTGCATTTTTTGACTGATATAGTTGTTTATGAGAAATTTTTTCCTTCCTTGCGTGCTTAGATTGTATCTTGGAGTGAAATCATCCAGAAGTGTGGAGTAAGGCCAGTGTCAGCTGTGACCAGATTCCAACACATCTGTGAAGTGAGCCAGCGTGGTGGCATCCGAGGAATGGTGAGCAACACACCCAGGAACAAAGGGCGTCTGGCATGAGAGGGAACAAGAAGCCACCCATGGGGGAGGCTGCAGTTTCTCCAGGCACTAGCACTGCCAGGGGATGTGGTTATTGAGAACTGATGGTTCAACCGGACAGCCACAGACAACCTCTAGGAGAGGCAGCTGGGAAGACAGCTGTGGGGACACATGTGATCTGACCAGGTCTGAGGCAGCAGCCGCAAATTGTTGTCACTAACGAACCATATGGTGATCCACTGCCACTTTCCAAGGCCTGTCTTTCTTTGGCTACAGCCAAATTGGAGAATTAGCTGGTATGTGGTAGCAATCACCAATTCTGTACATTTCAAGCTGTTTGTGGTTTCACTAACATCTCTAATTATCCCAGGGATGTAGTATAGCTTTTATTTTGTTTGGCTAGGGAAGGAGAAGGCAGGAGATCACACTAGGTCCTTCCTCTGGAAAAAAAAGAAAGCCCTTAATCCATGTAGATTGGGGATCTGGTGCGGGAATGCAGGCTGCCGGTGCTGTAGATTTCAACGACACCTTCGGAAACCAGGAGAATGACAGCAAGATACGGATGGGGCCTTGCTGGGCCTTCCGTGGGGTGGACTCAGGTCAACAGCTCCGTTTACCCTGACCCCGTACATTCCCACTCTGACCACGGCATCACGGTAGCATTCTGGAGTTCTAGAAATCGGTGTTAGCTCAGAGATGGTATCCAGGTATCTTGAAAATGTCAGGGGCAGCCTCAGGCCCTGAAAGAGGCTAGAGTATTAGGAACAGTAGGGATCAGCTAGTCCATGCTCTCACCTTACCCTGCTGACCCACGTAGCCCTTGCCTCCCTCACCACTCCCCCTCAGAAGGTGTATTACTCAAGATTCTTTCTGTTGCACCTGAACAAGAAAGGACAATATATTGGTTGAGATAACTCAAAAGCCCAGGGTGTGGAAGAAAAAGTTTAAATTGTGCATTGTGCTTTTAATATGAGTCCGTTATAACCAGTATTTGTTTTTCTTGTATAACTTATGCAAGGGGGAAAAAAAACTTTACAAATACTTTTTTTCCCAACACCAAGAAAGTATACCAGCCTTGTACTGCTGGTTGGTTTAAATAAAACAAGAGTACTGAAGTCATACTCAGCTCAGGTGAAATATTACAGGGTTGCTGGAAAGTTCAATTCCTTATAACAAACTTACAAGGAGTAAATACAATTTTCTACAATAAACAAGCGTCATAGTCTCAGGGTTAAGGGTTATAAAACAATAAACCATTGCAGTTAGAGTAGAAAGTCAGAGGAGAGCTTCACGCATACAAACTACTCAATATCATGATGACAAGGTATAAAATAAGAATAAATGTAATTTGAAATAAGATCTTAACTCCATATGGTTAATAGTCTCTCTCTTTCTCTCTCTCTCTCTCTCTCTCTGTGTGTGTGTGTGTATTTGTCTCCCTTTCTCTGTACTTTGTACCTTTCCCCTTACTCCTAATTTTTGCCACACAAAAAATTATGTCCAGTCCAGTGTTTTGTATTCTCAAACGCACTGTGTCAACAACTATTCATTCTCTGAAGATTCCTTATTTATTGGGATTGAAACCTCTGGTTTCAATTACAATGTTAAACAAAGATGAAATAATAGACTGGAGCTTATAATATTTTATTTTCTCAAAGCCTAGATTAGATACTCAGAAATGGCTGGGTTCAGGGACTCAAATAACAGTTATCACGTTTCTCTCTGTTTCTGTGCCTCCTTCCCTCTCCATCTCTCATCTTGGTTTATTCTCTGGTTCACATTGCTTGTTGCCCTCATTCTCTTCTATTGCAGAATTATTCCTTCACATGGACAGTGAAAATGGCTAAGGCAGCTCCATCTTCCACTCTCAGAGAATACAGGAGCATTTTCTTGATAGTTCTGACAGAAAACTCCCAGGGAAGAGTCTGATTGGCCCAGCTTGGTCATGTGCCCATCCCTGAACTAATCACTATGGCTATAGATTGGAAATGGAGTAGTCTGATTTGCAGGCTCATGTCACACACCCACCTTTGGGTCTTGAGGATGAGGACTGAGTGGGGATCAGTGCCCCCTAAGCCACATGGAATGAGGAAGGGGTGGTTCCCTAAAGGAAAGAATGCCGGCAGACAGTCTTGATCTAGGACAAACAGATGGAAGGTGGTGTTATATCAGGTTGATGGGGATAATAAAATTGTGATGTTGCTCATCAATGGCCATTTGGCAGTAAGGTCCAATACTCCATGAACAGACCAGGTTTTTTTTTTTTTTTTTTTTTTTTTTTTTTTTGAGACAGGATCTTGCTCTGTTACTCAGGCTGAAATACTGAAATACAGTGGCTTGATCATGGCTCACTGTAGCCTAGACCTCCCAGCTTCAAGTGATCCTTCTGCCCTAGTCTCCTGAGTAGCTGAGACTACAGGTGGATGCCACCATGCCCAGCTAAGTTTTAAAAATTTTTTGTAGAGATGAGTTCTCAGTATGTTGCCCAGGCTGGTCTTAAACTCCTGGGCTCAAGTGATCCTCCTGCCTTGGCCTCCCAAAGTGCTGGGATTATAAGTGTTGGCCACTGCCGCAGGCCCAGACCAGCATTTTTAATGCTGATATGGATTATCAGAATACATCTAAGGAATGTGAATTTGGAGCACCCTTCAGGTGTGGGCTGTCGCACCCTTCACTTCCCAGCACTGAACTGGGTATGGGGAGGCAGGCTGGGTCCCGCTCCAGTGGCCTGTAATTCCAACGTTGTTTTCATGTGCTCTGAAGGTTTAGCTGCTATGTTACAAAGGTCATGTCCTCGGGTCACTGAGACCATCTTTAATGAGGGAGCGTAGACCATTTGGAATGGCAAAGGGGTCTGGAAAAGAGGCTTGGCTGACAGCCTAGGGCAATGCTCAGAAGCTGTACTTAGAGCCTTGAATTATATAACCCAAATCTAGCTCCCTGCCCCAGATGAATGTAGGGGACTGGCAAAGAGCTTTGCTAGGAAAACGTCTAGCTGTGGTCGACAGCGAAAGGGAAGAAGTAGGTCTCTTGGCAGGAAGGGTACAAAGCTTCTCTTACGGCCTGAACGCCATTCTCTAGGAATGACAGAAATTGCCCTAATTATTAGGTATTGTACAGGATTCCTTGTGCCTCATACACGGTCTGTGGAAGCAGTTGGTACTGCTTCAATGCAAAGGCTACCCTGCGGCGCTGAGTCCACGCACGATGATTTTAGGCCTTGGGGAGGGAACAGATGCTAGGGCTAATTAGGGCATGATTCCTCTGGCCCAGGATGGCAGAGGATGTCCAGATAAAATGTGACACCTGCGCCCCAGTGCAGTTCATAGAAAACACTGCCCACCAACCCGCCCGTCTGGAGATGACTTAGCGTGGGATGCTCTTTGAAAATGGCACACCTTGATTGCTGTCTTCTGAAACTGGACAGTCGAGTCTGGAGGGCGTACTTCCTCCCGTGCCCAGCTACCCCAGCAAGGATCAAGCAGCATCCTCGGTGGCAGGAGGGTGGTGGGAGAAGTTCTTTTCAGTTTTTGGATCTTCTGTTTTGAGATCTTCTCACCAAAAAATGGTGAGATTTTAAGAATTATTTTACCCGCAGAACTTCAATTGGCAAGACTGGAATCGCTCCCCAAGGGGACTCCCCAGCCCAAGGGACTGAACAGAACATTATTAAATGTGCTTGGCACGCTCTATGCAAATCGGATAGGGCTGTAGGGCTGGTGTGAAGATGTCCTTATCCACACGCTGCCCCCGGAACGGTGCTGCTGACTGAGCAGTCTATCTTGATAGTCGGGCTGCAGCCATGATCACTTGTTGATTTTGTTTTGGGCTTCACAACAAGGAGACAGGGACAGTCTCATTCAGGATGCCACCAAGCTGAAGGATAAACTCCAAGTGGCTTATGGCTTGTCACTGCACAGAAAACAAGATCAGAGCCTGTAGAGCAGACATCTGTTGTTTTGGCCTGCTCCAAAGCCATTTATCCTTCTCCCCAGTCTTTACTTGGGGAGTCACACCTCAGCCACTCTCAGTCCTTGCAGTTTAGGGGGAAGGGCAAGGACATTAATGACAGCCTTTAGGCAATGAGAGATAAAGGCAGATTCCTGATGATATTGTTCAAGCCAGGGGTTGGCAAACTTTTTCTATAGAGAGCCAGTGGTAAATCTGTTCAGCTTTGTGGGCCATGTGGTCTCGGCTGCAACTACTCAGCTCTGTGGTTGTAGGGTACAAGCAGCCATAGACAATATGTAAACAAATAAGCATGGCTGCGTTCCAATAAAAAGTTATTTACAAAACAGGTGGCAGGCTAGATTTGGCTCACAGGCTGTCATTTACCAACTCTTTGTTTAAGCACCTGGATCCAGCTGAGCCTGAAGCTAACTGACTCTGTGATTTTTCAATGAATGAACCAGCAAATCCCCCTTTTTTTCCCCTATAGTAATTTGCGCTGCTGTTCTGTTATTGCAACTGAAAGATTTCTTTCATTTTATCCAGGTGTAGAGCCAGGTTTGCAGACTGGAGATTGAGTTTCAAAATGGGTTTGGTGGCCCCAGATAGGCAGGAGATAACTTAGCAATCGAGAAAATTCCATATCTGAGAGGGGATGGGGCAGGACTCCTGACAGTTTCTAACATGCAACCAGAGGCCAGGACTGTTAAGGCGGTATGTCCAAACAGCCAGCCACCCAAAGGAGACCTGGAGGAGTGGGAATCCACCTGTCTGAGGGCACTGACTATACCTCCCATGACAAGCTAAACAGGAAATGCCCCAGAGAAGCCAGCCTTCTTTTTTGATGAGGAGTGAGTAGGAGTTGGATGGTGAGGAGGAGGATGGGGAGACAAAGCTGACCGGTGACCCTTTGAAACGAAAACCCAGTGACACCTTGACCCCAGGTTGGGGTGAGACACCCATACATCTGTGGGGATGTGGGAAGCCTTCTCCACCACACTTTCTTTTTTTGAGATGGAGTCTTGCTCTGTCACCCCAGCTGGGGTGCATTGGGGTGATCTCGGCTCACTATAACTTCTATTGCCTGGGTTCAAGCGATTCTTGTGCCTCAGAGTCCTGAGTAGCTGGGACCATAGGCATGTGCCACCACATCCAGCTATTTTTTGTGTTTTTAGTAGAGACGGGGTTTCTGCCATGTTATCCAGGCTTGTCTCAAACTCCTGACCTCAAGTGATCCACCTGCCTCGGCCTCCCAAAGTCTCTCCACCACATTTAATCTGGAGACGGCAAAATATAATGAAGAGGAAAAGAGGAGCAACAAAGGACCGGTGATTCCCTCCTAGCCTGAGTGGCAGGTGGAGAGCTTGGTGCTGAAGCAGAGGGGCATGTTTCAGCTCCCCTGGGGGCTCAGAGAAATCCACTCATCATTCGGGTGAGGGCTTAGAGGATGGTTTTGCCTAGGACAAACATTCCCACTTGTCTAGAGGCTGTCTGCTCTGTGGGGCAGGTGGTATGCCCGAGGCCCTTGCTGCCCTTCATGTGGAAGGGATTTCCACACCCCTTTGTGAGGATATAGGAAACTCCAACCTCAACAGATTTCCCATTTCTTAAGGGGTTGAATCCTTTTCTGGAGAGGAGAGGAGCTGGGAGCAGAGACCCTTGGACTGGATCGGGTTCCAGGCCTGCCTCACCTGCTGGTAAGCAGATGCCAGGGGACAGACCCTGCAGCAAGCAAGGCGCTCTGCTCCCAGGATAGGAAGAGGCTGAGAGTGGAGGCTGGAACATGCTAGGGGAGCATGAGAGGTTTGCAGGCCTGGAATAGAAAGAGTTTGCATTGAGAAATGATTACAGAGAGACTCTGTAGCCAATGTCATCTGCATTTTGCCCCTATACCCCCGGGTCACTTTTGCACACCAGCAACCTGAGTGCTTTCACCTATAACAGCCTGTACTCTATCTTTGCCAGAGGCTGAGCTCAGGCTCCTGGAACCCATTTTAAGTGAATGCAAGGAGGGTGCAAGTACCTGGGAATTTATGTGGGACAAGGGCAGCCTTTACCAGGGATTAAGGGGTTCAGGCTTAAACCTTGCAGCTCCACTGCTCCCTGGATAGGATGCCAACTGACATGTGCCCTGCACCAGCCTCAAAGTCCTGTGAAGGGATTGGGCCAAAGTCACCCTCTGTGGGACACTGCTCAATAGCCCACCGTTACTCAACCCCCTTCCTTTCTTGGTCCCCACGCCTCACTCTCCTACTGGCTCTTCCTGGGAACTCTTCTTAAATCACCTGCATGCGAATCTTCCTTCCGGGGTTTGCTTCTGAAGAGGGAACCCACATCGAACTCCCAGCTGCTAAAGCTATTGTCCCTGTGGCTCTGTGAGCTGAGGGCTCTGACCCCTGATGGTGGACAGCTAGGAGGCCAGGTCTTGAGTTAGTAACCCCAGGTTACCAGATGTGGGAAGGCGCTCCACACATGTGCATGAGTTCCAGAGGTGTTCGGAATGAATTTGACAAGGGGCACTGCACAGCTTTGAGAATCTGGAATGTCTGAAGCCAGCTGGAGTGGAACCAATTTAGCCAGGGTTTCCTAACAATGTTAGACCCTCCAGAATCTAGAGGGTCACCTGCATTCCAGCCCTTAGTGAGCGGGCAGAGAGGAAGGCAACCCAAATCAGAGTTGGGATCAGAGGGGAGATGAATGTGGGGAGCTTAAGGTGAGCAGGTCCCAATCTCAATAGACAAGGCCCTGCTCTGAGGGGCCGTTTGTCAGCCCCTGGCCCTGGCGGGACACCGCTCCTGGTATGTCTCCGAGGGGGCAAGTTTAATCCGTTGGGATTGCAGGGCCAGGGTCATACAGCCTCAGGGACAGCACAGAACAGCCCAGGACTTTGTGGCACCCTCCACCCTCTCATGCCCTGGAAACATGTATGGCTGATGGCAGTGAAAGCCATCTGTGGCAGACGATGATGTGGAGAAAGAGCTTGGCAAAGACTACCTTTCCCCTGGGAGGGATGGGTCGGGGTGCCGTCGTGGGTGGGAGGAGCTGCCCCAGGCAGAAGGTTGGGCAGGCTGGCTCTGTTCCAGGTGAATCCCAGGTCTTGTGGACGTCCCTCCACAGAGTCAGACAGGCTCCAGGACATCACCTGGAACCTGTCCAGGGTGCTGGTGGTAATCACAGGGTTCCCCCGCGGGCCAGGCTGGGGCTGGCAAGAATATCCATAAGCAAAGTTTCAGAGTTGAAGGCAATGGATACGGGGAGGTGGGGAGGGGACGAGGGTGCTGTGGGGCTGGGCTGGAGCTGGAAATAACACACCCACTTCTCTTTGCTGAAGACCACAAGTATTTCTAGCAGGAGAGGGTGGGGAGATGAACCAAGGCCTCCTAGGGGGCCTCTGGCTAAGGATGCCCAGGTTTTACACGCTAACTTTGAGAGGGTGTCAGGGAGGAGGCTAGAGCACATAGAGAGAGAAGGCAAGGAAGAAAGGTCGGAGAGCAAGGAGAGGAGTGTGCAGCTGCTGTGGATGGGGAACTTGGGGGAACAAGCTTGTGGGGAGCACGATGACTCCTGAGTCGTCTCACAAAACCTTCAGTAAAAAGTCCACATTATCCATCACTGCCTTTGGAGTTGGAATTCTGTTTATTTGGGATGCAGTAACATGCGGGGACTGTCCTCAAGGCTGTCAGGAGGAGCAGGCCCAGCTCGGCGCAGTCCACTCACACAGGCGACATGATAAGCCGGAGAGACATAGAGAAGGTTCAAGTGGGGACATGAGAGAGGACCCTGTGCTTGGAATCCAGATGAAGATCTCTTTTTCTGCTCCTCTATTTTCCAGAACAAACATGATTCCATGCAGTCCGAAGAGGGCGGTTAAGACAGAAGAATGGCTTCGGGATTCAGAGAAGGCGTCCAGCTCTTCTCTAGCTCGGATGGGGAGTGCGGGCTGTGTTCATTTGGAGACCACCTCCAGCCAGACTGCCTGCCCTGGCCTGGAGAATATTTCAGGGGACCTGTGTCTGGGGAAAAGGGGATTGGGGAGCCCCCAGTGCCTGTCTTGAATTGGGTCCTAGGCCCATGAAGTGTGAGTCCTTCACAGCTATAAAGGATTCAGGAAAAAATGGAAGGACTCTGGGAGATCCTGAGAAAAGCAGTGGCCTTGAGCAAGTGATAATGCCACTGCTGAGTGGAGGAGGGGCCCTCTCCAAGCCTGGCCAGTCTGTCACTGCCAGGACTCTCCGTCTCCAGGGCTGGCCGACTGGGGAGCAGAAATGTCTCGGAGTGATGCTTGTGAGAGTAACAGGTGGAGGAATCGGAAGCATAGTGCTCTTGGGACCCCAGCTGTATCAAAGGCTGACACGCCTGGTGAAAGGCAGGTCTTATGTCTTTGCTATGGGTCTGTTATTAAGAAAAATAAGATTGGGCCGGGCCTGGTGGCTCATGCCGGTAATCTCAGCACTAGGCCAAGGCGGGTGGATCTTTTGAACTCAAGAGTTCGAGACCAGCCTGGCCAACATGGAGAAACCCCGTCTCTACTGAAAAATACAAAAAAAAAAAATTTACAATACAAAAAAAAAAAAAAAATAGCTTCACATTGTGGCACACTATTAGGGAGGCTGAGGCAGGAGAATTGCTTGAACCCAGGAGGCAGAGGTTGCAGTGAGCTGAGATTGCACCACTGCACTCCAGCCTGGGTGACAGAGGAAGACTTCATTTCAAAAAAAAAAAAGAAAGAAAAAAAAAGTAAGATCGTTCTGAATAACAACAAAAAAAATTCCTTCCTGTTGCTGACATCTGCCTAACTTCTAGGCTTATTGTTCTCAAGTCTATCACACCCAATTCATATTTATAACAAATGTTTTGCACCAACCAAATAACATTCTCTTTACCATCTTGAAATAAATACGTAAGTAGGCTGGGCGTGGTGGCTCATGCCTGTAGTCCCAGCACTTTGGGAGGCTGAGGCAGGCGAATCATTTGAGGTCAGGAGTTCGAGGCCAGCCTGACCAACATGATGAAACTCCATCTCTATTAAAATACAAAACTTAGCTGGGTATGGTGGCGGGCGCTTATAGTCCTAGCTACTCAGAAGGCTGAGACAGAAGAATTGCTTGAACCTAGGAGGTAGAGGTTGCAGTGAGCCGAGATCATGCCCCTGCACTCCAGCCTAGGCAACAGAGCAAGACTTCTTCTCAAAAAAAAAAAAAAAAAGTAAAAGAAACAAATGCATAAATAATATTACCTACTATGTATATAGTTTCAAACATCTAACATGTTCAAATGTCAAAATATCCAAATAAGGGCCCCACAGTAACATAAAGGTGACATAAAGGGAACGTGATACAGGATTAGATCTCAATTATGACAGCACTGTAGACATCATGCAGGGGCCACAGGCTTATATGTGGATGTACAGTCACTGAACATCACAGGCAATCACAGGCATAAATGCAGTCTGAGACACTGTGATGTGTTGGCACGAAAATACCTCAAGGGGCTTTGCTCCCAGTGGTTTTCCTAAGTGCTAAGCAACTATTGGAAAAGTTCTAAGCAAAACAAAGGTCACTCTTCCCTTGATCTACATTGTAGTTACCGCGTTCCTGGAGAAGGGATCCATGAGGGAGTGAAGTGGCTCGGGGTACCGGCAGGACTGGGAGGTATGGGGAGCAGTAAATCCAGGTTCAAAGCCTTCAAAAGATGAGAAACCATGTGTAGACAATCCCCCAGCATGCACTTAGAAAATTGTGGGGGACACTTTTTGGTGGTCACAATGATTAAAGGGGTGTGTGCCATTGGTATTTAGTGGTCAGGGACCAGGGACGCTGGATGCTCTGGGAGCCTGGGATGATCCTGCACAGTGGAAAATGGCTCCATATCCTGCCTGACTCGGGAATATCACGCTGGACTTCCATGCAAGTGCGTAAACCTGCTTATAATGATCTGAATCTAGACCCTAACTCTGCGTTATATGAAAACAGTGTGTGGTGTCCTCAGAACCGTGTGGCCCTAGGACTTGGAGCCTCTAAACTGATGCGGCAGATGCTGAGGGCACTGCACATGCATGAAGGGGTGCTCTAGTCTGTGGCCTGGCCCTTGAACACAGCCAGGGAAGTGGGCATCTGGGCAGCCCCTCTCCAGATGAAACGCTAGCTTCTCAACACCTGAAATCAGAGGGTTATCGGGGGTGGGGTGGTTCTACTAACCTGCTTTTCAGGCTTAGAGGGGCAAAATGACTTGATAGAGTCTGTGTAGCTCTTCTCCGGTGGATCATGACGATGGTGCCCATGACGCAGAGCTTCCCAAAGTATGAGGACGCCACCTGAGGCCCCTGTCCTCAAAATGTAGCTTTGTGTAGAGCAGGTACAAGGTGACTTGGACTCCTCCATTTCTCATCCTCAGCACAAAGCCAGCACCTTCAGGAAACTGTTACTAACAAAAAGACAGACGGGGCAGGCTGAGAGGGAGGCAGATGTGAAAAGCACTGGCTGCAGAAAGTAAGGAAGGCAAGAAGCCCATTATGCAAAAAATGAGGGAGCTACTGCATTTGTCCAGGTGGTACACTTCTTTCTTCTTGTTGGTAATACCTGTAATACCTGTTATACCTACTGAACTCTTGAGACTTCCTGGGGCAAAGGTCAACTGTGCTGCCCTGCCTACCTGACTTTCCCAGACCCTTAGGGAGAGGTGGACCACCCAGACCTGGCCAATCAGAATGGTTTTTTCTTTTGGACAGAGCAAAAACACCAGGGGATGTAAGCCAGACCAGTCCCCAGGTGTCTGGGCCCTGTGTATATACAGATGCTGAGAGAAACAAGTGCTTTTCTTTTCTTTCTTTTTTTTTTTTCCTGGTGTTGCTAAGCTGAGGATATGTGAATTTGGAACTGTCAGTACCCATCTCCCCTGGCAACATGGAGGAAATCCATCTATAGCTGGAGAAAATAAGATCAGCACATGCAGGGGAGCAGAGGGAGCCCTGCTGGCACTGAGCAAGACTCCAGACCCAGCTGTGCCAGATGCTAGAGCTGCCCACAGCCTTCCCAGCTAGTGAGCTGATACATCCACCCCTTGTTCTTTTTTTTTTTCTTTGCTGTAGCTAGTTTGAGACGGATTGCAACGTGAAAAAGTCCTGACTTCCACAAATAGCATTAATTCACCCATCAAACGTCTATTATATACCAGGCATGATCTTATATCCTAGAGTTATAAGACTCAACAAGTGGATTTGATCCCTGCCCTCATAGAGCTTACTGTTTTGTGGGGGAGACAGCACAAAAACAATTCCACGATCAATTAGTTTAAGTAATAAGGCTGAGAAATGCTATGAAGGAGCATCCGTGATATTAAGCTCCATGAGGGCAGCAACCTTAGTCTCTTTCATTCACGGCAGTATCTTTGATGTCTAGAATGGTGCCTGGCACATAGTAGGCACTCAATAAATACTTATGTGGAAAAAGGAATGAAAGACAAAGTTTAGGGAGCTATAACAGAACATCAAGAGGAGTAGAGGTGGAGGAGTTAGGGAGAGTTTTCCTGAGGAAGCAACATTTCAGCTGACATCTAAACAACCCTGAGGGGTTGGCCAGACCATGAAGGCAGAAGGAACAGAAAGTGAAGAGAAGGCAGGAGGGCACAGGTGTCGTGAAGGAGAAAGAGGAGGCCAGTGCAGCTACATTACAGGCAGCAGGGAGGAGTGTCATGGCTAGTGAGGCCACTAAGGTCGGGAACACTCACCAGAGGCTGCCATGGCCGCGCTAAGGAGTTTGGGTCATATTATGAGAGCTGTAGACAGCCAACATTCGCAGTAGTAAGTGAAGCCGTCAGGGGCTTTGCCCTCAAAAGTAATGAATGGAAGTGGAGAAAATTCGTGTATTTTCAATCTTGGGAGATGACAAAAGAAATAGAACATTCTATATAGCAAAAAGCAGAAAATAAAGTATTCCTAGGTAATGGAGATGCAATGTGAAAAAAGATTAAAAAAGAACCTGGTACTGGCCGGGCGCGGTGGCTCACGCCTGTAATCCCTGCACTTTGGGAGGCCAAGGCAAGTGGATCACTTGAGGTCAGGAGTTTGAGACCAGCCTGGCCAACATGGCGAAATCCTGTCTCTACTAAAAATACAAAAATTAGCCGGGCTTGGTGGCGGACCCCTGTAATCCAGCTATTCAGGAGGCTGAGAGAGGAGATCTCTTGAACCCGAGAGGCAGAGGTTGCAGTGAGCCGAGATCACGCCATTGCACTCCAGCCTGGGCAACAGAGCAAGATTCCATCTCCAAGAAAAACAAAACAAACAAACAAACAAAAAACTGGTACTAGGATCTCAAATGATTTCAATAAAACAAGGGACATGATTTCAATAAAACAAGGTTGTTCAATAAAACAAACCTGGGAAATTGGGTTCAAGTGTATTAATGATGTTTTCTTGTTTAAGGGAGGTTATGAATTGATTTGTTTCCTGACATTGACAGAAAAGGGAGAAGTGGGCTGAAGGAAATCAGAGAGATCCATCTGAAGGCTGTTGTGTTCCTCTAGTGGGAGCTGATGGAGAGGAGGGCATGGCCAAGAGATATTAGTGATCATGACAACCAAACAAACAGATATAATAGTCACATACCCAAGAGGAAGTGATTTCCTGAGCTGAAAATGATTGGGTAAACCAATCAATAAGTTCCAGAGAAAATTTATACAGAATTATATACCAGGACCTAGCCTTACTGAAAAAAGTCTTTTCAGCTGGGGGTGTGGTGGCTCACCCCTATAATCCCAGCACTTTGGGAGGCTGAGGCAAGCAGATCACTTGAGTCTAGGAGTTCAAGACTAGCCTGGGCAACATGGTAAAACCCCATCTCTACAAAAAAATACAAAAATTTTGTGTTTTTTTGGGGTGGGGTGGCACATGCCTGTAGTCCCAGCTACTTGGTGACTGCGGTGGGAGGATCGCCTGAGCCCAGGAGTTCGAGTCTAAAGTGAACTATAATCATGCCACTGTACTGCAGCCTGGGTAAGAGAATGAGACCCTGTCTCTAAAAAGAAAAAGAATTTTTCCAAGATGAAGGAAAAATATTAAATGAATCTGTCCAGGTGCGGCGGCTCATGCCTGCAATCTCAGCACTTTGGGATGCCGAGGCAGGTGGATCACGAGGTCAGGAGTTCAAGACCAGCCTGGCCAACATAGTGAAACCCCGTCTCTACTAAAAATACAAAAAAAAAAAAAAAAAAAAAATTAGCCAGACATGGTGGTGTGCGCCTGTAGTCCCAGGTACTTGGGAGGCTAAAGCAGGAGAATCACTTGAACCCGGAAGGCGGAGGTTGTGGTGAGCTGAGATTGCACCACTCCACTCCAGCCTGGGCAGTAGAACAAGACTCCGTCTCAAAAAAAAAAAAAAAAAAAAAAAGAAATGAATCCATACATGAAATTGTGTTACAAAGCAGGAAATTTAGGCTGGCCTTAGGTTTTTTTTTTTTTTTTTTTTTTTTTTGAGGCAGAGTCTCACTCTGTCGCGGGGCTGGAGTGCAGTGGCCGGATCTCAGCTCACTGCAAGCTCCGCCTCCCGGGTTCACGCCATTCTCCTGCCTCAGCCTCCCGAGTAGCTGGGACTACAGGCGCCCGCCACCTGTCTCTACCAAAAATACAAAAAATTAGCCAGGCGTGGTCAGACGCGGTGGCTCATGCCTGTAATCCCAGCACTTTGGGAGGCCAAGGTGGGCAGATCACGAGGTCAGGAGATCAAGACCATCCTGGCTAACACGATGAAATCCTGTCTCCACTAAAATTATACAAAATTAGCCGGGCGTGGTGGCGGGTGCCTGTAGTCCCAGTTACACAGGAGGCTGAGGCAGGAAAATGGCGTGAACTTGGGAGGCGGAGTTTGCGGTGAGCCAAGCTCGCACCATCGTACTCTAGGACAGAGCGAGACTCCATCTGAAAAAAAAAGAAAAATTGCCGGTCGTGGTGGCAGGTGCCTGTGATCCCAGCTACTCAGGAGGCTGAGGCAGGAGAATCACTTGAACCCAGGTGGTGGAGGTTGCAGTGAGCCAAGATAGCACCATTGCATTCTCTAGCCTGGGCAATAAGAGAGAAACTGCCTCAAAAATAAAAATAAAAATAAAAATAAAAAAAATTTAAAAAGTGTATATATATACATAACAAAAATAGTAGGCATAAGTCCAAATACATCAGTAATCACAATAAACCATTATTGCAAATGATACGATTGTCTCCCTAAGCAAAAAAGATAATCAATTGTAAAAGTATTAAAATCAAGAAAAATGTTCAGGAAGAATGCCAGAAATAAGACTGATGTACTAAAAATCAATAGCTTTTCTATTAATCTGTAGTAATCATTTACAACAACTTCAAAATATCTAGGAATAGACTTAAAGCAACATGTGCAAGATAAGGAAATGACAAACGATTCAATAGAAAGCAAAGGTTGTGAATAGTCAGTTTACAGAAAAAGAAAAACAGCCAATAAATGTAAAAAAAGTTCCACCTCACTAGCAACCGGAGATATGGAAATTGAAACAATACTAATATCAAAGGTGAAAAATGATTTTTAATATTTAGTGATGGTGATGGAGGGGGGAACAGACATTCCTATGGGAATAAAAATCGGTAAAGCATTTTTGTAGGGCAATTTGGGAATGTTTTAAATTTAAATGCTTATGTCTTTTGACCCAATATTCTGCTTTCAAGAATCTAGTCTCAAGAAATATTTTCCACTCATGCCAAGATATTCATTGCAGAATTATTTATAATAATAAAAAAGGAGGAAAAGAAATATTCAAAAGTAGAGGAACGACCAATTAAATTATAGTACATCCATATGTAAGACAGTGCCAAGGGGCTGCCCCTCTTCTCTGCTTATATAGATTGAATGTTTCACCTTGAAACAGGTCTCTTCCTTTCAGGGTAAGATAACTTTAGTGGTATCTGTTATTTATGGCAGTGTACATTAGATAGGGACTCCTTGCCCTAAGAGAATGGTGAAATGGAGCCTTTTATGGCTTCATAAAAGCAGGATTCTTACATATGTCTTCAATATGTAGACTTGGTTTTTGAGGAGAAGGTGAACAGGTTTGCAAAGAAGTCCAAGGCCTTCCGGGAAGGAGTGGATGGTCATTTCAGCCCCTCTTCTCTGATATTTGAGAATGGGGAGAGACCTGGTCAGGGGAAGCCTGATCCTGAAGTAGATCTGCTGGCAGGAGAACACACCATGGTTTCCAGTGGGGAAATCACCATGAAGGGAGAATCTGGACTCAAAGCAAGTATCCAAGAAATCACAGGGAAAGCTGTTTTGAGAATCTATAGCTAAGTTGCAGCACCACTAAGAAAGACTCAGGCTAGCAAGGAAGCACAGAGAAGAGACACATTCATCGGACTGTGGGGGCCAGGGCTCAACAGAACACCCTGTGGTGCCAGCTGAAGTGAAAGAGGATCCAGCTAACCCACTTTCACGGAATGATATGTAGAGACAGGAAACTACAGTGTTCTCTAAGGCGCGGTACCACTTGGGCCTCTACAGCAATCTGACCTTATCTCTTACTGCACCTGCTAACTCCACATCACACACACTGGTCTTGACTGTTCCCCTAAACACACTGGCAGGCACCTGCCAAGTCCTCCCTCCTGCTGTTCCCAGTACCTGGAGAGTTGTTTTCTCATACCACCTCACTTCTTCTGAGCCACTCAAACGTCACCTTCCTTGTTCACTCTTTAAATAATTTGCAAACACCTTCTCTTCCCAGATGGTTAGCAATCCTATTGCCTTTCCCACTTAATTTTTCTCCACAGCACGTAACACCTTATTTGTTTTGTTAATTGTTTATTTCTGATTCACCTCCTCCCACCCTAGATAGACTATAACCTCCATGAAGGCAAGTTTGGTTCACTGATTTATCTCCAGGACTTAGAACAGTGCCGGATACATAGCAAATGCTTTATGAATACCTAAGGAAAGAATAAATATGTACTCACAGAAAATCGCTAAAAAACATACTAAGTGAGGCCGGGCGCGGTGGCTCAAGCCTGTAATCCCAGCACTTTGGGAGGCCGAGACGGGCGGATCACAAGGTCAGGAGATCGAGACCATCCTGGCTAACACAGTGAAACCCCGTCTCTACTAAAAATACAAAAACTAGCCGGGCGAGGTGGCGGGCTCCTGTAGTCCCAGCTACTCGGGAGGCTGAGGCAGGAGAATGGCGTAAACCCGAGAGGCGGAGCTTGCAGTGAGCTGAGATCCGGCCACTGCACTCCAGTCCGGGCGACAGAGCGAGACTCCGCCTCAAAAAAAAAAAAAAAAAAAAAAAAAAAAAAAAAAAAAAAAACATACTAAGTGAAAACAAGGTAGATTACTAAATAATACACATAAAATCATATCATTTATGTAAAAGCCATGTATGTGTTTGTGTGTGTTTGTAAGGATGCATGCCAAATTATCATGGAGAGGGGAGTGGGGTGGGAATAATTAAAGTGATTAATTTTTTAATTACTTAAAAATTAAATTTTCTTTCGTATATTTCTGTATCATTTGGCAATTTTTAAATATATGAGTATTTATTACTTGTACAATAAAATAGGTAATGAATACCTAATAACATAGTACAAGGGTAACAGTTCTGGAACAAGGTCTTAACTTTTGGTATTGGCAGAGTGGCTTATATCAGACTAGTCCTCTTTAAGATAACAATGATAAACTCTGATCTAAATATTTTTTTAAATGGTATGAAGCTGCTGGAGAATGACAAAAAAAAAAAAAAAAAAACAACAGGCAGAAACTTGATGGGATTTAATTCTTAAAAGAAAGGAACCATGCTGGGTGAGAGCCACATTTCTATAGCTTTCTTTGGAGAGCACCTCCCAGTTCTTGTGGAACATGGGGACACAGAACAACTAGAAGTTGTGGCCTGAGGAGTCAGAGGACAGAGTTGGAGATTGCTGGAGTGGCAGGAAATTGAGGAGGTAAAACCGGACAGGACGGAGCTACAAAAGCAGAGCACCGAATCTATGTGCACATTTTTCTCAAATCTGCGGCTGACACCTAAACTACATGAGTGGAGATTCCAAAGAGATTAGGGGAAAATAACAGCTGGAAGCCTGAAATTGTTGAGCAGAGATGTCAGTACCTGTGCACTTCAGGGGAAACAGTGTTTGGAGTTTGAGTCTCATTATGTTAGGCGAGCTTGGTAAACACCTCGGGCCTTCCATTGACATCCCAGGGGGACCATGTCCAGGTCCAAGAGATTCTCCTTATAAATGAGGACAAAACTAAATAAATGCATTCTAAAAAGTGTGAAAACCAAGCCTCCACTAGATCTGAGTGATATGGCAGTAATCTACCTGTCTGCTAGAACAAAACTCAACTCTGTTTGAAGGCAGGTAATAGAATACAGAATCTCCCCAATGTTTTACCTGCAACATCCTGTACGCAATAATATATTACCAGACATGTGGAGAAACAGGAAAACATGACTCTTAGTTAAGAAAAAAATAAGATAATAGAAACAAATTATCAGATAATCCAATGTTGGAATTAGCAGGCAAGATAAGTGATAAATGTGTTAAAGATCCCATAGGAAAAGTTAAAAATAATGTGTTAAGAGATGGGGGGAATTTCAATAGAGATATAAAAATGGTTTAAAAAAAAAAACAACAACTGCAACTCTGTGATTATACCACAACTCTAAATGTGAACTGAATTGTACACTGTAACCAGTGAACTGTGTAGTATATAAATTATGTTTAAATAAAGCTATTATATTGAAAAGAAAAAAAGCCTGGCCTGGTACAGTGGCTCATGTCTGTAATCCCAGCCCAAGAGTTTGAGACCATCCTGGGAAACATAGTCAGACCTCATTTCTACAAAAAAATAAAAAATTAGCCACGTGTGGTGGCACATGCCTATAGTTCCAGCTATTCAAGAGCCTGAGGTGAGAGGATCACTTGAGCCCAGGGGGTTGAAGCTGCAGAGAGCTATGATTACACCACTGCACTCCAGCTTGGGCAACAGAGTGAGACCCTTATCTCAAAAACAAAACAAAACACCCTAATGAAAATTATTGTACTAAAAACATACTAATTAAACTAAAAACACTCATTGGTGTTACAGGCCGAGAAAATGGGGGTGATGACCAACTCAGTGTACCACTGGAGACTATATAAGCAAATGGAAAACTGTTTTCACGAAAGCAGGATGTTGGAGAACTGACAACTGTGTCTGCCGCCAGAAGGGATACTGAGGGTTTTCCCACCCCCCAGCACAGTGTTCCTTGTGATTATCTATAGGAAATCTGAAGCCTGTTGTACAAAAAAAGAAATTATGTGTACCTGTGATAAATCAAGCAACTGAGCAACCATTACCTCTCCCTCCCTGCTCTTTCCACCTCATAAATATGAGGGGCTGTGGAAGCTCAGGGCTGCATTTGCTCACTAGAAGCAAGGAGCCCCCTGACCCCTTCTTTTAAAATAGATCCTCTTGTATTTATCTTTATTTCTGCATTCATCTCCCTTCATTTACTCATATAGAAACCATCAGCAACACGTTGGCACTGGGTATGGTGGTGCACACTTGTAGTCCCAGCTACCCAGGAGGCTGAGGTAGAAGGACTGTTTGAGCCCAGGAGTTCAAGTCCAGACTGGGCGACATAGTGAGAAGCAAGACCCTGTCTCAATAAATAAATAAATAAATAAATAAATACTCATTGGACAGGATTAAAAGATTGGGAAAATGGCCTCCAAAGACCCTCCAAAACTTTACCCCTTCAGGCCCCATAAGCAGCAATAGCAACGATAACAACAACAAAAACTGGCAAAAATAGGCAGAATCAACTTTTTCAAAGTTCTGAAAATTAACCAAAGGCTTGCAGCTACTTGGGGACAGTGTACTTAGAAGAAACAAAAGTTGAATCTCAGTAAGAACAGCAAACTTTGTGCCATTTTAACTTACCCTAGTCTCATTCCCCACTCACCAGCTTGGCAGTAGCCTTGAAAAATAACAGCTTGCATTCCCTCTTAGGAAGTCCTCTTGGCAGCCACTAGAGGAGGCAAATAGAGGTGGAACCCTTCCAAAGACCTGTGCTTAAGGAAATTGTCATTATTTGGCCTATCTGGTAGTTCCTTGGAAGACCCCAGTTACAAGGATGACTTGAAGCTAGCCCATTGTGAATAGCCTTCCTCCTGGGTAGGAAGAAATGTTTGTTGGAAACAATTAAAGGCAAATGTTTTAACTTCATGGCTGCCTGAAGCAATGAATAACAGTTGGGACACACACACACACATACACACACACGGAACTTCCTTTCCACTCCCCACAAACTCAGACTAACTAAACGGCTTAAAAGGAAAAGCTGGGAAATTAGATGTCCAAAGGAGCCTCGAAGAACTCTGCCATATTCCTGGAAATTTGCAAGCTGACACACATGTGTAGGGCTGTGTGTGTGCTTAGGATAGAATGAGAAAGCTCTAAGCTCTCACTTGTGGCTGAGTTTGGTTTTCTGTGCAAGTAGGAAGTGAAGGCTAAGGCGCAGTTGGACACTACCTGGCTGAGTGTTAAAGGTATGTCCTAGGCTGGGTGAGGTGGCTCACCGTTTTGGAGGGTCTTCTGGAGGCCATTTTCCCAATCTTTTAATCCTGTCCAATGAGTATTTATTTATTGAGACAGGGTCTTGCTTCTCACTATGTTGCCCAGTCTGGACTTGAACTCCTAGGCTCAAACAGTCCTCCTGCCTCAGCCTCCTAGGCTGGGTGAGGTGGCTCACGCCTGTAATCCCAACACTTTGGGAGGCTAAGGTGGGTGGATCATGAGGTCAGGAGTTTGAGACCAGTCTGGCCAACATAATGAAACCCTGTCTGCACCAAAAATACAAAAATTAGCTGGGCATGGTGGTGGGTGCCATAATCCCAGCTGCTTGGGAGGCTGAGGCAGGAGAATCACTGGAACATGGGAAGTGGAGGCTGCAGTGAGCCGAGATCACATGTCCCTGCCCTCTAGCCTGGGTGACAGAGCGAGACTCTGTCTCAAAAAAAAAAAATTGTGTCCCAACACACACACACACACATACACACACAGCGCCCCTCAGTAAAGACTGGGATGACTTTTTTGCTTCTAGTTAATAAAAGAAATCACTGGCCAATCATTAACTGACCACTAAGATGGCTGACTAGAGACTTCATTGGCCACATACAATAAAGAATGTAGACTTTACAGAATTAATCCAGAGAAGTCACTGAATAAACAAACAGCTGTAACAACAACAACAACACAGGAGAGGGGGGAAGAGTCTGACTTTCAGGTTACCACATTATAGCATTTAAAAAGTCCAATTTCGGCTGGGCGTGGTGGCTCAAGCCTGTAATCCCAGCACTTTGGGAGGCCGAGACGGGCAGATCACGAGGTCAGGAGATCGAGGCCATCCTGGCTAACACGGTGAAACCCCGTCTCTACTAAAAAATACAAAAAAAACTAGCCGGGCGAGGTGGCGGTGCCTGTAGTCCCAGCTACTCGGGAGGCTGAGGCAGGAGAATGGCGTAAACCCAGGAGGCGGAGCTTGCAGTGAGCTGAGATCCGGCCACTGCACTCCAGCCTGGGCAGCAGAGCGAGACTCCGTCTCAAAAAAAAAAAAAAAAAAAAAGTCAAATTTCAACCAAACATTGTGAAACAAAATTGTATTCACAAGAAAAAAGGAATACATAGAAATTGCCTCTGAAGAAAGCCACATGTTGGACTTACTAGGCAAAGACTTTAAATCAACTATTTAAATATATTCAAAACACTGAAAAAAAATCTATGTCTGAATACTACATACTACAGGAAAGTATGAGAATATATCTGTATCTGTAATGTGTCACCAGGTATAAAATATCAATAGAGAGATATAAATTATTATTATTATTATTATTATTATTATTTTGAGCTGGGGTCTTACTCTGTCACCCAGGTTGGAGTGCAGTGGCACAATCTCAGTTCACTGTAATCTCTGCTTCCCAGACTCAAGCAATTCTCCCACCTTAGCCTCCAAAGTAGCTGGGACCACAGGCACACGCCACATCTGGCTAATATTTTGTATTTTTGGCAGAGATAGGGTTTTGTCATGTTGTCCAGGCTGGTCTCAAACTTCTGAGCTCAGGGCATCCACCCACCTTGGCCATCCAAAGTGCTGGGATTACAGGCATGAGCCACCACGCCTGGCTGAGAAATTTTTTTTTTTTTTTAATGGAAACTCTGGAGTTGAAAAATACCATAACTAGAATAAAATATTCACTAGAGGGGCTAAATAACAACTTTGATCTTACGGAAGAAATAGTGATTTTGGAGATAGCTTCAAATTACAAATGCAAAAATTGGCAATTAGAAAAAAGATCAGCAAAGAAAAAGAGGAATTAAACAACACTATAGACATCTATAGAACACTCCACCCAACAATAGCAGAATGCACATTTTTCTTAGGTGCATATGGACTATTCCTGAGGATAGATCATCTATTAGGCCATAAAACAAGTGTTAATAAACTTACAAAGATTGAATTTATACAGTATATGTTCTTCAACCATAACAAAATGAAATTAGAATTCAAAAACAAAAAGAATATGGAAATTCATAAATATGTGAAAATTAAACAGCACACTCCTAAATAATCAATTAGTCAAACAAGAAATCACCAGGGAACCGGGCAGAGTGGTGTGTGCCTCTAATCCCAGCTACTTGGGAGGCCAAAGAAAGAGGATCACTTGAGGGCAGGAGTTCAAGACCAGCATGGGCAACATAGAAAGAGCCTATCTCAAAAAATAGAAATCACAAGGGAAATTAAAAATTTCTTTGAACAGAATGGAAAAAAAAAATCACAACATGACAAAACTTATAAAATCCAGGAAAAGGTCAGGTGCAGTGGCTCACGCCTGTAATCCCAGCATTTTGGGAGGCCAAGGCGGGCAGATCATGAGGTCAGGAGATCGAGACCATTCTGGCTAACATGGTGAAATCCTGTCTCTACTAAAAACACAAAAAATTAACCTGGGCCTGTTGTCCCAGCTACTCAGGAGGCTGAGGCAGAAGAATGGCATGAACCCCAGAGGCGGAGCTTGCAGGGAGCCAAGATCATGCCACTGCACTCCAGCCTGGGCAACAGAGCGAGATTCCATCTCAAAAAAAAAAAAAAAAAAAAAAGATATCCAGGAAAAACAATGTTTAGAGGGAAATTTATAGCTGTTAAAGGCATACATAAAATAAGAAGGAAGCTCACAATTCAATAACCCAAACTTCCACCTTAAAAACCTAGAAAAAGAAAAGAAAATTAAATCCAAAGCAAGTAAAAAAGGGCAATAATAGGCTGGGCGCGGTGGCTCAAGCCTGTAATCCCAGCACTTTGGGAGGCCGAGACGGGCGGATCACGAGGTCGGGAGATCGAGACCATCCTGGCTAACATGGTGAAACCCCATCTCTACTAAAAAAAATACAAAAAAAACCCAGCCGGGGGAGGTGGCGGGAGCCTGTAGTCCCAGCTACTCGGGAGGCTGAGGCAGGAGAATGGCGTGAACCTGGGAGGCGGAGCTTGCAGTGAGCTGCTGAGATCGCGCCACTGCACTCCAGCCTGGGCGACACAGCGAGACTCCATCTCAAAAAAAAAAAAAAAAAATGGGGCAATAATAAAAATTAAAGCAGGAATAAACAAAATACACTATAGAAAAATAATAGAGAAAATTAACAAAACTAAAAATTAGTTCTTTAAAAAGATCAACAAAATTGACAAACCTTTACTAGACAGTTTTAAAAAAAGAAGACTCAAATTATTAAGATTAAGAATGAAAGTGGGGACTACTGACCTTACAGAAATAAAAAAAGGACTATAGTTGTATGTCAATAAGCTAGATACTCCAGACGAAATGGAAAAATTAATAGAAAGACACAAACTAGGCTGGGCACAGTGGCTCACGCCTATAATCCCGGCACTTTGGGAGGCTGAAGTGGGCTGATCATGAGGTCAGGAGATCAAGGCCATCCTGACCAACATGGTCAACTAAAAATACAAAAATTAGCTGGGCATGGTGGTGCATGCCTGCAATCCTAGCTACTCGGGAGGCTGAAGCAGGAGAATTGATTGAACCCAGGAGGTGGATGTTGCAGTGAGCCAAGATCATGCCACTACACTCCAGCCTGTTGACAGAGTGAGACTTTGTATAAAAAAAAAAAAGAAAAAAAAGACACAAACTACTGAAACAAACTCAAAAAGAAACAAATAATCTCAATAGACATAATAACGAGTAAAGAGATTGAATTAATAGTAGCAGTAGTAGTAATAGTAATAATAATAATATACTATCCACAAAGAAAATCCCATCCCAGATGGCTTCATTAGTGAATTCTGTCAAACATTTAGAGAATTAATACAAATTCTTCACAAACTCTTCCAAGAAATAGGAGAAAAGTAAATACTTCCCAAATCATTTTGTGAGGCCACTACCACTCTGATATCAAAACCAGACAAAGACAAGAAAACCACAGATCAACACCGCTTATGAATATGGATGCAAAACTTCAACAAGATAATAAACTGAATCCAGCAACATATAAACTCAATTATACACTTTGACCAAGTGAGATTTATCCCAGGAATGCAAGGTTAGTTTAATATCTGAAAATCAATTACCATAATGCACTGTATCAATAGAGTAAAACCTCAAAACTTCATGATCATCTCAATAGGTTCAGAAAAAGCATTTGACAAAATCCAACCCTTTTCATGAAAAAACACTCAACAAACTAGAAATTAATGTCTGAATTTATTCTACTGTGGTTGGAGAAGATATATTGTATGAGTTCAATCTTTGTAAATTTATTGACACTTGTTTTATGCCTAACATGTTGTGTATCCTGGGGAATAGTCCATGTGCACTTGAGAATAAAGTGCATTTGGTCTTTTTTGGGTAGAAGAGCACATCCTCCACATGATAAGGGGCATCTATGAAAAACCCACATCTAACTTCATATTTAATGGTGAAATACTGGATGTTTTCCTACTAAGTTCAGGAATAAGACGAAGGTGTCTGCTTTTGCTGTTTATACTCAACATTGTACTAGAGGTTCTATCCAGGGCATTTGGACAAGAAAAAGAAACAAAAGTCATCAAGATTGAAAAGAAAGAAGTAAAACTATTTCTATTTGTAAGTGGTATGACATAATGCTGTTATAGATAGTCCTGAGGAATCCACTTGAAAACTATTAGAAATAATCAACAAGATATTTTGTTGCAGAATTTAAGGTTGCAGAATTTAAGATTACATATGAAAATCAATTGTATTTTTTTTTTTCTGAGAAGGAGTCTCACTCTGTCACCCAGGCTGAAGTGCAGTGGCACAATCTCGGCTCATTGAACCCTCCTTCTTCTGGGTTCAAGTGATTCTCCCACCTCAGAACCTGAGTTGCTAGGATTACAGGTGCGGGCCACCATGCCCAGATAATTTTTGTATTTTTGGTAGAGACGGGGTTTTGCCATATTGGCCAGTGTGGTCTTGAACTTCTGACCTCAAGTGATCTGCCCACCTCAGCCTCCCAAAGTGCTGGTATTACAGGCATGGGCCACCACACCCAAGCAAAAATCAATTGTATTTCATAAAATATACACTAGTAATGAACTCTGAAAATAAAATTAAGAAAACAATTCTATTTATAATAGCATCAACATGAGCAAAATACTTAGGTATAAATTTAACAAAAGATGTACAAGACTTCTAATATGGTCTGTTTCTGTGTCCTAACCCAAATCTCACCTTGAATTGTAGTTCCCATAATCCCCACGTGTCATGGGAAGGACCTGGCAGGAGGTAATTGAATCATGGGGGCGGTTACCCCCATGCTGTTCTCATGATAGTGAGTGAGTTCTCATGAGATCTGATGGTTTTATAAGAGACTTTTCCACCTTTGCTTGGCACTTCTCTCTCCTGCCACCATGTGAAGAAGAACGTGTTTGCTTCCCCTTCTGCCATGCTTGTAAGTTTCCTGAGGCCTCCCCAGCCATGTGGAACTGTGAGTCAATTAAACCTATTTCCTTTATAAATTACCCAGTCTCTGGTATTTCTTCATAGTAGCATGAGAATAGTCTAATACAACTTCTATACTGAAGACTACAAAACACCGTTGAAAGAAATTAAGGGAGATTTAAATAAATGGAAAAACATCCTGTTTTCTTAAGTTGGAAGACTTAATATTGTTGCAATGGCAATATTCTCCAAATTGATATACAGATTTAATGCAATTTCTATCAAAATTTCAACTGCCTCTGTTGCAGAAATTGACAAGATGATCCTAAAAGTCATATGAAAATGCAAAGGATCCAGAAGGGCCAATATAATCCTGAAAAGGAACAAAGTTGGAGGACTCCCACTTTCTGATTTTCAAAACTTACTGTAAAGCTGCAGTAATTAAGACAGTGTAGTACTGGAAAAGGACAGCCATATAGATCAATGGAATAAAAGTGAGAGTCTATGGTTAATTGATTTTCAACAAGGATGCCAAGACTATGCAATGGAGAAAAGAACAAAAGAACAATCTTTTCAACAAATAGTAGTAGGACACTGGATATCCACATGCAAGGGAATGAATTTGGACCCCTGACTCACACCATGTACAAAAAACTAAATCAGAATGGATCAAGGATTGTCTTTTTTTCTTTTGAGATAAGGTCTCACTATGTTGCCCAGACTGTTCTTGAACTCCTGGGCTCAAGCAATCCTCCCACCTTTGCCTCCCAAATTGCTAGGATTATAGGCATGAGCCACAGTGCCTGCAGCCAGATCAAAGATCTTAAGAGCTAAAACTATAAAGCCCTTGGAAGAAAATATAGGGCTAAATCTTCATGACCTTGGATTAGGTAATAGTTTCTTAGGTATGACACCTGAAACACAAGGAATTAAATAAAAAAATAGATAAATTAGACTTCAAAATTAAAAACCTTTGTGCATCAAAGGACACTCACAGGAAAATGAAAAGACAACCCACAGAATGAGAGAAAATATTTGTAATTTACATATCTGACAAGTAACTTGTATCTAGAATAGAAAGAACTCCTACAATTCAATAATGAAAAAAAAGACAACCCAATTTTAAAATGGGGGCCGGATGTGGCATCTCATGTCTGTAATCCTGGCACTTTGGAAAGCCAACACGGGAGCATGGCTTGAGGCCAGAAATTAAAGACCAGCCTGGGCCACATAGTGGGATCCCATCCCTAAAAAAAAAAAAAAAAAAAAAAAAAAAAAAAATTAGCTGGATGTGGTGGCCTGTGCCTGTGGTTCCAGCTACTTGGGAGACTGAGGTGGGAGGATTGCTTGAGCCTGGGAGGTTGAGGCTGCAGTGAGCCATGATCAAGCCATTGCACTCCAGTGTAGGCAACAGAGCAAAAACCCATAAAAAAAAAAGAAAAAAAAAAAAAGGCAAAGGATCTGAATAAGTATTTCTCCAAAGTAGGTTTACAAATGGCCAATAAGCACATTAAAATATGCTTGATGTCATTAGTCATCAGGAAAATTCAAATCAAGGCCTCAAAGAGATATCACTTCACACCCACTAGAAAGAGGCTATAATAATAATTTTAAAAGAGCAATAGCAAGCATTGGCACAGCTGTGGAGAAATTTGAGCCTCATGCAAGGCTGGTAAAATGTAAAATGGTGTAGCTTCTGTGGAAAACAATTTGACAGTTCATTTAAAAGTTAAATATACAGGCTCAATACCGAATACAGGTGGCTCATGCCTATAATTTCAGCATTTTGGGAGGCCAGGGAAGGAGGATCTTTTGAGCCCAGGAGTTTGAGACCAGCCTGGGAAACATAGTGAGACTCCATCTCTATAAATAAATAAATAAATTAGCCAGGTGTGGTGGCACATGCCTATAGTCCCAGCTACTTGGGAGGCTGAGGTGGGAGGATCACTTGAGCCTAGGAGTTCAAGGCTGCTGTAAGCTGTGATCACGCTACTGCATTCCAGCCTGGGTAACAGAGTGAGACCTTGTCTCAAAAAAAAAAAAAAGAAAGAAAGAAAAAGAAAAAAAGACAAACACAAGAGTTATGATCTAGTAATTCTATTCTAGGTGTATTTCCAAGAGAAATGAAAACATGTGTCCACATAAAACTTATACATTAGTGTCAATAACAGCATTATTCATAGTAGCTTAAAGGTGGAAACTATGCAAATGTCCATCAACTAAATAATGGATAAGCAAATTGTGATATATCCATACAATAGAATATTATTTATGCATACGTGGAATGAAGTGTTAATTCGTACTACAATATGATGAACTTTGAAAAATTATGATATGTGAAAGAAGCCAGACATAAAACGTCAAATATTTTATGATTTCATTTAAATGAAATGCCCAAAATAGGCAAATCCATAGAGACAGAGAGTAGATTAGTTGCCCAGGGATGGTGGAAAGGGGGAATAAAAAGTGACTGCTAATGGTGATAGAGTTTCCTTTTAAGGTGATGAAATGTTCCAAAATTAAATAGTGATGGTAGTTGTGCAACTTTGTGAATATACTAAAAACCACTATTTGTACACTTAAAAAGGTGAATGTTATGGTATGTGAATTACATCTCAGTTAAAAATAAGCAGAGTAGACACAATCAAATAAAAGATTAGGGAACTTGAAGATAGATCAATATAAATAATCCAGACCAAAGCATGGAGATAGAAAAAGGAAAAGAGAGATGAGAGAAGGGCTCTTCAATGAGCATCGTGAGATCTGATGCAATGTGAGATTGCATCAAAAGTTAACACCCATGTAACTGAAGTCCCATAAGGAGAAGAGAAATAGAGTGGAGCACAAAACATGTGTGGATTCCATTTAAAGAAGTGTTGGGGGCCAGGTGTGGCAGCTCAAGCCTGTAATCCCAGCACTTTGGGAGGCCCAGGCAGGCAGATCACGTGAGGTCAGGAGTTTGAGCCTGGGCAACATGGTGAAATCCCATCTCTACCAAAAATACAAATATTAGCTGGGTGTGATGGTGGGTGCCTGTAATCCCAGCTACTCAGGAGGTTGAGGCAGGAGAATTGCTTGAACCCGGGAAGTGGAGTTGCAGTGAGCTGAGATTGCGCCCTTGCACTCCAGCCTCTGTCTCAAAAAAAGAGCAAGACTCTGTCTCAAAAGAAGAAAAAAAGAAAAAGAAGTTTTGGGCTGGACGTGGCGGCTGACGCCTGTAATCCAAACACTTTGGGAGGCCGAGAAGGGAGGATTGCTTGAGCCCAGGAGTTCCAGACCAGCCTGGGCAACACAGGGAGACCCTATCTATACAAATAAAAAAATTTGCTTTTTGAGATGGAGTCTCATTCACTGCAACCTCCACCTCCCAGGTTCAACCAATTATCTGCCTCAGCCTCCTGAGTAGCTGGGATTACAGGCGCCCACCACCACGCCCAGCTAATTTTTTGTATTTTTATTAGAGACGGGGTTTCACTATCTTGGCCAGGCTGGTCTTGAACTCCTGACCTCGTGATCCACCTGCCTCAGGCTCCCAAAGTGCTGGGATTACAGGCGTGAACCACTGTGCCTGGCCAAAATTTTTTAATTAAAAAAAAGTTTGCCTGAAAATGTTCTAAATTTGATAAAAGTGTATAACAACTCAAGATCCAAAAAGCTCAGAAATTCCTAAGCTGGATAAATACAAAAATAATAACACCAATGCACATCAGGGTCAAACTGTTGAAAGCCAGAAATAAAGGGAAAAAATCTTAAAAGCAAAAAGAGAAAATGGACACATTATACATAGAGAAACGATGATAAGAATGTCAGCCAAGTTCTCATGAGAAACAATATAGTTCAAAAGACAATTGAATGGCATCTTTAAAGTACTGAAAGAAAAAGATCAACCTAGAATTCTATATTGAGTGAAAATAGATCTTATTTTTAAAATTTTATTTAGAGATAGGGTCTCACTCTGTGGCCAAGGCTGGAGTGCAGTGACATGATCATGGCTCACTTACAGCCTCAACTTCCCAGGTTCAAGTGATCCTCCCACTTCAACCTCCCAAGTGGCTGGGACTGCAGGTGCCCACACCACATCCAGGTAATTTTGTTTATCTTTTGTAGAGATGAGGTCTCACTATGTTGTCTAGGCTGATCCCAAACTCCTGGGTTCCATCAATCCTCTCTCCTTGCCCTCCCAAAGTGCTGGGATTACAGGCATGAGCCACTGTGTCTGGCTAAAGATGTATTTTAAACATGAAAGTGAAATAAAAACATTTTCAGATAAGCAAAAGTTGAGAGAACTCGTTTTCCTTTAAATGTCTGTCTGTCTATGAGTGAATGGGGCTGAGCAGTGTATAATTCAATCCATTTATATTAACATTTATGAAAAACACATGGTAAATTATTTTGCAACATGTTCAATTTTCTTTCCTTTGGTATGAATTTGGCTAATATGAAGTTGACTTGGTCTTCAAACTGATATTAAACTATGTTCCAGTATAATTTTTGAGAAAACAAAGTTATGAATTCTTTCTTCTTTCAGTTATGAATTTTTAATGCAAAATGCTGTTGACCTGTGTTTGCTTCATCTCTACGTCAGGAGAGGACCTAGAACCCTTTTCTCTCTGATCAAATGATAAAATTGGATTGTTAAGGCAAAAAATTTTTGTTATATAAATTTCAAGAGATTTATTTGTTTGTTTGTTTGTTTATTTATTCATTTATTCTTTTAGGTTCTCACTTTGTTGCCCAGACCGGAGTGCAGTGGCACCATCACAGCCCACTGTAGCCTCAACCTCCTGGGTTCAGGGATCCTCCCACCTCAGTTTCCTGAGTAGCTAGGACTACAGGTGCACGCCACCACATTCGGGTAATTTTTTGTAGAGATGAGTTTTCATCATGTTGCCAGGCTGGTCTCAAACTTCTGGCCTCAAGCAATCCTCCTGCCTTGGCCTCCCAAAGTGCTGGGATTACAGGCATGAGCCATTGTGCTGGACCAATTCTTAAAGCCACACACAGGAGTAAAAAACTCAGAGCCACTGCGCCAGTCAATAGTATGATAATTTTGTTTTTGGGATATTTCACTTAAAAGCAGGTTTCTATGACTTTTTTAGATATCCAGCTGGCAATGAGCAACAGAAAATAGTGGGGAAATATTGTTTTAAAAGTTGATTCAGAGATATCACTTCTGAACAAAAAGAAGGAACAGTGAAATGGTAGCAGGACTCTTAGACCTCTGTTTTGTACAACACAAAAATAAGTTCCAGATGGGTAAAAAACATAAATAGTTTATTTCAAGCAAATGCTGTCTGGAGAAACCCTCCCAGTATAGAGCACTTAACATGCTGGATGAAATACAAGAAGCATCTTTCTTTTTAAAGGCATGGCAATGTTGTCAGAAAAGGAAGAAGAATGATCAGAAATAAGGAGAAAACACCACTCCAGAAAAATTCCAGCCAGAGCTGGTGTTTGCCTGGTGACATCTGCCAATCCCTGGAGAACTAGCAACGTGCAGAGGACAGAAGTTGAAGCGTGAGGCTTAAGGGGCAGGAAGGTTGGATTGGAACTCCCCACATAAAGCTGGGGTTCCCTGAGGATAAAGTAGAGAATTGAGCAAACTAAAAAAGTCCCACCAACAGAAAAGGACAATGAAGACTACCTGTTTCCTAACCATGGCACTGTCCTCACTTGCAAGCAATGCCTCATAACTGTGTGCTTCAAAAAGAAAATCTTTAAGCCTAAGATTTAGTTAAAGTGATTCTGGGATTGTAGTGCCCCAAACTGCCCCATAGAAACAAACATAAATTGACTGGGCATAGTGGCTCACACCTGTAATCCCAGCCCTTTGGGAGGCCGAGATGGGAGGATCACTTGAGGTTAGGAGCAAAAACAGCCTGGCCAACATGGTAAAACCCCATCACTACTAAAAATACATAAATTAGCCAGGTGTGGCGTCAGGCACCTGTAACCCCAGCTACTCAGGCAGCTGAGGTGAAAGAATCACTTGAACCTGGGAGGCAGAGGTTGCAGTGAGCCGAGATCACGCCACTGCACTCCAGCCTGGGTGACAGAGTAAGACTCCGTCTCAACAAAAAGGAAAAGGAAAAAGAAACAGACATAAATCTTCCATGGAGGAACACATTTTCATCCAGGGCTCAATTCTCACAGATAAATTTCCAAAGAATGTGAGTTCACACACATTTAAAAAAAAAAAAAAAGTCCTCAAACATAGGAGATAATAAGCCACTATGTGTGAGTCAACAGAAACAACACACAGCAGAAGCAGACCCGTACCTATGATAGCTACCAGAATTATTAGATGATTTGGCAATGGAACAACAGACCATTGAGAGGGATTAAACAGAGTCGAAAAGAAACCAAACAGAACTTCTGAAAACTGAAAATAAAATGGGAAAAAAATAGAGGTCAAAAGGGTAGTTTATACACAGGTGGAAAGAAGATAAATCTAGAAAATTGTCCAGAATGCATTAAGAGGAGATGAAGATAGTGAAAATATGAAAGGTTAAGAGACATGGAGGAGTGAATGAGAAGATCTCACATAAACCTAACAGAAATTCTAGAAGGAACAGGGGCTGCAATATTCAGAGACTGTGGCTGAGAATTTCAATACTAGATAAAATATGCTAATTCCCAATATCAGATTCATAAGGACACACTATTCCCAGACAGTATAAATAAGAAGAAATATACATCAGCACACATCTTAGTGAAACTGTAGAACATCAAAGATAAAGAGAAGAGAGAAAAGCCAGATTATTATATGAGGAAAATAATTAGACTAAAAGCTGACTTTTCAATAGCCACATTAGAAGTTAAAAGATGGGAGCACTGGCTGCGCGTGGTGACTCGCGCCTGTAATCCCAACACTTTGGGAGCCTGAGAAGGGCGGATTACCTGAGGTCAGGAGTTTGAGACCAACATGGCGAAACCCTGTCTCTACTAAAAATATAAAAATTAGCCAGGTATGGTGGCGGGCACCTGTAATCTCAGCTACTCAGGAGGCTGCAACAGGAGAATCACTTGAACCCCGGAGGCAGAGGTTGTGGTGAGCCAAGATCATGCCATTACACTTCAGACTGGGTGACAGAGCAAGACTTCGTCTCAAAAAAAAAAAAAAAAAAAAAAAAAAGAATGAAAGAAAACAAAGCTGTCCAACCAGTGCCAAACTGAACTTTCCACCATATCTCAGAATCTGATATTCCCCAAACTACTTGCCATTTTCTTTTCAGTAATCTTTCTGAAGGGCCTGTTGTTTAGTGAATTTCTCTGTTATTTTAAGCCTTTAAACTGTAAATTCCATCTCTTGCAATAAATTTATTTCTTTATTTGCTTTATTTTATTCAAAATTTCAGGTATTTGGCTCCCTTTTTATTATATGTATATATATGTGTGTGTGTATATATATAATATATATATAATTTTAAGACAGGGTCTCACTGCATTGCCCAGGCTGGAGTGCAGTGGTGCAATTTCAGCTCACTGTAGCCTCAACCTCCTGGGCTTGAGTAATCCTCCTGCCTCAGTCTCCCAACTACAGGTGCACACCACCACACCCAGCTAATTTGTGTGTGTGTGTGTGTTTTGTAGAGATGGGGTTTCCTCATGTTGCCTAGGCTGGTCTTGAATTGTGGAACTCAAGGATTCACCTGGCTTGACCTCTCAAAGTGCTGGGATTACCAGATGAGCCACCATGCCCAGCCCCTTTTATGTTACTTTTAAATTTTTCAAATTATCTGTTATAGGGCATTCTTCCAGCAACAAAGGGCAAAATTTAACTGTTGTGATGAACCACAAGGACTCTAATTTTTAATTCTATGTGTTTAATCATTGTCTCTTTATTTGAAGACTTTTAAAATACAGATATCATTTTTAAAGAAACAAACGAAAAAGAGGGGAGAATATTATCTGCAAAATACTGGAAAAAAGTAATTGTTCAATTGTATGCTCAGCAAAATCTTGTTCAAAAGTGAGTGCAGGCTGGGTGTGGTGGCTCATACCTGTAATTCCAACACATTGGGAGGCCGAGGTGGGAGGATCCCTTGAGGCCAGGAATTCCAGATCAGCCTGGGCTGGTTATGATGAAACCTTGTCTCTACAAAACACACAAAACTTTTCCAGGTGTGGTAGCATGCTCCTGTAATCCCAGTTACTCAGGAGGCTGAGGTGGGAGGATCACTTGAGCCCAAGAAGTCAAGGCTGCAGTGAGCCATAATTGTGTCACTGCACTCCAGCCTGAGTGACATAAGGAGACTCTGTCTCTAAAAACCAGAAATAAAAACAAAAGGGAAGAAAAATATAGGCATTTTTCAGGCAAACAAAACCAGAATATGCTGTATTTACTTTCAGTTGACTAAATAAACTGCTAAAGGGTAATCACATGACATACTCATCATTAAGGAAATACAAATTAATGCCACAGTGATACCACTACATACCCACTGGAATGGCTAAAATTTAAAAAGACTGACCTTATCAAGTGTTGGTGAGAAAGTGGAGCAACTGAAACTCTCATACACTGCTGATGGAAAATATAAAGTGGTACAATCACTTTGGAGAACAGTTTGGCATTTTCTTAAAAAGTTAAACATACATCTACCACATAGTCCAGTCATTACATTCCTTGGTACTTACCTAAGAAAGATGCAAATATCTGTCCACACAGAGACATGCTATTGTTTATAGAAGCTTTATTTGTAATTGCAAAAAACTAGAAACAACCCAAAGTCTATAAACAGGTGACTATATAAATAAATTGTGAATATACATATGATGTAAATATTATCTGGCAATAAAAAGAAATGAATACTGATACATACAAAAGAATGAACTTCAACATAATTATGCTAAAAGAAGCCAGACCAAAAAGAGGACATTTTATATCATTCTATTCATATGAAATGCTAGACTATGCAAATTAATCTTTAGTGATGGAAAACATCAGTGATTACCTGGGGATAGGGTGGGGTCAGGCAGGGGTGGGAGGGAAATGAGGAAACTTTTGCAGGTGATGGGTATGTTCACTATCTTGATTTTGGTGATGATGATGTGAGAGCTTATCTAATTTAAATACATATAGTTAATTGCCCTTCAGTTACACTTCAATAAAGCTGTAAAAAAAAAATAAACAAAAACAGAAAGAGAGAAAAGAAAAGAAAAGAAAAAGAAACAATTCAGTGCTGTGCTGGAGCCCACAAAATTTGAACATCTCTTCGCACCTGCACATTCAATGATGTTATGCTGATGGCTTGGAATAAGCCGTGATGGGAGTACATTTCCACACCAGAAATTGACTACAGTTCAGGCCCTTTCCCCACCCCTGAGCCAGTTTACTCATCACCAGTGGATGTGTATCAGGCATAATGTAACATCGCAAATTTCAAAAGCAGCACCTTAAATGCAAGAAAAAAATTGTGAACAGACATGAAAAGCATGTGAATAAATCTAAAAACAAAACTACAAAATTTTGTTGATGTCAACTTTGTGAGGTTAAAGACAACCAGGTAGATCTAACACACAGGACAACAGTAGCACGTATGTCTGAAGTGGGGCAGTTGGAGTTCGTACATCCCCAAATCCTTGACTTGATTGGGAGGATGATACAGATATTGACTTTAGACATTTTGAGATGAAATATGAATGCTAAACTGGTTTAGAATAACCACTAAAAGCACACCATTTGAATGCATGCTTTCAAAACTTATAGAGGAAAAATGCAATGAGAGAAAAACCTTAATTCAGTCCAAAAGAAGGCCTTGCCCTTCACCTGCAATTCCTCGCATGCTCCCACCACTGATAATGTGGGTGATGATGATGTCACCACATGCCATGGATTACTCACTTCCTCATTCTTCCCCAGCAAGGTTATCACTGTTTTCCTCAAATACATGAGCAACGGAATTCCAGAATCCCATTTTGAGGAACTATTTTCTGATTTCACAATTGCTGTGTTAGTCTGAGTTCAAATAGGAAACAGATGGCACACTGAAATTAGTATAATTCAAGGAGGCTTTTATGAAGGGGCCATTTATGAAGGTTTGGACAGGGTATAGGGGACTCACAAAGGATAATGTGGTCATCCAGAACTAATAACAGCAGAATTACTGACACCCCTAGATGAAGACAGGGAATGGTTTCTGGAATCCAGAAGGAAATTCCTGTAGAGTGGGCCACGTGGAGAGCAGTGGTGACTTGTGGTCAAAGGACACAGCCAGCCCAGGACCTGTAAGGGAGCTCTCTGGCTGGGGATCTGCATTGACTGAACCCAATACGAGGCCAGGAGGCAAGGACTCCACTGGCATAGACCATGCGGGGGCTCTCCTAGGAAAGGGAAGGGGGAGGAAGGGTGGAGAGTATATATATATATATATATGTATTTTTCTACACAGCGTCTTTCTCTGTTGCCCAGGCTGGAGTGCAGTGGTGTGATCACAGCTCGCTGCAGCCTCAACCTCCTGGGCCCAAGCAATTCTCCCACCTCAGCCTCCTGCGTGGCTGGGACTACAGGCATGTACCACCATGTCCAACTAATTTTAGTGTTTTTCGTAGAGACAGTCTCACCATACTGCCTAGGCTGGTGTTGAACTCCTGGGCTCAAGCAATCCACCCACCTTGGTCTCCCAAAGTGCTGGGATTACAGGCGTGAGCCACTGTGCCTGCCAAGAGTATTTTATATCTTTCATATACATTTACATATACATTTATATGATATATATCCATTTGTCTATATCCCCTCATATATTTGTCATATATCATACATATAGTGTATGTTTAAATTAATATGGATTGTTTAAAACAACAACAATAATGTCTTGTGGAGTTTAAAACAAGTAGAAATAACAGGCTGGGCGCAGTGTCTCACCCCTGTAATCCCAGCACTTTGGGAGGCCGAGGTGGATGGATCACTTGAGGTCAGGAGTTTGAGATCAGCCTGGTCAACATGGTGAAACCCTGTCTCTACTAAAAATACAAAAATTAGCCAGGCATGGTGGCAGGAACCTATAATCCCAGCCACTGGGAAGGCTGAGGCACAAGAATCCCTTGAACCTGGGAGATGGAGGTTGCAGTGAGCCGAGATCATGCCATTTCACTCCTGCCTAGGCAATGGAGCAAGATTCCATCTCAAAAAAAAAAAAAAGAAAAAGAAAAAAGAAGTAACATAGATGACAAAAATTACACAAAAAGGAGGAAGAGGAGGATAAATGGAATTAAACTGTTGTAAGTATCTTTCATTGTTTGAGAAGTAATAAAAGATAAAAGTACTAATTTAAGGCAAACTCTAGTGAGCCAAGGAGTTCTATTTTTTAAATATACTTGTTATTTTAGATAGTTTTAGATTTACAGAAACATTGAGAAGATAGTGCAGAGGGCTTTCCTATGCCCCACATCCAGTTTCCCATTATTAACATCTCACATTATGATATATTTGTCACAAGTAATGAATCAATATTGATACATTAGCTAAGGTTCACACTGTATTTACATTTCTCTAATTTTTACCTACTGTCTTTTTTTTTTTTTTTTTGTCCAGGATTTGATCAAGGATCCCACATTACATTTACTTGTTATGCCTGCTGAGGCTCCTTGTGGCTGTGACAGTCTCTCAAGTGGATATGCATATGACATACACATATACATTCATGTGTCCTTGTTTTTCACAGTTCTGAGCAGCACTGCTTTTGTATTTTGCAGAATGTCCCTCAGCTGGGATTTGTCTGATGTTTTTCTCATAATTAGATTGGGGTGATCTGTTTGGAAGGAAGATAGGACTAGTGGTAAATTGTGATTAGCATCACATCCCATCAAGGGGAACCCACTATCCACATGACCTATCGCTGGTGATGTTGACCTTGATCACCCAGCAGAGGTAGTGTTTGTCTGGTTTCTCCACCGTAAAATTATTTTATTTCACCTTTCAATAGTGTACTCTTTGGAAAGAAGTCACTATGTACACCTCATAATTAAGGAGTGGGGTATTATTCTTTCCCTCCTCTTCAAGGGCAGAGTATCTACATAAATTGTTTGGAATTGTTGTGCAAGAGAGATTTCTCCTCTCCCATTTATTTATATATTTAGTCATTCATTTATATCAGTCCGGAGTCATGGGTATGTATTTTATACTTTGAGTTATAATTCAGTACTATTTTATTTATTATTTTATTTATTTATTTATTTTTTGTTTAAAAATTTTCAGTGTTGCCCATGGGGAGCTCTTTCATTTGACTCCTGTGTCCTTTTGGCATACTCTCATCATTTTTTAACACTCCTTTACTTTCTGGAGCTACTGTATGATTCAGGGTCCTCCTATATATTTTCTGTTTCAACTTAAGCCATCCATTTCTCTGAGAAGCCCTGCTTTCTGTTATGAGAATGGCATTAGAACTGGATGCTAGGGGTGTTCTTTGTTCCTAGGCCTTCTCAGCTGACAGAGTAAGGGAAGCTATGTGTGTGCACTAGCCTGCGTACACACACATGTATGTATATGTGTATGTCATATATAAGTATGTATGATGTATGTCCTATGTATATATGTACGTATGTGTGATATACAAACATATTTCTAGATGTAATTATCTGTGTCTATACTAAACTAAACATGAGTTCATAGTGATGTAAGGAGATATCTTAATCTCTATAGTAACCGCTTGAAGAATAAGGAAAGAATGTATTAATAAAATTAACAAGGTAATAGAGGAAAAAATAGAATAATAAAAGTAATTAGTCCTGAAGAAGGCAAGGACAGAGAAATAAAGGAACAAAAACCGGATGAGACAAATAGAAAACAAAGAGCAAGATGATAGATTTAAATGTAAAGAAAAAGAAACAGTATCAGGAAAAGTTTAGGGAAACGTTCACCACGCCAAATCCACTCTCCACTCTTCTTCCCCCTGCGCTTTCCTAGGAGAGCCCCCGCATGGTCTATGCCAACGGGGTCCTTGCCTCCTGGCTTCGTGTTGGGTTCCGCCAATGCAGATCCCCAGCCAGAGAGCTCCCTTACAGGTCCTGGGCTGGCTGTATCCTTTGACCACAAGTCACCACTGCTCTCCACGTGGCCCACTCTACAGGGATTTCCTTCTGGATTCCAGAAACCATTCCCTGTCTTCATCCCTTCAGGCCTAGGGGGGGTCAGTAATTCTGCTGTTATTAGTTCTGGATGACCACGTTATCCTTTGTGAGTCCCCTATACCCTATCCCAACCTTCATAAATGGCCCCTTCATGAAAGCCTCCTTGAATTATACTAATTTCAGTGTGCCATCTGTTTCCTATTTGAACTCAGACTGACATAGCAATTGTGAAATCAGAAAATAGTTCCTCAAAATGGGATTCTGGAATTCCTTTGCTCATGTATTTGAGGAACACAGTGATAACCTTGCTGGGGAAGAATGAGGAAGTGAGTAATCCATGGCATGTGGTGACATCATCATCACGCACATTATCAATGGTGGAAGCATGGGAGGAATTGCAGGTGATGGGCAAGGCGTTAAGAGATCAGGCGGCGCTGGCACTTAATTGCTATGGCAACAACGGTGATTAAAAAGTAGCAGAACCAACTGGATTCTTTTACTATCCTAAGAAGTTATATAGGGAAAAAGAGAAAATCAAAGCTATGGAAATACAATTAAAAAGACGCGTGGAAAACCAGAATGCCTCTATGGTAGCACTGACGGGCTCCTTATTTCTGTTAATTGAAGGGTAAATATGGCTAAGAACTAAGCCTAGGATCTGACTGTTAAAGTTGTAGATTTGCAGCAGCAATTAAATGCGTAACATGGCCAAGTCTCTTATGCCAAGGCAAAGTTCTCGGGGAGGAGTGGGACTGTCAGATACAGGAAGGGGATACAGGATGCCCGAAAGGCAGGCCTGATAGGGCGGAGACTTTTGAACCTCTGTTGTCCTCTGAACCTTTTATTCTGGCTGAAGGAGCTATCTCTCCTCTGTATAAAAGCCTTACAATCATTGTTCCCAGGGCAGTTGACCGATAAGCTAATGCTAATTCTCCTTAGGTCCCCTCCCTTACCTCTTATTACCTTCAGGCCCATAACAAAGTACAAGGCCTGCTCCAGAAAAAGCTAGCTGTGCTCTTAAAGACATGCAAAACCTTGCCGAGGTGGACAGTCAGGATAGTCAAGGGAAAGGTCAGGGAGTGGACTGGGAGGATGGTAGACCGCCGATTCTCTAGGTGTGGTCCTTGGACCGACAGCATCAGCATTATCTGAGAACTTGTTAGAAATGCAAATTCTCAGGCCTAACCTCAGATCTATAGAATCAGAAACTGTAGGGGTGAGACCCAGAAATCTGTGTTTTAATAAGCCCTCCAGGTGATTCTGATTCGCACTAAAGTTTGAGACCCCCCACTCCCTGACATAATAGATCCATTAGATTCCCATGTTCCTGAGTCTTCAGACACCTTCCTCTACAGCATTGCTACTCAGAGCTGTTGTCCCAGATCAGAGGCATCAGCATCACCTGCATCAGAAAATGCAGAACCTTCGACCCCAGCCTAGACTTACCAAGCCAGATTCTGCATTTAAAAAGATGCTCAGGTGCTGTGCCTGTGCATTGAAGTCGGAGAGGCCTGTTCCACAGCGGTGGCTCTCGAACTTTGGCATGGATCAGAATCACCACACTGTGAGCAGCACTGTGCTCTGCAAACCTGCTCACTTCTCCCTCACCACGGGCCCTGAGAAGGTCTGAAGGACGCTTCCTTCACTAAGGTATTCAGAAGTCCTTGAAGAGCTCTGTGGTGACTGTCATCTATAGGCTGGAGATGAGAGTTGGGGACAATGCAAAGGAATTGGGTTCCTTGATCTTAAAGAGAATAATGGGACCCTACAGTAGATGAGGCAAGGTGGCCATGCTTGCTGGTCAGAGAGGAGGTAGCCTCCTGCGAGCCACAGAGGCAGAGTGGCCATCAGAGTGCTGTGATCTGTAGGGAATTGTGACGCAGCTCTCTAGAAATGAAATACTTGGGCAGCCTGTGAAGGTGCTGCCTGACAAATACAGGTGAAAAATTCTAGGTTTCTGGGTAGAAACTGGAGGAGGATTCTCGGCCTTTTACCCAATTCCTAGACCTAAGTCAGTTCATAAACTTGGAGACGTCAATGGAGGAGGGTCCCTGCAATGTGGTCACAGATGTATATTGTGTGTCTTCTCCAAAGCCTTCCTCAGAACGGCCTGCAGCCATTTACCAGGGAAATACCAGCTACACACGAGTGAGAAGGAAATATACTAGATCTTCCCAAGGTTAATAGATATTAGCCCTGAACTCACTCTGATCCCCAGAACCCTGAAGTGCCACCATCATCCACTAGTGAGATTTGGAACTTATGCAAATCAGGTGATGTATGGAATCCTAGCCCATACATCCTAGTCTGTCTAACGTGGTGTCCACAGGATCAGGTATTCATCCTATGTTTTCCCCTGACTCCTAGAATGTGTAGAGAAAAGGGAGATACGTAATAACTGGCAGAATGATTAGATTGGTCCTTTGACCAATGAAATGAAGGCTTTTGTAGTGAAAAGGAGGGCAAAGTGGAAGCTCCTGTTGGTGGAGATCCCTCCAATGCTCACTTCCATGCCTACCACACCAAGAAAGTCAAAAATGATCCTTCAACCTGGGGGAAACCACAGTGATTAATGCTACCACCAGAAACTTGAGATATGCAAACGTGACAATTCCCAGGACATCCCCATTTCACTTACTTATCTGGCTAGTGCAAAAGCCAGACGGGGCATGGAGAAAGAGATCTTTGTACATTTATTCACGTAGTGATGTGAGTCACAGATGCAGCACTAAATGTGAAATATTTACTGTGGTAATTCCACACAGCCCATAACACCTGGCATTCGGCTTCTGACCTGGAAAACATTTTTCCCCCCAGGAAAATCTGATGCAGTTTGCATTTACATAGCGGGGCAAATAGTATACCTCTGCTATTTTACACCAGGACAATATCAAGTTTCCTTTTCTCTGTCATAATATTGTGTGATGGGAACTTGATCATCTTGATACCCTACAGGATGTCATTCTGGTCCATGACATTGATGGAATTATGTTAACTGGACCTGGTGAGTAGGAAGCGTCAAGCACTCTAGATGCCTTTGTAAGACAAATGTATGCCTGAGGCCAAGAGGCATATTATGTAAGCGAAGTTTCTAGAGGGTCATTGGTCTGGGTAATCCTTCTCTAAAGTGGGAGACAAGTTGCTTGCCCTTGAATTTCACAACACAATGATGGAGACACATTTGGTTTGGAGGAAGCCGACCTTGGACTCCTCCATCTTGAAAGGAATAGAGGTTTTCCTTCATGCAGTAAACACGTATTCTGGGTACACATTTGTCTTCTCTGCCTGAAGTGCTTCTTCCCGCATCACTTGCAGACTTACGGAAGGCCTTATTCTTCACCACAGAATCAAATACAACGTCATCTCTGATAAGGGGACCCATTTTACAGCACAGGAAGTACGGCAGTGGGCTCCCGCCCATAAAATTCTCTGGTATTATGATGTGACTTATCACTTTGATGGCAGTGGCAGCCTGTCTGGAGTGGCTGCTATCATCATGCTGGCTGTGGCAGGGAGGTGTGGCCAGGGCGGCACACTCCGCAGAGCCAGCAGGAGCTGAGGACAAGTGGGAGCCCTGACCCTTCTGCGTTGGTGGGGCAGGAGCTCCCTGGGTGGTGCAGCTGCGGCTGCCCAAGTCGTGGCTGCGGACTCGGGCCTTTCACTCCACAGAGCAGGAAGAAGCCCCACCCTTCCAGGTACAGTTACAACTGCCCAAGTCATGATTGTGGACCCAGGCATCCCTGTGCTCTTGGGAGGTCCAGGAGCAGGCAGAAGTCTCACCTATCTGGGTGTAGCTGCAACCGCCCAAGCCACAGCTGTGGACCCAGGCATCTGGGCACTCTCAGGGGCCTGGGAGAGTCCCCCTTCCCCCTGCAGGCTCAGAGGTGTCTGCTCCCACTGCCTGGCCTCTTCCCACTCCCATGCCTGCTCCGATCTCAGAGCAAGGTTGGGGCCAAGGCTGAGTGCTGTCATAGCCTGGCTGGGTGTGAGAACACTTGGGGCAGTGCTAACATGCCAGCCCCCTGCCGCCTTGGCCCCCTCCAGACTTTGGGCACTAATCAGTACAGGAGGGAAGCCAAGAGGAAGTTGAGGGCATCTTGGCGCAGGCTTGCTCCTTGGCACAAACAGCCTGGGCACCATCAACAGCAGCAGGAGGCAGACAAGCTCCTGCACAGAAGGCCTGCTGCACAGAAGGGAATGGGTCTGTGGTGAGGCTCCACCTTCAGGCCAGGGAGGGCCTGAAAGCTGGGGGTGGGACTGCCAGTCTGAACTTGTGGTGCCTTTTCTGGGCCCACCCATGGCCACCCATGGACTAACCAGTCCACACTTTGGCCTCTCTGAGGCCCACAAAAGCCCCAGGCTTAGCCAGAGCTGAACAGATATCTGGATGACCATCTGTAGAGAAAAGTTTCCCACTCCAGGGCCTCCTCTGAGCTATTCTGTCACTCCATACAGCTCCTCTTTGCCTTGCTCATCCTGCACTTGTTCACATACCTCATTCTTCCTGGACGCAGGACCTGCCAAATGGCGGGGCTGAAAGAGCTGTAACACAAACAGGGCTGAAACATACCCCTTGCTCACCACATTGCGGGAGAAGAGGAAAGAAGAGCTGTGGCCCTTTGGAGAGCCCAGACCTGGGAGCTCCCCGAGCCAGGGCTGTGACTCCCTCTTTGAGGCCCTGAAGTTCCTGGAGCTTCTGAAGTTCCTGGAATCTTCAAGCTTCCAGGTGCCACCATGCTCCCTGGTGCCAGCCATAGAAGCTGCTTGCAGTGCACTTGGTCCAGCTGCAGCCTTTCCAAGAGTCAGCACCTGTGCTGACACCTGGAGCTGCCCACCCCACTGCAGCAGCCAGCATGCTTGCCTGTAAGCAATGACCAGATCCCATGCTTGCTCACTCACATACCCCTTACTACTCCACGCCTGGCTTGCCCTTGGCAGGCATGGCATCCAGGTCAGTGGCATGAGCTGAGTGCAGCCTGCCAGGCTGAGTGGGAGGAATGAGCCCAGTGGGCCCAAGCAACACTTGGGCAAAGGCGTTACTTGCCACAGAGGCTTCCAGCCAGAAATGCAACACCCAGGGATCCTGCAACAACTTGGAAGCAAGTAGCTTGAGAGAATGGTGAAACAGATTACTAAAGGTTCATTACAGTGCCTGCTGGAAGGCAACACCCTCCAATGTTGGGGTGCTCTCTCATAGGATACAGTGTGTGCTTTCAATCAGAAGTCAATATATGGTGCCCATAGCCAGGCTGCATAGGTGTAAGAACAAAGGGATAGTGGTGGGAGTGGTCCCTCTCACTATCATACCTAATAATCCATTTAAAGACTTAAAGACTATCCTTGCAATCTTAGGCTCCGTGGATCTGAAGGTCCTAGTGTTCAAAGTGGTAATTCTACCAGGAAAAATGACCGTTGTTCCAGTGAACAGACAAATAAGAAGCCCTCTTTCTTCACTGGGGCAATTGGTCCTGATTCCCAGGGGATGATTTTGTTGCTGGTATATGGTAGAGCCAGAAGAATGATGTTCAGGGCACCTCTTAGTCCTCTCTTGCTCTAAAGTCCTGGTCAGTGGAAATCTGTGACAACCCAACAATGTCAAGACCATCAAAGATTCAGATCCTACAAGAAAGAATGTTAGGGTCATTTCACCAGGTAAAGACACCCATCCACCTGAGGTGCTGGATGAGGACAAAAGGAACCTGGATCGAGTGATGGAAGAAGGCAGAGGTGATTAGCAGTTTAGGCCCCATTCCCAGCTATGGAAATGGGGACTATAAAAACTGGTTTTATGTTAGCTTACTGTTTGCTCCCTGTATTAGCTGCTGCTGCTTCTTCTTTTTCTTCTTCTTTTTTTTTTTTTTCTTTTTAGAAAGAGTCTCACTCTGTCACCCAGGCTGGAATGCAGTGGTGCAATCTTGGCTCACTGCAGCCTCAACCTCTTGGGCTCAAGTGATCTTCCCACCTCAGCCTCCCAATAGCTGGAACTAGAGGTGTGCCCTACCACACCCAGCTAATGTTTTTTCTTTTTGTAGAGATGGGGTTTCACTATGTTGCTCAGGCTGGTCTTGAACTCCTGGGTTCAAGAACTCCTTCTGTGTCGGCCTCCCAAAGTGCTGGGGGATTACAGGCATAAACCATTGCTCCCGGACTCCTGTATTAGTTTTTAGGGTTATATAACAAATTATCACAAGTTAAGCTGCTTAAAGCCACACCCATGTATTAGTCCACAGTTTTGTACGTCAGAAGTCTAGGCCTGGTGTACATGGCTGGATTCTCTGCTCAGGGTCTCACAGGACTAAAATCCAGGTACTGTATGGGCTGCCTTCTCATCTGGAGCTCAGGGTCCTTCTCCAAGCTCACATAATTGAGGCAGAATTCAGTTCCTGTGACTAGAGAACTGAGGCTCCATTTCCTTGCTGGCTGTCAGCCAGGGGCTGCTCTTAGCTCACTGAAACCACCCACACTTCTTGCCACAAAGCCCTCTCCATCTTCAAGGCCACCAATGGAGGGTTTTTCATGTATCACACTTCAAATCTCTTTCACCAGGAAGAGCACAGTTCCTTTTAAAGGCTCACCCAATTAGGTCAGATTTACCTAGGATAACCTCCCTTTTCTAACTGATTTGGGAACTCAGTTGCCTCTGCAAACTCCCATCACAGCAGCCCCTTGGTTTGTGTTTGATTGAATAACTGGGAGAAGGTGTGTGGCACTCCAGGGTGCAGGAATTTGGAAAGGCTATCTCCGAATTCTGCCTACCACACCACGCCTCACTTTTACCCAATTCCTTATTTGAAGAACACCAGTGGAAGTCATGCTTTAGGTTTCAGGGGGAATTATGCCGGATTGAAATTGCCTCTTGATAAAACAGTAGCCAATGGGACTTTGTGCATTCCCTTTGATGAGGACATGAATTTTTCACCCATATCAAAGATAAAAGTGTATACTGAGGGAAGAAAGAGAACTGTGCCAGATATATTCTATTTGTGCCTCCAGATCTCTTTCCTCCTCTCTCTCTGCCCAAGTAGATGGACCTGTGTTGATTACATCAATGGCTTCCCTTGCCCTTTGACTCTGTTTGCTTTATCAAGCAGGGAGGTCTAGCAGGAGATTAGAGGGAGAAAAGAGAGTAAGGTCAGGTTACTTATTTCTCGGGCTTCCTCCCTGTAGGCTTGCCTTGGCTACTTGTCTCCCACAGCCGGGGGCTTCTGCTCCTCTGAGGGCAGTTATGACTCTCTTCTCCTGGATTCCAGTAACTCCTGTGCCCCCCATCACTCTTGTAGGCCTCAGAGGCCCTAGGTTGCTGCAGTATCCCCTGTATCTCTTCTAGGTTTTGCCTACACCTTCATAAATAGTCCTGTTATTAAATCTCCTGAATTATCCTAATTTGAGCATGCCATCTGTTTTTTGTTTGGACTCTGACTGATTCAAGAACCTATTAAGAGATAGACACAGGAATGTGGCAGATGGAAATACAAATATTACTTTTATTACCATCAAAACTGATACTGGACAATATGGCTTAGGTCTGCTAGGCAGACAGGTTTGCTAATATTTCACTCCTGAGGTCAACCGCAAGGGCCGGCTCCTGTAAAACTTAGGGGCAGGCATGGAGGCAAAGCAGGGTGCATGCTTTTTCACAGAGGGGAGGGAGGATGTGGCTGAGCTGAGCATTTCGGCTTCTTCTTCTGCCAAAGTTACCCACCAGTTGAGTCACTTCCCATCCTCAGGGTAAGACTGGGAAGGTGGGGCAAGAGGCCAGGAGCCTTATTCTCAAAGGCTCCTTCCACATAGGAACAGAGTCCCGAGAGGGCCAATATTTTGAATAGTGAATGACACTTTAAATAAAATAGAAAGATAAGGAAAAACAACCAAACGTTTAATATCCAGAATTTTTATAAAGAACTCCTCTAAACTGATTAATTAAACACTGAGAATCCAACTGATAGCCAAGTACAGTGGCTCATGTCTATAATCACAGCACTTCGAGAGGTTGAGGTGGGAGGATCACTTGAGGCCAGTGGTTTGAGACTAGCCTGGGCAAAAATAGCAAGACCCCATCTCTACAAAAAAATATAAAAACTAGCTGGTATGCTCCTGTAATCTCAGCCACTTTGGAAGCTGAGTAGGGAGGATCGCTTGAGTCCAGGAGTTCAAGGTTACAGTTGTGCCACTGCACTCCAGCCTGGGCTACAAAGCGAAATCTTATCTCAAAAAAAAAAAAAAAAAAAAAAAAAGAAGGGGGATGAAGACTTCAAATAAGCAACTCACAGAATTTTTATTATTATTACTCCTGAGGTTGAACATCTATCCAGATACTAATGGCCAATAAATATCTGGAGAGATGTTCAACTTCAGGACTAGTTGAGGACTTGATTCTTACAAGTGTTTTTTCCCCTTCAGGTTGGTAAACATTTTAAAGACTGACGTTATCCAGTGTTGATGAAGACATGGGGAAACAGACACTCTTAGGGGCTGTTTAGTAGGAATATAAGTTGATAAAACTGAAGGACAATTTGGCAGTGAATTTGAACCTTAAATGTGCATATCCTTGACTCAGAAAGTCTACTTATGGGGACCTAAGCTGGAGAAATATGAATATTTGTATGCCACAAGAAAGCATATACAAGGATGTGTATTGCTTGTTATAGTAAAGATTTGGAAACACTATTGTTACCTATCAGTAGGGAAACAATAAAAACATATCTTTAATATAAACACAGTTAAAAGACTGGCTAAAGGGAGAGAGCACAATAAGGTAAATTGATTTATTTTTTTATTTTTGAGATGGAGTGTTGCTCTGTCATCCAGGTTGGAGTACAGTGGCACAATCTCAGCTCACTGCAACCTCTGCCTCTCAGGTTCAAGTGATTCTCCTGCCTCAGCCTCCCAAGTAGCTGTGACTACAGGCGCATGCCACCACGCCTGGCTAATTTTTGTATTTTTAGTAAAGACGGAGTTTCACCATGTTGGCCAGGCTGGTCTCAAACTCCTGATCTCAGATAATCCACCCCCCTTGGCCTTCCAAAGTGCTGGGATTACAGGCGTGAGCCACTGTGCCTGGCCTGATTTTATTTTTTTAAGGGAAGACTTCCTATATATATTGCTAAGGGGAAAAACCAAGTTGTAAAAAGTACATACATAACACCATGGGTAAAATTCATGAGTGTAAACATTAAACGAGGGAAGGATAGGATTGTGTAGTCAGGGTTACTGAGATTTTTTCCAAATTACAAACTTAATGTAAAAAACTGTTTATACCTGTACCCTTTGAATTTTACAAATGCTGGTTGTATTTAAGTTTGCATGTGGTTGAGTGTGCCGTTAGTTACCATTCCATAAGTTGAGACTGCCAAGGGCCTTTGTGTGTTACCAACAGCATGCAAATGTAAGGGAGGGGCCCAGAAAGGCTTCTGGATGAGATCCAGAATATTACCACCCAGTAATAGAACATAAACTAAAGATACAGGGCCGGTGATAGGAACTTCCTTTTAAAGACAAAAATGTATAACATGGAACGGCAAATATTATAATATTCTTCTAAGAATATAGATGATAGCTCATGCAAGCACAAATTTTGTAAAGTGACTCAATGCTGTTTTGTATAATGCTATTATTATTCAATGTACTGTGTGTGAGATGATTCTGTTTAAATTTACTGAAATTTTAGTTATAGAGTTCTAACGTAGATGTACCATGGATATTCCCGTATGAATGCTTGGATACAATAGGAAACTATGAAAGAAAAATTTTACCCAAGATTTAGTTTCCTTTTTGACATTGTTACAAGCCGTCACGAATCCATGTAATATGGACTATTACTGGTAAAATTGAGTAAAGTAGGAAAGAAAAATTCCGAAGCTTCAGAAATGCAGGCTCAATGGCTCAAAAAATAATAATAATAATAGAGTGACACTTGAATGTTGATATTCCTAAATCTAGACAGCTATAACTGAACACATGGTTGGGTGTGAAAATGTATAACATGATATATGGAATCTGATTTGAGCAGACTGTAGGAAAGTAGTAGAAAGATTAGTAGCTCAAACAAGAAAGTTGAATAGAAATGAGGATGCTCTTGTTTAGAACAAGATAGGAAAGACTTTAAAGAAGACTGGATGAAATAAAACACATTAGTATAATGTGTGAAAGACAAAGATTGCTCTTAGACACTGAAGTCCCTAATTCTCTGTCCCAACCTCCACTATAAGTTATATGAAATTATATAAATTCATAAATTGATATAAATACATAGCCCCAAAGCCCCAGGGTTTGGGTCTTTAAATTTGTTTTTACCGAGAGATCCAAGTATTTCCTGCAATGTGCACAATGCCAGATCTTTGGATGGGAAAAGCAAGTTAGTTCTGGGTTATCTTGATTTTGGAAACATTTAAGATGAAGTAAGAAGGCCAACCTGGCCAGGCGCGGTGGCTCACGCCTGTAATCCCAGCACTTTGGGGAGGCCGAGGCAGGCAGATCACGAGGTCAGGAGATCGAGACCATCCTGGCTAACACGGTGAAACCCCGTCTTTACTAAAAATACAAAAAATTAGCCAGGCGTGGTGGCGGGGTCCTGTAATCCCAGCTACTCAGGAGGCTGAGGCAGGAGAATGGTGTGAACCTGGGAGGTGGAGTTTGCAGTGAGCTAAGATTGTGCCACTGCACTCCAGCCTGGGCGACAGAGTGAGACTCCATCTCAAAAAATAAATAAATAAATAATAATAGTAATAATAATAATAATAATAAAAAGAAGGCCAACCTGGTTGATTCCCTTACAGAAGCTCCAAGCGCTAAACACAACGCCTCTCTTGGTTTTTCTTTGCCACTTCTCTTTGTACAGTTAGCTCTGGCTGACCATCCCCATAAGTATGGTTCTATTAGGATGCAGAAAAGAGGAAACATATCGGATGGGCAACCTGCAACATCTGAAAGAGGTATTGTGGCTGGGCCAGCTTGGGTCAGGTGCCCATTCACTGACCAATCACTATGGCTCAGAAGAAGCAATCATATAAGAAGATGATAGCCCCATTCATACATTAAGGTGAAGAAGTGGTGAAAGTGATATAGTTCCCCCAAACAAGGGAATTGTTCCTAGAAAAAGAAAGAGATCCTCTATTAATAATCAATTGTGGCTAATAAATTACTCCGAGACTCAGTGACTTAAAACAGCAAACATTTCCTACCAAAGAGTTTCTGTGGGTCAGGAGACCAGGTATAGTTTAGCTGGGTATCTCTTACAAGGTTGTAAGCAAAATGTGGGCCAGGGGACAGGGATTTTAAGGCTCAGTCGAGGGAGGATCTGCTTCTGAGCTCACTCATGTGGCTGTTGGCAGGCCTCAGGTTCTTGCCAGCTGTTGGCCAATGTATTAGCTTGGGCTGTGATAACAAAATACCATAGACTGGGTGGCTTCAACAATAGTCATGAATTTCACACAGCTCTGGAGGCTGGGAAGTCCAACACCAAGGTGCCTGCAGATTTGGTTCCTAGTGACAGCTTTCTTCCTGGCTTGCAGATGCTGCCTTCTCAATGTGTCCAGAGAGAGAGAGAGAGAGAGAGAGAGAGAGAGAGAGAGAGAGAGAGAGAGAGAGAGAGAGAGAGGGGTGGGGAGCAAACTCTGGTTTCTCTTCCTCTTCTTACAAGGACACTTATCCCATCATGGGATCCCACTCCCATGACCTTATCTAGACCTAGTCACCTCCCAAAGGCCTCATTCCTAAATGCCATCACATTAGTGGTTAGGACTTCAACATATGAATTTTGGGGAAACGCAAACACTCAGTCTGTAACAGCAAGAACATCAGTTCCTTGACACATAGGTGTTTCCACAGGGCAGCTCACAACACGGCAGTGGGTTTTCCTCAGAGCAAGTGAGTGAAAGAGTGAAAGGAGCCAAGACAGAACCCACAGCCTTTTTGCAATGTAATCTCTGAGATGACATCACACCACTTCTGCAATATTCTGTTTGTTTGAAGTGAGTTGCTAGGTCCAGCTCACAAACAAGGGAAAGGGGGTACATGGGGGCATGAATACCAGGAGACAGAGATAGAAGGAACCACTTTTTGTTTGTTTTATTTATTTATTTTTTGAGATGGAGTCTCACTCTGTCACCCAGGCTGGAGTACAGAGGCGCAATCTCTGCTCACTACACCTCCACCTCCCAGGTTCAATCAATTGTCCTGCTGCAGTCTCCCGAGTAGCTGAGATTACAGGCATGCACCATCATGCCCAGCTAATTTCTGTATGTTTAGTAGAAATGGGGTTTCCCCATGTTGGCCAGGCAGATCTTGAACTCCTGACCTCAAGTGATCCACCCGCCTCGGCTTCCCAAAATGTTGGGATTACAGGTGTGAGCCACTGCGCCTGGCTAATTTTAATTTTTAAAAAATTTTTCATAAGTTATTGGGGGACGGGTGGTATTTGGTTACATGACTAAACTCTTTAGTGGTGATTTGTGAGTAGTATATGCCACACCCTATTTGTAGTCCTTTATCCCTCACCTCCTCCCACTCTTCCCCCCAAGTCCCCAAAGTCCATTGTATCATTCTTATGCGTTTGCATCCTCATAACTTAGCTCCCACATATCAGTGAGAACATACAATGTTTGGTTTTCCATTCCTGAGTTATTCCACTTAGAATAAGTCTCCAATCTCATCCAGGTCATTGCAAATGTTATTACTTCATTCTTTTTTATGGCTGAGTAATATTCCACTATATATATATAATATATAATATAATATATATTATAGACATAAATACTATATAATACTATATATAATATATGTATCACAGTTTCTTTATCCGTTTGTTGATTAATGGGCATTTGGGTTGGTTCCACGATTTTGCAATTGTGAGTTGTGCTACTATAAACATGTGTGTGCCAGTATCTTTTTCGAATAATAATTTCTTTTCCTCTGGGTAGATACCCAGTAGTGGGACTCCTGGATCAAATGGTAGTTCTACTTTTAGTTCTTTATGGAATCTCCACACTGTTTTCCATTGTGGCTGTACTAGTTTACATCCTACCAGCAGTGTAGAAGTGTTCCCTGATCACGGCATCCATGCCAACATCTACTGTTTTTTGATTTTTTAATTATGGCCATTCTTGCAGGAGTGAGGTGGTATCACATTGTGGTTTTGATTTGCATTTCCCTTATCATTGGTAATGTTGAGCATTTTTTCATATATTTGTTGGTCATTTGTGTATCTTCTTTTGAGAATTGTTTATTAATGTCCTTAGCCTACTTTTTGATGGGATTTTTTTTTCTTACTGATTTGATTGAGTTTGTTGTAGATTCTGGATATTAGTCCTTTATCAGATGTACAGACTGTAAAGATTTTCTCCCACTCTGTGGGTTGTCTGTTTACTCTGCTGACTGTTCCTTTTGCCATGCAAAAGCTCTTTAGTTTAATTAGATCTCAGCTATTAATCTTTGTTTTTATTGCATTGGCTTTTGGGTTCTTGGTCATGAAATCCTTGCCTAAGTCAACATCTAGAAGGGTTTTTCCAATGTTATCTTCTAGAGTTTTTATAGTTTCAGGTCTTAGGTTTAAGTCCTTAATCCATCTTGAGTTGATTTTTGTAATAAGGTGAGAGATGAGGATCCAGTTTCATTCTCCTACGTGTGGCTAGCCAATTATCCCAGCACCATTTGTTGAAAAGGGTGTCCTTTCCCCAGTTTATGTTTTTATTTGCTTTGTCAAAGATCAGTTGGATGTAAGTGTTTGGGTTTATTTCTGGGTTCTCTATTCTATTCCATTGGTCTATATGTCTATTTTTATACCAGTACCATGCCATTTTGATGACTGTGGCCTTAAAGTATAGTTTGAAATAAGGTAGTGTGATGCCTCCAGAATTTTTCTTTTTGCTTAATCGTGCTTTGGTTATGCGGGCGGGCTCTTTTTTGGTTCCATATGAATTTTAGAATTGTTTTTTCTAACTCTGTTAAGAATGATAGTGGTATTTTGATGGGGATTGCATTGAATCTGTAGATTGCTTTTGGCAGTATAGTCATTTTCTTTTTTTCTTTTTCTTTTTTTTTTTTTTGAGACGGAGTCTTGCTCTGTCGTCTAGGCTGGACTGCAGTGGCATGATCTCAGCTCACTGCAACCTTTGCCTCCCAGGTTCAAGCTATTCTCCTGCCTCAGCCTCCCTAGTACCTGGGGCTACAGGCATGCACCACCACGTTCAGCTAATTTTTGTATTTTGAGTAGAGACGGAGTTTCACCATATTGGCCAGGCTGGTCTCAAACTCCTGACCTTAAGTGATCTGCCCTCCTTGGCCTCCCAAAGTGTTGGGATTATAGGCGTGAGCCACCACGTCCAGCTGACAGTATGATCATTTTCACAATATTGATTCTATCCATCCATGAACATGAAATGTGTTTCCATGTGTTTGTGTTGTCTATAATTTCTTTCAGCAGTGTTTTGTAGTTTTCCTTGTAGAGGTCTTTGAACTCCTTTGTTAGGTATATTCCTAAGTTTTCTTTTCTTTTTTTTTTTTTTCCAGCGTTTGTAAAAAGGGGTTGAATTCTTGATTTGATTCTCTGCTTGGTCACTGTTGGTGTACAGAAGAGCTACTGATTTGTGTACATTAATCTTGTATCCGGAAACTTTGCTGAATTATTTAATCAGTTCTAGGAGCTTTCTGGAGGAGTCCTTAGGGTTTTCAAGGTAAATAATCATATTGTTAGCAAACAGGGACAGTTTGACTCCCTCTTTACCAATGTGGATGCTCTTTATTTCTTTTCTTTTTTTTTTTTTTTTTTTTTTTGAGACGGAGTCTCTGTCGCCCAGGCTGGAGTGCAGTGGCGCGATCTCGGCTCACTGCAAGCTCTGCCTCCCGGGTTCACGCCATTCTCCTGCCTCAGCCTCCCGAGTAGCTGGGACTACAGGCGCCCGCCACCACGTCCAGCTAATTTTTTGTATTTTTAATAGAGACGGGGTTTCACCGTTTTTGCCAGGATGGTCTCGATCTCCTGACCTCGTGATCCGCCCACCTCGGCCTCCCAAAGTGCTGGGATTACAGGCGTGAGCCACCGCGCCCGGCCCTTTATTTTTTTCTCTTGTCTGATTGTTCTGGCTAGGACTTCCAGGACCATGCCGAAGAGGAGTGGTGAGAATGGGCAGCCTTGTCTTGTTTCCATTCTCGGAGGGAATGCTTTCAACTTTTCCCCATTCAGTATTATGTTGGCTGTGGGTTTGTCATAGATGGCTTTTATTACATTAAAGTATGTCCCTCATATGCCAATTTTGCTGAGGGTTTTAATCATAAAGGGATGCTGGATTTTGTCGAATGCTTTTTCTGCATCTGTTGAGATGATCGTGTGATTTTTGCTTTTAATTCTCGTTTATGTGATGTATCACATTTATTGACTTACCTATGTTAAACCATCCCTGCATCCCTGGAATGAAACCCACTTGACCGTGGTGGATTACCTTTTTGATATGTTGTTGGATTCGGTTAACTAGCATTTTGTTAAGGAGTTTAGCATCTATGTTCATCAAGGATATTCATCTGTAGTTTTCTTTTTTAGTTGTGTCCTTCCTGGTTTTGGTATTAGGGTGATGCTGGCTTCATAGAATGAATTAGGGAGGGTTCCTTCTTTCTCTGTCTTGTGGAATACTGTCAAAAGGATTGGTACCAATTCTTGGAATGTCTGGTAGAATTCTGCTGTGAATCCGTCTGGTCCTGGACTTTATTTTGTTGGTAATTTTTAAATTACCATTTCAGTCTTGCTGATTGCTCTGTTCAGAGTATCTAATTCTTCCTGATTTAAGCTACGAGGGTTGTGTTTTTCCAGAAATTTATCCACTTCTAGGTTTTCTAGTTTATGTGCATAAAGATGTTCATAGTTGCCTTGAATGATCTTTTGTATTTCTGCAGTGTCAGTTGTAATATTTCCTGTTTTGTTTCTTAGTGAGGTTATTTGGATTTTCACTCTTCCTGGTTAATCTTGCTAATGGTCTATCGATTTTATTTTATTTTATTTTATTATTTTTTTGTGACAGGGTTTTGCTCTGTCACCCAGGCTGGACTACAGTGGTGCAATTATGGCTCACTGCAGCCTGGATCCCCCAGACTCACGCGATCTTCCCACCTCAGCCTCTGGAATAGCTGGGACTACACACACATGCCACCATGCCTGGCCAATTTTTATATTTTTGTCGAGATGGGGTTTCACTAGGTTGCTAAGGCTGGTCTCAAACTCCTGGGCTCAAGTTATTCTCCCGCCTCAGCCTCCCAAAGTGCTGGGATTACAGGTGTGAGCCACCCGCTCTGACCCATTGGGAACCATTTTACAGGCTGCCTGCCATAGGTTCTGGGCAGACAATACAGTAAAAGATCACTATACTGAGCAGTGACAAGTTGAGTCTAAGAAGTGATCATTATAATTCAAACCAGACAAACAATACAAACAAGTTGAACCTGTAGAAAAATCTTGAGATTATGATACCACAATGAGGATGTTAATATCAAATGTGCTAACAGACGGCCGTAATGCATACAGGTTTTAAAAATGTGTTTTTATTAAATATAAAACAGATATAAAATGATATTTATAAAATATATGTTAACTGTAAAGAAGAGTAGTAAAATTAACATACATGAATGTGCTATCCAAGGTAAGAGAGAGGACAACTAATGCTTTCACAGGCTCCAATGCTACCTTCTTCCGTCCTCCTCTAGAGGTCGTCACCATTATGCTGAATTTTGTGATAATTATTCACTTGTTCTTCATTGTTTTACCAGAGATATCCATATTCCTGCACAAGATACTGTTGGTTTTCCCTGCCTTTGACTTTTTATCAATGGAATCACACTGTATGTATTTCTCCGTGATTTGCTTCTTCCTCTAGAGATTATGTTTCTGAGATGTATCCACTTGATGCTTTCATAATGATGTTTTTCAGTTCCAATTAAACTTCACTAAGCTCTTCATATATTGTCCTAACACAAGAACAAGTTCAGTTTTATCATTTGAGCCACCAGCTTTCTCTGGTACAACATGGTATGACTATACTATTACACAACTCATCTATGTATGTATGGATGGACATTTGAGTTAGTTCCATCTTTTTGCTACATAAATAGTTCTGCTGTGAACATCACTTTACTTTTTTCCCGGTACACTTGTGCAAAACTTTCTTCAGGGGATACACCTGGGAAAGGAACTGTTGGATCAAAGGCATATCAGCTTTAAGAGACAATGCCAAATTGTTTTCCAAGGAGGTTATAGTGATTTACACTCCTATCAGCAGTTGTTCCAAATCCTATCCAATATTTGATAATGTCTTTTTTATTTTTGCCAATCTGGAAGGCATAAAATAGAATTTCATTGAGGTTTTGATTTGCATTTCACATGAGTTGTAATATGTTTTACTGCATTGCCAAATGCTATCCAGTGATCAAATGAGACTCTGAACTCTGTACTAAAGTTTTTGCCATT